>NC_067244.2:236058717-236683717 GCF_019359855.2 Lolium perenne | reverse complement strand
GAGAACATGACTCGGTTGGCACCAAGGTTAAGATCTCTTATGGGTAAAGCAACACACCTCTGCAGAGTGTAAAGAACCGTGACCTGTCACTCCCTGTTCCGGGATATGGAACTGCGAACGCGGCCGGAAAGGAGCTCCATGAAGTTCTAGTAAACCGGTGAAGGCTGACGGACATAGTTCTTCTGAATAAAAGCAACCTTTTGAAGAAATGGTTATGAAAACTTGCATTGGTATTAGACTTTCTGGTCTAATGCTGTAGCTAGTGCATTAAACACCTCTTTCCTATAATGAACTTGTTGAGTACGCTCGTACTCATCCCACTCTTAAATCCCCTGCTTAGATATGGAGGCATCGAAGAAGGATCCACAGTGCAACTCGAAGGTCGAGGAGTCAACAACTACTTCAAGAGACAAGACCCTGTCAGAGGAGTCAGATACCACATACATCAAGGAGAAAACCTAGTTTAGCCATAGAAGGGAACTAGCTTCCTCAACCTAGCTCCTACTTAGCTAGAATCTATTCTTAGCCTCTATAGCTAGTCAAATACTCTACAAATAGAGTTCGTGATAGAATTAGACTATGAGTCGTTCTTCTGGAGTTTATTTGCAGATTTACCTCATTGTAAAGTAGGAGGCTGTGCTGATCTTATGTAATAGAGTCAATGTTGTAATTCTATAGACATGCCTTGGACCCGCATATGTTTCTGTTGTACCACTCTGAGCGATATAATACTAGTGGAACGGTGTTTCATTGGTGTTATATCAGACTTGCATACTACACCATGCAGTGGTATGCCGGGTCACCACACGGAGGAAGGCACAATCACGCATCTCATGCCAAATGTAGTCCATGATGTCCAGTTGCTTGCCGCGGCCCCTCAACTGATGTGTGCGCACAAGGAGATTCACAAGGAATCCGTGCACCTCGTCGTGGTTGGTATGCTTGGGGTTGATGGTGCTGCGGTAGATGCGGTTCATGATGTCATAGACTGGCAGGAGTCCCTTGGTGCTGCCACACAACATTCTCCCTCGAATGTAGAGGTCAGCCATCTTCTCTTTGGCCATGGGCTTGGCTTGGAGATGAATGCGGAAGTGGCTGGAGTCGTCTTCGGGGAGCTCATAGCCAAGGCAATGAGCAAAGTCTTGCCATGTGGCCTCCATCACATGCTCCTTGGTCATCCACTTCAAGGAGCGAAAGCCTCCTTCATCCTCAAGAAAAACCACGGTGGCATAGAATTGGCAAATCACCTCCCGGGAGAAATCCTGAGAGAAGGTCATGATGGGAATGAGACCTTGTTCTTCACATATCTCCAGAGCTTCTCCAAAGTAGTCGAGATCGGAGCGGAGCTTGTCCATGCTTATGGAGTATTGGGGGCAGCACTTGAACTCTTTGGCCCCATAGACCTCGTAGTAGATCTTCTCTTGATTGATATGATGAAAGTAGGCATTGGGGCATTGGCGAGCATTTCTTGGGAGCAAATAAGGATTGGTTCCCCGCACCTCCAAGAATTGGCGTTTCTTCACATCAAGCATTGACTTCTGAGGTCCCCTTGCCCCTGCTGCTGCATCTCTCTGTCTCTTGGTGGTCCTTGTCGGCATGATCTCTTCTTGCTCATCTTCGCGATGACGACGAGAGGAAGGCTTGACTTTGCCACCACGGGTCTTTGGTGCACCTGTGAACAGCAGAGGTTTGGGAGGGAATAGGGGATAAGTGCACAAGCCTAGAAATTAAAGATAAAAAAGGACACTAACAAGCAACATTTGTGACTCTATGTAGACCGGTAGTACCTGAATTTTCAACCGGTAGTGCCGCTCAGACCGGTAGTACCATCCAAGAATGGGCGGTACTACCGCTCAAGCTCGCACAACCAGATCGAGGTTGGTCCATGGCAAAATCAACTCTAGAGTCACACATTGTTGCTAGCTAGTATCCTTACACATGAATAGCTTCCAAGAGAGCTCCTCCACCACAAATCTCCAACAAACCCTAGCATATGCATCTAGGGAGATCAACTCACCCTAGAGAGAGAAGTTAGGGTTCATACCGGAGGACATGGCGGAGAAGGGGTTGGGGAAGCTTCTCCACGGAGGAGATTGGGCCGATGGCGGCTGGAAAAGGAGATCGGGGCCGATCTCCTCGAGCTCTTGAACCTGGGGGCGCCCTTTGACTCGAGTTGGAAGAGGAAGAAGTGGTGGATTGGGATGACCCGATCCCCAACCGGTACTCTTGTCAAAAGGGGCAAGCGATAGTACCGCTCCTAGAAGCGGTAGTACCGCTTACCTGTACTGGCCCGGTACTTGAAGCGGTAGTACCGTTCTGGGGATAAATGTTCAGTTTCGTCAGAAAACTGCCCCAGAGCGGTAGTACCGCCCCAAGAAGCGGTAGTACCGTCCACAAATCCAAAAAGAGCTCAGATTTTGGTGTAGACTTGTGCTTTTAGACGGGATTGGCTCAAGAGGTGGATGATGGCTTGGGATTAGATTACGGAACTGTTAAGGTACTACCCAACCAAGCTTGCAAGAATCAAAGCTAGAAAAGCCAAGCTTGGGTGAATCTCCCGAGAAGAAACAAAGAAGAAGGACGAAACGACACACAAAGACATGAAGCCAAAAAGAAGAAGAAATAAAAAAGAACAACACCTCCTCGGAGAGAAGGTTTGGTGGCCAAGGCCACTGTGTAAGAGTTTGGTAGTGTGAGGTCGCGTAGAGACCTAGGACTCACGACTACTACTCAACATGAAGCTCATAGTCATTTGATTGACGAATAGCGCATGCTTTGGGTTTCTTTGTGCATCATGGGGGGGAGGGATAGCTCAATAATTTAAACCGCACTCCCCCTATGTCCATGCGTGCTTTACATCTAGACATATGGCACAAGAGTGGTATATGTATCCACTTATGACACAATGTCCAAATGAGAAGCACAAGGGTAGAGAGGCAAACCTTGACGATAAACGATAGAGAGTGAGTCCATTGTCTTGTTGGGCACAATTGGGATGAATAGATCCTTGGGATTGCTATACCGTTGGATCCCATCACATCTTGCTCTTGAGAATATCTTGTGCTTTGCTTGGATTATGACGGGATCTTGACGCATTAGCATCCCGGCGAGAGAAGATCAAAAGGATAGGCCCGTGTGAGGTTCCTTGATTATCATCAAGATTTGGGTCCTCGCCTTGACGTCATTGATGTTGATGCCGAACTTGAGGTTGTGGAAGAGGTGACTTATCACTTGGTTGTCCAAAGGAGGTGACTTGGCCTTGTGGTGTAGATGGCTCCATATAGATGGAACTTCGTCCTTCCCCGGTACTCATAGAAGGTAGCGTTTGAGATTGGTGAGAGCCAACACTCATCCTTCCTACGGCAATCGGGGGAATTGCATCTCCTTTCTCACAAGAAGCACTTCGCCTTCTCCAAAGAACTATCATATCTATCGAGAAGTCTCATCACTCAATACCACAAGCCTCTCAATAGACACATACTCCATCATTATGCTTGAGTGTCTTCTTAGATTTGTCTCTCACTTCCGGCAACCCTATGAGGTTAGGGTAAGAGTATGGCTAGGAGCAAAAGATGGATTCCTTCTTTGCCAATGAAGAAATCCAAGATCTTGAGAACAAACTCCGTTCCATTGTTGCCTCTTCTTGCAAGGATTATGTCATAGAACTTGTATCAAAATTGTTTGGGAAGATTCATCATGATGCATTTCCTTTCAACACAATTCCTACAAAACACAATCTCTACACAAAGAAGCAAATTCCATTAGTCCTAGACCGTGGCCTCTTGAAGAGACTAGCTCCACAAGAGGACCACAACATGTTCATAATAGTAGGTACAAAGACCCAAGAGTGTAGTGCAATGAACAAAGAGTACATATGTAGGAGTCTTGACAAGATAGGACTTTGATCACCACTTTGTCAAGGCTCCAATACCTTTAAGCTTGATTGTGTCGTCGTCATGAGAAAGATGGATATATAAGAACTTGAAGACGACACCAAATTCCTTGCTTCCGGACATAAGACTTGTGGCTTCAAGATAGCCACCCGATAAGCACCTCCGAAAGCAAGGCCCATCATGGATCAAGAGTTGGAAATAGGAGCCCACTTTTCAATGGGCTCTACCTCCATATCCTTTGCTTCATTGATCCTTCCATCTCTCTCAATCTTCTTTGGCATAATTGCCACTTCTCCTTCATGGCATAAGTCCTCGTGGGCTTCAATAACTCCTTCCAAGAATTGGACTTGAATTTGGAGACTCTCAATCTCGGACCTCAAGTCATTAGCTTCATCTTCTCGGTCCACTAGAGCTTCCTCAAGAAGTGAATTCCTTCTCTCGAGTGAATGCTTGTGTCTCTCCAAGGTGGCAATGTCGTCCTCATGATTGCGACAAATGTAGTCCTTGCTTGAGCGTTTGTATTCTTCTATGGCTTCATCTTGCATAAGCTTGATCACCATAAGTTTGTCCTTGCTCCACTTAAGATAAGCAATTTCATCCTCATGGTTACAACAAGTGACCTTTTCTTTGCTTGAACGGATCCACTCCAACAAGGACTCATTTTGCCTCTCATTGACTTCAACTAGCTTGGCCTTGTGTTTCTTTAGAGTGGCAATCTCTTCTTCATGATCACAACATTGCACCTTCTCTTTACTCAAGCGATAGTATTCATCTAAGGCCTCCTCTTGAGTTGAGATAACATCCAAGAACTTTGCATTGTGTTTTCTCAAGAAGCATACTTCGTCAAGGAGCTTGTCACAACATGAGTTAGGACCTTCATCTTCATTTTTCTTGGCAAAGGTTGCAACATCCTCAATTGACCATTCATGATCTTCTTCAAGATAATTCTTCTTTGTCTTGAGCTTGTCCAACCAACCAAGAGCATAATCTCGATCCTTGAGTTGGGAGATGAGAGAGTTGTTGTAATCTTCAAGAATAAGAGCACTAGTTTCAAGAGTCATGCGCATGCACACTTCTTCCTCATAAGCTTGGGTGAGAGAGATAAGCTCCAATTCCTTCTTCTTTTCGAGCCCTTCATTTTCTACCATGTGATCTTCATCTTCAAGCATATTAGTTCTAGGCTTCTTGGTGGAGGAAATCTTGGAGACCTCAATGTTGGCGAATAACTTGGGGAGCCCTTTGAGAAGAGGTATACACTCGCTCTTGCCAACAAGCTTTCCATCATGTTCATCTCTTCTCTCAAAGATACATTCCGCAACAAGATGCCTTTTGTCACCACAATTGGAGCACGATAATCTTGAGCTTCGTCTCTTGATTCCCTTCATGTGTTCACGAAACAACGCAAACTCAAACTCAAGCTTGCGGTTAGAGTGTGGGTGAGCAAGATGGTCTTCCGCATTCTTCTTAGATATGGC
Organism: Lolium perenne; assembly: GCF_019359855.2. Lineage (NCBI taxonomy): Eukaryota > Viridiplantae > Streptophyta > Magnoliopsida > Poales > Poaceae > Lolium > Lolium perenne. The sequence goes on along the minus strand of NC_067244.2, from coordinate 236,678,349 downwards.
CATTTGCTTCGTCATGGCCATGTTGTTCACTTCATTTGAGCAAGAGCGTTGGTTGTTCACATGTTCGAGGAAGAGCATGTCAAGTTTGTCCCAAGCTTCCTTGGCGGTCTTGAGCGAGCGAATAAGAGCGCGATCCTTGGGAGTAATGGCCAAGTGGATCATGTTGATGGCGATGGCGTTGAGTTGGTTGTCCACCACTTCTCTTCTTGTCAAGTTCATACAGTCTCGTGGTGAATAGCCTTCCTCAACGATATGCCACAACTCGATGGAAGCACTGCGCATATGGGAACGCATTAAGAATTTCCAATCACCAAATCGATTATAATCAAGTAGTAGAGGTGGAGGACCATGAGGTAAAATGCATGGCATGGGAATTTGAGCATTTGAGTCATAATCACTTGATCGAGATGCATCCTTCCCCTTTGATGAGGTGTCAACGTCCTCGAGATCCTTTTCCCGATGTGAATTTGTTGATTGCTCAACAATCTCAACACAAGGAAAAGAATCTACTTGTGATGGGGAAGCATTGACACCTCTATTAGTATCTATGATGGGGTTAGGCTTTGGAGTAATCAACTCCATCATCATGGCCTTCAATTGAGATACAATGGATGACTCCAATTTCTTGAGGTCATACAAAGTAGCCGGAGTGTGATCGGAACTTGATGATGGAGATGATTGCACACGGGAAAGGGCTCCATTCACAACCATCTCTTGTTCGGCCATTTCTTAGGCGGTAAAGCCCGAGCAAGAAAACCTTGCTCTGATACCACTTGAACGGATCGTAGCGAACAAGAGCGGGGGGTGAATGGCGCTACGGCAAGTTTTAACCTTTTTCAAGTTTTAGCGCAACGGAAGGTAAAGGTGATAACTTTTGCTATAGCGGTGTTCCTACAAAGAAGCTAGAGCATGTGCAACATGTAAAGGAATCAACAGAGAGAGGAGCGAGACAACCGGGGGGGGGGGGGCGAGGCGAGTCGAGGTTTGTTACCCGCAGTTCCCTCCACTAAAGGAGGTACGTCTGCGTTGAGGAGGTGCTAGTCTCACACAAGAGACTAGGCGGCCACACCACGAAGGAAGGCCTCACCCTCTTCCTCGAGAGAGCTCCACGGAGGTGCTCTCCCTCTTCCACTAAGGCACCGGTCGAGGCGGTGATTCCTTCACAAGGTTGGGGCGAGCTCCACACACACAAGGATGCTCCCAACACCCTATGGAGCTAGTACATCACCAAGCTAGACTCCATAGCTGCACATCTCCAATGCTCCACCATAGGAACCCATCTCCAATGCTCCACCAAAGGAACCCCTCCAATACTCCACCAAGAAGCTCCTCCAGTTCTCCACCAAGAAGCTCTTCCAGTGCTCCAACAAGAAGCTCTTCCAATGCTCCACCAAGAAGCTCTCCCACCAAGGAACCCTAACAACAAGATCCACTAAGGACTACCACGAATTGGTGAACTTTCTCTCGGTGGAATGATAGATCGGGGTCTCCTCCACCACCACACAAAGTATGAACAAGATTGGTTGGGTGGATGAGGAGATCCCCTCAATTTTGAGCTCAGCAACAATGGAGGAGAGAGAGAGAAGAGCTAAGCTGGGTGGAGAAGAAGGGGCCTTTATATAGGTCCCTCCAAATCCAACCGTTGCCCTCTGTTTTTGCCTAAGCGGTACTACCGCTCCTAGAAGCGGTACTACCGCTCTGAGTTCGAATTCCCCACTGAACTTGTCCACGTGGACACATTGCGGTACTACCGCTCGCGGTACCGCTTGCGGTACCGCAATGGGGTCCAAACCTTACTGGATCCCAAGCGGTACCCGAGCGGTACCAGAGCGGTACTACCGTAACGCGTTACGGTACTTAGCGCGGTACCGTGGGCGGTACTACCGCCCTCAAGCGGTACTACCGCTCCAGGTACCGCGAAGGTACCGCAACGTGCTCTGTGGGGCTAATCCTTGTGCAATGCTCAGAGCGGTACCACGGCCGGTACCAGTAGAGGTAGCGGTACTACCGCTCCTGGTACCGGTAGTACCGCTATGGCTAAAACAGTTTTCCTCTCTTCCTCTCCTACCATGTCACCTCACGACACACACGCAAAACCAGAAACCCTAAGAGCTACGATTCGGTCTTCTGATCATAATGTGCTCAGCGAGGGTACCGTGCATCTTGCAATCCTGTCAATGACAAACTTTGTGCACGGTTAGAATTGTTCGAGTGTTGTTATCAAACACACAAAACACGGGATATGGATCTTGCTCTTACACATGAGGTAGCTGATACTTAAAAGACCATGCAACATCATATTCTGCATGTTGTGTTGTTGACTAACACTCATATTTTGGCTAGCAGAATCTTCTTTGTGGGAAGAAAGTACTAATTGATATGCGCATATAGCCATATATACACTATACAGCCTATGTGAATGCGATCTGGGCAGGCCAACACTTTATTTATATTGAGAATCAGTACTTCATTGGACGCGGACAAATATATTGGTAAGCATGTATTCTGGATATTCTGTACTTGACCTTGATTGATGTCTTCAGGGGCTAATAATTTAGTTCGAATTGAATTTTTTCACAAAATTGCAAACCAGATCAAGGAAAACAATAGATTTCTGCATACATTTTTGTTCCTATGTTGTCCGAGGGTAATTCAACTGGTGCTCTACACAAAGAATTCTTTGTTGATAGCTTTGATTGAGTACCTCTGTTTTGTGTTGATTTTTTTGATACAGTAATATCCAGTAGGGAGGATGGCATGTGCTTTGGGTTCAGACTTGTGTTTTGTTGGAGGCTGAAACGTGGTGAACTCAATTTTTCTACCCTGTGTTATCAGTGCTATCATCCCACAGAAACTGTTTCTCACTTGTTCTATCAGGATATGTAAGAGGCTTTGTTGTGCTATTTTTCTTTTCTGAAATGAAACCTCTGTTTGTGTTTAGCTTCTACCTTCACGTACAAACTTATCGTTTCCAAGCCAATTAGTTACCTCATTCCTTTGTTAATATCAAATTATAGGACAATTTTAGTAGTGTGTTGCAGGAAAAAATTGCTGCTTTTAGCCCGATTTACATCACTATTATAATTCTCATCTATGCCTCGATGTACTATTTGGAGTGATTATGCTGAACCTTGTGAGGCTCAAGACAAAAATAATCATTAGTAACAAAAGAATGATTCATGGATAATAAAGACAGCTGATGTTTTGTCGCTTTTTTTCTGTTTTGTGTTGGTACAAAGATTGGCAAAATACTAAATAGAAATATTTAGCTTATGGTTATCCAGCAGATTGCACCAAGCTGTTCGTGTTTCTGTAATAGAGGAATGCATCCCATATTTTATTAGACTGGTCAGACACCTGACTCAGAGCAAGGTATGACAATGCAATTTTTCAATGATTTTCTGCAGCCTATAATAATTGTTAATGCTGCTTAATGCAAAGCCTCTTGTTTCAAACAAGGAATTTGGATTGTTGGGGCAAGTGAAAGTATTAAATCACCCCGGGTGAGTTGTACGTTTCAGCCTAACAATTCCCAAGTCTGTCCTTTCTTGTAGTTTAGCTGTTTACCACTAACTTAGGTTTAGTTCTTGCGGGTTACACCCAGGGTGCTATAATTGTAGTTATAAGGATTATGTTAAGTTTCCATTTGAATCTGTTGCGCAAGTGGCAATTTCTTGCACTTTGTGAGATTTCATTATGGAACTTGACATAGAATCTAATGCCATTAACTGGGATCACTTCTTCAATGAATCCCTTTTATGGAACTGCATATAACTAATCTTAATAACTTCAATAGGTAGCTTTGTTATATTTTAGAGAGAAGTAAGTTTGCTAATTATCTATTTTAATTGGAATTCTCACCATGTTTTTCTCTGAAATTTATAGCATGTATATATTTCTCGCCTTGAGAAGGCTCTATTGGAAGAACTACTTCTATCTTGATCATTCTTCCTTAAATTTTCTCTACTAACATGTTTAATTTATGGTAAATCAGTCTGCTATCCATGTGCAAGACTCGTACATTTTGGTTTCCCTGGTGATGTGCTTCATCGACCACTGCTATGGAAGACCTATTTGATTAGGATTGCGACAGGAAAATATGTATATATGCAAGACAGGATTAGTTCAAAACTCAGTCCAGCTATCCTTCTGAATTTCTTCTATGCAAGCATGTTTTGCCTAGGTAATGCTTCAAGCCGCCCTGTACTGAATGTAAAGTTTGCGGTGTTGAGTAAACATTGTGTGCCTCTTTGGGTTAGAACACAACTCTAGAGGCTTTACTGTGGAAGGGGAGATATGTATAACAATAAAAAAGCAGTTGCTCCTATTCATTGTTTGTCATGATGCTAATTATCAAGGAATATGGCAGCACAGATTGGGACGCACAGCTCTAGCGAGGAGGCGCCCTGGGCGCCCCAACCACTAGTCCCATGCAAAGGCATGCCACATTGCCATGCCAAATGGTGATTGAGGAGGCCCTAGTTTGGATGCTAGAGGAGATAAACAAATGGATGTGGGCTTTCTTTTGGGTCGGGAAGGATGAAGTCCAGGGTGGACATTGTTTGGTGGCATGGAGGAGCATTTGCAAGCCAAAGAAGTTCGGCGGATTGGGAGTCAGGGACCTTAGATTGCAGGGCCTTGCCCTTAGAGTGAGGTGGCATTGGCTTAGACGCACAGACCCGGAGAGGCCATGGCAAGGCCTACCTGGGCTAAATGATCCAGAAGCCGCAGGAGTGTTCTAGAGCCTCGCACGATTTACAGTGGGAGACGGGTGTTTGACTTATTTTTGGAGGGATAGATGGATTAGTAGATACACAGTGGAGGAGATGGCGCCAGAGGTTTTCGCCATGGTTCCCACCAGGAGAAATAATACCCGCCTAGTGGTGGAGGCGTTACATGAGGACGGATGGATAGATGACATACAAGGGGAGATGACCGCTGAGCTTTGGATGCAATGCCTGACCTTGTGGGAGGCAGTGGAAATTGTGGAGAGGGATGGCACGAGACCTGACCACATCTCCTGGAAAGGCGTGGAATCGGGAATCTACACGGCGAAGGGCACGTACAAGATGCTCTGTCTTGGAAACGTCCAATGGAGTATGAGCGAGCCGGTCTGGGGGTCCTTCTCCCTCATGAAGTGCAAGGTGTTCGCGTGGTTGGCTCTGAAGTATAGGTTGTGGACTTCAGATAGGAGGGCGAGATATGGGCTCCAGGAGCATCTGGATACGTGCTATACATGTCTGCAAGAGGAGGACAACGTCGATCATATTCTAGTTTTAAGCCCTTATGTGAGACAGGTGAGGTGCAAGGTCATACGCAATGCGAACCTACGGATAGCGGATCCAGGGTTCACGGGGAACCTACAGCGATGGTGGATGGAGGGCCGCAAGCGATTGTGTGGAGGATCGACAGAAAGCGCTTTGACTCGATGGTCCTCAGCACGGCATGGACGCTCTGGAAGCAGAGGAACGCGGGGGCTTTCGGGAATGTGAGTGAGCAGACCAAATGTTAGTGAAGATTAGAGAGGCTTTCCACCTATGGGAGAGGGCCAAGAGAGGAAGGAGGCTAGGTATAGCGAGAGAGTAGGCCTAGGCGGAGGGAGGTGGTGTGTGTGTCTCAGCACTGGTTAGCTTTCTTGTACTTGTTATGCTTCTTTTTCTATAAAGATAAGACACGCTTTTCACGTGCTCTTGAAAAAAAAACATTGCCACGCCAGAGTAGGTCACACATGCCAGTGTCAGTTCAGAAGGCCAGACCTGCCAAAACGTGAGGCAGGCAGCGCGGCGAAGCGCGCCTAATCGCCTATGTGGAAGGATAGAGAGGGAGAGAGATTGGCGGAATATGCTGGGTGTTGTATTGCGCCTCATGGGCGAGTATATATAGAGTGCAAGACTTGGAAGCTAAGAAACCTCCTTGGGAGAATATGGAAACAATCCTAATACAATCCCGTGTAATCTATAACTACCAAATTTACTCTAACACTCCCCCGCAGTCGTAGCGGTAGCGGCGTGAACAACAATAGCGTCGCGGATGGTCAGACTGGAGAGAAGCCGAAGGTAGGAATCAATGGGCTGACACTCCCCCACAGTCATAGCGGGAGCGTCGTGGACGGAGTTGCGTCGCGGATGCTTGGACTGTAGAGGAAGCTGGTGAGGCGCAGGCGAGGTGGTAGCCCTTTGTGCCGATGTCGAGGTAGCCGAGAGCGTGGGTGCTGCAACCTTGGTCGAGGGAGCCGCACGAGGGATTGTCGTGGTCTATGTCGTGGTCGGGTGCCAGTGTCGATGTAGCCGCAGGCGAGGTGGTGTGCGAGGAGAGTGACGGAGACGTGCCGAGGCAGTCGTGGAGATGGTCGATGTCGAAGTCGATGCAGTCTGAGCCGTCGAGGATGAAGTGCAACCATAGTTTTGCCAGAACCGGGCGCACGTCGGGGACGAAGGCATACTCTGGTTTTGCCAGAACCGAGTACGCATAGAAGAACTCGGCGGTGACGCGGTCGAGGCAGTCGTAGAGGCGATGCCGATGAAGATGTCGTCGAAGCCGATGAAGATGAGGCGCCGGTCTGTATCAGATTCTTTTAGCATATCAACCGTTAATCCCATTGCTTTCATTATGCTAGCGAATAACAAATTCAGACCGCTTCCTCCATCCATAAACACCTTGCTCATGTTGTAACCTCCAATATGTGCTTCAAGAACTAGGGCATCGTGGTCAGGCCTTGGAACGGCCTTCGGGTGATCCTCCTTGCTAAAAGATATGTTTTGGTCTGACCAGTCGATATATTCGGGCACCTCAGTCATAGCGACCTCTGCATACTTCACCTCTCGCGTACGCGTCGGGGACGAAGGCACGTACCGGTGTTGCCAGTATCAGGCGTGCGGGGGTAGGGAACATTACAAAGTGCGCGCCATGTCGGAGTAGACTAGTAGAGGAGGTCTCGACGATGGGTGTCGGAGTAGAGGAGCAGGTGGCGTAGTCGGGGAAGAGGCGAGTCTCGACGACGGGTGTCGGAGTAGAGAAGCAGGTAGCGTAGTCGAGGAAGAGGCGAGGACGCTGGTGGCAAAGCTGTAGTGTACGGAGACATAGAAGGCGACTAACCTAGCAGTGACCTGGGTGGTCATGTTGGACGCCTAGACGGGCGTTGCGGTGGTCGGCGAGCCTAGCGCGACCTGGAGTGGTTGGCGAGCCCAGCGGCGACCTGGGGTGGAGGCGCGGTGGCGGTACACGAAGTAGGCGAGGAAGACCCGGCGACGTGACGAAGACCATGCGCGGACGGAGGCGACCCGCGCCGAAGGGGCGGCGCTGTGGTGGCCTCGGACATCGATGCGCGGGGGACGGCGAAGGTGACCGCGTGCAGCGACGCCACGGCCCGAGGGGCTGGCGTGGCTGCAGGGCGCGAGTCGGTGCAGCGGCGGGAACCACCAGCGATGTACACGCCTCGGAAGGGGCATCGGAGGCCGGTAGCATGGACCAAAGGCGGCGGCGCTGCGGCCCGAAGGGGCGACGCAGCGGCACCCCGATGCTCGATCGGTGGTAGGCGCGTGCTCGGGGACGTGCTTGGCGTAGACGGGCGCTGGGTCGGTTGATCAGACCGACGGCAGCGCGATACGCACCATGGCATGGACGACGCACAGATCGGAGCCGATGGCGACGTTGTCGACGATGTCCCGGGTGATGACGGTGAAGATGAACCAGCGATGGAGACTGCGCGAGCGAGAAAGCCTGCTGCGTCGCACGTAGGGGCGCCCCGTGTGCAGCACGTTCGGCTGTGTCGTGCGGTTAATGGCCGGTGCATGTCGATGTCGTTGCCGGAGTAGAGGCGCAAGTGGACGACGTCGATGGGCGACTCAATCCGATCTATGATCGGTAAACCAAAAAAGAAAATGCCGGTCAAGCCACTAGCGGACAAAAAAGAAAACCGATCTAAAGATCGGAAACACTAGTGGAAAACGGGGCTATAGGCCCGGTCCATTTGGGCCTTCAGTCCCGGTTTCCAAACCGGGACCAATTAGGCGGGACTAAAGGGTCCCCCCTTTAGTCCCGGTTCAAAGTTGCACCGGGCCTAAAAGCGGCGCCACGTGGTGCGGCCAGGAAGCTCGCGGTGGATGGCTTTTGGTCCCGGTTCGTGGTACGAACCGGGACTGGGGTTCTCTGCCGCGGCAGAGAATTGCTATTTCTCTGCCGCGGCACAGGTTTAGGGTGGACCAGCGTTTCTCTGCCGCGGCAGAGAAACGGGGCGTTTCTCTGCCGCAGAAGAGTTTCAGCAATGCATATATATCATTCAAGAAACCACAAAAAATCGTCGTGAATATATATAGACATCGTCAATAGTACACGTAATGCATGCATATTTACAATATAAAGTCGGATCTCTTTACCAAATCTATTTGCCTTTACGAAGTACACGATCAAGATCTACGAACTCCCGATAGTGCTCTCCACCTGGGGCAATGACCTCGGTAAGAAAGAATCCCACGATTTCCTCTTGAATTGCTCGTATTTGATCCTCCGTTATGAGAGTGTCCCGCATGCATATCATCTATATTTAAAAAAAGAGATCAATATATATATATGAATGGAACTCAATACAATAGATGGTACTAATTAAGATTAATTGTGAAAATTTGTTATCGTACACGAGTGTGGTGTATACGGGCATCCCCACCCTTGGGACAGGCCATGTCACGAATGAAGGTGCAGACGTAGTATCCACATAAATTATTCCCGGGTTCCTGCCTCATACACTTTACGAAAAAATAGTTCGATCAAACTAATAATCAAGCATCGTATTGAAAGTAAATATCATATATAGAGTTTCACGGACATAGCTATATATATAGTACTACTTACAGGGTAATCTTGAAATGTAAGCTCCGGTTTCCATTTACCCGGAACAGTATTGATGAATCGTTTCCAAGCCCTGCCCAGCAAAAAATAATGAGTAAATGAGTTATTGATTAGTTGATGATATCGTCGAATTAGAACAGATGAAGATGCCAATACGAAATTGATTGAAATTACCTCTGGAGGATGGCAGCCATGTCCGCCCATTCCGCATATTCTTTACGTTTCGAGTCCATGACATTTACGACTCCTTTGTGAAGATCAATGATTAGGAGAATAAAGTGGAATCTGCACAAGCATAGCTCAATGATTACGAGAATAAAGTGGAAGGTGCACAAGCATAATGTATGTTATATATAACACTCACTTGAAGTTGTAGGGAAAGAATATATCCTCTTTGTTTGCTTGCTTCACTAAAAACATTACCATGTTGTCCTCTGTGTCCTTGGCGTAGTCTCGAACCGTAACTTCATGAACTGTGTCTGGGTCAATGAACCCCAGCTCGAGGAGCTTGCCTCTTTTGTATTCGAGCTTCTTCATTCTGCATAATTAAATGTATAGCATACACAAAGAATATAGTGAGGATAATTGTTAGTGCAAATGAATGAGCTGAGCTACAGACTTAATTACATAAATAAATCACTTACGAGCGTGTAGCAACTGATGACAGCTTTGTCGAGGGCGTCTTGATTGAATAACTGAAACAGTTCTTCTAACTCAAGGTTTATCTCCTCGTCCCCCCGGAAGTAATGCTCATCTCTAAGATACACCGTGAGGTAGCGATCACCTCTTAGACAGGCTTTCAGGTACCATTCATGCAACCTTCGCATCTGAGTCCCTAGACGCGCAAGCTCGCCAGGTTTGACGAGATCAGATCCGTATCTATACTTGTTTACACTTGAGCCGTTTGATAGTAATCTTCGTACTCAACTGATTCTCCCTGAGCTCTAGCCCCCCGTTCGATTATCGATGCCATCTCTGGATCATCATAGGGCTGCACGACGAAGTGGGGTATGGCCTGAATGTCCTGATGTCCAAGATGGGCGACTTTTTTGCTACTTTGCTCGCTCTAGAGGACTGTCCAAGAGAGCGGTCATAATCAGCTCTCAGCTCAGGTCTCTTCATTCTCGTCTCGGCAAAGTGCTTCACTGTATGCGGTGGAATAAACATCTTCTTCGGCGCAAGAAACGCCTTTTGCTCTTCAGTCTGCTTATGTGGTAACAACTCTGGAGTATGTGCCCTCATCGGAGTTGATGACCTCTTCGGAGCTGTAGGAGGTGCCGCGGTTAGCTTCCTCTTTTGCTTAGGTGGAGGTGGCGGAGTCTCCTGACGAGGAGGAGGAGGCGGCGGAGTATTTTCACACGGAGGAGACTGCTCATGCACAGGGGAATCATCATCGCGCAGAGGAGAATCATCACGCGGAGGAGACTGCGCAGGTGGCGGTCGAGGTGGCCTGCTTGGTGGCTTCTCACCTGGAAACACAATGTTCTCCTTCCGCCATTGCACGGTGGTTCTACGGGCTTCTCCCAGTTCTTTGATTTCTCCATCTTCACCTGCAGGGTGCTCAAGCACCAACCCCTCATAATCTCTCAACACTTCATCCACCATCACAACAGCAAAGTCGTCTTGGACCGGACGGCAATGGTAAGACCTTGTAGGTAAGAGGATGCCGACCGCTGCCTTGAAGGATAGGTTGAAAACTTTAACATGCAGCTCACAAGGACGGCTCTCAGTGAGACCATCCACGGGGGGGTAGCGAGGAGGCTCGACCACCTGGTCATCATCATCATTATCCACCTGCTGAGAGGAAGCCACGCTGCTTTTCCGGTGTTGTTGAGATTGCAGCGGGACGAGGGCATTGAGCAATGCAGGACCTACAGCCTGCCCCTGAGCCATCTGGGATGTAAGTACTTGGGTTACCATGATTAATTGGGCTTTCATGGTGCTCATACCCTCCTCTAAGGACGCTATGCGGTCTGTTTCCCTTGCCTTTCTCCTCTCATGGCTTTTATCAGGAAATCTCTTCCTTTCCGCATGAAAGCCATACTTCCACAGAACGGAGCCTTCTGTGCCTCGTGTTCGTCCGCCGTGTTCTTTGTTCCCAAGGGCGCGTGTCAGCTCATCGTTCTCTCTTTCGGGCTGGAACCTCCCCTCCTCCACGTCCTTATGTGCTTGTTCCAGGGCTTCAATGGGAAACTTCAGATGAGCTTTCTTATAGATGCACTTCCCTGTTTCTGGATGCAACGTTCCCCCAATCCTGTAGAACCACTCCTTACACCGTTCGATCCAACCGTGTGTCCCTAATCTGATCCCTTTCCTGGTCAGTTCCGCCTCAGCTGCCTGCCACTTAGGACAGTTAGCCCTGTATCCACCTGGACCTAGAATTTGGTGATATAGCTTCAACGCAGCATTTGCCTTATTTGTTACCGACCTTTTCTTAAATTCTTCTGACTCCGTGCTGTACTTCACGAATTCGTCCCAGTGATTTTTTACCTTCTCACTGTCCGGAGTCTTGTCTTTCTTGATAAAGCCGCGCTATCTTTTCTTGTGGTTCTTGAATAGTTCAGCCATCTTCTTCTTGGCAAAGTCGCGGAGGGCCTGCTCCATCTTGGCCTTTTCAGCGGCATCCCCCTCTTCGGGTACTATGTTGAAATGTGACATGAGCTTGGTCAGAATGCTGTCTTTGGCTACATCATCGATATAAAGACCTTGAGCTTCTTCCTTTGCAGACAGCACTAGTCCCTTCAGCTTGTTCCATTCTCGAACGGTGATCGGGACGTGGTCCCTAACAAGCACTCCGCATTGAGCTATAAATGACTTTGCACTTTTCTCTGGAGCAATCAGTTTACCATCCTTAGCGATATGGGTGATGTCGTGCCTAACACCGTCGTCCAACTTTTTGGCCGGGCCTCGCTTCTTCGACTTTACAGAAGAAGTGCTCGATCCGGAGGGCTAAAAAAGAAATAATTCATAGTCAGTACAATTTAATTAGTTAATGCATCTAGTCGATCAACAGCGGCTTAATTAATTTATATACCTGGGTGATAACTACGGTTCCGGAGCCATTATGATGATCTTCTTCCTCATCGGCGCCATTAGGATCTTCTTCCTCAATATTCTCCGCTCCCTCGCCGGAGTCATTCAAAAAAGTTGCGGTGACATCGTCACCGCCATCATCTGGAATAATGTCGTTGTCGCGATCATCCAGAGTACCGTGGGCTATGAGGTCAGCCATGAAATTTTCTTGAGTTTCATCTCTCTGTCCCACCATGCTTTCTACAACGATTTGCAAGCTATATATAGGAACCATCATATGATCAAATTAAGGATAATGCAGAAAACTGAAAATGGAGTTACATATGTAGTTCTTAACTAAGGATCGATAATATAGTGCTGAAAGCAGACAGTGCAGTTACATGCATACATAGATCGGGTTCATGTTTATTTCACCCTAATACATGAATCAATACTACAACCTCTCAACCGCGCCGACCGGGTCCTATAACGCGCCGACCGGGACCTGAGCCGCGCCGGGTTAACCCCCAAAGCCACGGAACAATCACGAGAGCATAGCTAACATGAGATCCCTGCATAACGCTCCATCCGGTCCTATACATGTTGTCTAACGCATACATGTAACGGTGCACGTGCTCGTCCTCCGTCGCAATGCGCTGAGCTACCTCCTCCGGCGGGGCCGGCTCCCTCTGAAACGACCGTGGCCCATAAGACCTCCACCAAAGAATATCCGGGTCGACGACGGGACCCGGATTCTGCACCAAGGTGCGCAACCCGGAAGCTAAGACCTCCCAGTGCCACCCCGGCGGAGCCCAGTCCCGGACCTCCCCCAGCTGCTGCATCTCCTCTAGAAGAGTCAGACCATGGCGCGGCGGCTGTTGCGGCATCGTAGCTACGAAAACAAATCATATATATATATGTACCAACATTAACATAAATTAAAAATAACTTCACTTCTTTTATGTTAGTCGGCGCCGACACTACCGTTCGGGGGGCGTCGGCACTACATACTCTATTTTGGGGGCGCCGGCAGGGGCGTCGGCACTACCGCGTAAGGGGACACCGGCACAACATCCTCTATTTAGGGGGCGCCGGCAAGAGCGTCGGCCCCGTTTTTGCTAACTATTTTACACTAATAAATCTAACTACACTAATTAATCTAACTACACTAATTAATCTAACTAACAAATAATCTAACAAAAAATACTTGAAAAAAAGAAGGTGGCCGGCGCAGGCTTGCCTTGCCGGCGGCTCGGGCGGCGGCCGAAGGTCGAGGAGGAGGCGGGCGCGCGGCGGGCGACGCGGGCGGGCAGAGAGGTCGAGGCGGCGGGCTACGGCGGCGGCGGGCGACGCGGGCGCGGAGGCTGGCCTTCGGTTGGAGAGGCGGAAGATGGCGGCGGCTCGGGCGGCGGAGGACGGTGTCGGCGGCGACAGGGGCGGGCGGCGATGGCGCGCGGCGGTTGGGCAGCCTGGCGGCGCTCTAGCGCTTCGTCTCCGCAGGATTGATCTCCGCGGAGACGAAGTGTTTTCTTTTATACTGGCCCACCTTTGGTCCCGGTTCGTATTACAAACCGGGACCAAAGGCCCCCCTTTGGTCCCGGTTTGTAATACAAACCGGGACTAAAGGCCTATTTTGCTGCGATTTTCGTTGCGCGCGCAAAATAGGTCTTTAGTATTTTTTTAAAAAAATTCGTTCCCGCCTTATTTCAAATCAAAAAAACCACGTACTGGCCACCGCCGTGCCACACGTGTCCACCGCCGCCACCGCCGTGTACTGGCCACCACCATCACCGCCATGTACTGGCCACCGCCGCCACCGCCACCGCCGTGTACTGGCCACCGCCGCCACCGCCATGTACAGGCCACCATCGCCACCGCTGTGTACTGGCCACCACCGTCACAGCCATATACTGGCCACCGCCGCCACCGCCGTGTACTGGCCACCACCGTCACCGCCATGTACTGGCCACCGCCGCCACCGCCGTTTACTGGCCATCGCCACCGCCGTGTACTGGCCACCGCCGCCACCGCCACCGCCATGTACAGGCCACCATCGCCACCGCCGTGTACTGGCCACCACCGCCACCTCCATGTACTGGCCACCGCCACCGCCGTGCCACACGTGTCCCTTCCCCGTGCCACGTGTCGTCGCTGCTTCCACGTGCCTCGCCCCGCCGTGCGACGTGTAGATGCCGCTTCCACGTGCCACGCCCCGCCGCTTCCCCGCGCCACCTGTCGCCGCTGCTTCCACGTGCCTCGCCCCGCCGCCGCCGGCGTGCGACGTGTAGATGTCGCTTTCACGTGCCACGCCCCGCCGCTTCCCCGCGCCACCTGTCGCCAAACTTGCCGCGTCGTTGTGCTATAAAGCGCCGCGTGCGCGCGGAACCACACATCGCCGTCGCCTCCGTTCATTCGTCGCGGGAATGCCGCCGCGCCGTAGCGGCTCATCTGGCTTCCGTGGCGTCCGAGCGCGTCCGAACGGTAGGTTCTATGCCGAGATGCGCGCCGGTGGCTTCTGGCTCACCCTCGGCATGTACAACACCCCGGAGTTGGCGGCGCGCGCTTACGACGCGGCCGCATGGCGATTTCGGCGGCCACGGCGCGACATGAACTTCCCAGACGTCGAATCGCTAGAGGAGGCGGAGTTCCTCGCGCTGACGCCGTGCCTCGTAGACGATGAGGACCGTCGCCGTCGCCGCCACCGCCAGGTGCAGCGCCGGATCGCCATCGCCGAGCATGACGAGGAGTTGACGCGCCAGTGGAGGGCGCAGTTCCCCAACAACGTCGACAACACCGACGCGTTCTTCGCTGACCTCTGGGCACATCGCAGGTCCAACAGGCGCCACCGTCGGGTCGTCGCCATGTTCGAGCTGGACAACCCGAATACAACTTGGGCCGACAACGACCCTCGGTGGGACGACATTTGGACCGAGACAACCTCCGACGACGAGTAGATCGACTAGACTAGTTTTTTATCTATTTTAATTGTATTTTCAATAAAGTCGTTGTGGCAGACGCTGATGATGAGAAAAGTTTCCCGCCAGATACATGGAATTAAAGTACAGAGCTCAACTGAAAATTAATTAAGATACATGGCCAGATTCGACTGTTCGAGTCATTCAGTCATACTCGTGCCTAGCCCTATAGTACTCGCCACTGTAGTCGTCGTAGTCGTCGTCATCATCGTCGCTGGCATCGGGGTCGCGGTAGTCGAACCTCGGCGGGAGAGCACGCGTGGGCTGGGACTGAGGGTAGCGCAGGCGGGGGCCACGGTAGGCCATGACGCCCTAGAGAGTCCGGCCGCGCCACCACAGCCGACGGCCGGCCTCGTTGAAGTTCGAAGGAGGCGGGCCACCCTCCTCGTGCCTGGCAAGCGCCCTCTCACGCCGATTGATGAAGAATCTTTCCCAAGTCGGGCTGTAGTCGGGATGCCACTGGGGATTCCTCCGCTGCTCTGGCGTGAGCTCGAAGTAGTAGTGGTTCGTGATGGCCATCTCGCGCACCACACCTAGAGGGACAGGAGGGACCGGTACGCCTCTGACGCTCAGCAACCAGCCGGTCGGGACGCGGTAGCCCGGCGGGCAGGGGTAGTTCGACGCGCAAAGCGCCTCCGCCTCCCGGAGGGTTAGAGATACGATGGAAGCCATGGGACAGAGTGATGAGGTTTGCAGATATGAGTCTAGATGTGATATGTAAATGGAGGCCAAGCCTACATATATATAGTGAAAAAATGGCGGGAGGATGGAGGCGGGAAGCAGTGGAAAGCGCGGGAAGAAAAATAGGCGGGAATGCAGTGGCGCCGAAAACATTAGTCCCGGCTGGTGGGTACAACCGGGACTAAAGATCATTTTTTTGTCATCTAACAAAACTGTCGGTGGGATAAGGACGTGTGGGTAACCTTTAGTCCCGGCTGGTGGGTACAACCGGGACGAAAGGTCCTTTTTTTGTCATCTAACAAAACTGTTGGTGGGATAAGGACGTGTGGGTAACCTTTAGTCCCAGCTGGTGGGTACAACCGGGACTAAAGATGTCGGCAGGATAAGAACGCATGGGTGGACGCACTGCTCGATGAGATAAAGCATGCAGCGCACGACGCCCTGTCGAAGGAACAAGACAAAGTAGAAGAGGTGTCGTGCCTATAAAATGAGCATCGATACGTCTTGCCAAGCAGATCAACAAGCCAAGGAGAGTTTCATTCCCATGGATGAAGGGAAGGGTTGGGAAATCTCCCGTGGCGTAGCTTCTCGAAGATGTCGTTGGTGCACACGCCCTACGGCATCTTCGGAAGCTGCTCCTCGGAATTTTTCCCTGCAAGCCCCTGAACGACTACATCTCCTCTAACAGTGTTGGGGAAAGGGTTGGGAAATCTTCCGTGGCGCAGTTTCTCGAAGATGTCGTTGGTGCACACGCCCTACGGCATCTTCAGAAACTGCGCCTTGGATTTTTTTCCTGCAAGCCCCTGAACGACTACATCTCCTCTAACAGTGTTGGGGAAAGGGTTGGGAAATCTCCCGTGGCGCAGTTTCTCGAAGATGTCGTTGGTGCACACGCCCTACGGCATCTTCAGAAACTGCGCCTTGGAATTTTTCCCTGCAAGCCCGTGAACGACTACATCTCCTCTAACAGTGTTGGGGAAAGGGTTGGGAAATCTCCCGTGGCGCATCTCCACTTTTAATATCTTACATATAGTTAAATGATTACACAAAAATAAATGGGAAATTGATTGCCATGTTGAGATACTCATTTGTGCCATGAACATTCTTCAATTAACTTGATGATGGAGCATCTTCATCATTTAATCTTCTCCGGCCGTAACCATGGAGCATCTTCATCATTTAACTTGATGCTTGGATCAATGTTCACTCTGAAGGGTGGAATTTCATCAAACTTATTATAATCTTCTGACATGTCTATCTTGTCCTCCACTCCCACGATGTTACTTTTTCCAGAAAGAACTATGTGGCGCTTTGGCTCATCGTTTGATGTATTTGTTTCCTTATGTTTCCTTTTTCTTGGTTTGGTAGACATATCCTTCACATAGAAAACCTGGGCCACATCCTTGGCTAGGACGAATGGTTCGTCTCTATACCCAAGATTGTTGAGATCCACTGTTGTCATTCCATACAACTTGTCTACCTGAACCCCGCCTCCTGTTTTGTTAACCCATTTGCACCTAAACAAAGGGACCTTAAAAGAAGGTCCATAGTCAAGTTCCCATATATCCTCTATGTAATCATAATATGTGTCATTTGGGCCTTCATTCATTATTGCATCAAATCAGACACCACTGTTTTGGTTGGTGCTCTTTTTATCTTGGACGATTTTACTGTAAAATGTATTCCCATTTATCTCGTACCCTTGGAAAGTCACTACAGTCGAAGATGGTGTCTGGGCCAGCAAGTATAACTGATCTTCAATATCTTTGTTATTCGGGAGATGTTTTTGCAACCAACCGCCGAAAGTCGACATGTGTTCACGTCTAATCCAATCGTTCGACTGCCCCGGGGTCTGGGAGCGTAGAAAGTTCTTGTGGTCACCGATATACGGAGCCACCAAGGTGGAACTTTGTAGAAATGTGTAGTGTGCTTGAGTCAAAGAAATCCCGTCCCTACATATCATTGATTTCCTTCCTAGCGTGCCTTTTCCACTTAGTCTCCCTTCATGCCGCGATTCAGGAACACCAATCGGCTTAAGGTCAGGAATAAAGTCAACACAGAATTCAATGACCTCCTCTGTTCCATAGCCCTTGGAGATGCTTCCTTCTGGCCTAGCATGGTTATGAACATATTTCTTTAAGACTCCCATGAACCTCTCGAAGGGGAACATATTGTGTAGAAACACAGGACCGAGAATGGAAATCTCATCGACCAGGTGAACGAGGAGATGTGTCATAATATTGAAGAAGGATGGTGGGCACACCAGCTCAAAACTAACGAGACATTGGCCCACATCATTCTGCAACCTCGGTAGAATTTCTGGATTTATTACCTTCTGAGAAATTGCATTGAGGAATGCACATAGCTTCACAATGGGCAGTCGAACATTTTCCGGTAGAAGCCCCCTCAATGCAGTCGGAAGCAACTATGTCATTATCACGTGACAGTCATGAGACTTCAGGTTCTGGAATGTTTTCTTCTCCATATTTATTATTCCCTTTATATTGGAGGAGAAGCCAGACGGGACCTTGATACTGCTCATACATTCAAAAAATATTTATTTCTCTGCTTTTGTAAGAGCGTAGCTGGAGTAATGACGTCCTTTAACTCTCTCATGCAGTTTTTTGGGGTCTTTCCTACGTTGTTGGTCCTCCTGTGCTTCTGGTGTATCTTTTGTCTTCCCGTACACGCCCAGAAAGCCTAGCAGGTTCACGCAAAGATTCTTCGTCACGTGCATCACATCGATTGAAGAGTGGACCTCTAAGACTTCCCAATAGGGTAGATCCCAAAATATAGATTTCTTCTTCCACATGGGCGCGTGTCCGGCATCGTCATTCGGAACAGACCGTCCGCCAGGACCCTTTCCAAATATTACATCTAGATCCTTGACCATACCAAATATATCAACACCATCACAATGGGGAGGCTTCCTCCGGTGATCAGCCTCACCGTTGTAATGCTTGCCTTTCTTTCTTACGGGATGGGTAGTCCTAAGAAATCAACGATGCCCCAGGTACACGACCTTCTTACATTTTTCCAAATAATCACCTTCGAGCTCATGTAAACAGTGCGTGCATGCATTGTATCCCTTGTTTGATTGTCCTGGAATGTTACCAAGAGCAGGTCAGTCATTGATGGTTACGAAAAGCAGCGCTCTTAGGTCAAATTCCTCCTGCTTGTGCTCGTCCCACACACGTACACCTGCTAGGGACCACAGCTGTAGAAGTTCTTCGACTAATGGCTTCAGGTACACATCAATGTCGTTCCCGGGTTGCTTCGGGCCTTGTATGAGCACTGGCATCATAATAAACTTCCGCTTCATGCACAACCAAGGAGGAAGGTTATATATACAAAGAGTCACAGGCCAGGTGCTATGGCTGCAGCTCTGCTCTCCAAAAGGATTCATGCCATCTGTACTTAGACCAAACCTTAAGTTCCTTGCATCCTGTGCAAAATTTGGGAACTCTCTATCGATTTTTCTTCATTGGGAGCCATCAGCAGGGTGCCTCAACATCACGTCTTTCTTACGGTCTTCTTTGTTCCATCGCAACAACCTAGCATGCTCTTTATTTCTGAACAAGTGTTTCAGCCGTGGTATTATAGGAGCATACCACATAACCTTGGCAGGAACCTCTTCCTGGGGCGCTCGCCCTCAACATCACCAGGGTCATCTCGTCTGATCTTATACCGCAATGCAGTGCACACCGGACATGCATCCAAATTCTCGTACTCACCGCGGTAGAGGATGCAGTCATTAATGCATGCATGTATCTTTTGCACATCTAATCCTAGAGGGCAGACAATCTTCTTCGCTTCGTACGTACTGGCGGGCAATTCGTTGCCCCTTGGAAGCTTCCTCTTAATTATTGTCAGCAACTTTCCAAATCCTGAGTCAGTGACACCGTTCTCTGCCTTCCATTGCAACAATTCCAGTGTGCTGCCTAGCTTTTTATGGCCATCTTCGCAAGTTGGGTATAACAATTTGTTGTGATCTTCTATCATCTTATCGAAGGCCAACCTTTCTTTTTCAGTTTCACATTCTCTCCTTGCATCAGCAATGGCCCGACCAAGATCATCATCAGCAGGCTCATCTGGTGCCTCTTGATCTTCTACTTCATTGTCTTCATTGCCTTCTACAGTATCATCGTATTCGGGGAAATTGAGATAACCATCATCATCCTCTTCCTCTTCTTCATTGTCTTCCATCATAACCCCTCTTTCTCCGTGCTTGGTCCAACAATAGTAACTGGGCATGAAACCGGATCGCGGAAGGTGGTTGTGAATGAGACTCGAGTGAGCGTAATTTACGGTATTCTTGCAGTCAACACATGGACAATACATGAAGCCACCATGTTTGTTTGCCTCCGCCACGGCCATAAAATTATCCAGGCCCGAAGTGAACTCGTCAAACTGTCGGTCAATGTACATCCATTGCCGATTCATCTGCATGATATAATTAAGCTGATCAAAACCATTACAGAACATCACGATGTATATATACACATGCATTTTATCAATTGCAGATGAAAAGGATAAAGTTGTTAACCTCGATGAAGAAGAAAAAAGCAAGTTAAGTGTGGCTTGATTTGTGTAAACTCAAGTGGCAAATCCTCTTAAGCATTTCATCGAACACCTCTTGTGCATGTGAAGAAGAGAGGAGAGCAATACACCCCTCTTGTGAAGAAAGTGAAAAAATGGCCAAGTGTGGCTCACACTTGGGCAGGGGCAAGGTTATATAGCCAGATTGGGGACTTAGTCCCGGTTTGTAATACAAACCGGGTCCAGAGGGGGGCCTTTGGACCCGGTTTATAATACAAACCGGGACTAAAGGTTCTCCAAGCCTGACACGCCCTGCCGCGCCCTGCCGTGGACCCTTTAGTCCCGGTTCGTATTACAAACCGGGTCCAAAGGCCACTACCGGACAGGCTCTGAGCTAGTGGGGTCGCCCTGGGCAAAACGAACCGGGACCAATGCCCCCCATTGGCCCCGGTTTGGTTCTGCACTGGGACATTTGCTTGGGACCAAAGGCCTCTTCTCCACTAGTGAAAAAAAAAGACACGAGGGCAGCCGATCAACCGATCGGCGAACGAACCCTCATACGGGTTGCGCGGCCCCTGGAGTAGATCATGGAGATCGACCTCCCTAGAGGGGGCGCGGTGCGAAAACTTTGTGGCGGCTAGGTCAAGGAGCGTGCCGCTCTGATACCATGTGGAAGGATAAAAAGGGAGAGAGATTGGCGGAATATGCTGGGTGTTGTATTGCGCCTCATGAGCGAGTATATATAGAGTACAAGACTTGGAAGCTAAGAAACCTCCTAGGAAAAATATGGAAACAATCATAATACAATCCCGTGTAATCTATAACTACCAAATATACTCTAACAGCCTAGTTGTACTGTACGTGTTGTGTGTTAATTAAGCCCAGGATGAGACGACTATCGTGTGTGCTCTCGTAGTTTGCATATAAATGATACAGAGACATGTCCTTATTTAAACGGTTTTGCTAATTATCAGGTTTACTAGTAGAATTAACTTAATCCTTAGCTGAATGTAATGTTATTGAATTGTGTCATGATTCGTGTTAACCATAAAATGAACATAGGATGCAACTGAGCCGCTGCAGATGAGGTTGCAACAAACCAAAATGCTCGGACTATTGGGCTGTTTCATGATTCGTCGGAAACATAAGTTGCAACTAAGAAAAATACTCCAAACCGCTAGCTTACATCGTGATTCATGTTAGTAATAAGTCATAACATTGCTATGTTCGATGTTGTAATTAAAACTCGATGAAGTTACCTGAAGTTAATTCTCAGTTGGTTGAGATGTGTGGATATTCCACAAGTATTCTCCACATAAAATCATATATTGGTTTTCTATTTTTTATTCTGGTTTTCAAACTCGTTTTTTCATTTTAAATATATTTGAACTTTTATGAAAATTATAAAATATTCGTGGCCTTCTTAAACTATCGCAGCAAAGTATAAAATTTGAATAAGTTTGACGCAAAGTCCAAAACAAATGAAACATAGAGGAACATAGCCAAAATTTATTGTTTTCAAATTTTACTTAATGCATTTTTCTTATGAACATAATGTTCCTGATGCAAAAAATAACTCTTAATTCAGGTTAGCTAAAATAGGAATGTTCTATCCCCTTTCAAAAATTTCGTCCCCGAGATTTCTATGTAGGAAAGAGAGACACAAAATCTCGTCGATACCATGTTATGGTCGATATGGAAGAAGTTCGATTTTGGTAGGGCCAATGTCCAAGGGAATCTATTCTGCTTGGTAGCCCCGGAGTGTTTAACCAGCGACATTTGTGTGGGTCGGAGGGACCTATGCTAAGAGCATCTCCAGCCGCATCCCCCAAAGCGTCCCCCAAAGGGATTTGGGGCTCGTCGGACAAAAAATGCGTTCCAGCCGCGTCCCCCAAAGCCCATTTTTGTCCGGCGCCCGATACGGTGTCCGGCGCCCCGAGCCCGTCCCCGTCCCACAGGTGACGCACCGGGGACGCCGGACACACCGAAAAGCGAGGCGGGCTCCCACATGTCGGCGACTATTTGCATAAACCGTTGGTTCGCGCCTCTTTTCTCGTCGCTCCTTCGTTCCCGCGCCTCCCACCCCACCGCCGCCGCTGGATTTCCCGGCCGGTTGGGCGTCTGATCTCTGCTGAGAGTCGGCTCCGTTGTCGCGGCTGGGGCTCCCGCCGGTCGTGCCGCCGCCGCGTCGCCAGCGCGTCCCAGAACGCGCCGTCAAATCCGCCCCACCTCCGTGCACAGAAGGTGCTCGACGACTTGCCAGGTAGGTGCGATTGGCCGCTGTTTGTTGCGTCGTCTGCCTCGGCGCAATTTTAACCATTGATTTTGCTTTAGCCATGGACAGCGACGATGAGATGGTTGCCCTGCTGCTGGAGGACGAGCAAGCCTTCGACGACGACTTGCGGGAGCATTTGCTGATCATCGCGTCCCTCCAGGACATGCTTGACGCTGAGGCGGAGAAGAGGAAGTGGCCGCACCGCGGAGGATCAAGGCCGGGAAGAAGGAAGTCGAAGCCCCGACAGAGGATGGAGGGGCATGCCATGCTGCACAACGACTACTTCGCCGACGACGCAACACATGCCGACAATTTTCGGCGCCGGTACAGGATGAGCAAGGGGCTGTTCATGAATATCCTCCACGGCGTTCGAGAGTTCGACCCGTACTTCAAGCTCAAGCTCGACGCTGTAGGCGTTCTCGGGTTCTCGTCGATTCAGAAGTGCACCGCCGCCATGAGGATGCTTGCATACGGAGCACCTGTCGATACACAGGACGACTACCTTCGCATGAGTGAGTCTACTGCCATTGAGTGCATGTACAAGTTTTGCCGAGCTGTGGTGGGAAAGTTTGGCAGATACTATTTGAGAGGGCCAACTGAGGAAGAGACTGCAAGGATCATGGCACAAAATGCTGCCAGAGGATTTCCTGGAATGCTTGGAAGCATCGATTGCATGCACTGGGCATGGAAGAACTGCCCGTTTGCTTGGCAAGGTATATACAAAGGCCGTCATGGATATTGCAGTGTGGTGCTTGAAGCTGTGGCAGATTATGACATGTGGATTTGGCATTCTTTCTTTGCCATGGCGGGATCACACAATGACATCAACGTGTTGCAGCAGTCTCCGGTGTTCAGCAGACTAGTGGAAGGGCATGCTCCACCATGCAACTATGAGATTAATGGCCACGAATATACCAAAGGCTATTATCTAGCCGATGGTATATATCCAAAATGGGCCACTTTTGTCAAAACAATCTCGAATCCATCATGTCTGAAGAATTCTCACTTTGCTACGCGACAGGTGGCTTGCAGGAAGGATGTCGAGCGGGCATTTGGTGTGCTTCAAGCACAATTTGCCATTGTCCGGTACCCTGCTCTAAGCTAGTCTCACGACCAAATGTGGGAGGTGATGCAGGCTTGTGTGATCATGCACAACATGATCATCGAGGATGACCGCAAGAATCATGCTAGGTCACATGTTGGTCCCTATGAGTGTGAATGCCCTCTTGCGGAGGTTGATCATGAGTTGCCTGCAGATTTTGCTGATTTTCTCGTCATGCACGCAGAGATCCGTGACAGCAATGTGCATGAGCAACTTCAAGCTGATCTCGTTAAGCATTTGTGGAGGATCAAAGGAAATACCGTGGCACCTTGATGTAGCATATACCCTATTTATTATATTTGTTTACTTGTTTTATTGTTTGTTGTAATTTAATTTGAAAACAATCCTCGCAAACATTTTTATTCATATGCTATATTTGATAAATGGTTCTGTATTAAAAAGAAGTATTTTAAATGTTTGGGGGCGGCGTTTGGGGGACGCGGCTGGGAGGCGATATCCCCCAAAGACGGCACGAACAAAACACGTCCCCCAAACGCTCAATCCGGCGCGGTTTGGGGGACGCTTTGGGGACGCGGCTAAAGATGCTCTAAGCCTTGGCATAAATGCGGGTACGCGGAGAACTGAAGATCCAGTTGTAAGAAATTTTAAACTAGGTTCTTTAAAAAAAATCTTCCTTGTACTCTTACCTTCATCGAGAGCTATGGGTCGGAGATAGATGCACATTTTCTCGACGTACGTTCACCACATCCCGTAACCAACGGCAGAATCTAGGTACGGCATCTGCCAAACTGCCAAAACTGAGAGCGAACCTGGAAGTCTCGATCAAAATGTCCAAGTTCCGAGCTAAAATCAATGAAAGACATGACTCTATAATATATACGTAGACAAGCACTAATCACCATGACACCATGGTCGTACGTCGTGTTCAATTTCGCGTAGCAACTGAATCCAGTATGGTCATCTTTGAAGCAAGTAATTAGGCTGTATAGCTACTGAACGAACCGGCAGCATATTGTTTTCTTTATTCAGTTTCAGCATGTCCCTTCGTTTAGCTAGTTTGCAGCTCGCTCATCCGCAATTGTTATTTCCTACCACAAACACCAACTATATATGGAGTAGCAGCTAGCGGACGCCGCTAATCACTTGATTAGCGTTTACCGACGCGATTGTACGGAGCTGCCAAACTGACAAAATTGGGAACCTGAAAGTCTTTCAAAACATCCACGTTCCATAAGCTAACATCAAAACGTACCTAAATACACTTGCTTTGTACGTGCGATCCATAAAACCATGACTATAATTTGTACGTACAAGCACTAATCACCACTCTGAAACCCGCTACACTATCGACGCACGCTAAATTTATGACCCTATAAGTATGTCCCGGTTTGCACACACTACCTCAACAGCAACAAGACATCTCAACCACCAAAGCCATGGCGTCCTCCCCGGTCTTCCTCCTCCTCCTCGCGACGATCCTTTTAGCTGCGACATACGCACATGCGCAACACAACGCCCTGTCACCTCCACCGGCAGTGGCAGCAGCACCGGTAGAATGTACTGTACCGACTCCAGAACCGGTAGCATCAGGCCCGGTTTCGGTAGCATCGCCCCCGACATCAATAGCATTGGCACCAACACCGGCACCGGCAGCATCGCCCCAGGGGCCGCTGGCACCGGTAGCATCGCCTCCGACACCGGGAGCATCGCCTCCGGTAGCATCGCCCCCAACAACGGTAGCATCGCCCCCGGCACCGGGAGCATCGCCTCCGGCAACATCGCCCCCGGCACCGGTACCATTTCCTCCGACACCGGGAGCATCGCCTTCAACACCGGGAGCATCGCCTCCGGTAACATCGCCCTCGGCACCGGTAGCATTGCCTCCGACACCGGGAGCATCACCTTCGACACCGGGAGCATCGCCTCCGGCACCGGTAGCATTTCCTCCGACACCGGGAGCATCGCCTCCGACAGCATCGCCCCCAACACCGGTAGCATCGCCCCCGGCACCAGTAACATCGCCCCCAACACCGGGAGCATCGCCTCCGGTAGCATCGCCCCCGACACAGGTAGCATCGCCTCCGACACCGGGAGCATCGCCCCCGACACAGGTAGCATCGCCTCCGACACCGGGAGCATCGCCTCCGGTAGCATCACCCCCGGCACCGGGAGCATCACCTCCGGTAGCATCGCCCCCGGCACAGGGAGCATCGCCTCCGGTAGCATCGCCCCCAGCACAGGTAGCATCGCCTCCGACACCGGGAGCATCGCCTCCGGTAGCATCGCCCCCAACACCGGGAGCATCGCCTCCGACACCAGGAGCTTCACCTCCACCACCGGGAGCATCGCCTCCGGTAGCATTGCCTCCGACACTGGGAGCTTCGCCTCCGGGAGCATCGCCTCCGACACCGGGAGCATCGCCCCCAACACCTGTAGCATCGCCCCCGGCACCGGGAGCATCGCCTCCGACACCAGGAACATCACCTCCGACACCGGGAGCATCGCCTCCGGTAGCATTGCCCCCGACACAGGTAGCATCGCCTCCGACACCGGGAGCATCACCACCGGCAGCATCGCCACCTCCACCGACAGCATCGCCACCGGGAGCATCTCCTCCGACACCGGGAGCATCGCCACCTCTAACGGTAGCATCTCCCCCGCCACCGGCAGCATCACCACCTCCAACGGCAGCATCTCCACCGCCATCGGCATCATCGCCACCACCACCGGCAGCATCTCCCCCGCCGCCGGCAGCATCTCCACCTCCACCTGCAGCATCTCCCCCGCTCCCGGCATCATCGCCACCTCCACCGGTAGCATCTCCCCCGCCACCGGCAGCATCGCCACCTCTAGCGGCAGCATCTCCACCGCCACCGGTAACATCGCCACCTCCACCTGTAGCATCGCCACCACCACCGGCAGCATCTCCCCCACCACCGGCAGCATCTCCACCTCCACCTGCAGCATCGCCACCTCCTCCGGTAGCATCTCCCCCGCCACCTGCAGCATCTCCACCGCCACCGTCCGCATCGCCATCGCCACCGCCACCGACAACATCTCCACCGCCACCGTCCGCATCGCCACCACCACCTTCCGCATCGCCCCCGCCACCAGCAGCATCGCCACCTCCACCGGGAGCATCTCCCCCGCCACCGGCAGCATCGCCACCTCCACCTGCAGCATCTCCCCCGCCACCGGTAGCATCTCCACCACCACCGTCTGCATCGCCACCACCACCTTCTGCATCGCCCCCGCCACCGGCAACATCACCACCTCCACCGACATCATCTCCACCTCCACCTGCAGCATCGCCACCTCCTCCGGTAGCATCTCCCTCGCCACCTGCAGCATCACCACCTCCACCGGCAGCATCTCCACCGCCACC
Organism: Lolium perenne; assembly: GCF_019359855.2. Classification (NCBI taxonomy): domain Eukaryota; kingdom Viridiplantae; phylum Streptophyta; class Magnoliopsida; order Poales; family Poaceae; genus Lolium; species Lolium perenne. The sequence continues at coordinate 236,651,575 of NC_067244.2, read as the reverse complement.
GTCCGCATCGCCACCGCCACCGTCTGCATCGCCACCTCCACCGACAGCATCTCCACCGCCACCGTCCGCATCGCCACCGCCACCTTCCGCATTGCCCCCGCCACCAGCGGCATCGCCACCTCCACCGGGAGCATCGCCACCTCCACCGGGAGCATCTCCCCCGCCACCGGCAGCATCACCACCTCCACCTGCAGCATCTCCCCCGCCACCGATAGCATCTCCACCACCACCGTCTGCATCGCCACCACCACCTTCTGCATCGCCCCCGCCACCGGCAACATCACCACATCCACCGACATCATCTCCACCTCCACCGGCAGCATCGCCACCTCCACCTGCAACATCGCCACCTCCACCAACAGCATCTCCCCCGCCACTGGCAGCATCGCCACCTCCACCGGTAACAACTCCCCCGCCACCTGCAGCATCACCACCTCCACCAGCAGCATCTCCACCACCACCGTCTGCATCGCCACCGCCACCGTCCGCATCGCCACCTCCACCGGCCGCATCGCCACCGCCACCGGTAGCATCACCTCCTCCACCGGCAGCATCACCACCTCCACCGGCAGCATCTCCACCGCCACCGGCAGCATCTCCACCGCCACCGTCTACATCGCCACCGCCACCTTCCGCATCGCCCCCACCACCTGCAGCATCGCCACCTCCACCGACAGCATCTCCACCTCCACCGACAACGTCGTCGCCTCCACCTGCGACATCGCCACCTCCACCGGCAACATCTCCCCCGCCACCGGCAGCATCGCCACCTCCACCGGTAGCATCTCCCCCGCCACCTTCAGCATCGCCACCTCCACCGGTAGCATCTCCACCGCCACCGGCAGCATCGCCACCGCCACCGGCAGCATCGCCACCTCCACCGGCAGCATCTCCCCCGCCACCGACAGCATCGCCACCTCCATCGGTACCATCTCCCCCACCACCGGCAGCATCTCCACCACCACCGGCAGCATCACCACCTCCACCTGCAGCATCACCACCTCCACCGGTAGCATCTCCCCCACCACGGGCAGCATCGCCACCTCCACCAGCAGCATTGCCACCGCCATGGGCAATATGGCCACCTCCACGGGCAGTATCGCCACCTCCACCGGTCGGTGGATTCGGGCAGTGCACGCTGGGAGATATAGCTGCATTTGGAGTGTGCAAGGACATCAGCCTAGGATGGATGGGCATTATCGGTAGAGAACTCTGCTGCCGACAGATCCGTGGGAAGCCGGTCGTCAATGTCGCGACTTGCCTTTGCAACACCTTCTTGCAGTTCAATGCTCGTGCCAACATCGATGTCGCCAACAAGGTCAATGTCATCCTCGAAATCTGCGGCAATTCTCGAATCCCCAACCTCACGTGCATCCACTGATCGTCCTAAGACCTCAATCGACGGCGTGGCTTTGCTACTCGACCTCCTATGAAGATGTACCACTTAAATAATAAATTTTAAATTATCTACTACTATTGTGTGTGCGTAGCTTAAATCAGCATTACACTGGTTAAAGGTGTTGTTCTCCTAAACAAAGAGTTGTGATTGTGTCGATAAGTAAAGTTATAGTCTATATTTTCCCAAGTGCGTAAAGGGGCGGCCTCTAGGCAACCAAAGGCAAGAGATTTATGTTCTTCAAACAAAAAATCGAGCTGTGCCTGAGTGTACTAGTTGCTAAGAGCATGACCACTGGCGCCCACGTAATGTTGTTGGGCAACAGCGCTGGCACATGCAACCGTCATTTTAGGGGTGAACCACGGCGGCACGCCCCTAGATGGCCGACCTCAAATTCAAAATATTTGGTAGTTGTGTCTTCTTTAATAAATTCTATCACAACACAATTCATATTTGCGAACAACAATTCACCCAAATAAAATTATTCAACCGAAGAAATTAAATTATTCAACGAAATTCAAACAGTAAATAGAGTAGTGCATTAGAATAATTAAAATAAATCTGAGAATTTCAAAGAGATCAAGACTCATGCGGTGTTTCCCTCTCCCCACCTGTAACATCCCAAGAGTAACACCCTAGTTCACTTTTGCCTTTCTTGCATTGTTGTCATGTCATCATGTTGCATTAATGCATATTACCATCTTCTGGCTTTTATTGTTGAAATATTGGGCCCACATTTGGTGGCCCCATACTAGATTTCAGATTTTCCCTATAAATTTCAAAGCTCACTTAGTGGCAGCCTTGTGAGTTTGAGCCCAAGTTGATGGCAGCTCACTAGGGAGTGGCAAGAGGTGGGAAGTTTAGTCTCACATGAAAAGTTGAGAGGAAGTTAGACCACCTTATAAGGTGGGTTGTTCTACCACTAGTAAGTGAGTAAGAATAGGAGTGGTTCACGCGCGCTCCTCCTCCTCGCTCGTCTCGACTCGACTCGACACGTCGCGTCGCGCGTCGCGCCGCGTCGCGCTCGTGGTGAGTGGATTGAGCCTCGAGCCGAGACTTTCCTTACTTTTTGCAGCTCAGGAAAACGAACAAAGTCCTAGACGGACGCGTCGCAGTTAGTCGGTTCGGGACTCGAAACGTTCGTGCGACATGGGGATGGCCCACGTTGCCTAGGGTTTCCCGAGCCTATATAATCTCTTGCCCGGCTACCGCAGAAATATACCGAATACACGAGTTAGGGTTTCCACCTCTCTCTGCTTGCGCCGTCATCGTAGTCTACTCCATCCCGCGCGCCAACGTGCATCGGCGAACGGGAGAGCAGCTCTCCGGAACCGCTCGTCCTTGCGATCCTGTACGGGAGAGGGCGAATTAGGTTTTTGGGAAGCGCTCTGCGCGACTGCTCAAGCTCTTCATCACGGGCCGCCTTCCGTCCAAGTCGGGCGGTGCTGCCTACCGTCGTCTTCAACGCCGTCTACTTCGACCCGTCGTCCCTGTCATCAACAACGTTGTCATCAACAACGTTACTGCTGCAACATCATCTGCTACACCTCCACCGCCACCTCCACCAGATCGGTACGTGCGACATATCTTGATCTGTTTAGTGATGGATGTTTTACCGTTTGCGTTGCTGCTACTCATGTTGATTAATGCATCTAGTATGTTCGAGTTTCACATGTTAGTAGTTGTTGTCATCATGTTTTATATTCTGGAATTAATCATGAAAATTGTGCCTAATTATCCAACAATCCAAAAACCTAATTGTAGGCAATTTCCTCAGTTAACAATGGCTGGTTTTGCTGATGCACTGAGGCCGAATAAGTTTACCGGTGTGCACTTTAAGAGGTGGCTGGTTAAGGCCACGCTCTGGCTTACTCATCTGAAAGTGCTCGAAGTTAGTGATGGTTTACCTGAAGGAACTATATCTGACCAAGATCAGAACAAGTTAAAGGAAGACAATACTCTCTTCGTCGGATGCGTTCTGAGTATTCTTGCTGATCGTCTGTGTGATGTGTACATGCACATAACAGATGGTAGACAGCTCTGGGATGCACTGAATGCTAAATTCGGGGCAACCGATGCAGGCAGTGAACTGTACATCATGGAGAGCTTCCATGACATCAGGATGGTAAACAACCGTTCTGTAGTCGAGCAAGCTCATGAGATACAGTGCATTGCGAAGGAACTTGAACTCCTTAAGTGTGCCTTACCTGACAAGTTTGTGGCTGGATGCATCATCACTAAGTTGCCCCCTTCATGGAGGAACTTTGCCACAACTCTCAAGCACAAGAGACAGGAGATATCAGTTGAAAATCTGATAGCATCTCTTGATGTTGAGGAGAAAGCTCGGGCTAAGGATAATACTGAGAAAGGAGAGGGTCAGTCTAGCGCCAACATGGTGCAGAAGAAACCCTACAGCAAGAACAAAGGGAATAACAAGCCCTCCTTCAATAAGCCTATGAAGACTACAACCATCAAGAAGAAGATGATGATAAACAAAGCAGATTTGAGCTGCTTTACGTGTGGATAGACTGGCCACTTTTCTAAGGACTGTCCAGAGAGAGTAGACCGCAAGAAAAAGGCGAGGCAAGTCAACACGGTGACCGCTAGCAATGCTGATGGGTATGGTAATCTCTTTACTGTTCTTTCGGTATTTCAAACTCCATGTTGGTGGATTGATACATGTGCTAATGTTCATGTGTGTGCTGACATATCCATGTTCACTTCTTACCAGGTCGCCCGGGATTCTTCCGTCTTGATGGGGAATGGGTCACTGATACGTCTCCGACGTGTCGATAATTTCTTATGTTCCATGCCACATTATTGATGATATCTACATGTTTTATGCATACTTTATGTCAAATTTATGCATTTTCCGGCACTAACCTATTAACGAGATGCCGAAGAGCCAGTTGCTGTTTTCTGCTGTTTTTGGTTTCAGAAATCCTAGTAAGGTAATATTCTCGGAATTGGACGAAATCAACGCCCAGGGGCCTATTTTGCCACGAAGCTTCCAGAAGACCGAAGGGAAGACGAAGTGGGGCCACGGGGCGCCGCCACACTAGGGCGGCGCGGCCCAAGGGGGGCCCGCGCCGGCCTAGCGTGTGGGGCCCCCGTGTGGCCCCCTGACCTGCCCTTCCGCCTACATATAGCCTTCGTCGCGAAACCCCCGATGAGAGCCACGATACGGAAAACCTTCCAGAGACGCCGCCGCCGCCAATCCCATCTCGGGGGATTCAGGAGATCGCCTCCGGCACCCTGCCGGAGAGGGGAATCATCTCCCAGAGGACTCTTCACCGCCATGGTCGCCTCCGGAGTGATGAGTGAGTAGTTCACCCCTGGACTATGGGTCCATAGCAGTAGCTAGATGGTCGTCTTCTCCTTATGTGCTTCATTGTCGGATCTTGTGAGCTACCTAACATGATCAAGATCATCTATCTGTAATGCTATATGTTGTGTTTGTTGGGATCCGATGGATAGAGAATACTATGTTATGTTGATTATCAATCTATCTATGTGTTGTTTATGATCTTGCATGCTCTCCGTTATTAGTAGAGGCTCTGGCCAAGTTTTTACTCTTAACTCCAAGAGGGAGTATTTATGCTCGATAGTGGGTTCATGCCTCCATTAAATCTGGGACAGTGACAGAAAGTTCTAAGGTTGTGGATGTGTTGTTGCCACTAGGGATAAAACATTGATGCTATGTCCGAGGATGCAGTTATTGATTACATTACGCACCATACTTAATGCAATTGTCTGTTGTTTGCAACTTAATACTGGAAGGGGTTCGGATGATAACCTGAAGGTGGACTTTTTAGGCATAGATGCATGCCGGATAGCGGTCTATGTACTCCTAATGGTAATGCCCAATTAAATCTCACAATACTCATCATATCATGTATGTGCATTGTCATGCCCTCTCTATTTGTCAATTGCCCAACTGTAATTTGTTCACCCAACATGCTATTTATCTTATGGGAGAGACACCTCTAGTGAACTGTGGACCCCGGTCCATTCTTTTAATCGAATACAATCTACTGCAATACTTGTTCTACTGTTTTCTGCAAACAATCATCATCCACACTATACATCTAATCCTTTGTTACAGCAAGCTAGTGAGATTGACAACCTCACTGTTTCATTGGGGCAAAGTACTTTGGTTGTATTGTGCAGGTTCCACGTTGGCGCCGGAATCCCTGGTGTTGCGCCGCACTACATCTCGCCGCCATCAACCTTCAACGTGCTTCTTGGCTCCTACTGGTTCGATAAACCTTGGTTTCTTCGATCTCCATGGCTAAAACACTTTGTAGTCATGGGAGCCATGATCGTCGTGACCACTTCCGGAACCAATTTCCGATGCTGCGCTATTCTGATCATTATGCTCAGGTTCATAAACCTTATCAAGTTCTATTGTCCTCCCACTGAAATACTTCGCTTAGAAAACAATTTCTTGGAAATAAACAAGTAACATTAACAAACACTTTTGTCTTTTACTTCATAGTGGAAAGAATTCCCAATCAATTCTTTGGGATAACCAACAAAGACATTCATCCGTTTTTGGTTGTAAACTTTTTAGACCAAAAATTAAAGAAAGGAATATTAAGGTTTATACCCATGCCATAACTTGTATGGTGTCATTTCAACGGATCATGATGATGCTCTATTTAGTGTAAAAGCGGTAGTCTCTAAAGCATAATCCACAAAAATTATAATGGCATTAATATTTTATCTCATCATTGACCCAACAAGGTTTGGATACATCTCTTGGATACTTCATCATCACTATGATACTTCAAGAAATGTGAGTTGTAGAACAATTTCATAACTCTCTTAGATGTTCGCTAAAACTCGTAATTCAAATATTTCCACTACGATCCAATCATAGATATTTGATTTTTCTATTACGATGATTTCCACTTTATGCTGAAATTTATTTGAATCCATTCAAATGTTTCAAACTTTCTTCCTTATCGAATATATCCACATATATATACTCAATTCATTGTTTGAAGTTTTCATGAAGTAGAAGAATCTCCCGCACACAACTATGCCCAGTGAACCATATATATCATCATGTATGTTTCCACTAAGTTAGTTGCCCGTTCAAAACTTGGCCTATGAACGGTATTTCAGTCATTCCTTTTAGAAGAGATTTGCAAGCGCCAAATGATTCATAAATCAAATGACTCCAATAATCCATTTGCATGGAGTTTCTTCATGCGTTCCTTTCCAACATGACCTAAATGGCGGTTCCACAAATAAGTGGAATTCAAATCATTTGCCTTACGGCATTTTAGCGTCAGTGTTATGTATGTGTGTTTCACCATTAAAATTTATAATAACTTATCCATCGTACATGGAGTAATGTCATAATTTGAACAACTCATTGTTTTTATTTGACAAGAGCAAAATAACAATTATTAAGTTCTTTATTATAAATTCTAAGGGCTAGATAGAATGCCAACGATGAACATAATAACACTTTATTTTTGTTCCAGACGTGCATTCCTATCATATTCCTTGTTAGTCACTTAGGCCATTGTATTCTTGTATTGCGTTGTTTTGTATGACACTTCATACCAACCAATATGGTACAAATACCCAAGAATTTCATTGTGTGACCAAACGAGGAATACATCCATAACATGTATATCTTTTATATACACCTGAGCTAGACTTTCTAGTCTTTTCTTTCTTTCTGCCAATAATCTTTTGTAGTTTCTCTTTTAGCTTTCCTCATTATTCAGAAAGACACTTAAACATCAATAACTTCTAGGTTTGTTGGTCAAATACCAATAACTTTGAGGTTCTTACTTTGAAGTTGATCATCATATGACAAGTGTTCCGGATTTCACTATTAGTAACCTTGTAATATGATGAACAATTTCACTCATAATTTTATCCATTGTATCATGATGACTTTCCGAGACCATGTCTGTGCATGCTAGACTCGTAAAGTTTTAACCTCAGTATTCGCATGTGCAAATCTGGCTTGCACCCGTTGTATGCACACGTAGAATCTATAACACCCGATCATCACGTGATGCTTCGATACGACGAGTCTTAGCAACGGTGCATACTAAGGACGATTACTTCATGGATATGCGAATATTGTTAGTGCCCCAATAGTTGGAGGATTGTGACGCCTGGCGTCTTCAACCTTCATACATTCCCATAAAACTTATGAGTTTATGTAGTCTCACCAAAATATATTCTATCATCTTGCAATAAGGTCTTAGATATCACATATATCTCATACCTTGATTATTTCTGAAAACTAAATTTTCAGCTCCTTACTTTTCAAACAGATTTGAACTTCAAGTTTCACGGAGACAAGATGACTTTAGGTACTAATTGAAACCATTGCTCTCTGAATCAACAAAGTGAGGTTTACTAAAAGTTTGCAATATGACTTAATCATTTCTTGATTCTTTAACAATACGGTACCAATCCGTAAAGTTTCTTGTCAGATTTTAACAGTATTTCTATCTCAATAACAAGACTAGCGCATGGTAGAAAAACGGATGCCAATACTACAAAATTAATTCAAAATACTACTCAGACTATGTTTATGATAATTAGTTCATGTTTTAATCTAATTACTAATGAACTCCCACTTAATACAACATCCCTCATAGTTGTTAAGTGGTACACGATCCAAATCCACTACACCAAAACCGATCATCACGTGAGATGATGTAGCTTCAATGGTGAACATCAACATGTTGATCATATCATCCATATGACTCGTGTTCAACCTTTCGGTTTCCATTGTCCCGAGGCCATGTCTGTACATGCTAGGCTCGTCAAGCAAACCCAAGTATTTCGCGTGTGCAACATGGCTTACACCCGTTGTATATGAACGTTGAATCTATCACATCCGATCATCACGAGATGCTTTGAAACGACGAACTTTGGCAACGGTGCATACGAGGGGATAACACTTTATTATCTTGATATTAATGTGAGGGATCATCTTATAATGCTACCGCCGCGTTCTAAGCAAAATAAGATGCATAAAGGATTAACATCACATGCAATTCATATGTGATATGATATGGCCCTTATGTCTTTGCGCCTTCGATCTTCATCTCCAAAGCACGGACATGATCTCCATCATCAACGGGCATGATCTCCATCAACGTTGGCGTAGCGTCAAGGTCAATGGCGCCGTCTTCATGATTGTCCTCCATGTAGCAACTATTACAACTACTTTGAAATACTGCTCAACATGAAATTTAAAGACAACCATAAGGCTACTGCCGGTTGCCACAATACAATAATGATCATATCATACATATTCATCATCACATTATGGCCATATCACATCACCAAACCCTGCAAAAACAAGTTAGACGTCTCTAATTTGGTTTGCATATTCTACGTGGTTTAGGGTTTTCGATAGAGATCTAATCTACCTACGAACATGAAACACAACGGTGATACTAGTGTTGTCAATAGAAGAGTAAATTGAATCTTCACTATAGTAGGAGAGACAGATACCCGCAAAGCCTCTTATGCAATACAAGTTGCATGTCGAACGAGGAACAAATCTCATGAACGCGGTCATGTAAAGTTAGTCCGAGCCGCTTCATCCCACTATGCCACAAAGATGCAAAGTACTCAAACTAAAGACAACAAGAGCATCAACGCCCACAAAACCATTGTGTTCTACTCATGCAACCATCTATGCATAGACCTGGCTCTGATACCACTGTAGGGATTCGTTGCATAGAAAACAAAAAATTTCCTACCGCGAACACGCAATCCAAGCCAAGATGCAATCTAGAAGACGGTAGCAACGAGGGGATTATCGAGTCTCACCCTTGAAGAGATTCCAAAGCCTACAGGATGAGGCTCTTGTTGCTGCGGTAGATGTTCACTTGCCGCTTGCAAAAGCGCGTAGAAGATCTTGATCACGGCGCCACGAACGGGCAGCACCTCCGTACTCGGTCACACGTTCGGTTGTTGATGAAGACGACGTCCACCTCCCCGTTCCAGCGGGCAGCGGAAGTAGTAGCTCCTCTTGAATCTGACAGCACGACGGCGTGGTGTCGGTGGTGGTGGAGAATCCCGGCGGAGCTTCGCTAAGCGTGCGGGGAAGAAGGAGGAGTGGGGCGGCTAGGGTTTGGGGAGAGGGGGGCGCCGACCAGTATAGGGGTGCGGCCACCTTGTGGTGTTCGGGTGGCCGGCCCCCTCCCCTTGTCCCTCATTATATAGGTGGAACACCCAAGAGTTGGTCTACAAGTCTTCGAATAAGACCCCAAACCAAAACCTTCCATATGACATGAAACCTACCCAAGCTAGGACTCCCACTAGAGGTGGGATTCCCACCTTCCCTTGGGAGGGGGTGGCCGGCCACCTTAGGTGGAGTCAACCTGGGACTCCACCCCCTAGGGTTGGCCGGCCATGGTGGTGGAGTCCCTTCGGGACTCCGCCTTCCAAAGTGGATTTCTTCCGGAATATTCTAGAACCTTCTAGAACCTTCCATAAATGCACCGGATCATTTTCAAACCTATAAAATGACTTCCTATATATGAATCTTATTCTCCGGACCATTCCGGAACTCCTCGTGATGTCCTGGATCCCATCCGAGACTCCGAACAAAACTTTGAACTCCATTCCATATTCAAGTTCTACCATTTCAACATCAAACCTTAAGTGTGTCACCCTACGGTTCGTGAACTATGTGGACATGGTTGAGTACTCTCTCCGACCAATAACCAATAGCGGGATCTGGAGATCCATAATGGCTCCCACATATTCAACGATGACTTTAGTGATCGAATGAACCATTCACATACGATACCAATTCCCTTTGTCACGCGATATTTTACTTGTCCGAGGTTTGATCATCGGTATCACTCTATACCTTGTTCAACCTCGTCTCCTGACAAGTACTCTTTACTCGTACCGTGGTATGTGGTCTCTTATGAACTTATTCATATGCTTGCAAGACATTAGACGATATTCCACCGAGAGGGCCCAGAGTATATCTATCCGTCATCGGGATGGACAAATCCCACTATTGATCCATATGCCTCAAATCATACTTTCCGGATACTTAATCCCACCTTTATAACCACCCATTTACGCAGTGGCGTTTGATGTAATCAAAGTACCTTTCCGGTATAAGTGATTTACATGATCTCATGGTCATAAGGACTAGGTAACTATGTATCGAAAGCTTATAGCAAATAACTTAATGACGTGATCTTATGCTACGCTTAATTGGGTGTGTCCATTACATCATTCATATAATGACATAACCTTGTTATTAATAACATCCAATGTTCATGATCACGAAACCATGATCATCTATTAATCAACAAGCTAGTTATACAAGAGGCTTACTATGGACTCCTTGTTGTTCACATAACACACATGTATCAATGTTTCGGTTAATACAATTATAGCATGGTATGTAAACATTATCATAAATACAAAGATATATAATAACTATTTATTATTGCCTCTTGGGCATATCTCCAACAATTTGTTGCGAGCAATGTCCGTCCAGAGGCCTTGCTCCCTTGAATAGAGCCTCCAGATCCACGTAACCATAACAAACTATCTCTGTTAATAAAACGTAGTTTAAACTTTTTCAAAATTTGGGTGTATCTATATACTAAATCGAGTCTAGATACATCTAACTCTTCACTAAGTTGTATGCCCAGCTTAAAATATTGGTACGCTAGTTACAGGTGCACCATTTCTAATCTAAGTTCTAAATTAAAAGCTGTGATCAACTTACTCTACGTGTTGTGTCGCTCTGCGTGACGCGCTTATATGCATTTGGGTATCATTTTGCTAAGTCTTTTCTTAAATTTAGCAAGAAGCTTGGTAGAAACTTTTTTTTCTTGTAATTGGATTGCAAATTTTTAACAAAAGAGGCTCCAAAGGACCTGGAGCTTGCATTACTTCGGCGGTGGGTGAACACATACAAGTAGGACCATACAAGAAGAAGAAATTACAATGATGCCCAATATTTTACAAAGAACACCTTAAAAGGATTGCAAAAAACGTGATTGAAACCTTGCTCAACGTCGGCGACCGGCAGCCTGCAGGCACCGTCACTCGAACTCTCGCCGGACACCTACGCCACTTGGAAGAGCCAGAGCTTGATAGGCCACACCGAGGTTGGATAGAATCCTCTGATGGATGAAGAACATGAAGCAGTAGGCGTTGCCGAGCGTGGCGGGGTCAGCCCTTTGAATGAAAGTAGCGGCGGCCAAATGACGCCCTCACTAGGGTACTGCCTCAGGGAGAGCCAGCTCCAGAAGCTCCCGATGCCATCTACATGATGCATTAGCCTCCAGACCAGCAGCCCCTTACAGCCACGGCTGGCCAGGGAGGACGATGACATCAGAGGGGGGGGGGGGGGGGTGTCGGTGTCTTGCCTTCTGTAACTGGATTACATGGGCGTGATTACAGCCCATGTGAAATAAAATGCATGTAACGGTTTTGAAGTTACGGTGTAGTCTGATTTCGGGCCAAAATTGATGAACCAAACACGATTTATATTATTAGAAAATGGGGATTTTATTTTTGCAAAAAGATGCAAAATGGATTTTGTTTTTCCAAAGATACAAAATGGGATTTTAGATAAACCAAGTAAAAATATTCACTAAACAAGATGGAGAAAAAAATTACTTCACATGCCGACAACTTTATTAACTGAGATAACACGCTGATCTTCACCGCCAAGTGTACTACTCCCTATGTTTTAAATTAGTTGACGCATTTTTAAAGAAAAGTGAGCGAACGTATACACTGTAAGGCTTCTAGATACATGTGCATCTGGACCAAATTTGACTAAAGTTGTGTCAACTAATTTGGAACAGAGAAATATTTGTTAAGTACTTTATGTGGAATACAATAATTAAGAATTGGAACACTCGAACAATCTAGGATTTTGTTCGACGTATAGAAACAAATTTCATCGGCATAGTTGTTCTATCTAGATTTTGAAAACCCATGTGTGCAAGAATGGCTTTGAGTTGATGTGTGCAACTCCACCCTAAAGTTTCCAATTGCGATAGTCACCTGCACTCACATTTCTGAGCGCTACACTGAAATTTATAGTTAGCTTATGAAATTGTCTCCCATCTCCATGGGTTAAAAGGCGATCTTGTGCCCAGTGGCGGAGCTACAAAAGAAATCTTGGGTGGGCCAAGAAGATAACAAAGCACAAAATACAGACCCATATGTTTGCTAAATGTGAGTTTCAAAAGTTTCACAAAGGTGGGGACTGATCGGGTAACCGGGATAGCTAACAATGTTATTAGGTCTTCCCAAACAGCGTCTATGCCTGGCCGGCACATTCTTGATGGTGTGGTGGTTTTGCATGACACGATCCGTGAGCTTCATCGGAAGAAAATGGATGGGGTCTTGTTTAAAATAGACTTTGAAAAGAATTATGATAAATTGAAGTGGTCTTTTCTCCAACAAACTTTGCAAGTATAAGATTTTGACCAAAAGTGGTGTGACCTCATAACAAATTTTCTGGAGGGGGGTTCTGTAGGTGTTAAAGTCAATAACGACAATGGCCACTACTTCCAGATAAAAAAGGGTCTTCGCCTGGGTGACCCCCTATCCCCTCTTTTATTTAACATTATTGTTGATATGTTGGCCATCCTCATAGCACGGGCTAAAGACGATGGGCAGATTGGCAGCCTTATTCCTCATCTAGTTGAGGGTGGGGTTTCCATTCTTCAATATGCGGATGATACAATATTATTCATGGAGCACAACCTCGAGAAGACAGTGAACATCAAACTAATTTTTTGTATCTTTGAACAGTTGTCTGGATTGAAAATAAATTTCCACAAAAGTGAGATATTTTGTTTCGGCAAGGAGGAAGATGAGGTGGATCAGTATAAAAGTATTTTTTAGTGTGAGGCCGGCTCCCTACCTTTTAAATACTTAGGCATACCAATTCATCTATAGGAGGCTTTTGAATAAAGAATGGAACCCAGTAGCGGACAGATTTGAAAAGAAACTTGGTTGCTGGGAAGGCAAGCTACTCTCATATGGAGATAGGATAATCCTTATAAATTGGGTTTTGACAAGTCTACCTATGTTCATGCTATCTTTCCTTGAAATACCTAAAGGGGTATTGAAAAGGTTGGATTTTTATCGGTCTAGTTTTTCTAGCAAAGTGACCAGTCTAAGAGAAAATACCGATTGACCAAGTGGAATATTATTTGTCGACCAAAGGATCAAGGGGGGCTAGGTATCGAGGTACTTGAGATCAAAAATAGTTGTTTATTAAGCAAATGGCTTTTCAAATTACTTAATGAAGATATTAGGATATATGGAAGCTTAAAGTACCACTAAATATTAGGATATTTCTGTGGTTGCTTCAACAAAAAGTGATTCTTACAAAAGATAATTTGTCAAAAGGGAATTGGCATGGTTGTAAAAAAATGTGCTTTTTGTGATCATGAGGAATCTATTAATCAATTATTTTTTATTATCCCTTTGTTCTTCTTGTTTGGAGAGTAATTCATTTTACTTTCAATATTGTCCCACCAACTAATTGTACAATTTTTTTGGGTTATTTGGTTGAATGGGATTGATAAGGATACAAAGGCACGAATTCGAGTTGGAACTTGTGCTATTGCATGGTCTTTATGAAATTACATGATATAATTTTTAACAAGAAAGAAACTGCTCATTTTTTACAGGTTATTTGTATGGCTACTCATTGGATCCACGAGTGGTCTTTTCTGTTGCCGGAGGCACAACGGGCACATATGAATTCCGGATGCACCCGTCTGGAGACGTTTGCATAGAATATCTTCAACCAGGTTGACTGGCGGCTTACTAGACGAATATAAAATGCATAGTCGACTTGTTTTCTTTCTTGTTCTGCTGGCTGATTTGTGTATCCACCCTTTGTGATCCTTGCACTATAAACTCTAAACTGATGACTTCGAAATAAAAATAGCTGTGTACATCTATTAATGCAGAGGTTTTCTCCTCTTGTCGAAAAAAAAACAAAGCACAAAAAAGTGCAATTCAAAACCACATATACTTCAATATTCAGTAGGCAACAAGGATTAGTCAATGTATACCAACGTAGTACGGTCGTACCAAACCGCCAGAGAGACCTTGAGCACACTCAAAACGACCCCCGATCGAGCGTCGATCGATGGACGTACGCTAAGGGTGTGTTTGGCAGCCCGTATCAACTCAGATTTTCCCATCTTAACCGAGATTTTTGGAGAAACCTATATTTGTTAGCTCGGTTGCACTCAGATGAGCTATGCCCACCTCATACGAAAAATACCCCTCAACCTAGCCCGGTTGTGAAGCTCAAATCGAGCTTCACAACCCAGCCAAGCTGAGTCCATCCCGCAATCCTTCGCGTGGGCCCCACCAGCGCACCCTCAGACCACAGCCCGGCCTCCCCCGCCCTCCTCATTTCCTCTCGACAGGAAAAGAAACGGCACATGCTCCTCCCGTGCCCCTCCTCTGACCGTCAGCCGCTGCCGCCCCCTGGACGCCGGCGGCCGCCGCCCCCTCCCCTAGCTGCCCTGGGCGTGGCTCGCCGCCCGCCGCTTCCCATGGAAACCTCCCGCCACCCCTGGACCTCGCCCGTCGCTGCCCCTAGCCGCCCGCCGCCCTTGGATGCCGCCTGGCCGCCGGCCGCCACCACCCCTCCCCTGGCTGCCGGACTCCACCCTTCACCTCCAGCGCACCACTGCCACAGGCGGTGCTGCTCCTCACATGCAGATCGAGCTGGAGGCAGCCATAGGAGGACCCGATTGATTTTCTGTAGTCTGTTTAAGGCCTATTTGCAAAAAGGTGTATCTTTTGAAGAAAAAAACTACTAGTTAAATACAGAATATTAAATGAGTGTGTATTTTATGGAATATTAAATTAGTCTGTGTAGTTTAATTTCGTTTGAATATTGAATAGTGCTAAAATCAATTGAGGTGGTATCCTCACTATCTCATCTCATACATGTGCTAACCAAACAACATCTCAGTCCAGCTTAGCTCAGCTCATACATGTGCTACCAAACAACATCTTATCTCATCTCAACTTGGTTAGGGTCATCATGTATGAGAAGAGATAGTAATTCTCGGTTCACCCGGGCTACCAAACACACCCTAATTAGCCCCCTATAAATACCTTCCGGTTTGCACAAACATCGATCGGCAATTCGTCATCAACACATCTAAGAATCCAAGTACGTAGAAGAAGCATCGATCGAGAGCGAGCATTCGAGCATCACCAATTAATGGCATCCTCCCGCGTCCTGCTCCTCCTCGCCGCGACCCTTGCGGCTGTGGGCTCCGTCCGGGGCCAGAATCCACCGGCAGCGGCACCGGCGCCTCCACCTTCTCCGGCTGCGCAGTGCACGACGGACTACCTAAAGGACCTCGGACTCTGCGTCGACTTTCGGCTGGGCAGAGCCGACCTCCGCGGGAAGAACCTGGCTTTGGAGAGGGAGCGGTGCTGCCGGGAGGTCCGAGGGAAGCCAAGCGCCACAGAATGCCTGTGCGCCGCCTTCGGACGTGCCGGCGTCACTGACCCCACCGAGTTGGCCGGCAATGTCAACGCCGTGCGCATAGTCTGCGACCTCTCTGAGGTCTCGGGCCTCGTTTGCCCCGCCTCTACATCGGATTGACGACGCGCACGGCCTCGCCGTCCGGTGACGGTTACGTCAAGATATAGTGGTGCGCAAAACACAAAGCGTCGTCACGTCTGCTCTACTCTATCTATGCCTAAATAATGTGTCTTGTGTCGTGCCACCAGCTAGCTTGTGCTGGTTTGGACCCAGCTTAGCGACGTACACACGTCGACCAGGGCTGCTGGTGGTCTTGTCAATAAAAGTTCCAACTTATGTATTGTATACTGTACGTGGTGTGTGTTAAGCCCATGATGAGACGATTATCGTGTGCTCTCATACTTTGCATATAAATGATACAAGTGTTTAATTATACGGTTTTAGTAATTCTCAGGTACATTAGAATGAACTTATTCTTAGTTGAATGTTATCGGATTGCATCACGATTCGCACTACCTCTGTCCATTTTTAGATGTCCAAAGTTTGTCTAAATTCGAACGTATCTAGACACCTTTTAGTGCATAGATACATCCAAATCTAGATAAACCTCCCGGCATCTATTAATAGACGGAGTACTAACAATAAGTTGAATATAGGATGCAACTAGGATTTCTCAGCTGCACCGAGGTTGCAACTAACCAAAATGCCTGGACTATTGGATTGTTTCATGATTCGTGGTAATTATAAGTTGCAACTCAGAAAAATACTCCAAACTGCTAGCTTCCGCTGTGATTCATGTTATTAATTAATGAGTTGCAACACTACTGGGTTGCGGCTGGATCACGTTACCTAAAGTTAATTCTCAGTTGGCTAAGATGCGTTGATATTTGGCAAATATTCTCCATATAAAATGATCTATTGATCTTCTCACCATCAAGTTTCTGGAAGAAGTAAAGTGTAACACCCGACCCCTCCTCGGTTGGGCCTATTACGCAATTCTCTAAGATCTCTAGACTAGCTTCATAGACCAACACATATTTTTTCTGTGCACTTTGTCATCACTCATAGCGCACCCACGAAATGTTGGAATATTAGGCAATTTCCGTGTGAGTTTAATTACCGAAAACAACATTACAGATGCACAAGCATATTTAACCACACACATCAGACTAAGCACATGCATCAGATCTGAACATGGAATAAGTAGCACTGCAAGGTAGGAAAGGAAAGGCACGTACATTGCGACCGGGAAGGTCGCACCAGCAGCAGCACCAGCACCACCATGGGAGTTGTTGATGTCGCCCATGGTGTGGTCGGATCTGTCGATGAAGCAGCCGAACCGACGAAGAAGAGCACGAACAGCAGCGAGCAGTCGCGCCGAGACGCTCCCCAAAAACCTTATCGCCCGTCTCCCGGTGCAGGATCTCAACGGACGGGGTTTCGGAGGCCTGCTCTCCTGGACGGCTGTGCACGCAGTTGCCGGGATGGGGAAGACTAGAGAGTAGCACATCAAAAGGAACTTCACGAGAGAGATCTAAGAGCACTGTTTTCCAGATCTGATCGGTCTCCTTGTATAGCCTGGGAGGAGAGCCGCCCCGACCGCGTTGCCACGCGTAGGAAGCCAGGGACACGCGGAGAACATGCACATGCAGGTCGACACGTACCCAACACAGTTGGTGCACCAAGCAAAAGTTTAAGCTTCCTTGAGTGTGTCTCGAACTCGAACTCGAGTCACGAAACGCGACGTGCGTGCATGACGAGACGAGACGAGCGAGGTGGGGTGGGCTGAGGAGGAGGAGTGCGCGAGGGCTCCTTCTATTCTCACTCACTTGGAATGACTAGAACAGCAGCCCTTATATACCACTCCAACTCTCTCCCAACTAGCAATGTGGGACTAAACTTTGTCCCCCAAGACTGTCCCAAACTGCCAACGTGATGGGTCTTGAGATTTCAGGAATTGTAGACTATATGGGCTGCCTTATTGGGCTGCATCCCATCTACACTTAACAATCCCCCACCAGATCTCATATGCACATCAGATGACACATTAGTTCCATTCACTGTTTAATATACCTGCACTTCAGTGGAGACTGTTAAGTTGAACTTCCACCTAGGCAAGGTGCTACGCTTGACTACAACTGAACAATGGACTATGCCTTGAATTGACAGTCTTTGTGCAGCAAGTTTCGCTCAATGCCGGCACGGTACTAGGCTACCTTAGCCTTCCCCTCGGGTGGAGCTTATAAGTCATACTCCTCGGCCTTTCATGAGCTTACTACAGATTCACCCAAATCTCCCACACTATGACCAGTAGTGTTACTCATATAGGTGTGTTCTTCAAAAGATCGCCATGTAGGACGGCGTCTTCGCCCATCAAGAGCCGCTCAAAACACATTAAGACATTGTCAACCTGCCTTACAGTAACTATGAGAGAATTGCATCTGCAGCGGAGTGGGAGTATTAAATTTTCTCTCAACTCAGTTACTCCGGTTTGTTTTCCCAGATCCTAGTTCACGGAATTTCCGATCACATAGGTTGGGTTACCCCCTCGGCAACTCAAGTGGGTCTCAAACCCATCTCCCTCGATGCAAGGTCTATCATGTTTCTTGATAGTCCTTTTGTGAAAGGATCTGCCAGATTTTTAGCACTTTGGACATAATCCAATGCTATCACTCCGGAGTTCTTCAGTTTTCTGACAGACTTCAATCTCCTCTTGATATGTTTGGAACTTTTCATATTATCCTTAGAACTTTTCACTTTGATAATCACAGTTTGATTATCACAGTTCATGAGGATGGCCGGTATTGGTTTTTCAACCATGGGCAAGTCCATCAAGAGCTCACAAAGCCATTCCGCTTCGACAGTAGTTGTATCTAATGCGGTGAGTTCTACTTCCATAGTTGACCTCGTTAAGATGGTCTGCTTGCAAGACTTCCAGGAAAACAGCGCCACCACCAAGAGTCAAAACATATCCACTTGTGGCCTTCATTTTAGCATCAGAAATCCAATTGGAATCACTATACCCTTCAAGTCCTCTTGGATACCCGGTATAATGAATTCCATAACTCATGGTTCCCTTCAAATAGCGCATTACTCTCTCAAGAGCATGCCAATGATCATCTCCCGGGTTGGCCACAAACCGGCTAAGTTTGCATACAGCAAACGAGATATCAGGCCTCGTAGCGCAAGCTAAATACATGAGTGAACCAATGATTTGAGAGTATCTTAATTGATCTCTAGTTGTCTTTTCATTCTTTCGAAGCAAGACACTAGGATCATAAGGTGTGAGAGAAGATTTGCAATCAGCATAGCCAAATCTGCTCAACACCTTCTCAACATAATGAGATTGCACAAGTGTAATCCCATTATTCCCATCTCTCAATAACTTGATGTTCAATATAACATCAGCTTCTCCAAGATCTTTCATCTCGAAACATTGAGATAAGAAGGTTTTTACCTCCTCAATCACTTTGAGGCTTGTCCCAAGAATTAGTATGTCATCCACATACAAGCATAGGACAACTCCCTCACCCCCACCATGGCGGTAGTACACACATTTGTCGGCTTCATTAACAACAAAGCCCACAGATGTCAAAGTTGTTTCAAACTTCTCATGCCATTGTTTGGGAGCTTGTTTGAGACCATACAAAGATTTCTTTAATTTACACACCTTTCTTTCTTGACCTTCTAGTACGAAACCATCAGGCTGTTCCATGTAAATTTCCTCGTCCAACTCTCCATTTAGGAAAGCCGTCTTAACGTCCATTTGATGAACGAGAAGACCGTGTGAGGCAGCCAATGACAGTAGTACTCGAATGGTGTTCAATCTCGCCACAGGTGAGTAGGTATCGAAGAAATCTTCGCCTTCCTTTTGGGTATAGCCTTTGGCTACAAGCCGAGCTTTGTACTTCTCAATAGTACCATCAGCTCGAAGCTTCTTCTTAAATGCCCATTTACATCCTACAGGTTTGCACCCATAAGGACGCTCAGTTAACTCCCACGTTCCATTAGCCAAGATGGAATCCATCTCGCTTTAAACCGCTTCCTTCCAGTAGTCTGCATTAGGAGATGCGAGAGCTTCTGAAATGGTAGTGGGAGTATCATCCACAAGATACACAATGAAATCATTACCAAAAGACTTTGCAGTCCTTTGTCTCTTACTCCTTGTGGGAGCTTCATTGTCATCTTCATCAGAATCTGAACTCTCATCATCAGATTCCTCATCTGACTCCATAGGAGTTTCATGTATTGGATCATATTCCCAATTAGACATGCCATGCATATCTCTCATAGGAAATATATCCTCAAAGAATGTAGCATCTCTTGATTCAAAGATGGTGCCAACATTCCTGTCGTCCACTCCAGATTTCACCACAAGAAATCTATAACCAATGCTATGGGCAGCATAGCCAAGAAAGACACAGTCCACAGTTTTTGGTCCAAACTTTCGCTTTTTGGTGATTGGCAAATTCACTTTAGCCAAACAACCCCAAGTTCGTAGGTAGGAGAGTGTTGGTCTTTTCTTTTCCCACTCCTCATAAGGGGTAATATCTTTATTCTTGGTTGGAACACGGTTTAGGACATGACACGAAGTCAATATAGCCTCCCCCCACCATTCCTTGGATAAACCCGAAACATCTAACATGGCGTTAACCAAATCTATTAGAGTACGGTTTTTCCTTTCCGCAATCCCATTGGATTGTGGGGAATTGGGAGGCGTCCTCTCATGGATTATACCATGTTCCGCACAGAATAAATTGAACTCATTAGAAAAGTACTCTCCACCACGATCGGACCGAACCCTTTTTATCTTTCTTTCAAGTTGATTTTCAACTTCAGCCTTATAGATTTTAAAGAAATCAAGAGCCTCATCTTTAGTTTTCAGGAGATACACATAACAGTACCTAGTGGAATCATCAATCAAATTAAAGTCATGAAATATTTCTTTCCACCTCTTGTCAACTCACCATTCATCTCACATAGATCTGAATGTATGAGCTCTAGTGGTGCCAAGTTTCTTTCCTTCGCAGGCTTGTGAGGCTTGCGAGGCTGCTTTGCTTGCACACAAGCATGGCACTTAGAGCCTTTGACAAAGATGAATTTCGGAATTAAACTCATATCAGCAAGCCGCGTCATACAACCAAAATTAACATGAAAAAGTCGTGAATGCCAAACATTAGTTTCATTAACACTAGTGCTTACATGGTTCACAACATTATCACAGAAGTCTTCTAGAGAGAAGCGAAACATTCCCTCACATTCATATCCCTTTCCAACAAAAGTTCCATACTTAGGCAGTACAACTTTATTGGACTCAAACACCAACTTAAACCCATCTTTCATAAGACGGGAGCCACTAACGAGATTCTTCTTGATAGAAGGGACATGCAGCACGTTCCTCAGTTGCACGATCTTTCCTGAAGTAAACTTCAGATCTACCGTGCCAACACCACGAACAGTAGCATGTAACCCATTTCCCATCATTACTGAGGAACCTCGGGCCTGATAAGAGGTAAACACGGAGATGTCAGCACACACATGAACATTGGCACCTGTATCAACCCACCATTCCGTGGGCTGAAACACCAAAAGAACGGTAGGTAACATATTACCATACCCTGTAGTTCCTTCCTCTGTGTTGCCAATGACCATGCTGACAGAATTTGAGTTCTGTCCAGCCTGACATTTCTTTCCTTTGCGTTGTGGACAACGATTAGCCCAATGGCCCGTCTCGCCACACACCCAGCAAGGATCTTTCTTCTCCGTTTTCCCCTTCTTCTTGAAGTTGGTAGTCTGGGAGACTCCCTTATTCTTTCCCTTGGACTTGTGGGCATTTTTCTGTACCATATTGGCAGCAGAACGTCCCTCGGTTCCTCCAGTGTGTTTGTCTTTTGCCCTCGCCTTCTCCTCAACATCCAGAGAGCCCATGATATTCTCAACAGAAAACTCATGCCTCTGATGTTTCAGAGAAGTGGCAAAGTTCCTCCATGAAGGGGGAAGCTTAGCGACAATGCATCCCGCGACAAACTTGTCCGGTAGCACACACTTGAGGAGCTCAAGTTCCTTTGCCATGATCTGTATCTCATGAGCCTGTTCTACTACAGATCGGTTCTCAACCATTCTGTAGTCATTGAACTGCTCCATAGCATACAGTTCACCTCCGGCATCGGCAGCACTAAACTTAGCGTCCAGTGTATCCCACAGTTCCTTCCCATTTCGGATATGCAGATAAGCATCAACCAACTTGTCTCCAAGCACACTTAGGACGGCACCCACAAAGATTACGGTGGCATCCCCGAACGCTTTATCCTCGTCAGGAGTAAGCGGACCTCTGGGAGTACCTTCCGCAACTCGGTGTACGCCCATAGAAGTGAGCCACAAGAGGGTCTTATTCTGCCATCTCTTGAAATGAGAACCTGTAAACGGGCTCGATTTGAGCGCAACAGCAAAACCAGATGGTGAAAATTGCCTAAGCAGATAAGGTTTTTGGATTGTTGGAATATTAGGCAATTTCCGTGTGAGTTTAATTACCGAAAACAACATTACAGATGCACAAGCATACTTAACCACACACATCAGACTAAGCACATGCATCAGATCTGAACATGGAACAAGTAGCAGTGCAAGGTAGGAGAGGAAAGGCACGTACATTGCGACCGGGAAGGTCGCACCAGCAGCAGCACCAGCACCACCATGGGAGTTGTTGATGTCGCCCATGGTGTGGTCGGATCTGTCGATGAAGCAGCCGAACC
The DNA here is from genome assembly GCF_019359855.2 of Lolium perenne. NCBI lineage: Eukaryota > Viridiplantae > Streptophyta > Magnoliopsida > Poales > Poaceae > Lolium > Lolium perenne. The sequence goes on along the minus strand of NC_067244.2, from coordinate 236,628,909 downwards.
GACGAAGAAGAGCACGAACATCAGCGAGCAGTCGCGCCGAGACGCTCCCCAAAAACCTTATCGCTCGTCTCTCGGTGCAGGACTGTGCACGCAGTCGCCGGGATGGGGAAGACTAGAGAGTAGCACAGCAAAAGGAACTTCACGAGAGAGATCTAAGAGCACTGTTTTCCAGATCTGATCGGTCTCATTGTATAGCCTGGGAGGAGAGCCGCCCCGACCGCGTTGCCACGCGTAGGAAGCCAGGGACACGTGGCGAACATGCACATGCAGGTCGACACGTACCCAACACAGTTGGTGCACCAAGCAAAAATTTAGGCTTCCTTGAGTGTGTCTCGAACTCGAGTCACGAAACGCGACGTGCGTGACGAGACGAGACGAGGCGAGGCGGGGCGGGCGGAGGAGGAGGAGTGCGCGAGGGCTCCTTCTATTCTCACTCACTTGGAATGACTAGAACAGCAGCCCTTATATACCACTCCAACTCTCTCCCAACTAGCAATGTGGGACTAAACTTTGTCCCCCAAGGCTGTCCCAAGCTGCCAACGTGATGGGCCTTGAGATTTCAGGAATTGTAGACTATATGGGCTGCCTTATTGGGCTGCAGCCCATCTACACTTAACACGAAACACTTCCCGATCGGTCACTCACCATTAGAATTTTTGCCACAAAGGACTACCATGCCCACCGATTGTCAAAAAGACACTTTGTGAGTGCAAATGCCACAAAAGACCACCTCGGCGTGGTGGCATAGCCCCCAGGCGACAGGTGGCACCTGCCGTGGCGGCAGGGCCAGCAGGGCCTGCCGTCTTGCAAGGTGGTGGCATGTTTCCCTACCAAGGTCGCCGTCGAGCGTGGTGGACTATGCCGCCATTGTCCATAGCCGCAGGTCTAGAAGATCATTTGTCAATTGGTACCTTAGCTACGCGGGAAGGCAAGGTTCATGACCAAACATACGTCTAACATGGGACGTTATTCTAGGAAACGCCATAATTCCGCGAAAGCTCGAGGCGACATTGGTTTCCTAACACGTATACCTACGTGCACATGTATACTAAGAGAAGTACATGTATGGCTGTCGCCACAGACTCTGTCGGCCGGTTGTCATGGTAGCATGTTGACTTAGTCAACGGTTGCATGGCCTACCATGCTCGGCGGCGACCTTGGTAAGCAAACATGCCACCACCTTGCACGACGGCAGGCCCTATCACCACGCTCGACGGCGACCTTGGTCAGCAAACATGTCACCACCTTGCACGACGGCAGGCCCTGCCACAAATGACTAACGGTGGCAGGTGCTACGTGTCGCCTGGGGGTCGTGTCGTCACACCGAAGGTGGTCTTTTCTGGAATTTGCACTCATAGGTGGTATTTTTTGACAATTCAGTGGGCGGGGTGGTCCTTTGTGTCAAAAACTCACATCCTCAAATCACTCCAGGCCAAGCACGCTACCTCGGAGTTCTTTAGAGATAAGCTTTCGGAAAAGAAGCTTCAATTTGTTGATATAAATATCCTATCAATCCTATTGAGCCCTGAACCAGGATGTCACGCTCATCCCTCTTAGAAGATCGATGTCCTCGTGGATCATCCCCAAGCCAGGAACTTCCCCTCTTGGCACACGTTTCTGCATCAGTATCGGCACATGTGCCATGCCGTGTGCCACGACAGGCCAAACCATACATGTGTCACATGTCCGATCCCGTGACCTGCACATGCCGTGTAACCGCAAAGGTCGGCTCTGATTCCAAATATAACACCCGATCACCCCTGGCCGGGCTGTTAACCATGGCAGCTCTTTAGGGTCTCTAGACTAGCCCCACGAACCAACACATGTCTTTTATGTTCATTTTGTCCTCACTCGTGCGCACCCAAGAAGAACTTCTCGGTCGGCTCCCATCCTCAAATCGCTCCAGACCAAGCATGCTTAATCTTGGAATTTTTTGGAGATGAGCTTCTGCGAAAGAAGTTGCCACTTTTTGATATAAGTATTCTACCAATTCTATTGAGCCCTGGGCCAAGATGTCCCGTAAAGAAGACGCTTTCTAAAATGAGCTAGATAAAGCCTCTTGTCCCGCTGTCTTCCGACTTTTTTGGGAAGTAATCAAGAGTTATCATATGCCTCTTTTCTGTTAACTTTTATAAAGCAAGTTTATCGCTACATAGTTTAAATTTTGGTGTGATTACTTTATTATCAAAGGGAAAGGAAGCAAATAAAAGTCCACTATATTACCAAATAAAATTCAACTATATGGGCAGGTGAATATTCGTCAATCTTTGAAGTAGATGAATCCACCTATCTCCTCTATTTCCCACTAAAGCATGTTTAAAATCTATTCCCACTAAAGCATGTTTAAAATCTATGTTTAGAGGCACTTGAGAGTTGAGACATAACATAAGCAACCGAAACATTTTTTTTCTTCACACTATGTTATACAAGGCTAAATATTGGGGAGACAGTTCACCGAGCCAAGTATCTTCCTAAAACCTAATAACTAAACATGTTCAACTTCCGATAGCCACTAGTGTGCACTAGAGTAGAAAATTAGTGAGATTGTGCAAATGTCGCCGATCCCCGTGAGCTAAAAGGCACTCTCGCGTCGTGTGTGCGTTCACGGTTATGTTCGATGTGTGACGCTAATAGGATGCGTCCTTGCAATCACAATCTAAAATTACTCATGTACTCTTTCTACATCTACAAATATTGGCAATTTACATAAAAATGACCCTTATAAAGAAAAATTGCACAAAATAACCCTCTAGGTAAACTATTTCACGTTTCTAACATTTTTGTGTGGCTCCCTTCACAAGAATGCCACACGGACGCCACACCCTTCTGTGTGGCTCCCTTCGCAAGAACACCACACATTCTATTATACGTGGCGGCTTGAGCCTGCCTGCCGACAATGTGTGGCGCCGCTCCCACGGGCACCACATAGACAGGTGTGATGCCCTTCGCAAGGGCGCCACAGAAAAAGATTAGAGACATAAAATAGTTTGGGTGGAAGGTCATTGTGTGTTTTTTCCCCACAAAGGGTCATGTAAATCGCCACAAATATTCTCCCGTATAATCGTACGAAAATAAATCATGGCCCGGTTTTTCCAGTCGGGCCTGGCTGATAAGTTCCACGCCGGTACTTCCGTACTTGCAATGTACATTCTGTACCAAAGCATTATTTCTTGCTTCTACTCAGAACATGAAATACGAAACTGAACCACAGAAGTAGTAAAACTGCATAAGTGACTAGAGCTGCTTGTAGTAGTAATCAGCAAAGCAAGATCAGATAAAACAAAATGAGAACCAACAAACATTCAAACAATCACGAGAAGCTACGGACATGAACTTTGCAGATTAAAAAAGCAGGCAAACAGTAAAAGCACGTTGCATCCAAGTGAGGCAAACACTAGCACGCTGCATCCAAGTGAAAATTTCCTATTTCAGGACACTGCAATACGCTAGGAAAAGCACCAGTAGTACGGTACTGATCAACTGGGTAGAGACCCTCATGGAGAAGAGCTGAACAAGGCTAATAATAGGCAACGACAGATAAGTTTTCTGCATCACCAAAGTCGGGATTACAAGTTTTGTCCAGGCATTGTTCGCTGGACTAGAGCTGCTGGTAGTAACCATCAAACTGCTAACATCCTAAAGCACGCCGAACCCCACCCACATCAGGGCTTGAGGGACAGGGCCAGACCAAACTTGGGGCTCTTCTCGATGGCCTTGGTGTCAATCTCGGTCGAGAAGGTGACGAGGGACTTGGGCCTCCACGCGTGCTGGAGGAGGGCGCTGGCAATGCCGAAGTTGTTGAAGCGCGCCTTCACGGTGGTCAGGGGGTCCAGCTCGTGCTGCGAGCCAATGGTGAGAGTGTTCTCATTGCTGGAGAAGGTGTGGGCAATCTCTGCTCCCACAGCTGTGGTGCCGTGCACCTGGTGGTAGTAGGAAGCAGCGAGGGTGTCTCCCTTGTTGTTCCTGAATTTGCAAATTGAACACCATAAGTGCCAGATCATGCAGAAGAAAATAAAGCAGCAATACATAGTAAAGTGCTTCTTGACCCTCTTCAGCAATAAAATAATCGGATACATAACTTGACAAGAAAAGCTGCTGAGGGCAATTGAGACTTGTAGAAGGTAAAAAACATGTAAAGGCTGCAAACAATTTACAGATCTAGTGAAGTGTTGTCACACCAAAGCACAGGTAGAACTAACTTACAGATTCAGGGAAGTAGTGAGATCTTGATTAGTGTGGCTCAGTCCAGCATTGTACTTGGTGAAGTCCCCAGAGGCAGTATCAAATGCAGCATCAACACCAAGAGCTACCGCCTTAGTCCCAAATACACCAGAGAAGTTAACAAGAGGGTTTGCATTCAGGCCAACACTGGCATTGATGCCAGCATGGGGATGCAAGTACTGGAGTTCAACCTGGAACAAAAAGTTAAATAAAACTCAGATTGGAATCTAAACATTTATATCGAACCACAGAAGTAGTAAAACTGCATAAGTGACTATATTTCCAGAGGCAGGCTAAGAGAGGTGATCACACAGAATTTAGATTGAGTTCTAAACATTCAGCTACAAAATGTACAAGTGATAATACCTTCCCAGTGGAAGACTTCTGGTAGGGGGTAGGAACAGATATAATTCCCTTCAAGCCTGGTGTGTACAGCTCATTGATAGTGACTGTAGTTATAACCTGGTAGAAGGGAAAAACTAGTGTCATTGATAATGAAACTGAGGGCCCCAATTTCAGAAGATGTAAACATCAGTGAATGATATGGAAATAGACAAGTTACAAATACAAGGAAAAAAGAGAGGAACTACCTTGGAGTCTGAAGTTGCTTTCACATCCACTGTATATTTCTTGCCCTTCAGCTGGCTCTGGATCTCGCTGAATACAACTTCATTTTTCTTTGTGCCTGCAACAGTAATTGCCTGTACAAAATACAATGAACACAAGTCATTACAACAATATAGAATGAACACAAGTCATTACAACAATATAGAATGAACACAAGTCATTACAACAATAAGACAATTTTCAAACCCAGCACTACAACAATTCCCTAACAAAGAAATTCCTGTTTTAGCCATAACTTACCATACTGTGAAAGGTCAAGCATTCAGCATTACAGTCACTTCATTTATTTATTTATTTATTTAAAAGAGTGCATTTACAACTAAATGGAATATAATATTATAATAATATAATTATTCCTACAAGCATTCTATAAATGCGATTGTGCTAGACTGCAAAAGTAGTTGCATCATGGAAACATAACTGAAACCATCTAGTTCAGTGCCCAACAGGATATTATATGCGTGAAACAGCATCAGGGCATCATGCGTTAAGGGTAAGTGGTCCAAGATGGAACATAATCTACAAAGCTACACATATACTACCTCTGGAAGGAAATAATTGACGCGTTCTCGTGCTAAATGCACGAACCAGCACACCTCCCTCCGCGTCGATTAAATCCGACCGGAGGGAGTATAAGTGAAAAGTCGCATTCTACACATGCATCAGAATAATAAATTAACTGAAAACTAGTGTTTCATTCAACCAGTATACAGCTTATAACTGACACTTAAATGTCACTACTCAGTACATATAGATATTCAAATACTGAAACAAAACCTGCATTGTATTGATATTCAGAAGAAAAAAACTGCTTTAACTACTGAAATGAGTGAGGAACCAAGGGAATGTTACTGTACAAGAGATTTTTCCACGCTGGGGCAAACTTGAGCTGATATAGAGCCAATCTCAGGACCGCTAGCATATATGTACATCTCAAAGAGGTCTTACATACCAGCGACTTACTACATCAATCATGTCACAACAACCCAAGTTCATGTGCGAAATGACAGGGTTCAAACTAAAGAACAAACGGATATTGGGTAAACCATGATAGGATGAAACGGAATTAGCTTACAAGTCACGAAAAACATAGTAATGTTTTTACCAGATCTGCTACATGAAAAGTCTACAACCCTGTAAACTTAAACTGGGCATAGTTCAGCACTGCATTTGCGACTCAACCAAGGCAAAAACTGGTGTTCAGCTGGGATCATACATAGTCATCTAAGAAGCCAATCCACCCTAGCCTAGACAAAAAAACATCTAGTGGAAACCAACCTAGAACAATCCCATCTCACAGCCTCGCATCAGAGAAGCAAAATATATCAAACCCAAAACCCACACAAAAACAACACATAAACCGCCAAATCCAGTAGCAACCGCAGCAAACGTCAGCACGAATCTCCAGCTGCGAAGTGTGAACTATCCACGGAAACCACAGACCCTCCCGACCTAGATAGCAGCCTCAATCGCGGCTCGGAAAGCAGAACCAAACCGATCCTGAGCCGGCCCTAAACCCTAATGCACTGTTCACCTAAGTACGGACACGACCAGGAAAACATCCACTCGCACACGCAGCAAGCAAAACTAGTCGACGCGAAGGGGGACACGGCGAGCTCTACGGGAAGGGGGTGGGGGGGAGGGAGGCGGCACTCACGGCTCCGTTGGCGGCGGTGGTGGTGAGCGTGAACTTCTGGTCCGTGTGGTAGTCCTTGTAGAGGAGATCTGCAGATTCGACCGAGAAGAAGCGAGCATCAGCAACAAGGAACCCGGCAGAAGCTGCTGCCGGAATCAAAAGGGGAAATAAATACAGACGGCGTGCCTACCCCTGGCCTTCTTGCCGATCTCGGTGTAGAGCCCTGGACCGACGGGGCCGGCGGCGGGGACGGAGGCCGGGACGGTGGTGGGGGCTGGGGAGTCCATGGCGAGAGGAGGACGGCGGCGAGATGAGAGGGGAATGTGATTTGGGGTGGAGACGGGGAGGGAGATGACTGGCGAAGGAAGGAAGGGAGGAGAGGGCTCAGGCTTTATCGGCGCGTGCGGGGGGCGAATGGACGGCCCAGATCTGCTGCGGCTGGGTTGAGATTGTCGTTGGATGACTGGCTCGACCTTCTTTTTCTTGAAGAGAAAGAAGGTGCGGCGGCCTGGCGTGGATGACGATGCGCGTTGTGTTCTTGGGAAGAGGTGAATGGTGTGGCGACCTTGGCTCTGTTCTCCTCAGTTTTCTTGCGTGAAAAGATGGTCGTTTTTACGGCGGTGAATTTTTTGTTTCACGACCTTACATGGGACATGGTTGATGTTAATAATTGGACTAGTCTGCAATATACAAGTTTTGGATAACAATTTATAAGGCTACAACCTCTCCCGGCAGAATATGCCAAAATTATACGCATAAACTTCTCTTGAGGATATAATTAATAGAAGCAGCAAATGTGCGTCTGCTTCAACGTGCAAAGCATGTATTTCCGCCTGTCTGCTTCAGTGGGCATGATGCAACAAACAAACCCAGGCTGCAGCCACAAGCACACATCGCACTCACAAGACAAGCACACACAGGTTTCAAACGCAGTTGGTAAACCAAATTATATGTCATGAATCGCTCATCTAAAAAAACGCATCAGGGATAACCAACCAAACGGGGCAAAGATTGTTCAACCCAAGTGCTCACTAACATCAGCATCTCTCTCTCTCAACTCTCTCATTCTCTCACTCACTTAACAAAGCATGGAGTCTCTCTCTGGGCGCAGGCGTGAACGAACCAAAACAAACCAGGGGGTGGAACAATGAACAAACTTCAGCTATACAAGACACTAGGCAAAGGCAGAGGCAGAGGCAGGACATGTCGCAAAACCCTATAAATAAGTCGAACTCCGCAACGAATTAAGCAGCTGGTCCCGTTGTCGCACCATTTTTTTTACATCAGATGCAAAACACTATCGGAGAAACCCGCCGTACACCTGAACCAGACGTCGCCACGCTGCTCGAACGGAATGGAGGATCTGGTTTTCGGTGATGGTCGACTGGCGTCTGTCTTCAGCGTCTCCACTCGGCCTTCATCGGTCTCTCTGCAGATGATATTAGCATTAGAAAAAAGGCAGAATAAGCTGAAAGTGGGGAAAATATCATGCACAGTCCTCTACTCTTGTAGTAAAAATACCATTTGACTGCAGCACATCAAAATGATATTAATATGATTCATTTGACCACGTATTCCTTGGAACCTTAATCTGATGCAGAAAAATGGCCCGCATGCTATTCAAGCTCCGAGTGATTTTAGGCATCAGCTTAGTCAGATAATCTGAATACTCTAGTGGAACTAAACAATGATAATACGTCAACTATCTGTTTACTTTTGTGGAAATAAATGAAAAGGATAGATGCCTTTTATATCCAGGATTGCAAATAAAAACAGGGGCACGGAACAGTTCATCTCATTTCTGTATAGCAAATAACATTTAAATGCAGCAGATACAAGTAATATAATTTGGCAGAACTTCCATGTGATAAACTTCGTTTTACCACCTGTTCTTTGGAACCTTGACATGATTCAGAAAATGGCTCACAGGCTATTCATAGATACAGTGTGCTTGCATCGATTTTATGAACATGTTCACTCAGTTTATCTGATAACTCTAGCAACTAAATAAAGATGATAGTCCGTTTATAAGGTCAGGTGCCTTTTAATATCCATGACTACAAACAAATATGGGAGCATGGAACAGTTTGTCTCAATTTTATGTGCTCCCTCTGATCCATAATAAGCGTCGTGGTTTTAGAACACTTATTATGGATCGGAGGAAGTATAAGAAACAAAGGCGGCAGGATATGATGTCTATATCAAGAATTTAGCTTCTACCAACATCCTTATCAATTACACTAGTTACTTTAAAATATGTGAAAACAATTTGTGCATATTCAAGATTATAATTCAATCACACAATATCACAAGGCATGGAATAATAATATACTTACTAATATGAACATGAGTATTCAATAATCATATACTACTTACCAGTACTGTCTCTTGATGACAGCATAGACTTGTCGGCTTTCACTCCCTCTTTGTTACCAGAATTCAGATGAGTTGGCCTTTGTGTACGCGGCGAGTGCGAGTTCTGCTTGCCATTGGCAGGGGAAGGGAGGGAATGGCGGCGTGTGTAGACAGTCTTTTCTGCTGAATCAGCGCTAAGCCTGGGTGATATCTGTCCACGCAGTTTCGCCTTTGCAGATTTTGTTGCAGCCATGTAGCTGGGCACGGCTGGAGAGTTTTTGGAGCCATTCTCTGGGTATTCTGGCTTAGCTGAGAACGAAGACCTCCTAATGCCATTTTTAAGGCTCTCGACAGAGAGAGGTTCTTCTTTGGATCTCTGTTCCATATCATTCACTAAAGCATTTTCTTCATTATCAATGTCCTGCAGAGGCATAATTTCAGCTGCTGCAACAACAGGAGTCGGCTCATCAACTTTTTCTTCAGTTGTTACTGGATATGAAGTAACTACCACTTCAGGTTTCAGATCAGGTACCATGATATCCATTTTTGCATTATCCAACAGATCACCATTGTGTTGCTCTTGGATCTCAGGATAAACTGGAACTTCCTGTGCAGCCCGTTGTGGTTTCTCACACTGGACCTCTGGGTAGTCAAGGGTCTCAGTTGCAGGACTTGATACCTTTGAGGCTTCGGCCATGGAATTTGTTACCTTCCGAAGGCTACGTTTAACCTTCTCAAGTTCAGTTAACTGGCTATCAGGCACTGAATCAGCAGGAGCGCTAGTGAATTTCCTTGGGTTCCGTCTAGGTTTTTCAGTTTCCACCGGCATGTTTGTTTGAGGAGGCTCAGCTGTCAACGCAGAACTCTTCCGAGCATTCCGTTTTAATTTTCCTGACTCTGTTTCCATTGTATAGCTGGCCCTCCTTGACTGCGGCTTGGCATCAGTGACATTAGTTCTCTTTGTTTGGTAAATGGGTTTCCAGATGCGACTCATGGTCCATCTCTCTAACCAGTTGAAGGCTGAATTTGGATCCCTCTCATCATACTGGAAGTGAAGAGCCTCTACCAGAATCGGTGAAGCTAGAAGCTACAAGACATACAAAAGAGGAAAAGGTTAACTTTGGGCATCAAGAGAATACTCGCAGCCATACAACAAAAAAGCAATATGACAGTATGGCAAGTGAACACAAAGACAACAGAGTCAGGATAATTTGTTTTGATATATTCAAGCCCTCGATCAAATAACTATGTATAGAGGCACAAACATGTATACCTTACGAGCAAACGCATTTGAAGCCAATCTCTCCTTCCATGCATCTGGTTTAGCACCCTGAGAAAAGGCAAGTAGTATATTTACATTTTTGTTGAGATACCAAATATAAGGTCACACATGCAAATCTTTCAGTTTTGATCAACATTAAGCATAAAATGGAAATGGGAGCATTAAAAAGCTCCAAAAGACTGACCACAATGTACACAATTGGCAGTGTAGTGTTATTACTTGTTTAATTCGAACCAGAAGGGCAGTCATCAAAAAATATATAGAAGCATGCAGACCAGCTTCATCATAGACAAGGTAAGAGCAATTAATGTTCCAAATGTTCAATGTACATAATTATAGCTTTATATTATATGCAATAATGACAAAGAGATGCTTTGTAATGATAAGAAGCATAACAAAGTACCTTAGTTCAGTTACAACTGAATACAGAATGTAGCCATCTTACGATATGATTAAACTAGTCAACTAATCTCAAAAGGAGTGAGAATGCCAAACTGTAATGTGGCTGTACGTAGTAAGTTACCCCAACAACATTTTCTGTACAGAGCATTATCCTCTTAGTATTATGACACATACAAAAGAATTACTTGAAGGCTACTAACATACTTGAAGGCTACTAACTATACGGATATCCAATGTAAAAAAAAATCATAGGAGTGAGAAATACAAAACTGTGATGTGGCTGTACTTAGTAAGTTACCCAAACAACCTTTTCAGTACAAAACATCATCCTCTTAGTATTGTGGTACATATAAAAGAATTATTTGAAGACTACTAACTGCTAATCGATACCTACAATAATAAGGTACAGTTATAATAGAAAAGGACCACCTGAACTACAACAACAATAATAATAAGCCCACAAGGTGAAGTTGACAGTTGCATCTATTACAGACCAATTCAAAATCCACGGGAGTTTTTTTGTTTTTGCATGACACTTGAAGGAAAACCAGGCCAACCTGCCAACTACGTACACTATTGACGTTATATGGATTCAACACACTTACTTGAAACTTTTTTTCTTTTTTTTGTTTAGCCATACATCACATCTGGTATTCTCAGTAAAACACGCAGTAATAAAATCATGAGCATCCGTATTCGTTAACATTATAACAGCCGTACAAATAAGGAGCACTCTGCGCTATCATGATGAATAATACACTGGGTACTGAATGAACTGGAATGAGCAAGGAATTTACCAGAGACTTCTGCTCGGCAAGCTTCCAACTGAATTGCACTGCATCGCTAGAAAGTCTGACGTTTCTACCACGAACGATAGCTTGGAACTTGACAATCAGCCATGTTGCACGAAGTGTCGAAACAGCTTGCCTCCTTACAAGATGGCCACGAATCAACGCCTGAAGCCGTATGATTCCTTTCAAAGCACGGAAAGCCCGTCGTGCCTGGACCAATATGGTGCTAAAATTTAGCATGGATACAAAGCAAAACAAACCAAGTACACATGGCAAGTTCTTTCGTGTACATGTTTAATAAGGTAAACGAGAGGTCGAAACAATCATGTGCATATGCAGGAATCAAAAGAGTAGGAGGATGGGAACACTGTTAAATCATGAATAATCGCAGGTACGACACAGTATTTTAGGCCATATTCCTGATCATTTTAAGGTGTACGCACAAGAAACGGAACATCGAGATAAAGCATTACCAGGTACCCTCGGAAGGCAGCTTGTGCCTTGACGGCCGCCTGCTCTTCCTTGACCCTCTCCAGGTCGTTGGACAGCACATCAGACCCACCAGTGCTCTGCTTCTCCAATTCCAGATTCACCTCACGCGCCACCGCCGCCGGTTCACCTCGGAAGCTGGAGCTCTCGCCCTTTGCCACCTCCGGCACGGCGTCGTTGTTGTGGGGGGTGACAAGCACCGGCTCGGAGATCACCGGGGAGCTCTCCGAGAAGGCGGGGTTCGTCCCAGCAGCCACATACCCTCTGCTCCCCGGGGCCTTCTACACACGGGGCAAAAAACACAAAGGCGTCAGCTGCAGCAAGCAGATCTCTGCTCTCTAGTCGCAATTGCATAGACTACTCAGCCACATCAGAAAATTCGGCTCTGACCGGCGTACGAACTCAAAGAGAATGGCAATATTTAAGCACATACCGATAGATCCTTGGCCTTGGACTTGGAGGACTTCTTGCCGAGGAGCACGGATTTGAGCCACTTGGCCGGAGACTTTCCCATCGGAGCCTGCCTCCCGGACCGCCGCGCACGCACTGGAGGTTTAGGACCCTGCAGTCGAACCGCCGCACGTCAATGCACAGATCTACGCTTCAGCTGGTAAGTATGTAGAGAAAAACCACCGGGAAAAACGCGGAATCCGCCTAAACCCCGGAGATCATGAGCAGTGTCCCAGTGAAAGCAACCGCAGCTAATTTATTACAAAAAAAATAAAAAATAGTAAGTAGCCACCGCAAGGGATCAGACGAGGCGCGGAAAAGGAAAGGGGTGAAGAGATCCACGTTTGGAGCAGTCCAAAGTGAAATCCTTCCCACCCCCAAATGCAGCACCGGGAGCTAGCCTCACATCCGACAGTGAAAAGGACGAGGTGCCCTAGAGTGCCAGGCGGCGCAGATCTAGACGGCGGCGGCGCGCCGGATCTGGGGAGTGTGGGGTGACTCACCTGAGTTGGAGGCGGCGCAGAACCCTAGCAGCTCGCTCTCGGTGTGTCTGTCTCTGGCGGCCCTCCTACGCCTCCATTCCTCCAGGGAGAGGTAGCCAAACAGGCAGGCGTGGCTCTGGCTGGCTGGTAGTGGTAGTGGTAGCAGCAAGAGCAAGGTGACGGCGACAGGAAGAAAAGAAAAAGGGCAGCAAAGAAGCCGAACACAAAAAAAAAAATGGAGCGAGCGCGAGCTGCAAGCAAGGGGAGTGTGAGCAAGTGAGAGAGTGAGAGTGAGCCACTGCGTCCCGCTGACGTGTGGGACCAGGTCGGCACGTCGGGGAGGCGAGGAGCGTGCGTGGGTTTCGTTTCGAACCACGCCGCGCGGTGAAAACGAGGCTGGGCGGTGTGGGCCCGGAGCTCAGGCGGGACCACGGGTCAGCGGGGCTGAGGTCTTTCCGTTGTGGTCCGTTACTTTTCTTTCGGGGAAAAAAGGCGGCTGGCCTCGTCGTTTTCTCACCGGATACCTGGCGAGCCAGCCATGGGAGTGGTGGGGATCCACATGTCAGTGGGGCGTTGAGGGTCACGTGGTAGACGAGCCGGTGAGAGAATGGAGATCCCGTGGGAGTTGGACCGTGAGCTGATTAAGAGGGTGTCGGGCGGTGGGGCCCTGCGACATGTGCGGTGATTAACGCCATAAACCGGTGTTTATGATCGGGTTAAGGACGGCAGTATATGCAGTGGGGAGTCTGCCATTGACTTCCGTTGCAACCTGCATGTGTTCTTCATGTGGCATGCCGTACCGGAGGTGGAGCGCTACGTGACGGTTTAAACACTGATCTGGTTTTACGTGCTCCTTGAGACCTTTGACAAAAAACATTTGTATTGTACATGTCACCCGTTTCCTTGCGTTGAATCATATCGAAATAACTTCTGAGAATTGCATTGGACACATTTAAAGGAAACATTTACCAATCACGCGTGGAACCAAACGAACCATTAACATTTTCAAAGAAATATGAGCAAACATTAGGACTTGAACCTCTCAGAACAAAATCCTTTGTTTTTATGTTCCTACGATGAAACCAAATTAACGTGGATCAAAAATCATGTAAAACTAAAGTGGACATGATATTGCAATCATGTGAGTGTCTACTCGTGAACTTTTAGGACCATCCCGATCTATGAGGCCCGAAGATATAAAGAAGCTTCTCTGCCATGTGTTGTGTGTTGTCTTCTCTTTAAGTCAACATACCCATAGTGTTTATGTTGACCTCCTCTTCTTTTCTGATGTAACAAACTGTATATTCCTGACCGATGTCAACCCTTATGGGTGGACGGGGGCATGGTTTTGTAACCCTCTTTTGAAGCAATATATTCAGGTGAGCCCCCCCCCCCCCCCCCCCCTCCCGATGAACTTTACAAAAAAGATACAAAGAAACTTTCGAGCAAAGAAGTTGATAGTAAGAGCATCTCCAGCCGCGTCCCCCAAAGGGATTTGGGGCGCGCCGGACACAAAAACTGTTCCAGCCGCGTCCCCCAAAGCCCGTTTTTGTCCGGCGCGCCCCGATACGGTGTCCGGCGTCCCGAGCCCGTCCCCGTCCCACATGGGACGCACCGGGGACGCCGGACACAACGAAAAGCGAGGCGGGGAGTGGCGGGGCCGACTCGTCAGCGGCACAATAAATTTTAACCGAACCGTCGCCTACCTCGCGACGGAAGTTATTGGCGCGCAGCGACGGTGCAGTTCCCGCAGAGCCGCAACGACGCGTCCCGTCGCGCCTAGCTCTGCGTGCCGGCGTTAATGAGCGCCACCGCTCCTCCGCCTCCCTCCGGCCTATAAAAGGGCCGCCTCTCATCGTCCCTCTCACACACAAATCCTAGCGCCTCTCTCCCAAACCCTAGCCACCACCATCTCAACAAGACTCGACGCTATGTCTGGTAGAGGCGGAGGCCGACCTCGCGGCCGTGGTCATGGTCGTGGTCGTGGCCGCGGCAGAGCTGAACGCTCGCCGTCGCCTCCCACGCTGTCGGCTTCATCGTCGGAGATGGACGTGGAGCCGGACGTGTTGTTCGAGTTCGTCCTCGTCCTCAAGGGCGACCCGCGCGGCATCCAGAGGCTGCCGGACTCCTTCGCCGACTACATCGCCGGCGACGACCGCCCGCGCACGATGCATCTGCGGGAGGCTGCGTGCGGCTACTACCGGTGGATCGTCGACGTGATCTACGACGCTCACGGCAAGATGTACCTCAACATCGGCTGGGAGAAGTTCGCGCGGCACCACAGCCTCGAAGCCGGCTTCATCCTCATGTTCTCCTACTTCGGCGACAGGGACATGAGCGTCAAGGTCTTCGACGAGACGCGCTGCCGCCGGGACTACCACGGCGACAGCACCGACGAGGAGGACGACTGAGTGTTGTTTCTTCGCAGCGAACACGTGCACGGAAGTTTCTGAATGTTCGCCTCATCGGTAGAACCAACAAGGGCACGATCCTCCTGCTGGATTTTCCAGTTTAGGTGACTGGGTGTGCCCTCGAGTGTTCTTTCTTAGCAGCGAACACAGGAAACCTTCGATGCACGGCCTAGTTAGATTTAGTTTCTTTGCAAAATTTTATATTTGTGTCCACCATGGTTCAAACTATGTATTAGTTCGTGGAAAACCATGTTCCTAACTGTGTCTTCGTGTAAACCACGTTCCCAATTATGTATTAGTCGGTGGAAATTGAAATAAAAATATCAAAAAAGTATTTTAAATGTTTGGGGGAGGCGTTTGGGGGACGCGGCTGGGGAGCGACGTCCCCCAAATGCGGCACGAACAAAACACGTCCCCCAAACGCTCAATCCGGCGCGGTTTGGGGAACGCTTTGGGGGACGCGGCTGGAGATGCTCTAAGTCCCGCTTGGAACATCTGGTTTTCTTCTAAAACCAGCGTAAAAGTCGATGCAGATCTTGGTTCTAGAGGAGCAAAATTGAGGTTGGAAGCTCATTTAGGTTTTAGAATAAGTGCATCAAGTCATTTACCTAGCTTTAAAATTACGTGAGTAAAATAAATTTTGAGTGAGGACATATAAATGATGATATCCATAGAACCAAATAAATGCACTACCCGAAGACATTTTTTTGGATGTTGAATTAGGATGGTAGATGAGCTCGCTATAAAAAAAAAGAGGTTTGACTTAGGACAAAGTAGATAAGACTTATACCGTGAAAATACTACCTCCGTTCGGATGAATAAGCTAGGCTTATATTTTTTACGAAAAGTTAGGCTAAGCAAAAGTTTGACTAGAATTGTAAAAAAATCAATTAATAAATATGATATTCTATAGAAAATATACTTCATAATATATCTAATGAGTTGACATAGATCGCTCTACTCTCGAATTGACATACATAGAGTTGAAAACATACTCCTCACAAATGATCATAGTTCACTACTAATTAGTGAGTAACTACTAACGTTACGAGCAAAAAGACGAATCTACTTGGTTCATATCATATGTTCCGCAATTTATTTTGTATTTTACAATACCATGATTGAAATTGAATATGCATGTGGCCCTAGTGGAAGAGGGGTGTGAAATTCACACTGTGCGTGTGAACCGTGAAACGCACCACGCTTGATTAGCTTGAGCTGGTAAAAGGGCAGGAGAGAGAACATCGAATGCTCATGCCAACTAGCTGATCAGTTGGCAAGGAGGTCTGGCGGACCAAAGTGCCCCCTAAGATCAAGATCTTTATGTGGCAGCTTATTCGAGGGAAGCTTCCGTCGTGCGAGCAGGTGGCCAAGAGGATGGGACCCTCCAATGGCCAATGCGCGCTGTGTGGAGAGATAGAGGACTGTAATCATATCTTCTTCACATGCCACATGGCTAGGTTCATGTGGGCTGGAGTTAGGGAACTCCTTCACTGCGATTGGAACCCGGCAGGGGCAGGGGACTTCATTGCAATTACGCAGGGGTTGGCAGGCCCCCTTCGTAGATTAGTTTGGTTCACCTTTGCGACCCTTAGCTGGTCTCTTTGGAATATTAGGAATAAACTAACTATCGAAGGGAAGATGATCGGTAACTCGGCTGACGCTTTCTATCATATGCTTATTCACATGCAGTCATGGAGGGTTCTGGTCAGACGGAGGGACAGGGCACTGCTGGACGTGGCTCGGGACGAGGTCAGGAGGCTGCACGCGAGGGCTAGGGCGGCAGATTAGTCATTCTATTCGACCCACTTCAGGGCTATGTATCGATACTTATCTGCTAGGACCTCATTTGCGGTGTCTGCTAGGGGGTGGTGTGCTCCTGTTCTCGGACCTTGTCGAGTGTGTGTGGTGACTATCTTGTATGCATCTTAACTCTGTATGGTGGTGGTTGCTTTATCTATAAAGCTGGGCCTAAGGTCCTTCCATTTAAACTAGCTGATCAGTTTGCTGCCGCGAATGGTGCTTAGTTGTGCTAACACACAAACGCGACAATGCAGGCTTGCATCGCGTTGAACCTGCTTAAACTACCGAGTTCAAGTTTTTACCCCTTTGTTGAGCACTGGATTCATGCAGCTCATGAACACACTTGTACTAGATTATCGACCAACGCCACTTAATTCTGTCCGAAGAGAGTAACATATTTAAGAAAAATCCCCATCAGTGTGACCTATTTAGCCAACCAACCATCGTATTCTCACAGGGTCAAGGTGGCAAGCAAAGAGTATTGCTCCAGTACAACACCCCCACCCCACCCCCACCCCCACCCCCTAAACTCAAACTTATCTTAATAATAAACTTAGTTACAAAAGAGGTATAGAGCGATCTTAACCTTTGATGTGTTTGAGTTTAAATTTGGCATTGATGTGGACGACATATTTCTGCTATTGAGTGTATCTTATGTACCACTAGAGGTGTTAGACTTGAACATAAATCCATGCCCCTTCATGTGGATCCCATCTAACAAAGAGATTAAAAAATACCCGAGGTAGCTCAAAAGGGCTCACTGGCATCCACGGACCTGGATGGCGAAGACCGTGTTGTAGTGAGAGAAACGGGATGGGCTGCGCGAAAAGAATGTTGATAAATGGTTAAGGTAAGAAGTAACTAAAATGTTCTTAATTTGGATAAGCTTGATAAATTTTCGTGAAATATGGTACTAGTTATTAGTATTACAAGTGCAATACTATAATGGGTACAAATTCGGACTCGTCCTCACTTGCAATGCTTGGACTAAATGATGAATGGCCTCCCTTGAAAAGAAGCACAGGAATGCCCATATCAAATGATGTCGAGTTTTACCATTCACTTTGGTCAGCAAAAGGAACAGTTTTCGATTTCTAATTTCATAAGTATGGGCCCAGACCCAAATTTACACATAAACGCATATCCATTCAAATGAAGGTCAACACTACTACACTAGCACAATTGCAGAAAAGGAACTAGATCCAGCTTGAAAAGAAAGGAGGGGAATCTAGGAAATGGGATGGGATCCATTCCGGTGCCCTCTTTTCAACCTCCTACTCTCCTAGCAAGGTTTGGCTGTTTGCATACGGGCTCACATAAAACCTTTTTTGACTTCATCTGATCTACGCAGACCTAGCTAGCCAGGCAAAGTGATGACTCGTCGTACTTACGGGCAAGACGATGAAATGGCTCCGTAGCACTCGTGTTTGTACAGTAATTTTCCTGCTGGTTTTATTTTCCTACCTTTCACCATTACCCATTCATAATTTCTGAATTTCAGATGATCAATGGAATTTGGATGTGCATATTATACCTCATAAGTTAATGGGGTGGGTTGATAGATGGAGCTAGTTGAGAAGTACGCCTGAATGAAGTTTCTTGGATGTGACAGGGAGGAATATAATCTCAGTTGTGATTACATGTCCAAGAACAATGCCTCGAGTTAGGATCTCGCTTTCGTCTTCTGCGAAGCAACTCATCGATCGCTATAAACAATTTGCAGCAGCTGCTATGTTTGTTTATCTCGAGGAAGTGGTTGGTCCGGCGGTCCGGCCCCAGCAGGGAATTCCCCGGCGACGAAAAGCACATATCTTTATCCATTGCATGTATGCTAATCGACTCCGTTAGCACACTAAGGACAGGATTAGCAAACTAATGAAGTGGCTAGCTTGTCAAAACCTGTCGACCGATGTTCCCTGGATTGGAGTTGAGCCGTCGTTCTCATGGAGAGCCCAACTCGATCGTCTGCTGACACGATAGGTTGATAGCTAGCTTTGTGCTGTTGCGCTCACAAATTCAGGTGCCTTGTCGGCCACTGTGCTACTACGTTCTTCTTCCCTGGTGACAAATAGACACGACGGCCGTCGTAACAGGACAATCAAATGACGCAAGGCTTTAAACGTACGACGACGACGAGACAGGCGAGCCATGAAAAGTCGTCACCGGGAGAAGGTAGGTGGAACCGTTGAACTTTGGAAGGGATGATGATGCGTATAAAAAGGGGCAAGAAGATGAGCAGTGCGCGTCAGGTATTTTGTGCATGTGAGATCAGGGTGCCGCGAGACGTGATACATCAACCGAATGAAGGCAATCGGCAAGTGCAGATCGCTTAACCCCGATCTGATCACGTCCTTGTTCGTATTGGAAGGGCTGGGCAGAAAAACCGATGGCCAGAAAACCGAGACAAAAAGACCATAACTGAACCCGAGAAGACCGAGTCAAGAAAGACACATACAAACATTAGGTAGATAATTTTATAGACCGAACTTCGTTTGATCAATTCAGACATTATTATTTGCTAATAACCGAGTAGGCCGAACTGATCGCACTATTACATGTGGCTACCACAATCTCCAGAACTGTGTGATCTATGTAAATTACGGTATTGTTGAATGGTGATCAAACTGCTTGATTTTTAGCAAAGAAGTACATAATACATAAACATCAGTGGGAAAAACAAAGTCACATAATTTAGGTACCAAAAATGAAGCATTGTCAATTTAGCAAGGAGTGGTCCAATATGAACCGGCAGTTGTGTCAATGACACGCCTAGCCCGCACTCGCTAAAACGTCTACGCGTTGCGTCCGGGGAATGACCGTTGTGTACCAGGGACGGTCTCAGGACGTTGCACACCATATTAGACCATGCTAAATCGAAATGGTGTTTGGGGCGTGTGGCTAGGCACGGCCTTGTGTCCGGCGCATCCAAAAGACTTTAGGTACGTGACGTGACTTGAGATGTTCTTATCTTGCAAGCGGAAGATGTGAGAATCAAGTAAGGTGAGCCACCGAGGTGGACTTAAAATATCAAATCATAACAAATCATAAGTCATAATTCACACCTCGATTAGCACCATAGTTAATAAGAGCTCCTTTTACGGTACGGACGTAAAGAATGAGTCGATCGTGAGGCAGCAACAAAAACCCATCTAGGGTTCCGCCCCTCTCGTCGGTGACGCCGTTGGTTTGCTCCGCCAACAGTGGGCTTGGGCCTTGGAGGTGTGGCGAACCAGGGCCCTCGCCGACGAGAGGTTTTCTGTTCTTTGTTTAGTCTTTTTTCAGTGTCTTCTTCGGGATGTTGAGGCGGCGTCTATGTCCTGAAGTCACAATAAGGTCCTCCCCGTTGTAACCTTGTTCCGGTGGTGCATCTAGCCCCACCGGAGGGCGCATGGAGTCTTGTGTCCGGTGGATCTCGCGGGATCTGGTCGGTTTTCATGTTCGTTTGTGTGTTTTTAGACCCATCTCTTCCAATCTACGGTTGTCATCAATAGCGATGATTGCGGCTCTGCTGCGCTGGTCCTTCGAGGCCTAAGCTCGATGACTTCCCGGTTGTTTGTTACAATAATATCTATTGTGACAAGCTTTGCCCGGCTCTGACGATGGAGGGGCAAGAATGACGTTGTGCCTTCAGCTCGTGCTAGTGTTTGTAGTCGTCGCTAGGTGGTTCAAAGAACTATTTGTATTTTTTATTACTTTTAGGACTATTTGTACCACAGTTGATGATTTTTAATAGTCGGTGAAATTTCGCAAAAAAAAGAGCTCCTTTTGTTTACAAATATAAAATGTTTTAGACACTTTAAAGTAAACTAGATACACACCATAGTGAGTGCATCTACACACTAAAAATAGATTAGATACATGCAAAAATAGATGAATCTACTAAAAGCTAAAACATCTTATATTAGTGAATGGAGGGGGTATATAGAAATTGTGTAAGATTTAGATTCTTGGAAATTTTCATACACTACTTATTTGATTCATAAGAACATATCCTATAAGAAGTAATCCTATAGGGGAAGCTTGTAGTGCAAATTCTATAGGAACAAAACATTAGGTCACACCTTATGAAAAATTCTACTTCTTCTAAGAAAATGATAACATGAAGGATAGCTAGAAAAAA
The DNA here is from genome assembly GCF_019359855.2 of Lolium perenne. Classification (NCBI taxonomy): domain Eukaryota; kingdom Viridiplantae; phylum Streptophyta; class Magnoliopsida; order Poales; family Poaceae; genus Lolium; species Lolium perenne. The sequence continues at coordinate 236,607,840 of NC_067244.2, read as the reverse complement.
ACTACAAGCCGTCAAATATTAATGCTAGTAGTAAAAAGGTAAAGGGAAAACCAATACATACACAACATGAACGGTAAGATCTACCACCGAGGAATTATTGCACATTAGGATATAATAGAGGATTGACGTTGTATTGGAAAATAAACAGAATATATACTTTGATATGTTCTAAAAATAATGTGTACCAACAAATATATATCCCGTTAAAAAAAGATGTCAATCTCTATGGGCTATTACACAGAACTATTCCATCCAACAAGGCGTATAAGGAAAAGATGCTCTGATAAACCCATGTCGAGTAATACCGTGGTAATGCTTTGGGCATAAGTTACCAAGGTGTTGAATCTTGGAGGTATTTAAATGATATGCCAGTCCTCTACTCAAATCTGCACTAAGGAAGACAATTTCTTTGAAAGGATGAAATCCAAGGATTGAAATTCCACCGTTGAATTTGTCCACCAAATCTTTTGCGTCCCCCTCCTCCTCATCATCATCAGAGTCCCATCTGAAATTCCCTTCTACTACCGAGGTGCCATCGTCACCGTTAACATTGATATACTCTTCTTCGTTGTAGTTAACATCTTGCAAGATCCAGGGCCCATAAACTTGTTGGCCGTCGTTTAGCAGTAGATTGAAGTGTCTATCATGCTCCAACTCCCACTTAGTATAAGCGCATGATTCGTTGAGAACCCATACCTGAAGTTGGTATGAATCTTTAATTGATGCGTAATACACACCCTTTCTTGATTTTCCGAGGTGATGAATAGTTTCGCAGCTCTCGGGTTCAAGATCTTCAGGTGGTTTAATTACTTGGTATGTGTTGCTTGATAATGATAACCTACAAGAAGTTATATATATGGTTAACCGACATGTCAATAAATAAATAAAACTGACTGAAAGGGAAGAGGCTCGGAAAATAAGTAGGTATACCTGATAACAAAACCTTTTTGGCATTGCACATAGAGTGTGCCATGCCAGTAGACGGCGGTGGAAGAATTATCCCATAAATCTGCTATCCCCAATTCAAGAACGGTTCCTGCAGCCTCCCCTACCCGAGAGAAAGCCTTTTTCTCCCATCGCTTGGTGAACGATGAGAAGACAGGCAGCACACACGATGATGGCGGCCATTCCAATTCAAACATTGCCGGGTCAACCATGTTCAACGGGTACTCGTCCGGTTCTATGTCAAGCTCGATGTAGGGAACACGAGGTAGGAGAAGGACTTGATAGTGAGGCGACAGCGTAGGATCATATGCAAGGTAGGCATCATCGATGAAGCACTCCATCCCCGGTGTTTTGGGCGGCGACGGCGGCAAAGGTGCCCTCCACCCCGTGGCCGGGTTTGCCACCGTGTCGCGGACCAGGAGAAGGCCGTTGCAGTGAGCTTGCATGGTGAGGTAGATGAGCTCTTTCTCTTGGATCCCGGGCCCCTCGGACGGAGAGGGTGGTGGGCGGGAGAAGAACTCTGAGTACCTGAGATCGTTGAAGTTGATGAAGAAGCCGGCCAGCGAGTGCGGGAGGAGTTCGGCGCGAAGGATGCGGCGAGCGTCGATGGTGTCCCGCCAGGGCTTGCAGACGCACCGGGACGTGGCGAGGTCGCGCGGAGCGAGGCGGGCGAGGACGGCCGCGAGCACGTCGTCAGGCAGCAGCTGCGTCTGGTCGCCATGCTCTTCCATCGCTCTATCCGTTCGATCGGCTACTCGGTTCGGTTCTTGCTTTGGGTGGGTGTGTCGACACTCCTCTTATAGCGGATTGGTTCGTGTCGCAACAGTCGACCCGAGTCGGATCCAGCTAGGACAGTGTTGATTGTTGGAGACGGAGTCGGACTCGGCACCCTAATGGAAAACGCGCGGCTCTGTCGCTCTCCGTCGTGGCCGCTGCGGCGGCGTCCGCAGCCTGCGCCGGCGCCGGGGATCTCGTGCTGGCATTCGACATGTACGCCAAGTACGGCGGCCGCGCTCCGGTGCTTGCGGACCATGCATGGCGCCGGCCAAGAACGTGGTGACCTGGAAGGCGCCGTCGTGCCCACATGGCCCGGTGAGGTATTTTGGTTTAGGGTATAGGATTCACATAGATTTAGGTTTAATCGCGTCTCTTTTGCAATGTATAGTTGAAATGTACCAATGAACTCGATCTCCCAATAAATAAATTCGATGGTTCAATTCTACCGCAAAATTTGATTTCAAGTTTTTCTGATCATATTTACTGGATCTGATCCGCGCGAGCTCGAAAATTTTCGGTGCCCTGTACTACTGTTTTTACGGGTTGAGAAATACGGAATCTGCTAGAGTTGGTGTTACACAACCAATCAGTGGATTGAAAAGCACTGGACAACAAAATTTATGCAGATCATCCCTGCGTTACAACCCTGGTTCGGTACTACAGGGGTTACAGTTTACTCTGTCAGACTTGATGAATTTCAACCACTTCCAGTTCGCGTACGACTCCGCCTCGTCCTCAAACGGGACACCGTCGTCGTCGTCGTCGCTACACGAGGAGACAGCCTCGTGGGACCGAGGCGACACCGGCATCTGATCCCGGTATCGCCGAGCCATCTCTTCAGCCTCAGCAAACACCTTCTGCAGACACCAGATGCAACAAAAATAAATGTGACTACGCGCTGACAGTTTGGCAAACTGAATGTAGTTGTACGTGTGATGCTCCTGATGGAGGGTTTACATGCAGTGCTCTCACCTCTTTGTCAGAGAGAAACAGCCCAGGCTCGCTCTCAAGGTCCTTCGTACTGCGGATCAAAACAAATGTACTTTCAGTGGGTAACCACAGACCCAAAAGAACTTGAGACAACCTCTAATACAACAGATGCAACTATACAGTAGAGTATGGGGTTTAGTTACCTAAGCGCAATTCTGTCTGGTGCCGATGATTTAATCACAAGAGCCTTCACTCTTTCGCCCACTTGAAGCACATCACTGACGGATCTCAGCTGGCCATGTGTTATCTTTGAGACATGCAGCAAACCACTGCAGAAGCAATAGAAGCTGTAAATTAGACATCCGAAATGTTCCCACCTGTAGATTTTCACATACATGCCATCTGAACAGAGTGATGTCTATGATTCAACTAGACTAGCTGCTGGTCCAAATTGCATTTCGGCATGCAACAATAAAAGACTTTTTAACAGAAAGACTGGATGGTGTTCTGCTACAAATTATTATTCCAAGGAACAAGCTAGAGCACAGAAAACGGCTCAAAATCTAAGCAACACAACTGACAGCGAATCGAGACCTCATTAGCTCGTGAGTTTCAGAAGCCTAAATTAAGTTATCAATGCGAAGGCCAGTCGGTAAGACATACCGTGGTAGCAGCTAACTTCTAAATTATTTGACAAACAGTATTTTATTTGCCGTAATAGGAGGAGCAAGCTAGACTAAGACATATGCAACTCTATTAGAAAATATGGCCACAAAGGAACTTATCAGCACCCACTAAATGAAATAAAGGAACTGGACCGAATGATCGTGCAAATCTTAACTGTAAACTGAACTTCAACAGGAAAAGAAGAAATGCCATATTTAATATGTAACGAAAGGTTTAGGGATGTTACCTTCTGTTAGTCTCGCCAATCCTAATTTGTGCACCGTATGGAAACAACTTGCGGACTGTCCCTTCCAAGAGAGCCCCTTCACTAAGGTACAATATTGCCTAAAACAAGTAAGGAAATTCAAAATTAATTCAAAGATACCCATAGGTTTACTCATGTAAGTTACTGCAGAATTCAAATGATACAGATACTTTAAGTGTACTTAATTAAGAGTTGTAGGCTGCAGCAAAATCTGTGCAAAATAATTTCTCGCATAAGTTCTGTAGGCAATCTGATAAGTTCAGAGACGGAGCTTCTCTACTTCAAACAGCCACAATAAATCATACGATATCCTGCTAAACAATATGCTAGTGAATGCTACAGGTAAGGGAAACAGAGTGAATATAGATCAGTGCAGTGAACTTACCCACGCCTCTTTTTCACTAATTATTAGTTCGTTGCTCCTTTCATCAATCTTCCTAATACAGACATGGATCTGTCGACCAACCTGTGCAGAAGAAACAGTAAGATTCACAGGTTAGTCACTTTGTTAACAAAAACTGATAAAGCTACATAAGAAAGGATCGGTAGTTGCTATATACGAAGGCTGGAACAAACGGAGGATTCAGTATTCAAGTTTCTATAGGAGAAATAAAAAATATTGCATACTATCTTAAACTTACACTGTTCTTTAGATCTGTAAAATTTCTTGGTCTAGACATCATCTCAGGCTTAGGGAGAAATGCCCGGAGCCCCTAAATGATGGAATCATGGAGATCAGCTTTAGCAACAAATATTCAAAATTGGACCAAGCAACGTAGTACAGTAAACTTGTTATGAGTAACCGCATACCTCAATTCTTGTCAGCAAGCCTCCAGCATTCCACTCGAAAATTTTAACCTTGATAGGTGCATTAAGCCGCTTCATCTGGACATCAGTGTGTACAGAAACTGTCACATATATAACAGTCACGGTAAAAATTATAGCTTATCTCAAAACTTAATCGGTCACGCTTCGCTTTCTCACAGAAGTGCATCAGCAATATAAATTCAAGAAGACAATCATATCCATTGTCATCGAAACAAGACATGAGGAAAACAAGGAGTTTCCTCATGCGTATTTAGAACATGATTTTCTGTTGCACTGCTGACTGCTCTGCATCCAAGTGAGCACACACATGTGGCTAAACAAACTGTGAAGGTATGCCGTTCTTACTACGATTGAAGATTTACAAGATCTCATGATCAAATGATGTAATACCAATTATTTGTCCATGCACTTAATCTTTTTGAAATCATTCCATGTTCCTAACAATAACATGAAATACGAGCCAAATGATTTTGACTTAAACCATCGTATGAACCCAGCAACCCCCCCCCCCCCCCCCCCCCCATGTCAGAGGGCGCCGTCCAAGTACTAGGGTTGTATTCTATCGTAGGTCATTGTTGCTTCTGCTTCTACCAGGAAAGCGTTGTTGCGGGGTTAAATCCTCGTGTGATTTCATTATTAAATTATTCTGATATTTGGTATATATTCACTACTGCACGATAATAAAAAAATGGGCCAATCAAAAACTCCCTGCCAATTGGATTCCATAGATTTGTAATGAATATATAAAATTATGTTCATGTGGCCGTAGCAACGCACAGGTTTTGTCCTAGTATATTTAAAACCTGAAAGTTTGTAAGATCTCTAACACAGTATTGCTAAGTATACATCAGCTAACAGTTCAAACACGCCCGCGTTTACATCTCTCACCTAAGTTTACGCGCACACAATATTTGGAAGTTTTGCTGTGCAGGTTGCCACTGCCGTCAATCCTTTTTTTTTAAGATCAAAAAGGTTTGGCTTAACTTGCAGCGGATGAAATTCGAACCAGAATTCGTTGATTGCTGCGTTTTTTAGGGGTTGTTGATTGCTGCTGTGAATCCTACAGGCGAGTGCGGGCTAGGTGAGTCGCAAGAAAAAAACATACGCTCGCGGGCCGGCCCAAGTGAACTACGCGGGTGCTCCAGCTCGTTGCAAGAGACACATAGGAGGTCCTCGATCCCTTGACTATGACATTCATCAAAAGATATGGGTCAGAGGGAGAAGCACATTTTCTCGATCGTATGTACGGAAATTTAGGCACTTAACCTGCCAAACTACCAAACTGAGAACCTGGAAGTCTTTCAAAACGTCCACGTTCCATGAGCTAAATCCAAACATACTTAATTACACGTACTCCGTACTTGCGAATTGCGATCCATGCAGCCATAATTCTTTAAACTGTATGTACACGCACTAATCACCACTCTGAAACCCGCATCATGATCAACCCTCGTAGCCCTTAGTCCCTATAAATATGTCCCGGTTTACACACACAAACTCCACAACAGCAATAACACATCTAAATGATAGGAGAAGAATAAAAACCACCGAGCGTTCCTACAGCGACAATGGCCACCACCAAAGCCACGGCGTCCTCCGTGGCCCTCCTCCTCCTCGCCATGATCCATCAGGCCGTGACCTCCGTGCAGGCTGATTGCTACATCGTATCACCTGCACCATCACCGGCTCCGGTAGCATCGGGCCCGGCACCGGAGCAGGTAGCATCGGGACCGACTCCTGTAGCATCCGCACCGGCACCGGTAGCATTGGACCCAGCTCCGGCAGCACCAGCCCCGGCTCCAGCGGCATTGGCATCGCCACCGACAACATCTCCACCACCATCGGTAGCATCGCCACCTCCACCTACCGCATCGCCCCCGCCACCGGCATCATCGTCACCTCCACCGGCAGCATCTCCACCACCACCGGCAGCATCTCCACCGCCACCGGCCGCATCACCACCTCCACCGAAAGCATCGCCACTTCCACCGAAAGCATCTCCACCGCCACCCAAAGCATCGCCACCGTCACACCCCACACCTCCACCTCCAACGAAAGGATCGCCACCGCCACACCACACACCTCCACCGAAAGCATCTCCACCGCCACCCAAAGCATCGCCACCGCCACACCCCACACCTCCACCTCCAACGAAAGGATCGCCACCGCCACACCCCACACCTCCACCTCCAACGAAAGCATCGCCACCGCCAGTGAAAGGATCGCCACCGTCACACCCCACACCTCCACCTCCAACGAAAGCATCGCCACCGCCACACCCCACACCTCCACCTCCAACGAAAGGATCGCCACCGCCACACCCTCCACCTCCAACGGAAGGATCGCCACCGTCACACCCCACACCTCCACCTCCACCTCCAACGAAAGCATCGCCACCGCCAGTGAAAGGATCGCCACCGCCATACCCCACACCTCCACCTCCAACGAAAGCATCGCCACCGCCACTGAAAGCATCGCCACCACCACACCCCACACCTCCACCTCCGACGGCAGCATCGCCACCGCCACCGGCCGGTAGCAGCGAGCAGTGCACGCTGGGCGATGTAGCTGAATTTAGAGTGTGCATCAATATCGGCCTAGGAAGTATGGGCATGGTCGGTAGAGACCTCTGCTGCCGGCGGATCCGTGGGAAGCCGTCGTTCAATGCCGCGACTTGCCTATGCAACACCTTCTTGCAGTTCAATGCTCGTGCCGACGTCGATGTTGCCAACAAGGTCAACTTCATCCTCGAAATCTGCGGCAAACCTCGCGTCCATGACCTCATTTGCAAGATCCTTGGATAGGCCTAAGGCCTCAATTGATGGCGTGCCTCCGCTGCTCGATCGCCTAAGCACATACATCACTTAAACTATAATTTTTTAAATTATCTACTACCATTGTGTGTGCCCAGCTTAAATCAGCGGTCCGCTGGTTAAAGTTGTTGTTCTCCTAAATAAAGTGTACTGATTGTCTCGATAAGAAAAGTTGTTGTCTATATTTTCCTGAGTGCGCGAAGGGACGGCGCGCCTCACGGCAACCAAAGGCAAGAGATTTATGTTCCTCTAAAAAAATCTAGGAGCTTTGCCGAGTGTACCAGGTGCTAAGAGCATTACCACCGGCGCCCACGTAATGCTGTCGGGCAACAACGCCGGCACATGCAACCGCCATTTTAGGGGCGAATACCCACATTGGCGTGCCCCCAGATGGCCGGCCCCAAATCTAGGAGGAAGCTATGTTAGTACATATTAGCCTTGCAAGCAACATACCTCACAATGCTTTAACAGCTCGAGCTTTTAGATAGGCCAGCTAGTATAGGACAAATCTGCTTGGTACCAGCAAGACGGTGGTCATGACTCGGGCTGGAGACCTGCTCCTCATACTAATCATGTGCTGCATACTGTATAAGTAGTGGTGTTTGAAGTATCTGGTAGACTGATACTGCACCATGTTCAAACAATGTGGTAATGAACTAAAACATACAAGGGACAACAAAATCATTGCTAATAGACCAGCTCATCAAATTCTCACAGCAATAGAGAGGCCGTGGGGAGGTGTTGTGCTGTTCGCGCGGAGAGAGAGATGGAGGGAGAGAACTACAGAAAATGTACATCAAACATACATCGAACGATGAAAGCAAAGCATCATATATACCAGATTACTGTTGGTGTTTGAAGTTACCTAGTGCTGCACTACGTTCAAACTCTATCTGGTACGGTGCAAACTAAAACATGCAATTAACGATCAAACGATTCCTAATAGAGCAGTTCATCGAGTTCCAACGAAAGTAGAGAGGAGAGGCATAGAGGACCTGCCTCACTCTGTGCCACGCGACGCGCCGGAACAGCCTGCGCGCAGACAGCAGCGGCCGCCCGCCAAGCGTTCGGCCGAGGACCTCCGCGAACACCACCGTGCCGACGCCCACCACCGGCGCGCATTTCCCCTTCCCGGCCCTCCGGACCTTCACTCCCACGCCGCCGCCGCCGACCGCCACGCCGACCCTGCCTTCCGCGGCGAACTCGCTGGACGCGAGGTCGCACGCCAGGTAGCCGAACTCGTCCGGGGACGTGGGCGCCGCCTCCTTGGCCAGCATCAGCGCCGGCTCGCCCCCGGCGCCGACGTCGACGTCGAGCACCCGCGCGTCGCCCCCGACGACGACGCCCACCACCAGGTCCCCGGGCTTGGGGTCGTAGTAGACGACCGTGCCGGAACCGTCGTCTTGGAAGGTCACGGCGGCGTTGGGGGTGGATTCCGTGTCCTCGCTGGCGTCGGCGCCCTTCAGCTGGAAGAAGTTGAGGTAGGAGGCGAGCACTTGTTCCGTGGACGGCGCTGGAGCCGGCTCGGGCTCGTCCTCCGCTTCGGAGGAGGCGGACGGGAAGGGCTTGTCGAGAAGGTGGAGCTCCTCGCCCCCTCCATCCCCGCCGCCGACGCCCACATCGGAGGAGGGTAGCGAACGGAGCGGCGAGGGAGCTCGTGCGGTGCGGACGGAGATGTGGGAATGGAGGCGGGGGCTCGCGGCAGGGGCTCTGTGCTTGGCTCGGCGGGCTCGCGGGGAGACGGAGGCGGCGGGGAGGAGGGAGAGGAGGGAGGGCGGCGGCATGGCGAGGCGAGCTCGCTGGTAGCGAGCGGCGTGGTGGTGGTCAGTCAGCGCGTGCTGCTCTATCTCTTCGCGGGGATATTTCAGATTTTGTTTTTTTTTCTTCTTCTTTTCGCGCTAATCCGGTGAACAAATTGGGCCGGCCCGTTTCGGCCCAACTATGCCAGGTTTCCAGGAAAGCCCAGGCCCGATTAGGTTGAGCGTGAACACGTCACTGATATGTGGGACCCAGTGTCAGGCCGATAGGTCGAGCCGTCTGACCTGACGCGAGCCGGAATCGTCCGTCGGTCGCAGTCGCACAACACAAGCAAGGAACCCCACCGGAGTAGAGGGCGGCGGAGCGGAACTAGCACAAGCAAGGCGGCGGCGGCGGAGAGGAGAGGAGGATGGGGTTCATGCTGCGGGTGAGGCTGGCCTCCTTCTTCGCCGGCGCGGCGGCGGCGGCGGCCGGCGGCGGCTACTTCCTCTACAAGGACTACAAGCTCGCCCACGACTCCACGGCCCTCAAGGTCTGGCCCGCCCGCCCTCCCCCTCCCCCTCCCCCCAGATCTCGGATTCTATTCCAGCTTCATATATATCCCATACGCATCCGGTTCTCTGCTGCTCCTCGCGCGTGGGGGAATAGGGGATTAGGTTAGGGAAGAAACCCCTCCTCGCGCGAAGTGTCGTTCGAAATGGACCGTACTACCTGAGATTTCCTAGATCATATTCATGCTGGCGTTATTGGTTTGTCCTGAAACTGTGCGCCAGTATGTTACTTGGATACACACCAGGAGATCATATGCAGTGTTAGATAGTGATACCCACCCCAGGCCTGGATTTGTAACGCCTCCATATTGTGTGCTGATTATTTTGGGATGTCTATGGTGATAGATGTTGATGCTTCTATATCTCTATGGGCCTATCACTTTCCTTATGCCTAGAAAATTATGCTGTCTACTTTCTGCAAATTGTTACCTGTAACCAGCAATGCCATTTTCGAGTTCCAGTACCACTACCTGTGATATGGCATCTTGGCTTGTCAAAGCAATGATCTATCTGCCACTTCGGTTGTTTGCAGCTTGATCGATCTATCTGGCACTGTAACCAGCAATGCCATTCTCAGTTTTGACATTGTTGACAGTTCCAGTCTCACTCCATGTGATAAGTACCTTGCCTTGGTCAAATCAATGTCCTATCTGGCAGTTTGGTAGTTTGTAGCCTCCACTGATTTTGGAAGTAATCTGAGTTACAATGGTTGTATCATTGCACGCTCGTCATATTTTTTCCATAAAAACAATTGGTTTAGGGGATGGTATAGAAGGGAACCATTATCTTTTGCTCTAGCTATGAAGCTCCCCTGTGATGTCTTGTCTAAATGGACGAGTAGTTTCATGAAACTTGACCTCCTGGATCGTGGATGGATGGACAGGCACTGCTCTATAATTATCCTGTCCACACAAGCACAGTCCTTGTGAAATGCCCATGCACTTTAGTGAAAACAATTTGTCTGCAATTTCTTGTACATTACCAGATGATAATGTCATGATAATTTAGAATGGAAATGATAAATGAAATTTGAAGACGCTTCTAGTGTTAACAGCATGACTTGATTATAGTTGAGTTTAACTCAGTTTTCTGCAAATGACTTGAGCACTGGCATTCATTGATGCAGCATAGCTTGGGAGCATTTCATGATTTCATAGACATGACCAGTCTTCTAAGTTCCAAAATTTATTTGCACAATCATAGATTTTTTTTCCGAAGTAAACACAAACTTGAAGCTCACAATCGTAGATGTTTTTTTCCAAAGAAACCTAAAGCTTGAAGCTGGCTTGTTTGTCTCATTAACAATAATGCAGGTAATTTTTCTCATAACTTCTTTCCAGTATGAAATTGTGGTAAATTCATCAATGATGAAGTACTCCCTCCGCAAGGCATGTTGATTTTGTCCTAATTCAAACATTTGTAAGTATGACCAAGTTTATAGAAAAATATATCAATATCTATAGTACCAAATCATCATAAAATATGTTTTCAGAGTTGATTTATTTGGTACTATAGGTATATTGATATTTTTCTATAAACTTGGTTAAACCAAAAAAATCTGCATGCCTTAACTTTTGGGAAGGAGGGAGCAATAGATATCACGGCACTGAAATATATGAAGAACACTAGCGTAGTCCATCATGTCTGATTTTCCATGGTTTCATTCAGTACACAGTGATGGGATTGTTCAGTAGTTCATGTAAATGGGCAGAATTTCATAGAGGAAAGCTGAAAATTTATTCAGGTAGATGCAATGAAGACATGTTGTCATATACGGAGTAGCTTTTTGGTAATAAGTTGCCCTAAATATAAGGACAGGCTTCTCATGCTATTTCGAGTGTGTAACTAAGCTTCGTCATAAGCGAAGTTGTCTGAGCTGTAAGATTTGATATTTCTATAAATAAATGCGTTCTTAAACATCTCTGTCTGCACATCCACTCTACAGTATTCTGGTTGGCTTCAAGATAAGCATCTGACCTTCAAATTGCATTCTTTTTGTTCAGGTGAAAGGTCTCTACGACCACGTGGACACCCGTTACAAGGCTCTCGACAAACGACTTGCAGCTTTGGAAGCCCAGAAAAGCGCTGAGCGCTCTCCAGTTGTGGACGCTCCATTGGATTAGTCGGCTGTTATCACGAGGCTTGAGCATGGATGATTTTTAAGTCTGTTTGCTTTAACATGTGTTTTCTTCTCCTTTTAAGGCAAGAGCCCTGTGACTGACAGCGAAATAATCTAGCGAACAGTTTTTGTGGTGTGGGAAAGAATCTTGTTTTGTTGCATGAGGGGATACACAGATCTTTGCAGACCAATTCACAAGTACCTGTCGCTTATCCCGGGGAACCTTTTATACATGTAATCTTCTCAAGTTCTCAAGTGTTGGCTGTTAACTATGTGATGGTTTAAGATGGCTGTTCTCCCTCATTTGATGGTATTTGCTGGGAGATTCACATGGATGAAAAATAAACACTGGCGTTCTGAAACTGATAACTATCTTTGCATGATATGGTTTGCCGGGAGGATCATGCTTCCGTGCCAAGCCAGGCTGCTGAATAAACACTGGCTTTCTGAAACTGATAACTATCCTGCGTGACCCACCACGTCCATCCAACTCACCATCACCGTGTCCATTCGTTGCGACCAGTGTTGCGTGTAGCCATGACTCTTGCCGACATCTATGGGCAATTTCCTTTTTTAGTGTGTCATATTGCTGCTTCTTGGCTCGGAATTGTTCAGATTTCTGATGATAATCAAAAGAAGTGTAGGCAAGCTACTTTCATCAAAATATTGGACTGTTCTAGTTGATCATATCAAGATAATTAAGTAGCTATTATCAAGTACTATCATTATTGGTTCCCCACCATCTGCAGGCACATGACATGATCATTAACCGGAAGGATCATGGGAGCATTATCTCCACCACAATTTCCATGCACCAAACTGCAATTCTAATGGTCAACACTCATCACATCATTATATATGAACAAAAATACCCGCAAAAAATCTATACAGTCCATTTGTACCAAATGGCCCATGGAAGCTGTTGCAGGAAGTATTTAATTTGAGTAACCATGTCTCCTGGGGTATACCCGGGGGTGGTTGCTTCATGTTGTCGAATCATTAAGCATTAGATAATCTTCTACTTTGAAAATCACTAGTATTAGAAATTTAGAATCTAATAATCCCGGGGACCAATTCACACAAAAGGCAATGATCCAGCACACTCCTTCCTGCCAGGGAAACATTGAGGCATTATCGTCAGAACCATAAAACATATAGTAGGTATATTGGAGTAATATTGGAGTAATGTTTTGAAGTCGCATTTGAGAAAATATATAGACCGTTGGATTTGGCCAAGAAAGATAGAGCGCTAGTCCATCCCAACTACATGGACGAGGGTAGTTGTGTGCGTCGACCATGGCAATCAAGTTGTGCGAAGAGATTCAACAAGAAGATCTGAAATATAAAAGTCAGTAGAAAATACCGAAATACTGTAGACACGAAACCAGTTGAGAACTTGAGAAAAATATAGAGGGGTCACCTTCACCAAGATAACGATACGCTTAGCAGCAGCAAAACAGTTTAAGAAACAGAGATTTGGGCGACGAACTGAACGAGTCGCCGATAAATTATCCGCCCACTAATCCCAAATTATCGCCGCCAATGCGGCAGTCAATTGCCCCACGAATTCGTCCACGGCAGAAGCACCTCCCGTTGATTAAGACGTAGCATCGCTACTCCTAGAATCCAGATGATCTTGCTGTAAGTAGTAGTAGTCCACGGCTGGACGGCAATGGCCTTCTCTTCCTCCTCCTCCTCCCCCTCCTCCTCCGAGGCGGCTCCATTGTTTCTAGCTCGCCAGGACCAGGAGGATGAGGCAGCCATGGCGGCTGCTCCGTCGGGCAGGGGTGAACAGAAGCAGGTAACGGCTTTACGATTTGTAGTGGCTTGGAACTTAGGCTCGGTAGCTCGTTCACTGGATCAGATTGGTGACTTTCGTTCTTCTGTTTGTGCTGCGAAGGAGGTGATGCGGCGCTGGGCGGAGACGATGCTGTGCTGCTGCTGCGGCGCGGACTGCGGGCGGCTGTGGCGCAGGGTGGTGCTGCGCAAGTGGCTCAACGTCGGCGCCGGGTCCGGCGACTCCGACTTCAGCGCCGACGAGGACGACGACGAGCCCGACCACCAAGGTCAGCAGCTTCACTTCTGACTTCCCCATCTCACTCCTTCCACCATCCCTTCCGTTTATGCGCATGGGCCTGATTCGATCCGATCAGTACTGAGCTAAAAGGAGGGGATTTTGGTGTGGAAATTTCAGTGCTAGGCTGTGATGGGAACACAATGCAGACCACCACATTGCAAATTTCGCAGCCGCAGACTTTCTAACTGATTTTTTTTGTTCTTCACAAGATCATCAGAGAATTCTCGCATTGGATAACTATTAGCTTCTCTATCCGAATAACATTATTCATGTTGACCTTTTTTGTATAGTCAAATTGGTCATTGCTTGCACTCTTGTGCGAGTTCATGCCCTTGAAGTCTTGCTAATATGAGTGCCACCAATTCAATTTGAGCATGGTATGAGTGCCGTGCCGGTCATCTCTCTGACAGAGACCTCCACTGTTATCTGTCTAACACTACTTCTTCCTGCAGACCACCCAATTCTTTTGGTAGATTTGACGTTTTTAAGGGAAAAGAAAGTTTTTTTTTTTTGCGGGTAAGGGGAAAAAAAGGTTAGGTCGATGAGTTTGAGGATTCTAGATTCCTGATACCTTTTTGTTTCGTTCCAAATCCTGCTTGGGAGAAAAAGGTTAGCAAATGAGAGGAGCAAGTGAGTTGAGGAGGAAAAGGCAGGCCACTTTGGAATACCTCCTTTTCCTGTCGTTGCTTGTTCAGGTCTCGTCTGACTTCCTTTTGAGGGGGAAAAATGGAACAAGAATACAAGATAGTAAGGAATGTTGTTAATATGCCGAGTCTCCCTTCACGCTGTACACGAAGTTGTACATGCGATCATTTTATAAAAATAAGAGAACCACATTGTGTTCAGTAGGAATCACGCAGTTCTACATGGGATCTTTAGCTTAAATTTGCAGATTGATATGGATGGTCATAAATATTCTGACTGCTACCTTGCTCCAATTGCACAGACAAGTGTTGTTGCGAACACAACCTGTATGATGAAGACAGGAGATTACGTGGACTTGGTGCAGGCACGATCGGTAATTTCAATATTGTACCATTTTTGGGGTTGCAACGAGCTGCATATCTAGTTGTTGGGAAAGTTCAGTTTTCTTCTATATATTTGATATCCAGACCAGGAAATAGGCATTTTAGCAGTGGTGATAAAAACACTACCTGGGGGAAGAAAATATGCTAGTTTGATTACATAATTATTCCTTGGTTCCTTGAACATTGATGCAGCAACTTCTTTTTGGAACCAATTGCATATCAGAGATCGCAGTCCTGAATTATAGTTTCTCTGGGGCAATGATGCTTCTTGATTCTGTACTGTTATAACAAAATAGTGCATTTTGGTTTCCCACTTATACTAATAAATACTTCAAAAGCAACTCATGCACGATAATTAATATAAACACTATAGACGGAAACTACCAAGCACTTGTATGCCTTTCAATCTGTGTTTCGACTTGCTCGAAAGCCCAGTTTTGTTACAGCAAGCGCCTGTTTGTAAGGCATTGGTTTGACTTGTGGTTTTATATGCTGACACAAACACCTGTTTGATAAAGCATGGGTTCTTGCTTTATATGCTAACGAACTATAATCTGTAGGTATTCAAATGAAGGATGTCCCTTACGCGGACAGAATATGCAAAGCAGCAACACCTCTTGCTCAATATATTGATGCCACAGAACTCAGGTATAGTCATATAGATTGCTCCCCTCTTTGGTCTTAGTCATGTTCTTGACAGTATTTTCCTATTGCGTGTGTTGCTTCCAACCTACCAGGTTTTTATATGCAGGATTTTCGTAGGGACATGGAATGTTGGAGGCAGAGTTCCACCCACTGACTTGAACATTCAAGAATGGCTGGCGATGGAGGAGCCAGCTGATATTTATGTTCTTGGGTAAATCGCTGCTATCTTCATTTCTTATGGTGGAAGAAGTTATGTGGCACAGATCCATATAAAATGAGTAATCACAATCTGCCATCAGAGTTGCAATCTTGGAAAACTTCAAAACTGTTTCTAGATCATCCATTGGAAACGCATTTGATTATTTAGTTATCTGATGGCAATGCTAAGTTTCTTGAAAATCGACGTGATCCTTATCACACATTAGCTTATTATCTGGCTATGATGTGACGTGTTAGCTGTTTATTCTCTGTCGGCACTAATGCTGTTTCTAGATTAAAGACCCATGGTCTTACTTTTCTTAAATAAAGCCACTGGCAACAAACATACCTTTGAGTTTCTATTTACCATGAAATTTATGACCATCTTTCAGATTTCAAGAAATTGTTCCACTAAATGCTGGGAATATATTCGGTGCTGAAGACGACTATCCAGTTGCAGTATGGGAAAACATCATTCGTGAAACTTTGAATAAGAAATGTCACGGTGATCCTCCTTCACCATCAAAGTTTAATCCATCAGATTATCTTGTGATGGAAGATGACTTGCTTAGTGAGGCTGACAATGAAAGTGAAGGGGAACTTCATCCATTAATTGAACAAGACAATAACCTAGCTACTAATGATAGTGGAGTCCATCTACTTCAAGACGGTGCATCAGTTATTTCACTGACACATGATAATTCTAATGGTTTTCCAGAAGGTGATTTAGACCATAATGTCAGTACCGATCATAGAGTAGTTAAACGGAAAAGGCCATATTTTGTAAGGATAATAAGCAAGCAAATGGTGGGAATATATCTTTCGATATGGGTTCGGAGAGGCCTTAGAAAGCACATTCGGAATTTGAGAGTATCAACTGTAGGTGTAGGCGCGATGGGTTATATTGGTAACAAGGCAAGTACCAAAGTTAATCTTATTTTCTTTCTGTCATTCATTTTGGATTTGTTTGTACTTCATGCCTCAGATTTCGTTGCTTTGACTTGCTCATATCAGTTGTTACAGCTGCTGAGAAATTTGTTTCTTCTATGCTCCAGGGTTCAATATCAGTCAGCATGTCTATATATCAGACACCCTTTTGTTTTGTATGTTGCCATTTGACCTCTGGTGAAAAGGATGGAAATCTAATAAAGAGAAATGCAGATGTTCAAGAAATCCTTCGAAGAACAGTATTTAATCCAGATCATAGAAAGTGCATGCCTAAGGGAATATATGACCACGAGTAAGTTAGCAAATTTATGTCATCGGAATCTTTGCTATCCTCCAAAAGTTTGCACTTAATCAGGATTTCATCTGAGTATATCCATTGCGGTATAGCCGATGCAACCCAAGATTATGCTTTGCATATGCTATATTCAACCATTTTCTTAATTGCTTATATACAGCCATTCCAAAATTTCAGAAGGATTATATGGTTTGGGGATCTCAACTACCGACTCAACCTTTCATTTGAAAGTACACATGAACTCATCTCAAGAGAGGACTGGGATGGATTGTTCGAGAATGATCAGGTAACTTGGTTGCCCAGTACATCCATAACTACTTGTAGAATATCCAGCTTATGCTTTTGCTGTGACAGCTAAGAAGCGAACTGATGAAAGGGCGTACATTTGATGGCTGGATAGAAGAGGTGATCAACTTCCCCCCAACGTATAAGTATGAATTTAACTCGGAAAAGTATGCAAGTGACGAGCCAAAATCTGCAAGAAGAACACCTGCATGGTATGATGTTCTCCTAGTTATGGTCCTGCATTTCAATTTGCATATAAGTCTGATAAGATTCATAGTACCTCATGCTTTGTCATGTGAACCGAGATTAAATCTTGTCTACTTGTCTAGGTGTGATCGGATTCTTTCACACGGAAAGGGTATCAGGTTAGCTTCTTACAAGATGGCGGAGCTCAACCTTTCTGATCACCGCCCGGTGTCTGCAATCTACATCGCAGAGGTTGAAGTTTTAGCCCAAAGAAAGTTGCAGGAAGCAAACATTCACTGATTTGGTGGCTGAGGATCATATATTATTGACGAAAAAAGTACTTGTTGAATAAAGACCACTGGAATGTGAGAGAAGATGCAAGTTCTTAGCTCAAGGTGCAGTGGCCAAAGGGCACTGCTGGTATTTCAAACAAGTTCGTAAAATGTACAGACGCAAGTAGAAATGTACAGACGCAAGTAGGGGGGTGCAGTTTGATGTATAGCACTAGGGATTGGTGTGGGGGAGGATTTTCCCCGTCAGATTGATACGTGTAGATGCATAAACATGATCATTTTTTTCATCCAGTGAATAAATAAATAAGAATAAAGCTAGTCAAACACTTCAGAAGAGAATCAATTGTATTCTGATCAATTTCTGGCAAGACAAGGATGAAAAGCAACATGGCATGTTCATAGGTTTCTTAAACTGTAACAGAGAAGGGCATTGGGCGGTTCTTAAACTGTACCCCAATATTTTCCTATAGCTATCCGGCACTTTAAACTTCCAAAAACCGATGCAGACAACTTCCTAATATTGTCTTGGATGAACAACCAACAAAAAACAACATTTCAGTTCATTGCACACACTGCTTATGACAGAAATGGAACAACCAGCAATAACTTTATTTGAGCGTTAAGCTATAAATTACATGAGTAAAACAGGGATATAGAATATTACTATTCTACAAATTACATTGAATAAAAAAGGGATATGAAATTTATTACTATGCTATAAATTACGTCGAATAAATAGGGATATGGAGTACATTATGAGGGGATCGCAAGACAGGTACAAACGATCAGCCCAAAACCGGCATCCTTCTCCTGGGTCCATGAGTGCTGGTGCGTCACCATCTCCCACTCCCAGTGCCCCTTGTCCTGAGCCCCATTCTTAAACATAGCGACATCCATGACAAACTTGACAAGGTAAATCTTGTGATGGAAGATGACTTGTGATGTCCATATAAGCCGAAGCATAAATGTCACAGTGATCCTCCTTCACCATCAAACTTTAATCCATCAGATTATCTTGTGATGGAAGATGACTTGCTTAGTGAGCCTGACAATGAAAGTGATGGGGAACCTCATCCATTGATTGAACAAGAAAATAACCCTGCTACTAATGATAGTGGAGTCCACCTACTTCAAGACGGTGCATCATTTACTTTACTGACACATGACCATGATGTCAGTATCGATCATAGATCAGTTAAACAGAAAAGGCCATATTTTGTAAGGATAATAAGCAAGCAAATGGTGGGAATATATCTTTCGATATGGATTCTGAGAGGTCCTAGAAAGCACATTCAGAATTTGAGAGTATCAACAGTAGGTGTAGGCGCGATGGGTTATATTGGTAACAAGGCAAGTACCAAACTTAATCATATTTTCTTTCTGCCATTCATTTTCGATTTGATTGTACTTCATGCCTTAGAAAGTTTCATTGACTTGCTCGTATAAGTTGTTACTAGATTCAGCTGCGGATAAATTTGTTTCTTATATGCTCCAGGGTTAAATATCAGTCCAGGTCAGCATGTCTATATATCAGACACCCTTTTGCTTTTTATGTTGCCATTTGACCTCTGGTGAAAAGGACGCAAATCTAATAAAAGAAATGCAGATGTTGAAGAAATCCTTCGAAGAACACTTAACCCAAATCATGGAGTGTGCATGCCTAAGGGAATACATGACCACAAGTAAGTTAGCAAACTTGTGTCATGGAATCGTTGCTATACTCCAAAAGTTTGCACCCAACCAGGATTTCATCTGAGTGTATCCACTGCTGTATAGCTGATGCAACCCAAGATTATGGTTTGCACCATTCCAAAATTTCAGAAGGATTATATGTTTTAGGGATCTCAACTACCGACTCAACCTTTCATTTTAAAGTACGCATGAGCTCATCCCAAGACAGGACTGGAATCGATTGTTCGACAATGATCAGGTAACTTGGTTTCCCAGTGGATTTATAACTACTTGTAGAATATCCAGCTCATGTTTTTGCTGTGACAGCTAAGAAGCGAACTGATGAAAGGGCGTACATTTGAAGGCTGGATAGAAGGGGCGATCAGCTTTCCCCCGACGTATAAATATGAATTTAACTCGGAATAGTATGCAAGTGACGAGCCACAATCTGCAAGAAGAACACATGCATGGTATGATGTGTTTGACTCTATAAACGACTAGTGTAGATCTAATGCCGGTAGGTACTGTGTCTGTGTTGTATGACTTCGTATCTGAGAGAGATCGAGAGGAATTGGAGACATACCTTCTCCCTTCGAGGAGGAGCTCGAGCCGTTATCCATGGCGACGGCGCGAGTGGCGTGGGCGTGCAGTGGCGGCGGTGGCAGAGCTTCCCGTGAGCACTGCACTAACCCTAGATCGATAGGGAATATCGGTGGGGTGACTGGCGGCGCGACCAACCTCGTACCGTGTGCCCCGGCCCCCACCTCTTTATATAGCGCAGGTCACAGGGGCCCACCAACCATAAGAGAGTTGGACGCCCCCGATCAGGGCGCGGACGAGGTCAAGGACTCGTTATCGATCCGTTGGGATCGATCACGTGGAGATCATCCTAACATTCTCCCCTTGATCTCAACTTTTCTTTTAACTTTATACTTTCACTTTATTCGTTTCATTTTGGATCAGTCCATAGGGCATGTTTCATCGTCACAGCTCTATTGCCGATAGAATCAGACAGCCACAATACACTTCTCTGTTTTGAAACAAATTCTTTTACTTTTGGGCCTCTTATGATCCAGGATAGGTAAGACTTTCCCTTAAACCCATGCCGGCTACGTGCTCCTTGAACACGCTGGGTGGTAAGCCTTTCGTTAGCGGTTCCGCAAGCATATCTTTTGTCCTTATATGCTCGAGACTTATAGTTTGATCCTGGACCTTGTGTTTCACAACATAATACTTAACCTCAATCGGTTTAGTAGCATTACTCGACTTGTTGTTGTGAGCATAAAATAGTGCAGGCTCATTGTCGCAGTACATCTTTAGTGGTTTGTCAATACAATCTACCACTTTCAAGTCGGGTATAAATTTCTTTAACCATAATGCCTGCCCCGTGGCTTCATAACATGCTATAAATTCTGCATACATCGTGGATGATGCAACTATGGTCTGTTTGGAGCTTCTCCACGAAATAGCTCCCACTGCGAGGGTGAATACATATCCAGATGTGGATTTTCTATCATCTTTATCCCCCGCAAAATCTGCATCTGAATACCCTCTTATTTCTAGGGAATCAGATCTTCTGTATGTTAACATGTAACTCTTTGTGCCTTTCACATAACGCAATGCCTTCTTTACCATTTTCCAGTGTTCAAAACCTGGATTTTCTTGATATCTACCGAGTACTCCGGTGATAAATGCTAAGTCAGGGCGAGTGCACACTTGTGCATACTGTAGGCTTCCAATAGCCGAAGCATATGGAACCGCTTTCATTTGATCGAGCTCGTATTGATTTTGGGGACTTTGATGTTTCCCAAAACTGTCGCCCTTGACTATAGGGGCAGGTGTGGCACTGCACTTATGCATATTATACTTACTTAGAATCTTTTCTAAATAAGCCTTTTGCGATAGTCCTAATACTCCATTGTTTCTATCTCGGTGAATTTCTATGCCCAAAACATATGACGCTTCACCAAGATCTTTCATATCAAAATTTGAGGACAAGAACTTCTTTGTCTCTTGCAGTAGACTAACATCACTGCTGGCAAGCAGAATATCATCCACATACAAGATTAGGAAAATATATTTCCCACTTTTAAACTTTGCATAAACGCAATTGTCCTCAATATTTTCTTTAAATCCAAATCTCTTAATTGTCTCATTGAACTTTAGATACCACTGTCTGGAGGCTTGCTTTAATCCATAAATGGATTTCTTTAGGCGGCATCCCATTTCTTCCTTGCCTTCCATGATAAAACCCTTAGGTTGTTTCATGTATACATTTTCTTCTAAATCCCCGTTTAGAAATGCCGTCTTTACATCCATTTGATGCAACTCTAAATCAAAATGTGCAACTAGTGCCATGATGATTCTGAAGGAATCCTTACATGAGACCGGAGAAAATGTCTCATTGTAATCTATCCCTTCTCTTTGTGTAAATCCTTTTGCCACAAGTCGTGCTTTATACTTTTCAACATTCCCATTGGAGTCATATTTTATTTTGTAGACCCATTTGCAGCCCACAGTTTTGGCTCCTTTAGGAATATTCTCTAAGTCCCAAACATGGTTGGCACTCATCGACCTCATTTCGTCTTCCATGGCCTCCACCCACTTTGATGAATTTGGGCTTCTCATGGCTTCTTCATATGAAGTGGGATCACCTTCCATATGAACTGTGTTGTAAACTTTGTAATCAGTCGAAATGGCTGATTTTCTAGCTCTTGTAGACCTTCTAGGGGCCTCAATCTCTGGAGCATTCTGTTCCTCAACTTGTGGCTCAGCTTCTGGAGGTGGCTGTTGTTGCTCCCTTTCATGCTCAACCAATGGTTCATTCGGCTCCTGACGGACAGGTTCCGAATTTTCACTCATCGTTGTCATGGGTGGAGTCACAACAGGCGCTTGCACCACAATCGCAGGATCGTCAGATGCAGTGCACATGGTAGCGCAAAAAATGGCTCCTGAGTCATCGGATTAGGTGCATGCACCCTCTTCTCCTCAAGATCAATTTTCCGAGCTACCATGCTCCCCCTCATCATTTCGTCTTCTAAGAAGACAGCATGTCTCGTTTCCACAAACTTTGTGTATTTCTCTGGACAGTAGAAACGATAACCTTTTGACTTTTCAGGATAGCCAATAAAATGGCAGCTGACTGTTTTGGTATCTAACTTTGCGATACTTGGATTGAATACTTTGGCCTCAGCAGGGCTCCCCCACACTTTCAGGTGGTTTAGAGAAGGCACTCTCCCTGTCCATAGCTCATACGGCGTTTTGGGCACCGATTTGCTTGGTACTCTGTTTAGAATGTGAATAGAGGTTTTTAACGCCTCAATCCACAATCCCAATGGTAGGGTGGAATAGCTCATCATACTGCGCACCATATCCATGAGGGTACGGTTGCGCCTTTCAGCTACCCCATTCTGCTGAGGTTCGCCCGGCATCGAGTACTGGGCGATTATTCCAGTCTCCTGTAGAAACCTTGCAAAAGGTCCAGGGACTTGGCCATATGGAGTATGTCGACCGTAGTACTCCCCTCCACGATCAGACCTGACTATCTTTATTCTTTTATCATGCTGATTTTCAACTTCAGCTTTGAATATTTTGAATTTATCCAACGCTTCTGTTCTTTCTTTTATTGGATAAATATAACCATATCGGGAGTAATCATCCGTGAATGTTATGAACGAATCATAGCCATCCACAATTTTCACAGGAAATGGTCCACATATATCGGTGTGAATTATTTTTAGTGTTGCTGTGCTTCGATTTGCACCCTTTTTAATTTGCTTTACAAATTTTCCTTTAATGCAATCGATGCACTGTTCTATGTCTGAGAATTCTAATGGAGGAAGAATATCATTTTTAACGAGTCTTTCTATTCTCCCCCTCGAAATATGGCCTAGGCGACAGTGCCATAATTTCGATGATTCATCAGTTCTTTTCCTTTTCTTTCCTTCTGTTTCCGACGAGGGTATTTGTTCATTCACTTTACACACAGACAATACTTTTTCACGCAAGGACAATAAATAAAGCTCATCATGGAGTATAGCAACCCCAACATAAGAATTATTACACCATATGGCACATTTTCCATGTCCAAAATAACATTGATAACTGTCTTTATCTAAGCGCGATACACTTATTAAATTTCTATATATGGAAGGAACAAATAAGACATCTCTAAGCAGAATAGTCAAGCCATCAGCTAGCTCCAAGAGGACGTCGCCAACAGCTTCAACTTCTGCTTGAATTCCATTCGCGACTTCAACGCATCCTTCGCCTCTTTTCATAGTCCTCGTCGAATGGAATCCCTGTAAAGAATTTGCAACATGAACAGTTGCACCTGAGTCAATCCACCAAGTAGATTTCGAAAACTGTGTATACAAGGATTCATTTACAAAGGAAACTAAATTGTTACCTTTCTTTGCCATTAATTCTTTCAGCCATTCTGGGCAGTCTTTCTTGTAGTGCCCAGTCTTCTGACAGTGAAGGCACTGATCTTTGTTCACTGGCAGTTGCCTGTGCTGGAACTTCTGATGATGCTGCATTGGGGCTTTTGCATATGGCTTGGAAGGAGAACCATTGTTTCTTGGTGTGAAGGGCCTTTTCTTATTGTCCTTCACATAATTGATGGTACCTCCATTCTGTGCCTTGAGTCTATCCTCCTCTTGCACACACATGGCAATGGACTTTTCAATGTCCCATTTCTCAGGGCTCATGTTGTAATTGATGACAAAGTTGTCAAACTGTTGTGGCAATGAAGCCATCACCAAGTGAACCAGAAGTGCAGGCTTCAGCTCCAGGTCAGCATCCATGGGCTTCAGCTTTGCAGCCATGTTGCTCATCCTGAGGATGTGCTCCCTGATGCCATGTGCACCTCCAGTATACTTTTCTGTCACCAGCTGCTTCAACAGCTGGGTTGCATATGTCTTTGAAGAACCAGTGAACTGGCTCTTTATCTTTTGTAGGTACTCCCTGGCGGAAGCACACTCTGTAATTGAGCCCACTATGGCGTTCTCAATTGTATTCTTTATGAATGCCATGCACTTTTTGTTGGCAGTCTGCCACTTTCTGTTCTCTAGAGTGTAGGACATCTCCACAGGAGCATGGTCCCTTTTCTTTTTAGCCCATGCATCATCAGTATCCCCGTCAGCTCTGACGGGGTCAGTAGGCTTGATGGGCTGCGGTGTGTCAACCACCCAGTCCACCTCAGCACAGACGAAGGCGAAATCCACCTTCTTCCTCCATTCTGTGTAGTTATCCCCTCTAAGGGTGGGAACATCCTTGATGCAGCTCATCAAGTAGAACCCTCCTGAAAACCACAAAGAAGTGAGAACAGTACAATTGCAAATTATAATCCAACGTTGGTCCGAATTAAAACATGCAACTGTTAATGCAAATAAAACTATATCACCGTTGGGCAGAAATAGAGATAAATGCACATATCATTGCTATTTGCAGCGGAAACTGTGAATTTTAAACTTTAAACTTTGAACTTTTTAGAGGCATTTCCTTTACTTTTTAATTTCTGAACAAATATTTCGTTGGTCCTATTTATTATGAAAAAACTAGACAAAATTTTGGCCAAAAAATGACCCAAAACTGCCTAAAAGTGCCTCTGTAATTAATAAAACTGTAAAAAACTGTGAAACTGACTGTTACTGTCGCGGCCCACGCGGCCCGCACGCGGCGAGTGATGCGCAGCAACGCGCCGCCCACACGGTTGGCAGACGCGGCGCCCACGCGGCCAGCAGACCTGCTGCCGCGGCCTTCCTCCGGCCCGCCCGCGGCCTGGCCAGCGCAGCCCACGCGGCCCGCACACGGCGCCGACGCGGCCCGCACATGGTGCCCACGCGGAGGCACTCACTGGCCGTCGGATTCGATCCGTCGGCTGCCCTTTACTTTCGTGGGTATAAAAAAACGGCCAAACGGCTGAAAAACCCTAACCCTAAAACATTTCTCCCGAGCCCCCTGTCTCTTTTCTCTGTTCCGGCGGCGGCGGCGGCGGAGAGCCGTTGGCTCGCCCCACCCGGCTGCTCGCCCTGCCGGCGCTCTCTGCCGACGACGGCAGCACGCAGCCGCGCCCGCAGCCGCGCCCCGCAGCAGCCTCCCGCGCGCTCGTCCGCGTGGTTGCTGGCGGCTAGCCGACGGCGCCGCCCGCCCTTTCCCTTTCTCTTCGAACTCCGGCGGCTGCGCAGAGGCTTCACCTCCCGCACGCGCGCTCGGGTCCGGCGGCATCGGGGCTCTCCCAGCCCGCAGACACCAGATCCCGTCGGCCAAAACCGAAACGAGATGCAGCGGCGCCCCCCTGTGCCTCTTGTCGGTGAGTGCGTCCATCCGAGTGGTGGGCGCACCGCCGCCAAGTGGTGCAGTGGTGGTGCCCTTTCTTTGCCGGCGACGTGCCGCAGCACGGTAAGCCGGTGAGCTTTTCTTTCACTTTGCTCCGTTTCGCTTGCGCAAAAAAGAGTAGCCCTTCTTCCCGATGCCTCGGCATGCCGATGCGCATCGGGATCGAGTGGGGCGGCGTGGCCTTGCGGCGGCACAGACTTTGCCGGCGAGCCCAATGGCCTGGCCGGTGAACTTTGCTTTTCTTTTGCAGTATGGGGTACGGGACGATCTAGGGTTTGCTTTTTGATTTCTTTTCTAACCGAAACAAAAGATCTACAATACTAGACTGAGATCTGAAACCAATGTTTGACTCTAGGAACGACTAGTGTAGATCTAATGCCGGTAGGTACTGTGTCTGTGTTGTATGACTTCGTATCTGAGAGAGATCGAGAGGATTTGGAGACATACCTTCTCCCTTCGAGGAGGAGCTCGAGCCGTTGTCCATGGTGACGGCGCGAGTGGCGTGGGCGTGCAGTGGCGGCGGTGGCAGAGCTTCCCGTGAGCACTGCGCTAACCCTAGATCGATAGGGAATATCGGTGGGGTGACTGGCGGCGCGACCAACCTCGTACCGTGTGCCCCGGCCCCCACCTCTTTATATAGCGCAGGTCACAGGGGCCCACCAACCATAAGAGAGTTGGACGCCCCCGATCAGGGCGCGGACGAGGTCAAGGACTCGTTATCGATCCGTTGGGATCGATCACGTGGAGATCATCCTAACATGATGTCCTCCTAGTTATAGTCCTGCCTTTCAATTTGCATATAAATCTGGTAAGATTCATAGTAGCTCATGCTTGGTCATGTGAACCGAGATTAAATCTTTCCTACTTGTCTTAGGTGTGATCGGATTCTTTCACACGGAAAGGGTATCAGGTTAGCATCTGACAAGGTGGCGGAGCTCAACCTTTCTGATCACCACCCGGTGTCTGCAATCTACATGGCAGAGGTTGGAGTTTTATCCCACAGAAAGTTGCAGGAAGCTATCATTCACTGATTTGGAGGCAGAGGATCATCTATTATTGAAGAAGAAAAATACTTGTTGAATAAAGACCACTGGAAGTGAGAGAAGATGCAAGTTCTTAGCTCAAGGTGCAGTGACCAAAGGACAATGCCGGTATTTCAAACAAGTTAGTAAAATGTACAGATGCAAGTAGGCCGGGGTTGCAGTTTGATGCATAGCACTAGGGATGGGTGTGGGGGAGAATTCCCCCCATCAAATTGATACATAAACATGGTCATTTTTTACATCTAGTAAATAAAAAAGAATATAGCTAGTAAAACACTTCAGAAGAGAATCAATTGTACTCTGATCAATTTCTGGCAAGGATGAAAATCAACATGACATGTTCATAGGTTCTTAAAATATAAGAAAGGAGTGCATTGCTTTTAATCCTCTTAAAGTTATCTGATATTTCCAAACTTCTAAAGGTTGATGCAAATAACTTCGTAATAACATTTTGGATGAACAGCTAGCGAAAACATTATTTGAGCAACACATTATACATTTCATCAAATAAAACAGGGACATGGAATACATTACTATGCTACAAGTTAGAGCTAGTAAAACAGGGATATGGAGTAGTACATTAGGAGGGGATCGCAAGACAGGCCCAAACACACGAGGATCAGCCTAAAACCACTTGAACTGGAGCTGCGGCTGCGGAAGATACCGCGCCCATAATCTGGTTGAGCGTGGCGTCCTTCTCTTCCTGGGTCCATGAGTGGTGCTGCGTCACCATCTCCCAGTCCCAGTGCCCCTTGTCCTGAGCATGCCCATTCCTGAACATGGCGACATGGCGCAACGCTGTGCATACTTCCATGACAAACTTGACAAGGTAGATCTGCCTCTCGGCTCCCTGGAAACCAGCCATCACAAACTCCTTCAAGCGATGCTGCCGAAGCTTAGTCGGGTGCCAGGATATTATTTCCTCGTTGTTGGGCTCCTCCGGGATAGAGGCAATGTGGATGTGAAAGGTCTCGAGGGCAGGCGCCATCTCGAGGAGAGCACGGGGCCAGGAGACGTCCCAGGACGAAGGCACATCGGCAACGAGCAGCCGCCTAAGGTTAGGTAGCAGCGACGACGGCGAGCTAGACGGCACGATCCATCTGTCGGGACCGGTGAACCGGATAATCAGGTCGGTAACGTCTGTTAGGTTTCACGGTGTATGCACACACACGAGTGATGCTGAAGCTCTTGATTTATTTCTCTACGTAATAGCTTATCTTACAAGTGATGAGTACATGTCCTTATATAGGACTCAGGAACCGTCTATCCTAGGGATGGAGTTCAAATTTGATTTGAACTCTACTACCTTAGCTACTAAGCAACGGCTGAGTTCAAGTTTGTTTTGAACTCTACTACCTTAGCTACTAAGCAACGGCTGAGTTCAAGTTTGTTTTAAAGTCTACTACCTTAGCTACTACTACTCTACTAGCAACATGATTAAAACAACAATTCTCCCCCTAATCTAGTTGCGGTAGAGGTTGATGACGCCAATTCTTTCTCGCAGATTTTGAAACTGAACGCGACCAAGTGCCTTGGTCAGAATATCTGCGAGTTGGTCTTCTGTGCCGATGTACTCGACCGTGACAGTTCCATCCTCAATGCAGTCCCTGATGTAGTGGTACCGCGTGTCGATGTGCTTGCTACGGTCATGGTACACTGGATTCTTGCATAGTTGGATCGCAGACTTATTGTCCACGAGCAGATTAGCGACGAGAGGAGCAGATCCCAGCAAGTCGCCGAGCAAACGGCCGAGCCAAACACCTTGACACGCCGTCGTCGCAGCTGCGATGTACTCAGATTCGCAGGACGACAATGCCACCACCCTTTGCTTCTGGCTCTGCCATGACACTGGGCAATTTCCGAAGAAGAAGAGTGTACCTGTAGTACTCTTCCTGTCATCGATATCACCAGCATGATCTGCATCGCTGTAGCCGATCAGGTGTGCACCTTCTGGCGCGGAGGAGAACGAACAGCCGGTGTCGATCGTCCCCGCAATGTAGCGGAGCAGGTGCTTCACAGCACTCAGGTGCTCCGTGGTGGGCGCTTCCATGAAGCGGCTCACCATGCCAACGGCGAAGCTGATGTCCGGCCTCGTGTGCACGAGGTAACGCAGACTGCCGACAATGCTGCGGTACAGCGTGACGTCGATCGGAGGATTCGTGCTCCTCTTCGAGAGCTTCAGCCTTGGTTCCATCGGCACATGAGCTGCGTTGCAGTCAGCCATGCCCGCCTTTTCGAGCACCTTCGCTGCGAAGGCACTCTGCTTCAGCGTGATGTGGCCAGGAGCCTGACATACCTCGATTCCAGTGCACAGGTGAGCAAGCCCAGGTCGCTCATCTTGAACTTGCTGCACATCTGCTGCTTGAAGCTTGAGATTGCAGTGGTGCTCCCTCCTGTGACGACGAGATCGTCGACGTAGACGCCGAGCAGGAGTCGTGAGTCACCCTCTCCACGAGTGTACACGGCATGCTCCGAAGCACTCCGCACGAAACCGAGTGACACCAGCACGGCATGGAGCTTGGTGTTCCATGCGCGCGGGGCCTGACGGAGACCGTAGAGTGCCTTGTGGAGGCGCATCACCTTGCTCGAGTTGTTGCCGTCGACGAATCCTGGCGGCTGAGTCACATACACTTCCTCCCCCAAATCACCGTTGAGGAATGCCGTCTTCACGTCCATGTGGTGGACCTCCCACTTGAATTGGGCAGCGACGGCAATCAGGAGCCTTACAGAGTCCAGTCGCGCAACGGGGGCAAAGACTTCATCGAAGTCAATCCCTAGCCGCTGGACGTATCCCTTCGCGACGAGCCTGGCCTTGTGCTTGAGGACGTGACCGTCGGCGTCACGCTTGAGCTTGAAGATCCACTTCAATCCGATGGGCTTGTGACCCGGCGGCAGATCAGCAAATGACCATGTCTGGTTCTCCTCGATTGACTGCAGCTCATCGACCATGGCGAGTCGCCAATCTTCGTCTCCTTCGGCCTCGGCGAGCGTTGCTGGCTCGCCTGTGGGAGTGAGGAGGAGGCGCTCCGCCCGCCCTGGATTCTCCTCATCTGGGTTGAGGAAGTCTCGAATGTTGCGGTAGCGAGCGAGACTTGGGTCAACTCCAGCATCCAGATTCTCGATGCCTCCATCTGCTGGTGGAGAGACGAAACGCACGGGCTGGTCTGATGCCGCAGAGATGGGCCGACCCACCAATGGCGGCCCAGTCGGAGCCGATGCTACCTGTGGTGACGGCGAAGGAGAGCTTGATGCAGGTGCCGCTTCAGCTGGTTTCTCCGACGGTGCTGCCGTTGGTTGCGACATCGTCCAACTCTCCACAGCGAGAGTGGCGGCGCCGTCATTGTGCTCTCCCCAATCCTAGCTCGCGGCCTCGTCGAAGATGACGTCGCGGGAGACATGGAGGCACTTCTTCTCCGGGTCATATAGGCGATACGCCTTGCTTCCTTCCTCATACCCAAGCATCACCATCGGGCGACTGCGGTCCTCAAGCTTTTTCAAGCCTGGTTTCGTCTCCTTCGCGTATGCCTTGCAGCCGAATACGCGAAGAAAGTGAACGCTAGGTTTTCTGCCATACCAGGCTTCAAATGGTGTCTTCCCTTCCAGGCTCCTTGTCAAGGATCTGTTTAGGACGAACACCGCTGTTGCTGCCGCTTCTCCCCAGAACTTAGCTGGGACGGATTTCGCCTTGAGCATGCTCCGGACGGCGCCAACGATCGTCTGGTTCCGCCGTTCCACTACCCCATTCTGTTGTGGAGAATAGGGGGCAGTGAGGTGACGCTGGACGCCATGCTCTGCGCACCACTCGGCGAACTCATTCGCCGTGAACTCGCCGCCCCGATCAGTGCGGAGCACGCGCAGAGGACGCTGCGTCTCCTTCTCCATCTCGGCCTGGAAACGCCGAATTGTCGCAGCTGCCTCATCCTTCGACCTGAGCAGGTACAGCCACATGTACCGGCTGTTGTCGTCGACGAGCAAGAGGAAGTACTTCTTCCCTCCCGGTGTTGCTGGCGAGATTGGACCGCAGAGGTCACCGTGCACGAGCTCAAGAGGCGTCGTGGCACGGTACTTGGTTGCTGCAGGAAATGGGGAGCGCCGGTGCTTCCCCGCGATGCAGGCTTCGCAAAGCTGCTCGGCATGGCTGATGGTGGGGAGACCGCGCACCACTCCCTTCCTCGACATCTTCTCGAGGCTATCGAAGCTCTGATGGACGAAGCGTGAGTGCCAGCGCCACGCGTCGTCGTTGGCGTGCGCCGCCAGACACACTGGCTGCACGATTTGGAGCTGCGCCACGTAGAGTTTGTTCGTCGTCCTTGGCACCTTGGCGATCAAGACCTTGGCACGATCGCGGACCTCCATGTAGCCGTGCTCGACGTGGGTGGGGTACCCGAGCTCGTCTAGCTGCCCAATGCTGACGATGTTCGACTTGAGCCGTGGGATCCAGTACACGCTGGCCAGCTCGTGATGTCGCTCGTTGTTGATGACGAAGAGGACGGTTCCGCGGCCACAGATGTCGACAACCGATCCGTCGCCGAAGCGCACCTTGCCGGAGACAGTCCTGTCCAGCTCGGCGAAGACGCTGTCGTCGCCGGTCATGTGGTTCGACGCTCCCGTGTCGAGGTACCATGCTGCGTCAGTGTCGTGCGACGTGCGCCTGAACACGACGCGGGCGCGCTCCTCATTGAGATACACCTGCTCCCCGTAGGCGGTGCGGGTGGATCGCCGATGTCGAGGAGGCCTGCACCAGCGGTGCAGGAGATGCGAGCTCGACGATGGTGGCCATGTGCAGCTCCGGGTCTGCTTTTCCGCCATTCTCGTCCTGGATCAGGTGCGCCACCGCAGCAGCTTCGTCCCGCTGCTTCTTGCGGCAGTCACGCTTCCAGTGCCCCTTCTTGCCACAATAGTGGCAGTTTACGCGGTCAGCGTTGCTGCTGGAGCCTTGCGATAGCGAGGACTTGGGCGGTGGCTTGCCACCCTTTTGTCCACCGCCACCGTTCCTGCCAGAGTCGCCTCCCCGCTGCTTGCTCCTTCTGTCCTCCCACTGCTTCTCTGTCAGCAGCAAGTTGCCACCGGAGGCAGTGGTGTCCTGCTCAGGGTTCAGGCGATCCTCGACGGCCCGAAGGTGTCCGACAACCTCCTCCACGGTGAGTGTGGCCGGGTTCATCATCGTCTCCATCGAGAAAGCGATCTGCACAAACTGTTTTGGGACGACAGAGAGGAATTTCCTTACTATCTTCTCATCATCGCAGGTATCCCCGAGGGAGCGCATGGTGGCGGCGAGGTTCGTGATGCGCAACCCGAACTCATCGATGCGCTCGCCATCCTTGAAGGCGATCGTCTCGAATTCAGTACGGAGCCGCCGCATGCGTGAATCGCGGACACGATCGTTGCCCTGGTGCTGCACCTTGATCGCCTCCCACGCCGCCTTAGCGCTCCCCTTCCCGATCAGCATTGGATGCATCTCGGGTGGAGTGGAGCGGAGCAGTGCCGCCAAGGCCTGCTTGTCCTCTCGCCGAGAGACTGCGGCGTCCTCGATCGCGTCCCAGAGCGATGCCGCTTGCAGGTTCACCTCCATCACCATGGCCCAGTTGGTGTAGTCTCCGCGCTTGAGCATCGGGAAGACGAGGCTCGTACCGCCGCCTCCGCCGCTAGTCATCTCGCGGATCACCTCCCGCTGTACCACGACCTCGCCCCCGCCGTGTCGCACCCTGCTCCGTCCCCGACTTGGCGATCGCCGTCGCTCGTTTGCCGGAGGAGGGGTTGCGGACGCACGCCGCTGCTGGAGAGGTGGTGGTGCCGACATCTCCCAACCTGGCTCTGATACCAATTGTTAGGTTTCACGGTGTATGCACACACACGAATGATGCTGAAGCTCTTGATTTATTTCTCTACGTAATAGCTTATCTTACAAGTGATGAGTACATGTCCTTATATAGGACTCAGGAACCGTCTATCCTAGGGATGGAGTTCAAATTTGATTTGAACTCTACTACCTTAGCTACTAAGCAACGGCTGAGTTCAAGTTTGTTTTGAACTCTACTATCTTAGCTACTAAGCAACGGCTGAGTTCAAGTTTGTTTTGAACTCTACTACCTTAGCTACTACTACTCTACTACATGATTAAAACAACAACGTCCTGGGTGTGCTCAACAAATGGGTTAAGCTCCAGGTGCCGCCGGAACAACTGGCGAAACCCTTCCACTTCGATGCCGTGGCGGCGGGTGAGGTGCCATTGCCTGAGGCTTGGAACTGAGTCGTCGGACTCGATGCAGAGTCTTGTGCACATGGAGGCCAGCTGCTCCAGGTTGGGAAGATCCCTCAGCCATACCGTTCCGATCACACAATTGTCCACGACGAGCTCCCTGATCTGCGACTCGGGGGCATCCAAAAGCATGACCGCCTCCCGGTCGCAGTGACAGGAGTTGAGGTGCACCACCTGCAGCTGTGGGCACGAGTCCAAGACATTTTCGTAAGCAGATGGCGGCGACCCCGCTACGTCTTGCAGGACGAGCCTAGTGAGCGCGCCGTACCTGTGCAGCCGCCGAGGGATCACACAGCACACAAGCTTGAGGCTTCGCAGGCGTGACGCGCCAGGCTCATCGCAGAGGCCATGGCTAGGGAAGGTGTGCACGGTTTGCTGGTAGAAGGTCGGCTTTGCGATGACCTCGAGGTCGTCGACGCCCCAATCATCCATGGCATGAGAGACCAACCGGTCGATGCAGCCAGTGTTGTGGGTGGTGAAGAACTCGAGGTTTAGCTTGCTGACCCTCCGGCGAGCTCCGGCGGCCAAGAGGCCCTCGAGGGATCTGGTGAAGGCGCGCATGGCGCGGCGCTCGTACCGTGTCATGTTGGGCATGAACTCGTGCTGCGCGAGGCGGCGCCTGTACAAGATGAAGGTCCCCTTGCTGTAGATGTCGCGGTGGCGGAGGAGCCACCGTTGGTAGCGCGGCGGGAGCACGTCGCTGACCCTGAGATCGAGGGCGGCGAGCTCGCGGGGGAGGCCGGCCCAGCGCCTGGAGAGCACCCCGGTGCCGAGCGCCGCGCGGGTGTCGAGGCGGCGCAGGACGAGGAGGAGGAGGTCGTCGGGGAGGGCGCTGATCCGGTCTTCTCCGGGCGCCGCCTTCGGCCGCCGGCGCAATGAGGGAGCTCACTCCGGCCACGCGGCGAGTAGTGCGATGGAGGCGCTTCGAGTTGGCTCGCGGCTGCCGCGATTGGATAGACGATTCCGCATCGAAGCTGGAACCACCTTGTATACTGAGCTCAGGGTGGGGGCGGTGGTCGGACGGACTCGCGGCGGAATCGGAGTCGGCGAGACGAAAGTTGGGATTTTTTTTCTTAATAATTGGACGAGGGTTGGAAATTGGAATTTGCGAACGAGATCGAGCAAATTGAAAATAAGCCCAGCCCGATATCTCATTAATGGGCTGGAATTTTCCCGCTTTATTACTCCCTCCATCCCAATATATAAGGCGTGTAAGAGAATTAGCACGAAAATTAGCGCAGTCTAATTTAGACTCTTTTGCCCCTGCGCGCTGTGTGATTGACCAGAGAATAAGAGCGTAAGGGCATCTCCAACCGCGCACCCAAACCGCGCCCGCGCGTCCGTTTGGGTCGAGCCGGACAAAAATGCGGCCCAGCGCGCGGACCTATCCCTAAAACGGATGGCCGCGGCGTCCGGGACGACCCAAACCCGGCCCAAATCTGGGACGAGTTTGCGTGGCCGCGGACGCCGGATGCTGATCGCTCGCGTCCTCCCCTTGTCCGCCCCTGGCCCGCCTGTCTGTCTCCCAAAACACAAACCCCTCGCACACATCTCCCACCGCTCCGCCGCCAGCCAAGGACCGGCGATTTGGGAGAGGCGTCGACGCCGGCCACCGTTGTCGACACGCCGGCAAGCGGGGCGGAAGCATAGGTCGCGGCCCCGCGCTGCTTTCGCCGCGTCGTAGCAGAGTCGGAGGACGCCGTCGCCGTCGCCGCTGTCCTCCCACTGTCGCGAGACCTCCCGCCGTTCGCAGCTGCGCCGTTGCCGCCGGAGGTGAGCTCTCGTGCACCGTGTTTGCAGACCGCAAGTCGGCCGAGACGGCCATGGCCTACAGGTCCCTACGGACGCACCGGATGGCCTCCGCGTGCGACGTGTTCGATGAAATGGGAATACTAAAATTTGTCCCTTTTCATCTGTAGATCATGGTGGACAGCGACGACGACTACTTCTTCAAGAACTTCATCGACACGTCGTCCGACGAGGACTCGGACGACGAATTTTTCACGGATGCTGCGCTGATCATCCACGATCACATTGTCTCGCAGATCCCCGTGCCCCGGGGTCCTTACTGCGCGCCGCCGCCTTGGACCGCAAAAGAGAACGCTGCCAGGACCAGCTCTTCACCGATTACTTCCACCCCAAGGCATTGTACACGCCGGCCATGTTTCGCCGTCGTTTTCGGATGTCCAGACCGTTGTTCCGCCGGATAATGGATGGCGTCAAGCTCTACGACGACTACTTCCACGCGAAAGTGGATGCAATTGGCAAGGTAGGCCTCTCTTCGTACCAGAAATGCACGACAGCGATTAGGATGCTTGCATATGGCGTTGCCGGTGATTTCGTAGATGAGTACACGCGCATGAGTGAGTCTACCGGCTTGGAAGCGATGTACAGGTTTTGCAGAGCTGTGATCGGTTCGTTCGGAGAACAGTACCTCCGGCAACCTAATGCAGAGGACACAGCTCGTCTGTTGTCAATCAACGCTTCCAGGGGATTTCCTGGGATGCTTGGCAGCATAGACTGCATGCACTGGGAGTGGAAGAACTGCCCCTTTGGTTGGCAGGGGGCATACAGTGGCCATTCTGAGGGGTGCACAGTCATTCTTGAAGCTGTTGCTTCACAGGATACATGGATTTGGCACTCATTCTTCGGAATGGCTGGCTCGCACAATGACATCAATGTGCTTCAGCGCTCTCCGGTGTTTGATAGGCTAGCGTACGGTCAGTCCCCTGATGTGGATTTTGAGATCAATGGCCACCACTACACCAAGGGGTACTACCTTGCTGATGGTATCTATCCACCTTGGGCCACACTCGAGAAGACAATCCGAAAACCCAACTCAGTGCAGGAGGCAAGGTTTGCCAAAAAGCAGGAGGCAGCCCGGAAAGATGTCGAGCGGGCGTTTGGCATCCTCCAAGCTCGTTGGGCTATCGTCAGACACCTGCGAGCACGGGATGTGCAAACTCTGTGGGAGGTGATGACCGCATGTGTAATCATGCATAACATGATTGTTGAGGTAGAACGGGATGATTCACTCTATGATAATGACTGGGAGGGCCAGGGAGAGCTGGTTACTCCTCAACGTGGCCCGGCATCATTCCAGGAAGTTCTTCATGCACACCATGAAATTCGAGATCTAGCTGTACACAACCAGCTGCAGGCAGATTTGATCGAGCACGTCTGGCAGCATGTAGGCAACTGTTGACCACCAAAACCCACCGACGAGTAGCGACGGGCAACACGAAGAGCCGGGAGGCTCCCAGGACTGCTGGTGGGCCCTGGTCCCTCGGGCGACGGCCCGCAAAGCTCCGGCACGCACGTCCGATGCTGGTGCAGCGTGCCACCTGACCTATACCTGGTCAGGAAG
The DNA here is from genome assembly GCF_019359855.2 of Lolium perenne. Taxonomy (NCBI): domain Eukaryota; kingdom Viridiplantae; phylum Streptophyta; class Magnoliopsida; order Poales; family Poaceae; genus Lolium; species Lolium perenne. The sequence goes on along the minus strand of NC_067244.2, from coordinate 236,571,554 downwards.
GTGATGGATTGCTTCGACTAGTTTCCTGCATGGCATACACGTAAACATTAAATACGAGCCTCGATCGGCTCTCAGGTTGTCCTGTGAATCGGCTCAAGGAGCCGATCCACCCATGATTCGTATGAGATCTACGATAACATGGTGGTCCTGCTTGATCAATATTAAGTTAAAACGATCTACGACGATCTAGGGTTTTCACCACATAACCGGAACATCCTACACGTAATTGAGCACAGCATACGAAAGATGATAATAAACCAGCCCTAGACAAGGCCTAAAAACCAACGTGGAGTTGATTCCCGGAACATCTTCTCTAGGACTAGCAAACTATATCTTACGTGCTACTGGATCCTTCAACCCGTTTGCAAGGCCTAACTATGTAGATATCAAACTAATCCTTGAAGAACAAGGAGCAATCGTAACGGATCGAATCTACTAAACAATGACTAAGCAAGGTGCCACCCTTGCACCTAAGATCGGTACAAGGGTGGCTAGATATCCAGGGGTAGCATGACTAATCAAATACATCGAGAAAGTACCGATGCTAACCCTAACATATCCATGATAACGGTGTTGCTCGCCATCAAAAAGGCTTCAGCACGAGCAACACATGAACAACGAATAAACAAGATTCTGCCTAGATCGCAAGATGCGATCTAGGCAGCATAGCGCTTACCCGCAAGAAACCCTCGAAACAAGGGGTGGCGATGCGCCTAGATTGGTTTGTTGTGAACGTGATCGTCTTCTTTCTCAATAACCCTAGATACATATTTATAGTCCGTAGACTTTCTAACTTGGGAATAATCCCAACCGTGTACGAACTAAACTCTATCTTTTAATCCTAACCGACACGTATCCTACTATATTTACAGATACACGGGCAATTTAGCCCAAACTCTTTATACAAGGCCTATTCATGAATATTTTCTACGTATATTTGTTAAGCCCATCTCAATCACGGCCCACCTCTGATTTGGTTAAAATCTGGTGATAACACATGCCCCCCTGGTTTTGGTAATGATAATTCCAAAACCACTCTGCTTTTTCTTCGTCGGGTCATGTCGTGGCAGAGCAGAACCGTCACAGTATCCTTCATCATGATGCCTTGCCTTCTCAACTTCTCCGCGTGATCTGACAGTTTTTTTTTCTTTGGCACCACTTCCTCGGAAACTGCCGTGGCATTAAATCTCCACTATATCCCCTTTATTTAACCGTGCCGAACAATTCGCCTCTTCATCCCCTTGCTCTGTACTAGCCATCGGCACCAAAAAAAACCCTTCTCCTGTAGCAATGTCTTCTTCTTCCTCCTCCTCCGCCTCGTCGGGTATTTCTTCCCAATCCTTCTCTTCCTCATCTTCCTCCTCCCGCGAACCCACGCCGGAGTGGGATTTGATGGCGGCGCACAACGAACGCGCCCCAGAGGAATGGGACCAGGAGGACCACGACTCCTCCGTCTGGTCTGAGGACGACAAGTCCTTGACCAGCGGAGACGATGACCTCCAGTTCCTTGCCGATGGGGAACTGGAGGCGGAGAGCGAGGATGACTCGTTCTCCTGGGACGACTACACTTCCTCCGACGAGGAGGAAGAAGAGGAGGACGACGACTCCCTCGAGGACTACCCACCGGCGAAGCGCTTCCGCGCCGGATCGGATGATGATGACGACGACGACGACGAGGAGGAGGAGGCTCCCGTTGAGGGCTACGGGAGCAGTGACGAGGAGCCCGCCGGCAGCAGCGCCGACGGCAGCTCCAATGGCGACGACGAGGGCAGTGACGGCCCATAGAGTAGGACTAGTAGTAGTAGCAGACTGGTCGATAGACCTTTCTTTTGTTCTTCCTCCCTCGAGCAATCGGCTCTTTCTTTGTAAGAAATCCCCTCTATTAATGAAGAAAATGTTCCTATGTTGATTTTGTTTCACCTCAATTTTGCCGATTTCCAGAGTAAGTCAACGCACAAAGAGCCGATGGCAGCGCATCGGCCTTTCCCATAAAACGCGATTAAGGCCAAATTAGTTGCCTATTTGCACGGTAACCTGCAACCTTCGTTTGAGAGAATAAAATCAGATCCCCCAAATTGCCGTCCAAACAGGTCCAATCCGTGTCCACGCCAACCTTAGATCTCAAACGCACAGATTCAACTCCTCAGCGAATCCAATGGGAGAATCATCCCAATGCCACGGTCTTTGGCCTGAAAATAATCTGTTAACTGCTCAATTGAGCTTGTTCCTCTAGAGTCGATGGCTATGCATCGGTTTTTTTTTATATTCTGAAGTCGATGTCCGTGCATCGGCTGTACTGGTATCCATATTTCTAAAGTCGATGTCTGTGCATCGGCTGTGATTTGTATATAAAAAATTTTTACTGGCCGATTTTATGCATCGGCCCCCATACTTCACTGTCCGTCATCCCACATGCTTGGGAAATATTTCTTAAGATGTTGACCATTGACAGCTACTGGGAATTTAACACCGTCCAGCTGCTCGAGCATGTATGCATTACCCTTCAAAACATGGTCGATTCTGTACGGACCGTGCCAATTAGGAGACCATTTACCATATTCTTTATCCTTAGTCCCTAATGGCAACACAGCTTCCCATACTAGATCACCAACCTGAAACTCCTTTGGTCTCACCTTCTTATTGTATGTGCGGGCTACCTTGGCTTTGTTCTCTTTAATCTTCTCCAACGACCAAAGTCTGAGTTCCGTTGAATCCTCAATAGTATCACTCATCAGGGCTGCATATTCTTCAGCTGTTAGATCATTCTGAAACGTAACACGTCTCGATCCAGCCGTAATTTCCCAAGGCAATACGGCTTCCTGCCCATAGACCAGCTGGTATGGCGAAGTTTTTATAGCTCCATGGCATGACATGCGATAGGCCCACAAAGCTTCTGACAATACTTCATGCCAACGCCTAGGGTTCTCGTCAACTTTCCTCTTAATCAGCTTGATAAGGCTCTGGTTGGACGCTTCAGCTTGCCCGTTGGCTTGAGCATAGTATGGAGACGATCGGATCAGCTTAATCCCCATGTCATCGCAGAACTTTCTGAATTCCTTAGAAACAAAGACCGATCCTCCATCGGTCGTGATAGTCTGAGGAATCCCGAATCTATGAATGACATGTTCTTTCACAAAATTGATAACATCTTCCGATTTGACCTTCTTCATAGGGACGGCCTCCACCCATTTAGTGAAGTAATCTGTAATGGCCAAAATCCACTCGTGGCCTTTGCTCGACGCAGGGTGGATTTTGCCGATCATATCCATGCCCCAACCTCGAAATGGCCAAGGCTTGATGATGGGGTTCATTGCCGATGCGGGCACCATCTGAATTTTCCCAAACATCTGACACGCTTGACACCCTTTATAGTACCTAAAGCAGTCCTCAAGCATGGTGGGCCAGTAAAACCCTGATAGCCTAATCAGCCACTTCATCTTATGAGCCGATTGGTGAGTTCCACAGGCGCCTTCATGCACCTCGTGTAAGAGCCGATTAGACTCAGTTGGTCCCAGGCATTTGAGCAGTAACCCTTCTAACGTCCTGTAGAACATATCATCTCCTATAAGGACATATTTCATGGCCTTATACCTTATCCGTTTAGGTGCCCCCCGAGCCGGATCCTTCAAGTAATTGAAGATATCGGCTCTCCAGTCATCCTGTTCCAGGAACTGCACCTGAACTTCTGACCCGTCTGATATGTCCTTGTAGCCTGACGCCATCTGTGCGAGATCGTTGGCCTTGGTATTTTGAGATCTTGGGACCCAATTGAAGTTGATGTACCGAAATTGTGCCATCAGCTCACGGCATTCCATCCATAATGGGAAGAGTGACTCACTCTCGCACTTGTATTCGTCCGTGAGCTGAGAAATCACCAACTTAGAGTCTCCAAAAAGTTCCACCGCTTCTGCCCCGGCTTCCAAAAGCAACTCCATTCCCTTGCGTATTGCCTCATACTCAGCGACATTGTTGGTACAAGGGGTAGATAACCTGATGGAGAATAAATATGTTGCCCCCCGAGGCGACACAAGCAGAATGCCGATGCCACAACCATCGTCACAAGCCGATCCATCGAAGAACATAGCCCATGCACGTACAGATAGTGCTGCTATATTAGTATTGATTCGTTCAGCAATGAGATCGGCCAACGCTTGTCCCTTGACTGCTTTCGCGGGCTGATACCGGAGATCAAACTCCGATAATGCAAACATCCATTTACCAAGTCGGCCTTTTAAAACAGGGGCCGACAACATATGTTTGACGACGTCTGATTTGCATATGATGATGATTTCTGCCGTAAGAAAGATGTGACGAAGCTTGGTGCAGGTGAAAAACAAACAGAGGCACAACTTCTCAATCTCAGGATACCTCGTCTCTGCATCCAGCATCCTTCTGCTGAGGTAGAAAGCCACCTTTTCCAGACAATTATAAAGTTGCACCACCACTGACGCGATGGAAGTGTCAGCTACCGATAAGTAAATGTAGAATGGTCTGTCTTGCTGAGGCGGAACCAGCACAGGCGGTGTCGATAGATACTCCTTAATCTCGTCAAACGCTTGCTGCTGCTCTGCCCCCCACTGAAACTCGTCATCAGATTTAATTTTCACCAATCCCATAAACGGCTCAATTCGTCCCGACAGATTGGAGACGAATCTTCGGACGAAGTTGATTTTGCCGATGAGGCATTGGAGTTCCTTCTTCGTGGTAGGTGGTTGCATGGTGCGCACTGCCTCCTGGCTTTTCAAGCCGATCTCGATTCCACGTTCATGAACCAAGAAACCCAAGAACTGACCGGCCGTCACCCCAAAGGCACACTTCTTTGGATTCATTCTTAGCCCGAATTTTCTGGTTCGGTCCAGGATGCGTCACAAATCCTCCAAGTGTCCTTCTACGGAGACAGACTTGACCACCACGTCATCAATGTAGATTTCCACCAATTTGCCGATCAGATCATGAAAGATGTAATTCATGGCTCTTTGGTACGTGGCACCGGCGTTCTTTAGTCCAAAAGTCATGACTACATATTCAAACAAGCCCACCGAACCTGGTACTCTGAATGCAGTCTTGTGTATATCTTCTGGAGCCATGAAAATCTGATTGTAACCGGTGTTGCCATCCATAAAACTTAAGACCTTATGACCAGCAGCCGCATTGACCAATGTCTCTGCTACCGGCATGGGATATTCATCCTTTGGAGTGGCTCTATTGAGATCTCGAAAATCTATGGCAACTCGCCATCGGCCGTCCTTCTTCTGCACAGGCACTATATTGGAAATCCACTCAGCGTACCTGCACGGCCTGATGAACCTGGCGGTCAACATTTTCTCGACCTCCTTCTTGACTTCTTCTAGGATATCGGCCTTCATCTGGCGTGCACGTTGCTGGAACGGCCGAAATCCTTTCTTGAGAGGGAGCCGATGCTCAATGATGCTTCTGTCTAACCCAGGCATCTCTGTGTAATCCCATGCAAAGCAATCTGGGTATTCTTTTAGTAGAGCTATCATCTGGCTCCTGAGATGTGGATCTAGCTTTTTGCTGATAAAAGTTGGTCGTGGCTTATCCCCAGGACCAATGTCAACCTCTTCTAGCTCATCAGCCGATGTAAACCCATACCCTAGCTTTCCGTCGCCTGCTAGATCGATGTTAAACACATGTAAAACATATGGCGAGGATAGTATGGGTCGATTGCTAGAATCGGCCCCCATTCTTATTGCATTGCTCAATGAAGGTTTACATCTTGTTCGTGCTTTATTACGACTACGTGGCATGCTTGAGAAGAGATCATCACTTTTTATTTTTTGGGGCCGATCGCAGGGATCGGCCTTGCCACGTATGTCCGTTGCCTTTGCTCTTGCTATACTGTCAGGCCGGTGGATAAGACCAGCCTCACCCCGTTTTTTGTCACTTCGATGCACTCACAGCCGTCCAAACTGATTCCGGAGAGCGGCTCTTGGCCTCCCGCTTCCCAAATGTTCATGCCAGCCGTTGAGATTTCGGCTGAATCATCTGCATGGACGACCTCCACTTCATCTCCATCCCACTGTATCAAGCATTGGTGCATCGTGGATGGAATGCAGCAGTTAGCGTGAATCCAATCTCTCCCTAGCAGGACTGCGTAAGTGCTTTTGCTGTCGACGATGAAGAATGACGTCGGGATGGTCTTTCGGCCTACAGTTAAGTCCACGTTCAGACCGCCTTGCGCCTCTGATGCTTGGCCGTTGAAGTCGTTCAGAGTGACGTTGGTTTTGATCAGGTCTGCGCTAGAGCGTCCCAAGCGACGTAGCATGGAGTATGGCATTATATTGACTGCCGCTCCCGTGTCGACCAGCATCTTATTGACAGGCTGCCCATTGATATAACCTCTCAAGTACAGGGCCTTCAGATGTCTGTAGCTCCTTTCTCGTGGCTTCTCAAAGATAACTGGTCGTGGGCCGCAGTCGAGCTGTGCTATAGGTGCCTCTTCTGTTCCTGGAGCACAAAACTCCGATGGAAGAATGAACACCATGTTCGTGCCAGCCGATGTCTTATCATCGGCTTTCTTTTGTTTGGGGCGCCACTCTTTCTTCTGTGGACGACCCTCCCCGTCCAGAGTTTGCTGAATTTTCGCGGCCAGATCAGGCCGCGCTTTCCTTAACACGTGTAGGTATCGTCTCTCGGCTTCCTCTACGCTACGTAGTCGCTGAACCCTACGCTTTTGAGAATGACTGAGTCCATCAGGGCACCACCTTGGCCGGTGGTATCTATCTTCTTCTTCATCGTCATCTTCTAACTCCTTGAGATCTTCCACCCGAGAGGACTCAGCTTGCTTGTTCCGAGATGGGAGAGGCCCTAGACGCTTGAACACTGACACGTCTCCTGCGTCCCTCTTTTTCTGTCTACACTCTGGGCAGTTGCCGATTGTAGGCAATCGGCTCATCCCTGAATCCCAGCAATGCTTGAAGAAAGGACAATCCCAGTGTCTGTCCACGTCGTCCTGCTCTCTTGACTTTTCCTTGGCACGACGCTCATATCTTTCGTCATCTCGATCATACCGATGGTATTTCCTGTTATCCACAACTAGACCGACGATCTCTTTCGTCGTCGTCTTCGTCGTATCGTCGGCGCTGATCGTACTGACGCTCATATTTGTTGAGGAGGTGCTCGGAGAGAGGTCGCTGGTATCGCACATTCCTCACTTGCTCCTCTGTGATGTAGCGCTTGTCATTACGTTGGGGCCGGTCACGTGGAACGGCCTCCTCTTTCTCTTTGCCACGAGAGCGGCTGCTCTCGCCTTTGTCCTTACCAGGGTGGTACACAGGTCCTACCATGTTGATGCTGAACGAGAAACCTGGCTGGCACCTCCCGGTATAAGTGCACTCCACCATGTTAACGGCAGGGAAGGGGTGCGTGTCAACTTTCATGGCGTACTGGCTGAAAATTAGACGGCCTTTCTCTATCCCCATTTGGATCTGCTGACGCCACACCCTGCAGTCGTTGGTGGTATGGGTGAACGAGTTATGCCACTTGCAGTATGGCCTTCCATTCATCTCTTGCACCGTAGGGATTTTATGGCCTTCGGGTAACTTCAGCTGCTTCTCCTTGAGTAAGAGGTCGAAAATCTGCTCAGCTTTGCTTACGTCGAAGTCAAACCCTTTTGCAGGACCTTGTGGTTTAACCCATTTGCAGGACACGGGGTTTGCCCCCCGAGTCCATTCAGCCATGGCTACCTCCTGATGTCCCGCAGAGTCTTCATCTCCTTCTGTCTCAACCAGGACTACCGAGCGCTTGAACTTGTCCTGGTACAACTCTAGGTGGCGCTGTTCATATAATGATAGTTTCTGAACCATATGCGCCAGTGAAGTGTATTCTGCTTGGGAAGCCATATCCTTGATCGGCGATGCGAGACCCACCACTGCCAGATCGACTGCCTCTTTTTCATTCATACGAGCCGAATAGCATCGGTTCCTGACGGCCCTGAAGCGCTGAATGTATTCCAATACCGTTTCTCCGCGCTTCTGTCGTACTTGTGCTAGATCGGCAATGCCAGCCTCGGAATCTTCTGAGTGATATTGCATGTGGAACTGTTCTTCCATCTGCTTCCAAGTCCGGATTGAATCTGGTGGCAGCGAGGTGTACCACCCGAAAGCCGATCCTGTGAGAGATTGCGCGAAAAACCTCACACGTAATGGGTCTGATGCTGAGATCATGCCCAACTGCGCCAAATATCGGCTCACATGCTCAACTGAACTAGAGCCTTCCGATCCACTAAACTTGGAGAATTCAGGGAGCCGATATTTGGGTGGTAGTGGGATCAAATCATACTCGTTGGGGTACGGCTTGAAGTAGCTGATTGCCCTCCTCTTCGGCACCATGCCGAACTGGTCCCTCAAGATTGCACTGATCTGATCCACGGTGCTAGCTGCAGGAGTTGATCTTTGATGATTCGTTGGAGTGGCATACTTAGCTAGCCACGCCTGCTTCTCGGGATCCGGTCCAGAAATCCCTCCTGCTGCTCCAGAAACCCCTACTGTTGCAACCTGGTTCGTGCGCACCCAGTTATTGCGATGCAGCACATATGTGCACATGTATCCGTGCGGGATCTCCTTAGGCGGTTCATACAAGAACTGGTAATCACTAGGATCGCCACCGATCTTGTAGACGACGTATGCCGGTGAACTCGGCAGTTCTGGTGCTGCTAGCGCGAACGGCAGCGGTGGTCTGGTCTGGAACGGTATCTCTCCTTGGTGAGTTCCTAGGGCAGGTCCTGACGGAGAGTACTGATGCTTCATGATTTCCTGAACCACGCGCAGCGCGACATGCTCTAAAGCGTTCACCAGGCTCTCAGAATGGCGGTGTAGCGAATGCGCTACCATGTGATTAACCTCCTGACGTAGAGACCTGGTGCGTTCTTCTGAAGGAGTAGACAGATCCACTCCATCGAGAGCGCCTTCAGCTGAGAACCCTTTCCACCTGATGCCGTGTGAGCGGGTCCTCTGAAAAGAGCCGATGAGGTCGGTTTCGAAGAGAGCTTTGATCTCGTCATACTTCTTCTTGTACTCCTCAGACAGGTCTTCGTACGTGACTGGATCTTCCGCCATCTCTGATGCGGATGTTGATGCAGTTGATGTAGAAGAACGTCCCACCGGGCGTGCCAGAATGTGTTGACCACCAAAACCCACCGACGAGTAGCGACGGGCAACACGAAGAGCCGGGAGGCTCCCAGGACTGCTGGTGGGCCCTGGTCCCTCGGGCGACGGCCCGCAAAGCTCCGGCACGCATGTCCGATGCTGGTGCAAGGGCGTGCCACCTGACCTATACCTGGTCAGGAAGGTGATGGATTGCTTCGACTAGTTTCCTGCATGGCATACACGTAAACATTAAATACGAGCCTCGATCGGCTCTCAGGTTGTCCTGTGAATCGGCTCAAGGAGCCTGTAAGGGTATAGTGCCCCTATGTGTGGTTTTGGTAATTAATGACAACCCCTATGGACTAATGTTTTCATTGAGTTTATATGAAGGAATATTCCATAGGTACTACTTGTTCTCCATGTGTTGGATTCAAGTATGGATGCCATGAAGATAAAGGTATACCTTGTGTATTGGCATCAAGATCATCGGTTTGAAGATACATATGTGATATGATCAAGAAGAAGAAATGAAGATGGAGTTCTTATGTGGAACTCAATATTAGCCATGCTCTATCTTATGAGAGTATGAGAAGGTACAAGGTTAAGTCGGGCAAGTTCAAGATGAGCATCTCAAGTGGATCACATGCTTGAAGCTTGCCGTCCATTTGGTGATAATGGACATGTGAAGATGTGCATCAATAGAGCTTTCCCATCATGGTGTATGGGGGAGCATTTGTGAGTCTTCACGAAGCGACGATGATCAAGTGAGGCATTCCGGCTTGAGTGGAGCTTGAAGAGCTATCATCAAGATCAAGCGGGATGCGCAAGGCAAAGGTATGGCCTTGCTAGGTTTTCCTTTTACCGGTCTCAAGGTGGTTGTTGGGAGACCGGATTATAGGATAAATAGCCGCACTATCAAGAGGGGCTTTCGGTTGGGTAACTTGATCGCATCGTCTTAGAGAGCTCAATCCTTTGCATACTTTGCATATCCCTATTGCTTCTTGGTGTTTCTCTGTGTGAGGTTCTTGAGCTTGTTGCTAGCTTTACAACAAGCCCAAGTTTATCGAAAACGGAATCCGCATGCATCTTCTATTGCGTTTTCGAGTTTGGACGTCTTTACCGTTTCTTGACGGTGGGAGACTTCCTCTCTAAAATCATCTAAAATCATCTATTCGTCGTTATCTTTCCAACAAAATTGGTTTCATGTCAATCGGGGTCCGGACACAAAAGTTATCACAGTTTTTGTATAACATGATTTCCTGCTGGCCCGGTTTCTAGCCCGGCGTGACCGGCCGTCTGACCGGATGGCCCGGTTCAAACCGGCCCCTGGACCGGTGCCATCCGGGCACTATCCAGTAAGCTTTTAATCTTGGTCCGGTTTCTAGCCCGGCGTGACCGGCCGTCTGACCGGATGGCCCGGTTCAAACCGGCCCCTGGACCGGTGCCATCCGGGCACTATCCAGTAAGCTTTTCAGCTTGGTCCGGTCACTAGCCCGGTCGACCGGTCTGTGGACCGGATGGCCCGGTCTGTGGCCCGGTCTGACCGGGTCCTGAACCGGACGGCCCGGTCCCAGGCCCGGTTGACCGGCCTCCTCGACGGCTGACTCAGCCCAACTTTTCCCCAACGGTTATATTTGCTCTTGGGCTATAAATAGCCCTTCTTCCACCTTGGGCTGAGTAGTTCTTCCCATTCTCTCACCTCCATTGTTGCTATTTGAAGAACTTGCTCTCCCCCTTGATTCCTCCAATCATTCTTGCTCATATTTGAGGATTTGAGAGAGGAGATCTAGATCTACACTTCCACCAAACCATTTCTTCTCTAAGTGAGGGAATCTCTTGGGATCTAGATCTTGGAGTCTTTGATTGACTTCCCCCCTTGTTCTTCCTCTCCAATCTCATCCTAGCATTCGTTGCTTTGGTGGGATTTGAGTGTGAAGGACTTGAACACCTCCGGTGTTCTTGCTTTGCATCATTGCATAGTGTTGAGCTCTCCACCACGATTTGTTCGAGTGAGAGACCGTGAGCTTGTTACTCTTGGAGGGTGACCTCCTAGTTGGCTTGGTGATTGGTGCTCCGGTGATCTCTTCAAGAAGATTGTGAAGAGGCCCGGGCTTCTCCTTCGTGGAGCCTGTGAAGTGGTTGTGGAGCTTGCCATCTCCGGAGCGGAGGAAAAGCTAACCATAAGGAAAGGGCCATTATCCTTCGTGGGTGTGGTTCGGAGAATAGGGTGAGCCTTCGTGGTGCGGGGAATCCTTCGTGGGACCTCCACTCCTCCAAACGTGACGTACCTTGTTGCAAAGCAAGGGAACACGGGAATACATCCTCGTCTCCGCGTGCCTCGGTTATTTCTATACCCGAGCTCTCTTTCCTTGTGATAGCCATCGTGCTTGAAGTACATATATCTTGCTATCACTTGTGCTACATATATCTTGTGCCTATCTTGTTTAGCTCTAGTTGCTATTGTTACACTTAGTTGAGCTTAGCATATTTAGGGTTTGTGCTTGTAAACTAAACGATAGTTTAATTCCGCATTCATACAAGACAAATCCGCAAGAGTTTGTAACTGCCTATTCACCCCCCCCTCTAGGCGACATCTCGATCTTTCAGAGCCGATCCACCCATGATTCGTATGAGATCTACGATAACATGGTGGTCCTGCTTGATCAATATTAAGTTAAAACGATCTACGACGATCTAGGGTTTTCACCACATAACCGGAACATACTACACGTAATTGAGCCTGGCAGACACGAAAGATGATAATAAACCAGCCCTAGACAAGGCCTAAAAACCAACGTGGAGTTGATTCCCGGAACATCTTCTCTAGGACTAGCAAACTATACCTTACGTGCTACTGGATCCTTCAACCCGTTTGCAAGGCCTAACTATGTAGATATCAAACTAATCCTTGAAGAACAAGGAGCAATCGTAACGGATCGAATCTACTAAACAATGAGTAAGCAAGGTGCCACCCTTGCACCTAAGATCGGTACAAGGGTGGCTAGATATCCAGGGGTAGCATGACTAATCAAATACTACGAGAAAGTACCGATGCTAACCCTAACATATCCATGATAACGGTGTTGCTCGCCATCAAAAAGGCTTCAGCACGAGCAACACATGAACAACGAATAAACAAGATTCTGCCTAGATCGCAAGATGCGATGTATGCAGCATAGCGCTTACCCGTAAGAAACCCTCGAAACAAGGGGTGGCGATGCGCCTAGATTGGTTTGTTGTGAACGTGATCGTCTTCTTTCTCAATAACCCTAGATACATATTTGGCATGTGCTTCCATAGACCCCCAACGTCGAACAGGTATGTTGAGCGGAACACAAGGACGACCCAGATTACTCCGCGGCGAGGGGCAGGATCGTCTTTTCAACTTCGATTCGGGTACAGAAATGCCCGCTCCAAAACCCGCAGGACCCGTTAGCCCGAGGAGGTACGCGTATCACCGCGAGAATACATACACGCCCGTACACCTCTTCCGCGTACACGCCCGTACCCCTTCCGCGTACACGCCCGTACCCCTTCCGCGTACACGCCCCTTCCGCGTACACGCCCGTCAATGCCCACGGGTCCACACACGGGTCCACGCACACGCGCACAGTCCAAAAGAGTCCACTACTTTATCCCCAGTCGGCCGCATCCCCTCCCCACCATCCCCATTTCCGGCAAAAAGCAGAGGAGAGAAAACCCTAACCCTAGTTCTTCGGCGAACGAAGCCTCTCTCCCTACACTCCCATTTCTTCGGCGAAGCACAGATCCGGCAATGGACATGAACCTAGCCGCGGCTGCTGCTGGTTTGGAGGGCGGAGAGGGAGCGGCTGCGGCTGCGGCTGCGGGGGCGGCCGCGGGAGAGGTTGCGGGAGCGGGAGCGGTTGCGGGAGCGGGAGCGGGAGCGGGAGCGGCTGCGCCTTCTGGTGCGGCGGCGGACATCGGCGCGGGAGCTGCTGGTGCTGATCTGGGCGGCATCGCTGATGCGGTGGCTGCTGCTGCTGCTCGTGCCGCTGCCGATAGGGAGGCGGCGTACAAGGAAATCGACGCCATGTACGAGGCCAGCCGATGCGTCCAGCCCTGCGAGGTAAATCTATGTCTCCCCTCTCAGATCTGGTAACCCCTGCAAAGTAGATGTAGTAGATGCGCGTGGATGCTATGTCGATCTGGTAACTGCAGCTATGTCCTCGAGTACATCGAGCCCTGCGAGTTAGATCTACTCCCTCCGTCCAGAAATAAGTGGATCTTGTATTAAAAGCAACAAACATTGGCGAGTTAATATTACTAGTTGAATGCCCGTTGTGATCTTGTATCCAAAGCAACAAACATTTATTTTTCTTGCACTTCTTCTACCATTGTGATCTTGTATCCAAAGCAATAAACTTTGTATTAAAATCATTACTGTGTACCACTATAAGAAGACGATATCATTCAAACTATTGTGGATTCAGCTAAATTATTCTCAAACAACAAATAAGATACAACTACTAAATAAGCCACTTGCCTAATATAAATGAAAGTTGCAGTCATACTAAGTTGGTTTGGAGCTTCTTCATATAGAAATGAGCCTATTTGCCGCTGGGGATTGAAATGGGTCAAGAGCTGAAGGTTTGCTGTTTACCATGATTTGGATACGCAAGAATGTATGATAAACGACTTGAGAACCACTTTTTAATACAGACCTCTCATTTGAATTTTTAAACAAGAAAAACATAGTTAACAGAGTGTTGAACCGTGTAGAAAAGCAATATAAGGCACATCTAAATTTTTACGTACATAAATACTAAACATATGTGTCGACAAGTGTTAAACAAGGAAAAAGTATTGGTATTTCAGACCTTGATTGTGGATCAGGTCCTTGCCCCGTTTTCCGTAGATTCAGTGAATTATGGGAAAGCTTTTTTATGTAGATCAACACTATATTGTTCTATGCCAACATATGGAAAATAAAGAGTATGTCAGATGGAAAACTCATCATTTACATCCTGATGTATGTATCAAACAAACCAGAAATAATATTTATTATATCAGCTCGCTTTATGTCTGCCGCTTGCATAAGAACATAAAGTCCTAAGGAAATTCAAACTTATGCTCAAATTATAAACAGAACAGAAAAATAGTAATTGGACTTCCACTAAGAAAAATAAAAGATATGTTCAAATGAAAGCTACTGCTTTCTTCATGAAAAAAAGTACTATAGGAAACAAAATCAGCAACATATGTGACAAGGTAACCAAAAATGGATTGCCTTTTGACAACCTGCAAACCTAGAAATTTTAGGTGGTTGAAGAATGCCTACCTACGATTGATTTGTTTTTGGATGTCGTAGAAACTCTTAGTAAGCTATTATTTTTGAAATTATTCATGCTTAGTAGTGACTCTTCAGGTTTGCCGAATGTGTGGAAAGTCCTTTCTTGGCGGTATGTAAATCTTGTACCAAGATAGAAAGCATAAATACATTATCTTTAACAGTTTGTAAATCGTGTATCCAAACTCCCATGGTTAAAGTTTGCTCTCTATGTTCCTCAAGTATGAATTGTAAGAATTACTCATTAAATTTAGCAGTTAATATTAAGAAGATATGAACTTTGTGAATACCATACCATGTTCTGCATCCTTTAGCCGCTTCCTCACATGTGCCCCTTTATTTGCAGTACAACACAGATGACGACGTCGACGAGGACAACTTTGAGTCCTACGTGCAGAGGCAGGTCAAGGGATTCGAGTCTCGGATTCTGAAGACAGTGCGGAGGGGAAAGCATGCTTGCCCCTTCGTCCTGCAAGGTGAAGGACGGCGCGCTGGCTTCCCTTGAGATGCATGCTATGGACACTCACAACAGCGCCCGCGAGTGGCAGGGCAAGGCTGACCACGAGGCACTTGCAAGGTTTCTGCTGGGTCCTCGCCTTCCCCGTTCCGGCAGGATCCTCAAGAGGCGTCGCAACATCTGAACCTACCATGCATGCCTCAGCCCGATGCTCGTCCCCGTATATATGTTATGTCCTTGGAGCTTATTTCTGTCTGGTTGTAATGGATAACTAAGAACTTTTAGGTTTAATGTGTGTACGTAGAACCTTAAGTTCTACTTATGGAATTTCTTAGTACTAATTAAGAACTTATATCTCCAGTGTTATGCATGAATGCCTCGCTTGTTTAGATAAATGCTAGTTATGACTGTTATGCATGAATGCACCTTGTTTAGATAAAGGCGCCTTAGATAAATGCTAGTTATGACAGCTTATGCATGAATGCCTTGTTTAGATAAATGCTAGTTATAACTTTTAAGCATGAATGCCTTGTTTAGATAAATGCTAGTTATAACTGTTACTCTTTTATCTAGATAAATGCTAGTTATAACTGTTATGCATGAATGCCTTGTTTGTTATTCTCATGCATAGATTGTTTTTCACATAGACTGCTCAGTCTCCGTAGCCAAACTTGTTCGATCCCTCGATAACAAAGTCATTGCCACGTAGAGATGTTATCTAAAATCAACAAGTTTGATTACCATAGAAGGTACAGGTAAGAAAGGAGTAAAAAATAGTCACATATGAGTTTGAGGTAAAAAATAGTCACATATTTGTGTACTTGTGATTATTTCGACGTTGACTAAATAGACCATGCACCATTCCGTGTTAAGTCTCCTAGGTTTCTCACATGAAATAACCATGCACTCAGTTGGACTCACCCTGGCAACCCCATCCACATCCACATCCACATCCATCCACTTGATTTGGCATCGAAGGTTTCGTGTGAACACACGAAACCTTTAAAATACTTTTTTTGGTATTTTCATTTCAATTTCCACAAACTAATACATAATTGGGACATGGTTTTCCACAAACTAATACATAATTGGGACATGGTTTTCCACAAACTAATACATATTTTGAACCATGGTGGACACAAATATAAAATTTTGCAAAAAAACTAAACCTAACTAGACCGTGCATCCAAGGTTTCCTGTGTTCACTGCTAACAATCCCCAGTCACCCAAACTGGAAAATCCAGCGGGAGGATGAGGCGAACACCCAGAAACTTCCGTGCACATATTCGCTGCGAAGAAACAACACTCTTCATCAGTCGTCCTCCTCGTCGGTGCTGTCGCCGTGGTTGTCGTTGTTGTCCCGGCGGCAGCGCGTCTCGTCGAAAACCTTGACGCTCAAGTCCCTGTCGCCATAGTAGGTGAACAGGAGGATGAAGCCGGCTTCGAGTCTGTGGTGGCGCGCGATCTTCTCCCAGCCGATGTGGAGGTACATCTTGCCGCGCCCGTCGTATATCACGTCGACGATCCACCGGTAGAAGCCGGACGAAGCCTCCCGCAGATGCAGCGTGCCCGGTCGATCGTCGCCGGCGACATAGACGGCGAAGGGGTCAGGAAGTCTCTGGATGCCGCGTGGGTCGCCCTTGAGTACGAGGACGAACTCGAACAGCACGGGCCGCTCCACGTCCATCTCCAGCGATGAAGCCGACGGTGTGGCAGGCGACGACGAGCGTGCAGCTCTGCCGCGGCCACGGCCACGACCACGTCGGCCTCCGCCTCTCCCAGCCATGGCGTCAACTCTTGTTGAGACGGTGGCGGCAAGGGTTGGGGAGAGAGCCTCTAGGGTTTGTATGTGAAAGGGACGATGAGAGGCGGCCCTTTTTATAGTCCTTAGGGAGGCGATGGAGCGGTGGGTAGGGAACACTCATGGCCCATCCAGCTGGGTTCTCTAGTTTCTTCTGTCTTTTTTTCCAATTCGAATTTAACTGAAATTTAGTAGTTTATTTTTACAGAAATTCAAAAAATGAAAAAACCTTCACAGTTCGTCTTAGAATGGATACGAGAGTGTGTGCAAAAATTTCTGGAGCGTTTCTCGAAGGTCGAAAAATCCACATTCTTAGAAATGGAACCGTTTGGGTTACATCAAACCACTTTTTCTAAGCTAGTCGATTTTTCGACCTTTAAAAAAAATCCAGTTTTTTTTACCCAATATGTCACACGTTTTTGTGAACATAATCCATTGGTTAAAACTTTTTTTGAATTTTTTGAATTTAACAAGATGTGGTGCTGATTTATTCAAATCAAAACTAAAAAACTTTTCAGTTAGGCCGTCAGACATGTAACGCGGTTTGAACTAAGCCCATTAACGTGGAGCATGGTCGCGGGGAAGCAATACTCATGGCCCATCCAGCAGGGTTCTCTAGTTTTCTTCTGTTTTTTTCCCAACTCGAATTTAACTGAAATTTAATAGTTTATTTTCATAGAAATTCAAAAAATGAAAAAAACTTAACACTTCGTCTTAGGATGGATATCAGAGTGTGTGCAAAAATTTCTGGAGCGTTTCTCGAAGGTCGAAAAATCCACAGTTTTAGAAACGGAAACGTTTGGGTTACATCAAACCACTTTTTCTAAGCTAGTCGATTTTTTGACCTTTGAAAAAAAATCCAGTTTTTTTTACCTAATATGTCACACGTTTTTGTGAACATAATCCGTTGGTTAAAACTTTTTTTGAATTTTTTGAATTTAACCACATGTGGTGCTGATTTATTCAAATCAAAACTAAAAAACTTTTCAGTTAGGCCGTCAGACATGTAACGCGGTTTGAACTAAGCCCATTAACGTGGAGCATGGACGTGGGGAAGGTATACTCATGGCCCATCCAGCAGGGTTCTCTAATTTTCTTCTGTTTTTTCCCAACTCGAATTTAACTGAAATTTAATAGTTTATTTTCACAGAAATTCAGAAAATGAAAAAAAAACTTAACAATTCGTCTTAGGATGGATATCAGAGTGTGTGCAAATATTTCTGGAGCGTTTCTCGAAGGTCGAAAAATCCACATTTTTAGAAACGGAACCGTTTGGGTTACATCAAACCAGTTTTTCTAAGCTAGTCGATTTTTCGACCTTCCAAAAAAAATCCAGTTTTTTTTACCCAATATGTCACACGTTTTTTTGAACATAATCCGTTGGTTAAAACTTTTTTGAATTTTTTGAATTTAACCGGATGTGCTGCAGATTTAAAGAAAAATTAAAAAACTAGGCTGTCAGACATGTAACGGGCCAATGCACGCGGGGAGGGAACTCATGGGCCATGGCTTTATCTGTCAACTTTTTTCGCCTGAATTTAACAGATATTTATAGGTTTACTATCACAAAAATTGAAATAAATAAAAAACTTCACAAATTTTGGAAACCAATAACTTTTACCTAATTTTTTTTCTCTTTTTCATTTAAACACAGATACGAACATTACACAAACCATTACATAGTTTAAAACAAGATTAGAACATTGAAAAATGAGGAAACCTAACTAGTGTCGTCCTCGGGTGTTTCCTGTGTTCGCTGCCAAGAAAGAACACTCCCAGGCACCCAGACTGGAAACGTACACTAGTGGTTCTATTGGCCGGTGGCCATTTTCGCTGCAAAGAAAGAACACTCGAAAATATCTAACTGTCGGTGCTCGAGCTTGACTCGCTGATGTGGTAGTATCTCCGGCAGGATGTGCCGTCGAACACTTTGACGACCATGTCGCCATCCCCGTCGTAGCAGAAGATAAGCTGGCAGCCGGGTTCGAGATCGAGGTAGCGGGCGAACTTGTCCCACCCGGTGTGCAGGTACATCTTGCCCTGGCCGTCGAACAATACCTCGACACGCCATCGACGAAAGTTGCAGCTCGCCTCCCGTAGCTGCAACTCTGCCGGCTCGACGCCATCGACGAACTCGGCGAACTTGTCCGGAAGCCGCTTGATGCCGAGAGGGTCCTGGTCGATGCGTAGGATGAATTCGAAGCACGTCGCCTCCTCCGAAGACAATGACGGCGCTGGCGACGACGAGCGGCTGGGTGATGCTGCTCCAGCACGGCGACCGCGCCCTCGGCCTCGACGGCCTCGACCGCCTCGCCGCCCACCAAAACCAGCCATGGATTCCTTCGCGGGCTTGTGGGTGGGCTGCGCTACGGTGCAGGTTGTGCGGCGGCTAGGGTTTGTGCGGGAGTAGATGAGGCAGCCGAACGAGCGCCGCTATATAATGCCCCAGGCAACCGTGGTCGGCGGCGGCCGCTGTGCACGCGTGGCGTCGCCAATAAATTCATTGGCGAGAGGTGGGCGGCGGCTGATGGGCACGCGTGGCGTCGCCAATAGCTTCATTGGCGAGAGGTGGGCGGCGGCTGATGGGCACGCGTGGCGTCGCCAATAACTTCATTGGCAGAGGTGGGCGGCGGCCGCTCGGGAGCCGAGGAATGGCCATTCTCACGTGGCGGTCGAAGCGACTCCGGGCGGGCCCTACAATACCTAGCTCTACGCCGTTGGGTGGAGGCCGTGCACGGCTGCGATCTGCTGAGCGACGGCGATCCGCGAGAGGCTCACTCCGCAGTATGATTAGTCTAGGGAGGAGACGTGGTTCGGACCGTTGCACGGTTTTGTCCATCGCAGACTTCGCCATGCATGCGCCGCACCAACTCGAGCGCTCAGCAAGGCAGTGCATTTACGATTCAGAGCCATTTATGGTCGACGATTCAGAGCAATAAAGGAAGACTGAATCAGGCGCACCGCATTGACACGGATACACACACGCGCGACGTTTCATTGTAATTGATCGATTTGGCGCCCTATTTATACCCCCTCTTTCCCTCTCCACTCGGCGCGACACACAATCCATATATTCTCCACTTGAAGCTAATCCCCACCCAAGACCTTGCAACGCACCGGTAGGATGCAGTTCAACGCACCGGTCTTCCGTCGGCCTCCTACCGTGCCCGAGCGACGCTACCCGGCGGGCGTCGTCGTGGAGAACACACTCCGCGTGTGGGCCATCTCCAGGTGGAGGGGACCGGTCGAGCTCGCCCGCGCGTTCCTCACCGCCGGCTTTGCCCACCTCCCTTCGGACGCGCCGGTGATGTTTCGCCTCGACGAGGCCCGTGACCACACGCGCGCCTTCCTCTTGTTCCTCACGGTCACCTTCACCAACCGCTACGACGCGTACGAGCTCCTCGGCAAAGTCTTTTGGTGCGGCTGCGAGTTCATAGCATTCACTACGTTCAACATCTACACCAACTTTGAGTGCCACTTTCCCACGCGCAACATGATGCACACCCTTCCCTACAACTTCGACGAAGTGGAGGAGGAGGAGGAGGAGGAGGAGTGAAGTTCACGATGGCGGTGAAGCTGCCGGGGCTACTTGAGGATGGTCATGTTTAGTTTCATTAGTTTTAACATGTGTTTGTTATGTTTCCCGCTTTTTCTATGTCATGTCGTGTGCTACTCGTTTGAATTATGTACGTGCGAAAGGTTGAATTACTTATCTGTACTTTTTATCGTGCAAAAAAGTACTTATCTCATTGTGGAACAAATAACATCAACCCCAAATAAGTTCAACACCCAAAGTAAAAAAGTTCTACAGGTCTATGAGACCTTCCGGACACAAATCCACCCTAGCATTACAACTAGTGGAAATAATATCTGATAATGTTTTTTACGCACGTGCTTTCGCCGCGATGTCAAGGACATCCTTCTTCGCCTTCTCGTGCATGTTTGATTCTGCCATTATAATTTTGGCGGCAGTCATATTCCTGTTCTTGTTTATCGTTTCCTGCAACAATTATTATGTAGTTTAGATTACCGGGAGAGATAAACATGTGTGTAACAAAGATACTATAGATAAGAGGTAACCTGCGAAAATTCGGCCGTTAGTTTATCTCCATCCCAGTGCTCCATACATGCTAACAGGAACAGTCCACATGAGTTCCTGCATATAGATCAGAGGTAAACTATCTGCAATAGGCATCAATAGTAATGGCGTAAGATTAACGGTGGACTCACGTATCACTTTGCATAGGTATTGGGTATCTTTTAATTTCCCATTTCAAACGTCCTGGATACTTCTTTGTTGATATCTCATTGTTCGCAAACTCGACGTCCTTCAAGATTTCTTCTCTCTGTGAAGCATAAAATTTAAGTACAAAGTAATCGAGTACCAAAAGGTGGTCTTACATTCCGTGATCAAAAGTCATACCAGCTTTTCCACAAAATCCTTGCTCTGCTCAAGGCGCCATAACGAGTCTAGCACCTGAAATTCCTTCTTGTCACTGTGCATGACGACGGTGACCCAGTGGCATTTGGAAATGTTAACCGAGAAATAAGCCTACCAAAAATACATAGTTAATAATTAATGCATTAATAGTTAATTTTGAAACCTCTCACTTAATAATGTACAAGCAATCATTACCTTGTTAGTGCCAAAATATTCCAGCTCGCATCTTTCGTAGCAACTTGACATTTCTGCAATATCCGTCGTGTCAAGGTTTTTCTTTTTCCATCGCTGCCTTCTCGGTCGATTTTCGACTATAGAATTTGCCCTCCATGCAGGGCATATTGTCCTATCCTTCAATTTTAATCTCAGCTCAGCCAAGTAACACTCAATGACCTGCATATAATTCAAACAGGTGATCACTCCAGAGCACATATATATTCAAGCCTAGGAGAAATAGAAGGATGACATCGGTTGTTGGACTTACAGTGCCGCACAGCCATCCACGGTCAAGGATAGGTTTAAGAAAATCAGCCCTCGCCACAACCCCGTCTTCATTCTCGTACACAGTCTTACTTCTTTGGTTTTTTTTTTGTAGATTTGCATATTATCCGAATATACTCGGCAGCCGCGTCAATTATCTCCGGTGTCAGCGGATTTGATCCGTCCGTGGCATATTCGTTGTTGAACAAAGCATCAGGACCTATCGACAACAACCATATATAGTTAATTATGTGAACAAGATTCCTTGATATAGTGCAAAATATTTCAGAAAATATACCTTTTCTGAATGCGCGTGGAAACCGTTTAGGACAGTTGTGGGTCATCTCAATGGTTTGGGAACTTTATTTGCGAGGAGCTTTGCGTTTGCGCTTCCCGTAGACATCTTCCTTTTTCTCCTCCTTTTTGCCACATACATCATCTTTTTCTCCTCCTTCTTCCAACTTTCTATCGCTTTAGGTCATTTCGTGTTCAAGCTCTCAAATTCTTCTAATGCATCTGGAAGAGTTAAATCAATAGTTGCCGAGCAGGACGATTCAGGTGTAGCCTTGTCGTCGATGATTATGGGTACTTCAGGGGTGTCTCCGTGCTTAGGCGCTGGTGTCGTGTACCCAGCATTAGCAGTCTTCTTCTTGTCGGTGGGTGTCACGAAGTTCGAATCATCCATCGGCTCACTCTTCTTACTTGCATCTTCCAATTCATCGTCATGTTGATCCTTAACTGAATTCAAAAATGATGCAGTGCCGTCTGACTTGATGTCGTCAAAGTCCATGAAATCTTTAGGCGGAAGGACGCCATGGCTAGGTGTGGAGGCCGCTCCTTCTTTTTTGTCTTCCACCTCCTGATCTTCGTCATCAGACATGTCAGCCTTGCCTGCCCTGTACGCAACTCCTTTCGCGTTAAGCATTTTTAGGACTTTCTGCAGAACAAAATTCAGAAGGTAATTAATGTCATGCTGTGTAGAGATGCATTTCAGCAGATAGAAGCATACAAAAAATAGTCCATGTCACCTGAGCAGATACGTCTGCAACTTTGTCCATATGTTTGCTTAGTGATGTGTCTATGTGATTGGTCAGTTTAATCAGAATCTGCTCAACCATGACCTCCATTCTTGAACCTGGCGTTTTCATGCTAGAACCTGAAGCTTTAGCTCTTTTACTTTGCTTCCTCTTTGATCTTGGAGGAACGTCAGGTGTGTGGATCACCTCCCTTCTGTGGTTAGCAGATATGTCGTCGTCAATCTAGAAGGAATGCACATGAAGTGATGATGTAAGTCCACATGAAATGATGAAGATAATAGTACATGAGTAAGAGAAAACTTACCAAGCCTGTTCCTCGTCCATGTTGGTATTCAATGTTGTCTCTCTTACTCGCCTCTTCTTCTGTCCAGTTCCTCATCAACGGCTTTGATAACGTCAATTGTGAACCAGTTGGGTGCACTTTTTCATAGTAAATATACTGCATATGTTGGCACAACAGTTAAACACCTTTATACATTGTTGGATTTTTTTTAAGAGAATGGACGTGGTGAGGAGAAATATACCTGAAGCAGGGCTAGGTTGCCGCGGGGCCATTGCACCATCTCATGTTCACTTCGCAGCTTTCTTTATATTGTTAATTAAATAAGAACGTGTGAAACCATTGAAGTTCATTTTCTTCAATCGTGACACGTACTTAACAATTGTCCAATACTCCAACGGCTGTTGAGCTGGACTGTGGTGCAAGAACTGTACCAAGGGCCACAAGAACAGCTCTTCGAAGGAAGTCATCGTCGGCTAATCCGCTCTTGATTGCGTCCGAGATCAATCCATCAATACTCGATCGCCGGTGGACTTGTTCGAAAACGAGATGGTATATCATTTTCTCGCATATTCCCCATCCTCATAAAAGATGGTGTCAATATCCAGCCCATCTTTGCTTTGTCCTTGAGACCAAAAATTTCCTCCACATCGACTCCTTTTATAGTAATCGAGGGTTGATCTTTTTGCAAGTTGAATGTTTCTGACTCTGCGTCAAATGCCTTAAACATGAGTCTAAGTATAGACGATCGTGGACTTATACTCTTCATGTGAATCAAGCTTTGTAAATCAGCTTCAGCGAGTTTACATCGCTGAGCTTGTGTCATTCTTGTTACAAAGCCCACCCAACGAACCACATCGCACACACCAATTTTCAACTTACTGTTCATAAAAACGAGTAGATAAATGTCAAAATTTGTGTGCAAGTATAATGCCATGCAACATAATTTCTAAAGTCATATTTATGTTACGTATGAAAGGGCCGGATATTTTTTCTTAGATCATAATTCTATCCGCTATCTTTATCAAAGCGATGATTTGTGTTGAACAAAAATTTCCACTAAAGTGTTAAGATCTAAAATTCAAAGAACAATTATATTGACATCGATTACTGCCTATGATCTCACCATAATCACAAAAGCTATAAGGATATCATACGTACAGAAACATCCCAAACAAAGAACACGTACTGCATACAAGCAATAAGGCAAGGCAATACCTCGATGTTTGCATGTCTTGTGAGCAGCTAGAGGAGGCTTTCTCGCCGATAAGGGATGGGGAGGGAGGCGGCGGTAGTCAGATCTCACGGATGGCGGCGGCGTTGGGCGAGAGTGCTGGTGCCTAAAAAATGTGGAAGACGAGCTTACCCTGCCAATCTTCGTGATTATCGTGCATCAAGTTATGGTAGTTTCCTTCATCGCACGAAGGACGTGGGGTAATTGCGCGCGCGGTGCGTTGACCATTAACAGATGGGCCATTAGATTAGCCGTGCGGCCCAGGCCCAGAAGTAAAGGACGCTTTATTAAGAACGAGAGCAAGGTAGAAACCCTAGCTACAATTCCCCTTCAACGCCTCTACCTACGACTTCATCTACTCTAGATCGAACGTCGTGCCGCCGGCAAAGTCATGTCTTCCTCGAGCTCGGCCACTATAATCCGGCACCCAAGTTATGGTCCTCTCCCTATGATCAAGTGCACGAGCTGCCGGTGGCGCGTCGTGGAGAGGAAAACAGCCTCCACAACGTCCAACGCCGGCGATTTCGTCAGGTGCAATAGTCACAATGTAAGATGTTTTTAATGTTATTCAATATCCGTCTATTGTCATCAGGACTTATGCCAAAATTGTAAGTATGATTAATGTTCGTTATTTCTAGCCGGTTAGAGGAGGATGCAACTTCTGGTATTGGATTGAAAAGTACGCAGATCTGCTCGTGAAGAAGGGTATTGTTCCACCAAACTCACCTATGCTGATTCCCCTAGAAGGAGAAGTGGTTGAAGAAAACGGAGGAGATGGAGAACTACAGAAGCAAGATGCACTAAACAAGGACATGAAGCACCTGAAGAAAATAATTGTAATGAAGCTGAACGAAATTGTGTCAATGCTTCAGATTATAGCGATTCTTCTGGGTATTGTAATTGTACTCTTGGGTTATAAGAACTAAATTTGTAATATGAAATAAAGGATTTAGAAGTAGTGTACTCTCAGCAAGATATATTGCTACAAATTTGTACTGCATTGTTTGTTTTTTACTTAGTTTGTGGATCACTTGATTAACCATGCATTTGTCTGCGATTAAGTGGCCAACACAGTTCATCATTACTTAACAGGATCATGCATGTTTACAAAACACATCCACTAGCACGACAGGGACACGATAGCTGCCTTACAAGACTTAGATAATAAAACACATAAAAACTAGAAAAACAAGAGTGACAACGCCGTCATATCATCCTCCTTGGCTCCTCCTTGTAAGGATCACTCGTCGTCCTCCGGCATGATGTAGGGGAGGCAGTGCATGTTGCCCGGGTTGGGGAAGATGGCGTAGAAGTTGGTGAAGATGTTGTAGTTGGTGAATGCGATGAACTCGCACCCGCACCAAAACACCTGCCCGAGCAGACGGTGAGCGTCGAACCTGTTGGCGAAAGTTACGAAGAGGCCGATGACGTGGCCGGTGTTGCCATCGTAGTACTCCTCAAGCTCGAACATGCGTGGCGAGCCCGGAGGGAGGTGGCGGTAGCCGGCAGAGAGGAAGACTGAAGCTAGCTCCGTTGGGTCCCTCCACCTCGATATGGCCCACACGCGCAGCTGGTTGTCGCAGACGACTCCGGCCGGGTACTGTCTCTCCGGCACGGTTGCAGGGCGGCGGAACGTAGGGCCGTTGAACTGCATTGTGGCGATCCCCTTGAGATGTGGCGTGTATTGGATTTGGAGGCCGCGCGTTAGATGGGATGGGAGATGGATTTGAATGAGTGTGAGGAAGAGTGAGCACAATGGTGGCTTTAAATAGGCGTGGTCGCGTGGATGGGTGAGGTGAGGGGGCTTGTGAGCTGGTTTCCTTATCCACTAACTGCACATTGAAAAGCAGGACGGCATCCAAAGCGGCGCACGGTTTTTAGTGTGTCAATTAATTCGGCGCGTGGATACAGAACTGCGCGTGTGAACCCTACCTTTTTTAGCATGACGGAAAAACCCGACTGACCGACACGCCCGCGCGTGGAGCTGTTACCACTACCATGCGACACATCTGCACTCCGCGTCTCAGCGTTTCAGCGTTTCTGCGACGGAGCGACGACTGCAATGAGCGCATGCACGAGGCGAGCACCTCGCATGCATGGCAACACACGCAACCTGGTGGATCGCTGCGCATGCATGGCAGGCCTAGACGGGCTCGTTCGACGATGGCATGCGTGGACGCGCGAGCCAGAGCCCAACGGATATTTCGACGTCTCCTGCCAAACCGCGAGACGCTGGAAGAAAAAAAAGCTAGCCAATCACGTCGCCAAATCGTCGCTCTCGCGGATAGCCCGTTGATTCCTTCTAGAAGACAGATCCAACGGATGCAGTTCAGCACCGTAGCGTTAGATGCACTTAGATGGACGGTCGACGTTTTGTTTTCCAGACCTCTCTCATGTTTTAGCGGAGGAGTGTGCTATCAACTAAATGTTTTGTTTTATTAGCTATTTCTATTTTTATTGTGACTTTGTTGCTAGTAGATGATGTAAATATGCATTAAGTTAATAATTGTGTGCACGACAATCCTTGTGCTAAAAAAATAAACAGAAAAAACTATCTCTTGTTAGCTATCCAAACCATGTGCCAAGTGTGGCCTCACCCTGGCATCCGCAGCCACTTGATTTGCCCCAAAAGTGCATGTTTTGGCCTAAAACCCTATATTTGGGGTGTCTAGGTGCAACTCACCATGGTCTACCCCATATTATTCATGTAAATTCCAAGGGTAGAAGTGTGGGGCATGCATTGGTGCACCCATGTGCCAAGTGTGGCCTCACCCTGGCATCCCCAACCACTTGATTTGCCCCAAAAGTGCATGTTTTGGCCTAAAACCCTATATTTGGGGTGTCTGGGTGCAACCCAACATGGTCTACCCCATATTATTCATGTAAATTCCAAGGGTAGCAGTGTGGGGCATGCATTGGTGCACCCATGTGCCAAGTGTGGCCTCACCCATCCCCAGCCACTTGATTTGCCCCAAAAGTGCATGTTTTGGCCAAAAACCCTATATTTGGGGTGTCTAGGTGCAACTCACCATGGTCTACCCCATATTAATCATGTAAATTCCAAGGGTAGAAGTGTGGGGCATGCATTGGTGCACCCATGTGCCAAGTGTGGCCTCACCCTGGCATCCCCAGCCACTTGATTTGCCCCAAAAGTGCATGTTTTGGCCTAAAACCCTATATTTGGGGTGTCTGGGTGCAACTCACCATGGTCTACCCCAGATTATTCATCTAAATTCCAAGGGTGGCAGTGTGGGGCATGCATTGGTGCACCCATGTGCTAAGTGTGGCCTCACCCTGGCATCCCCAGCCACTTGATTTGCCCAAAAGTGCATGTTTTGGCCTAAAACCCTATATTTGGGGTGTTAGGGTGCAACTCACCATGGTCTACCCCATATTATTCATGTAAATTCCAAGGGTGGCAGTGTGGGGCATGAAATGGTGCACCCATGTGCCAAGTGTGGCCTCACCCTGGCATCCCCAGCCACTTGATTTGCCCCAAAAGTGCATGTTTTGGCCTAAAACCCTATATTTGGGGTGTCCGGTGCAACTCACCTTGGTCTACCCCAGATTATTCATCTAAATTCCAAGGGTGGCAGTGTGGGGCATGCATGTTTGGGTGCACCCTGGCATCCCCAGCCACTTGATTTGCCCCAAAAGTGCATGTTTTGGCCTAAAACCCTATATTTGGGGTGTCTGGGTGCAACCCACCAAGGTCTACCCCATATTATTCATGTAAATTCTAAGGGTGGCAGTGTGGGGCATGCATTGGTGCACCCATGTGCCAAGTGTGGCCTCACCCTGGCATCCCCAGCCACTTGATTTGCCCCAAAAGTGCATGTTTTGGCCTAAAACCCTATATTTGGGGTGTCTGGGTGCAACCCACCATGGTCTACCCCATATTATTCATGTAAATTACAAGGGTAGCAGTGTGGGGCATGCATTGGTGCACCCATGTGCCAAGTGTGGCCTCACCCTGGCATCCCCAGCCACTTGATTTGCCCCAAAAGTGCATGTTTTGGCCTAAAACCCTATATTTGGGGTGTCTGGGTGCAACCCACCATGGTCTACCCCATATTATTCATGTAAATTACAAGGGTAGCAGTGTGGGGCATGCATTGGTGCACCCATGTGCCAAGTGTGGCCTCACCCTGGCATCCCCAGCCACTTGATTTGCCCCAAAAGTGCATGTTTTGGCCTAAAACCCTATATTTGGGGTGTCTAGGTGCAACCCACCAAGGTCTACCCCATATTATTCATGTAAATTCCAAGGGTAGCAGTGTGGGGCATGCATTGGTGCACCCATGTGCCAAGTGTGGCCTCACCCTGGCATCCCCAGCCACTTGATTTGCCCCAAAAGTGCATGTTTTGGCCTAAAACCCTATATTTGGGGTGTCTGGGTGCAACTCACCATGGTCTACCCCATATTATTCATCTAAATTCCAAGGGTAGAAGTGTGGGGCATGCATTGGTGCACCCATGTGCCAAGTGTGGCCTCACCACAGCATCCCCACCACTTGATTTGCCCCAAAAGTGCATGTTTTGGCCTAAAACCCTATATTTGGGGTGTCTGGGTGCAACCCATCATGGTCTACCCCATATTATTCATGTAAATTCCAAGGATAGCAGTGTGGGGCATGCATTGGTGCACCCATGTGCCAAGTGTGGCCTCACCCTGGCATCCCCAACCACTTGATTTGCCCCAAAAGTGCATGTTTTGGCCTAAAACCCTATATTTGGGGTGTCTGGGTGCAACCCACCATGGTCTACCCCATATTATTCATGTCAATTCCAAGGGTAGCAGTTTGGGGCATGCATTGATGCACCCATGTGCCAAGTGTGGCCTCACCCTGGCATCCCCAGCCACTTGATTTGCCCCAAAAGTGCATGTTTTGGCCTAAAACCCTATATTTGGGGTGTCTGGGTGCAACCCACCAAGGTCTACCCCATATTATTCATGTAAATTCCAAGGGTGGCAGTGTGGGGCATGCATTGGTGCACCCATGTGCCAAGTGTGGCCTCACCCTGGCATCCCCAGCCACTTGATTTGCCCCAAAAGTGCATGCTTTGGCCTAAAACCCTATATTTGGGGTGTCTGGGTGCAACGCACCATGGTCTACCCCATATTATTCATGTAAATTCCAAGGGTAGCAGTGTGGGGCATGCATTGGTGCACCCATGTGCCAAGTGTGGCCTCACCCAAGTGTATGCCACATTTAAGCCACATTTATCATTTTAGGGTTTTAGGGTTTTAGGGTTTTAGGGTTTTAGGGTTCAATTCAAAATAATTCAAAACATGGTGGAACCTTCCCATGGAGCCTTGTTATGTTACCTACAACTTAGAAAAATAATAATGGAAAAGGAAATATAGAGATATGAAGTTTTTATGCCAAAAGCTTCAAAACCACTTCCTAGTCCATGAGCTACTAGATATGAAGATGCAGGGCTTTCTGCTCAATACACCTCCCAAATACCCACTATGCTTACAAAATTTGTCCAAATGAGTCCAAATTCGTCACACTTGTGTATCTTTGAGTTGCAAACAATATCTACTCGGCCAAAATGTAATATATTTTTCAAATAACACAATTTTACAATTTTTATGCCAAAAGCTTCAATTTCCCTTAGTCCGTTTATTATTTTACAACCCTGGCAGTCGCATATTCCAGTCGCATCCTCCTCTCTCGTATTTCCTCTCTTACTACGGCGGTCGCGGCGGCGCGGATCTAACCGTGCGTGCGGCGGCGCGGATCTAACCGTGTGTGCGGCGGCGTGCAGCGGCGCGGATCTAACCGTGCGTGCGCCGTGGATCTAAGAGTGCCGGTGAGGTTCTAACCGTCAGAAATAGTTCAAATGTCTCTCTTTGTCTCTCTTTGTCTCTAACCGGTGAGGATTCTATTCTCAGATCTGTTGAATGATGAAGAACACCAAGACGGCGGCCGTGCCGACAGTGGTCATCGATGCCACGAACATTGAAGCCATTGCCTACAACATCGCTTCGACGGCGCAGACCCAGACTTCAATGTCGGAGCCTGTTGATGTCTCACTTCCGGTGCCGAGAGTGCGAATCGATGCCAAGACGATTGAAGCCATCGTCTACAACCGCGCTGCAAAGCCGCCGATCCAGCCCTCCGCAGATCCGTCGCTGATGAAGTACACCAAGACAGCGGCGGTTCCGACACTGGTCATCGATGCCACGAACATTGAAGCCATCGCCGATAACATCGCTTCAACGTTTGATGGCGCAGATGACCGTGTTCGACGCCGCAAATTGGGATAAATTATGATAAATTTGTATTTTTCAATTTCCAAATGGGATAAAATTGTTCGAACTACTACCTCCGTCTCAAAAAAGCTTCTCCACGTTCTTGATGTGTCCATGTACATCCGTATGTATGATTTGAATTCTATCCCAACTTGATTGGGAAGATATTGATATGTATTTGATCCGGAGGCTGGTACATGCTTTCACTTTTGGGATCCCTTCACTTTTATAAAATGTTCATGCATTCTAAAATTATCGTGCGCATTACGTAGCACAAGTAGGAAATTGTACACCAAAATACAGTGCTTAGAGCCACAACAAAATACAGTGGTTAGAGCCATCTACTGAATAACAATTCTATACTAAATCGTCTACCAGAACCACATAACTGCTAGGACAGGGATGACACCTAATAAAACTGCACAGATGAATCTACTTTTCTCCTCTCCCATCACTTTAAGTTCATGTTCTAGATTTTCTACCACTTGATCTCTCCCATCTACTGAATAACAAAAGTGCATGTTTTGGCCTAAAACCCTATATTTGGGGTGTCTGGGTGCAACTCACCATGGTCTACCCCATATTATTCATGTAAATTCCAAAGGTAGCAGTGTGGGGCATGCAATGGTGCACCCATGTGCCAAGTGTGGCCTCACCCTGGCATCCCCAGCCACTTGATTTGCCCCAAAAGTGCATGTTTTGGCCTAAAACCCTATATTTGGGGTGTCTGGGTGCAACTCACCATGGTCTACCCCATATTATTCATCTAAATTCCAAGGGTAGAAGTGTGGGGCATGCATTGGTGCACCCATGTGCCAAGTGTGGCCTCACCCTGGCATCCCCAGCCACTTGATTTGCCCCAAAAGTGCATGTTTTGGCCTAAAACCCTATATTTGGGGTGTCTGGGTGCAACCCACCATGGTCTACCCCATATTATTCATGTAAATTCCAAGGGTAGCAGTGTGGGGCATGCATTGGTGCACCCATGTTCGAAGTGTGGCCTCACCCTGGCATCCCCAGCCACTTGATTTGCCCCAAAAGTGCATGTTTTGGCCTAAAACCCTATATTTGGGGTGTCTGGGTGCAACCCACCATGGTCTACCCCATATTATTCATGTAAATTCCAAGGGTAGCAGTTTGGGGCATGCATTGGTGCACCCATGTGCCAAGTGTGGCCTCACCCTGGCATCCCCAGCCACTTGATTTGCCCCAAAAGTGCATGTTTTGGCCTAAAACCCTATATTTGGGGTGTCTGGGTGCAACCCACCAAGGTCTACCCCATATTATTCATGTAAATTCCAAGGGTGGCAGTGTGGGGCATGCATTGGTGCACCCATGTGCCAAGTGTGGCCTCACCCTGGCATCCCCAGCCACTTGATTTGCCCCAGAAGTGCATGCTTTGGCCTAAAACCCAATATTTGGGGTGTCTGGGTGCAACTCACCATGGTCTACCCCATATTATTCATGTAAATTCCAAGGGTGGCAGTGTGGGGCATGCATTGGTGCACCCATGTGCCAAGTGTGGCCTCACCCTTGCATCCCCAGCCACTTGATTTGCCACAAAAGTGCATGTTTTGGCCTAAAACCCTATATTTGGGGTGTCTGGGTGCAACTCACCATGGTCTACCCCATATTATTCATGTAAATTCCAAGGGTGGCAGTGTGGGGTATGCATTGGTGCACCCATGTGCCAAGTGTGGCCTCACCCTGGCATCCCCAGCCACTTGATTTGCCCAAAAGTGCATGTTTTGGCCTAAAACCCTATATTTGGGGTGTCTGGGTGCAACTCACCATGGTCTACCCCATATTATTCATGTAAATTCCAAGGGTAGCAGTGCGGGGCATGCATTGGTGCACCCATGTGCCAAGTGTGGACTCACCCTGGCATCCCCAGCCACTTGATTTGCCCCAAAAGTGCATGTTTTGGCCTAAAACCCTATATTTGGGGTGTCTGGGTGCAACTCACCATGGTCTACCCCATATTATTCATGTAAATTCCAAGGGTAGCAGTTTTGGGCATGCATTGGTGCACCCATGTGCCAAGTGTGGCCTCACCCTGGCATCCCCAGCCATTTGATTTGCCCCAAAAGTGCATGTTTTGGCCTAAAACCCTATATTTGGGGTGTCTGGGTGCAACTCACCATGGTCTACCCCATATTATTCATGTAAATTCCAAGGGTGGCAGTGTGGGGCATGCATTGGTGCACCCATGTGCCAAGTGTGACCTCACCCTGGCATCCCCAGCCACTTGATTTGCCCCAAAAGTGCATGTTTTGGCCTAAAACCCTATATTTGGGGTGTCTGGGTGCAACCCACCATGGTCTACCCCATATTATTCATGTAAATTCCAAGGGTGGCAGTGTGGGGCATGCATTGGTGCACCCATGTGCCAAGTGTGGCCTCACCCTGGCATCCCCAGCCACTTGATTTGCCCAAAAGTGCATGTTTTGGCCTAAAACCCTATATTTGGGGTGTCTGGGTGCAACTCACCATGGTCTACCCCATATTATTCATGTAAATTCCAAAGGTAGCAGTGTGGGGCATGCAATGGTGCACCCATGTGCCAAGTGTGGCCTCACCCTGGCATCCCCAGCCATTTGATTTGCCCCAAAAGTGCATGTTTTGGCCTAAAACCCTATATTTGGGGTGTCTGGGTGCAACTCACCATGGTCTACCCCATATTATTCATCTAAATTCCAAGGGTAGAAGTGTGGGGCATGCATTGGTGCACCCATGTGCCAAGTGTGGCCTCACCCTGGCATCCCCACCATTTGATTTGCCCCAAAAGTGCATGTTTTGGCCTAAAACCCTATATTTGGGGTGTCTGGGTGCAACCCACCATGGTCTACCCCATATTATTCATGTAAATTCCAAGGATAGCAGTTTGGGGCAAGCATTGGTGCACCCATGTGCCAAGTGTGGCCTCACCCTGGCATCCCCAGCCACTTGATTTGCCCCAAAAGTGCATGTTTTGGCCTAAAACCCTATATTTGGGGTGTCTGGGTGCAACCCACCATGGTCTACCCCATATTATTCATGTAAATTCCAATGGTAGCAGTTTGGGGCATGCATTGGTGCACCCATGTGCCAAGTGTGGCCTCACCCTGGCATCCCCAGCCACTTGATTTTCCCCAAAAGTGCATGTTTTGGCCTAAAACCCTATATTTGGGGTGTCTGGGTGCAACCCTCCAAGGTCTACCCCATATTATTCATGTAAATTCCAAGGGTGGCAGTGTGGGGCATGCATTGGTGCACCCATGTGCCAAGTGTGGCCTCACCCTGGCATCCCCAGCCACTTGATTTGCCCCAAAAGTGCATGCTTTGGCCTAAAACCCTATATTTGGGGTGTCTGGGTGCAACTCACCATGGTCTACCCCATATTATTCATGTAAATTCCAAGGGTGGCAGTGTGGGGCATGCATTGGTGCACCCATGTGCCAAGTGTGGCCTCACCCTGGCATCCCCAGCCACTTGATTTGCCCCAAAAGTGCATGTTTTGGCCTAAAACCCTATATTTGGGGTGTTTGGGTGCAACCCACCATGGTCTACCCCATATTATTCATGTAAATTCCAAGGGTGGCAGTGTGGGGCATGCAATGGTGCACCCATGTGCCAAGTGTGGCCTCACCCTGGCATCCCCAGCCACTTGATTTGCCCCAAAAGTGCATGTTTTGGCCTAAAACCCTATATTTGGGGTGTCTGGGTGCAACCCACCATGGTCTACCCATATTATTCATGTAAATTCCAAGGGTAGAAGTGTGGGGCATGCATTGGTGCACCCATGTGCCAAGTGTGGCCTCACCCTGGCATCCCCAGCCACTTGATTTGCCCCAAAAGTGCATGTTTTGGCCTAAAACCCTATATTTGGGGTGTCTGGGTGCAACTCACCATGGTCTACCCCATATTATTCATGTAAATTCCAAGGGTGGCAGTGTGGGGCATGCAATTGTGCACCCATGTCCCAAGTGTGGCCTCACCCTGGCATCCCCAGCCACTTGATTTGCCCCAAAAGTGCATGTTTTGGCCTAAAACCCTATATTTGTGGTGTCTGGGTGCAACTCACCATGGTCTACCCCATATTATTCATCTAAATTCCAAGGGTAGAAGTGTGGGGCATGCATTGGTGCACCCATGTGCCAAGTGTGGCCTCACCCTGGCATCCCCAGCCACTTGATTTGCCCCAAAAGTGCATGTTTTGGCCTAAAACCCTATATTTATTATTAGCTATTTCTATTTTTATTGTGACTTTGTTGCTAGTAGATGATGTAAATATGCATTAAGTTAATAATTGTGTGCACGACAATCCTTGTGCTAAAAAATAAACAGAAAAAACTATCTCTTGTTAGCTATCCAAACCATGTGCCAAGTGTGGCCTCACCCTGGCATCCCCAGCCACTTGATTTGCCCCAAAAGTGCATGTTTTGGCCTAAAACCCTATATTTGGGGTGTCTGGGTGCAACTCACCGTGGTCTACCCCATATTATTCATGTAAGAGGCGGCTGTGGCGGCTGGGTTGGGAGAGAGAGAGTGAGACAGGGGAGAAAGTTGCTTTTGGTATAGGACATTTTGGGGTGGGTGGGGCAAAATGGCACCCACTGACGTGTGGGGCCATCTAGCAGTAGATACCACTGGGTTGGGCCATTTCCGGTAATTTTATGTGGATTAGGGGCCAGCAGGTAAAATGGAACCCTCATTCGCGGATTTTACTAATTTTAATAAATCAGAAATTCACAGACGAAAAACCCTCCTCCGCCTCTCCGCTTCTTGACGGTTCCACTCCTCCTCCCACTCATTTATCTCCGCTTCTTGCCGGTTCCACCCCACTAGACGAAAAACCCTCCTCCTCCGCTTCTGCCTCCTCCGCGCCATGGACGCTTCTTCTTCCTCTTCCTCTGTCCCGCAACCGCTTCTGCCTCCTCCGCCGTCAGCCATGCAGGCCTTTACTCAGATCAGGACCTTCACCGTCCATGGTGGCAAGGAGATCGATGTTGTCTACACAAACGAGGAGGAGACGATGAGCAAGTACCTGAAGATGTACGCGCAGTGGTATGCGGAAGAAGAAGAGAACAAATTTGTAGGATTGGATCTCGAGCACACTCCGGAGGACCCCAACCACGAAGAAGACAACTACCTCGCCGTCGTTCAACTGTCCATGAGGAACCACGTCCTCGTCTGCCACTATTCTTGGTTTGTAGACCTTAATCTTGCTCTGATTTAGTTAATCTTGCTCAGATTTTAGTTAATCGCTAGTGCATGAACCAAGTCACCCTCGAGTGCTCTGTTTTAGTTAATCTTGATCTGTTTTAGTTAATCTCGAGTGCTCTGTTTTCTCTGTTTGAGAGAAAATTGCAACTCACATGCACCATAATTCGCAAGGCAGTTTCAAGAATATGGGATAGTGCATTTTATTGAAAGAAATTGTGGAGAGGGGATTATCCATAATTCTTGTGTTAATGAACCGTGTATTTAGCTATATGATGTTGAATTGTGAATTTAGTTTCAGACCGAGTCATATTTCTGTGTTTTCTAACTGGGAATTCGTGCAACAGCAAGTTACAAATTGGTTCATTTGGGCTAGGTGCAACAAATTAAACTACAAACTGTGCTAGCTGCAAAACTAGTTTTGTTTCTGTGTTTTGTGTAACAAAAGCCACAAAGCATGCATGGTGTCCTGATCTTGCAGATTGAATCTATCCATATGCTCATCTAGCATTTACTGGATTTCATTATACCAAATTAATTATCACAAAGCAAATTTCCGGAGTCCTGATCTTGCATTTGGTAGACTTTTGTTAGTTTCAAAATTAATGATGCAAAATGATATTTCAATGACTAAAAAATTGCACTTACACATTTCATAAAAGTGTTGGTCATGCATTCTTTTAGTATCAAATGGATTATGACTAGATAATTTTCAGACTCTTGATCATGCACTTACTAAACTTATGTCAATTTTATTCAAGTTATGAGATTGCATAGACTAAACATTCGTATTCCCAAATTTTATTCAAGTATTGATCTCGCAAGTACTAAATTTTTGCATCAAATTGAATCTATCCATATGCTCATCTAGCATGTACTGGATTTCATTATACTAAATTAATTATCACAAGCAAATTTTCGGAGTCTTGATCTTGCATTTAATAGACTTTTGTTAGTTTCAAAATTATATGATGCAAAATGAAATTTCAATGACTAAACAATTGCACTTACACATTTCATAAAAGTGTTGTTCATGCATTCTATTAGTACCAAATGAATTATGACTAGATAATTTTCAGACTGTTGATCATGAACTTACTAAACTTATGTAGTTTCAAATTTTATATTCAAGCTATGAGATTGCATATAGACTAGCTTCGTAGTCCCAAATTTTATTCAAGTGTTGATCTCGCAAGTAATAATTTTTTGCTTTCAGGACCAATGGGGAATGTCCGGCGCTGCGCTCATTCCTTCAAAATCAAGGAATTGTGTTCTGCACCGTTGACAATAGAGCAGATTTTATAAAGTTATATTACGAGAAGATTATAATTCCTAGGGAGAACTGGATCGATATCCAGAAATTTGTCAACGTCAAAGGTCTCAACGAGAGAGGAAAATTAATGAGGGATGGAATGGCTAGTCTTGCAACTAGCATCATCGACGAGTCGTACAGCCAGATGAAGGACAAATTCCCTCTAGAGAGGCACGATTCTTTGGGAAGAGCGGCCGTTGTCTGATTTAAACCTGGAGTATGCAGCTAAAGATGCTTATGTGAGCTACCAGCTCTACGTTAAGATATGGTTCTTCCTGCGTTACCTTGTCTTTTGCCCCGGTTGCAAGAAGGAAGACACGCTGAGGGGACATTTGTGTGACAAATGCAATAAAGCAGAGATCGAAGTTGAACGTGCACAGAAAAATGCTGCAGCTGAAATAGCAAGGTTAAATGCTGAACTTGCAAGCGTGCAGGCTGAACTAGCAAGCTTGAAGGCAGCAGCTTCCAGCGACAACACCCAGCAGACAAGTCCCCCTCATGGCAAGCGGAGGAAGATGAATGATGAGCAGTGGCTGGAGAGTAGTGATGCGACGAAGAGTAGTGATTATTGGCAGAACCTGAGGAAGTCGTGGACTGGTGATGAGCAGAAGAGTGATGATCTGTGGATGACGGAGATGAGTGATCAGCAGAGCCCGAAGAGTGATAATCCGTGGCTGACGAAGCCAGGCAATTACTGACGACTTCTCCAAAGATCCATGCCTAGTTAATTATTTGTACGTATTTGCTTGTCAAGAAACTTTGCTTCTATCATCTCTGTTTGTTTATGAAGCATCTATTGTGCTCCTTTCCGGATTTTTTGGCTCGGCTTCCCGCATGCGTCGTGGAAGGCCAATGACAACCACACAATTTACTGCTCCACTTCCGATGTTTAAGGCGATATAAATAATATCGAAGGGTAGTTTTGGGAGAAAACGTATACACCGCATCGTGCGCCTTATGCTATGACGAAATTTTGGAAAAATATTTACGCCTTATCCTTTGAGACGGAGGAAGTAACTGTTGTTAATGTGTTTAATTTCTTTATGCAGTACTTTTCGAAGGGATTCACCATGAGCCACGTTATCCCTAATGCTGCCAGCAGAAGTAAAAGTAAAGTCTTATTCATGGAGCATTTAAATTTGGAGCACTTGCACAGAACAGTAAACATCAAAGGCGCGCCAACATCAAATAGACACCCAAAATATAGTTTCAACATCAGTTGGCGCAATGTACTGGCCGTCAGTTGGCGCAACTGACGAAACATCAAAGAAACACCCAATTGGCCAGGCCGCCGGTTGGGGCACTCGATGGGCCTGCCTCGTTTTCGTCCCTCCCGTTTGACGCCTGCCTTATTGCCCTCCTCTCCGCCCTAGCTTCGCGCATCCGCCGGTGGAGCATGGCCGCTGGCGTTGGTGGAGCTTGCCGGCGACGCTGCCCCCTCACAGACGCAAGTCTCGCTTGCTCGTCCTCCGGCATGATGTAGGGGAGGCAGTGCATGTTGCCCGGGGTGGGGAAGATGGCGTAGAAGTTGGTGAAGATGTTGTAGTTGGTGAATGCGATGAACTCGCACCCGCACCAAAACACCTGCCCGAGCAGATGGTGAGCGTCGAACCTGTTGGTGAAAGTTACGAAGAGGCCGATGACGTTGCCGGAGTTGCCGTCGTAGTACTTCTCAAGCTCGAACATGCTTGGCGAGTCCGGAGGGAGGTGGCGGTAGCCGGAAGAGAGGAAGCATGAAGCTAGCTCCGTTGGGCCCCTCCACCTCGATATGGCCCACACGCGCAGCTGGTTCTCGCAGACGACTCCGGCCGGGTACTGTCTCTCCGGCACGGTTCCAGGGCGGCGGAACATAGGGCCGTTGAACTGCATTGTAGCGATCTCCTTGAGATGTGGCGTGTATTGGATTTGGAGGCGGTTAGATGGGATGGGAGATAGATTTGATGAGTGTGAGACAGAGTGAGCACAATGGTGGCGTTAAATAGGCGTGGATGGGTGAGGTGAGGGGGCTTGTGAGCTGCTTTCGTGTTATCCACTAACTGCACATTGAAACGTAGGACACGGCATCCAAAGCGGCGCACGGTGTTTAGTGTGTCAATTAATTAGGCGCGTGGATACAGAACTGCGCGTGTGAACCGAAACCTTTTTCAGCGTGACGGAAAAAACGGACCGATGACCGACACGCCCGCGTGAAGCTGTTACCACTGCCATGCGACACATCTGCACGCCGCGTCTCAGAGTTTCAGCATTTCAGCGTTTGTGCGACGGAGCGACGTCTGCAACGAGCGCATGCATGGCAACACGCAACGTGGTGGATCGCTGCGCATGCATGGCAGGCCTAGATGGGCTCGTTCGATGATGGCATGCATGGACGCGCGAGCCAGAGCCCAACGGATATTTCGACGTCTCCTGCCAAACCGCGAGACGCTGGAAGAAAAAAAACGCTAGCCAATCACGTCGCCAAATCGTCGCTCTCGCGGATAGCCCGTTGATTCCTTCTAGAAGACCGATCCAACGGATGCAGTTCAACACCGTAGCGTTAGATGCACTAAGATGGACGGTCGACGTTTTGTTTTCCAGACCTCTCTCATGTTTTAGCGGAGGAGTGTGCTATCAACTAAATGTTTTGTTTTATTAGCTATTTCTATTTTTATTGTGACTTTGTTGCTAGTAGATGATGTAAATATGCATTAAGTTAATAATTGTGTGCACGACAATCCTTGTGCTAAAAAAATAAACAGAAAAAACTATCTCTTGTTAGCTATCCAAACCATGTGCCAAGTGTGGCCTCACCCTGGCATCCCCAGCCACTTGATTTGCCCCAAAAGTGCATGTTTTGGCCTAAAACCCTATATTTGGGGTGTCTGGGTGCAACCCACCATGGTCTACCCCATATTATTCATGTAAATTCCAAGGGTAGCAGTGTGGGGCATGCATTGGTGCACCCATGTGCCAAGTGTGGCCTCACCCTGGCATCCCCAGCCACTTGATTTGCCCCAAAAGTGCATGTTTTGGCCTAAAACCCTATATTTGGGGTGTCTGGGTGCAACCCACCATGGTCTACCCCATATTATTCATGTAAATTCCAAGGGTGGCAGTGTGGGGCATGCATTGGTGCACCCATGTGCCAAGTGTGGCCTCACCCTGGCATCCCCAGCCACTTGATTTGCCCCAAAAGTGCATGTTTTGGCCTAAAACCCTATATTTGGGGTGTCTGGGTGCAACTCACCATAGTCTACCCCATATTATTCATGTAAATTCCAAGGGTAGAAGTGTGGGGCATGCATTGGTGCACCCATGTCCCAAGTGTGGCCTCAACCTGGCATCCCCATCCACTTGATTTGCCCCAAAAGTGCATGTTTTGGCCTAAAACCCTATATTTGGGGTGTCTGGGTGCAACCCACCATGGTCTACCCCATATTATTCATGTAAACTCTAAGGGTAGCAGTGTGGGGCATGCAATGGTGCACCCATGTGCCAAGTGTGGCCTCACCCTGGCATCCCTAGCCACTTGATTTGCCCCAAAAGTGCATGTTTTGGCCTAAAACCCTATATTTGGGGTGTCTGGGTGCAACTCACCATGGTCTACCCCATATTATTCATGTAAATTCCAAGGGTAGAAGTGTGGGGCATGCATTGGTGCACCCATGTGCCAAGTGTGGCCTCACCCTGACATCCCCAGCCACTTGATTTGCCCCAAAAGTGCATGTTTTTTTGGCCTAAAACCCTATATTTGGGGTGTCTGGGTGCAACCCACCATGGTCTACCCCATATTATTCATGTAAATTCCAAGGGTAGCAGTGTGGGGCATGCATTGGTGCACCCATGTGCCAAGTGTGGCCTCACCCTGGCATCCCCAGCCACTTGATTTGCCCCAAAAGTGCATGTTTTGGCCTAAAACCCTATATTTGGGGTGTCTGGGTGCAACCCACCATGGTCTACCCATATTATTCATGTAAATTCCAAGTGTGGCAGTGTGGGGCATGCATTGGTGCACCCATGTGCCAAGTGTGGCCTCACCCTGGCATCCCCAGCCACTTGATTTGCCCCAAAAGTGCATGTTTTGGCCTAAAACCCTATATTTTGGGTGTCTGGGTGCAACCCACCATGGTCTACCCCATATTATTCATGTAAATTCCAAGGGTAGCAGTGTGGGGCATGCATTGGTGCACCCATGTGCCAAGTGTGGCCTCACCCTGGCATCCCCAGCCACTTGATTTGCCCCAAAAGTGCATGTTTTGGCCTAAAACCCTATATTTGGGGTGTCTGGGTGCAACCCACCATGGTCTACCCCATATTATTCATGTAAATTCCAAGTGTGGCAGTGTGGGGCATGCATTGGTGCACCCATGTGCCAAGTGTAGCCTCACCCTGGCATCCCCAGCCACTTGATTTGCCCCAAAAGTGCATGTTTTGGCCTAAAACCCTATATTTGGGGTGTCTGGGTGCAACTCAACATGGTCTACCCCATATTATTCATGTAAATTCCAAGGGTAGCAGTGTGGGGCATGCATTGGTGCACCCATGTGCCAAGTGTGGCCTCACCCATCCCCAGCCACTTGATTTGCCCCAAAAGTGCATGTTTTGGCCTAAAACCCTATATTTGGGGTGTCTGGGTGCAACTCACCATGGTCTACCCCATATTATTCATGTAAATTCCAAGGGTAGAAGTGTGGGGCATGCATTGGTGCACCCATGTGCCAAGTGTGGCCTCACCCTGGCATCCCCAGCCACTTGATTTGCCCCAAAAGTGCATGTTTTGGCCTAAAACCCTATATTTGGGGTGTCTGGGTGCAACCCACCATGGTCTACCCCATATTATTCATGTAAATTCCAAGGGTAGCAGTGTGGGGCATGCATTGGTGCACCCATGTGCCAAGTGTGGCCTCACCCTGGCATCCCCAGCCACTTGATTTGCCCCAAAAGTGCATGTTTTGGCCTAAAACCCTATATTTGGGGTGTCTGGGTGCAACCCACCATGGTCTACCCCACATTATTCATGTAAATTCCAAGGGTGGCAGTGTGGGGCATGCATTGGTGCACCCATGTGCCAAGTGTGGCCTCACCCTGGCATCCCCAGCCACTTGATTTGCCCCAAAAGTGCATGTTTTGGCCTAAAACCCTATATTTGGGGTGTCTGGGTGCAACTCACCATGGTCTACCCCATATTATTCATGTAAATTCCAAGGGTAGAAGTGTGGGGCATGCATTGGTGCACCCATGTCCCAAGTGTGGCCTCACCCTGGCATCCCCATCCACTTGATTTGCCCCAAAAGTGCATGTTTTGGCCTAAAACCCTATATTTGGGGTGTCTGGGTGCAACCCACCATGGTCTACCCCATATTATTCATGTAAACTCTAAGGGTAGCAGTGTGGGGCATGCAATGGTGCACCCATGTGCCAAGTGTGGCCTCACCCTGGCATCCCTAGCCACTTGATTTGCCCCAAAAGTGCATGTTTTGGCCTAAAACCCTATATTTGGGGTGTCTGGGTGCAACTCACCATGGTCTACCCCATATTATTCATGTAAATTCCAAGGGTAGAAGTGTGGGGCATGCATTGGTGCACCCATGTGCCAAGTGTGGCCTCACCCTGGCATCCCCAGCCACTTGATTTGCCCCAAAAGTGCATGTTTTGGCCTAAAACCCTATATTT
The DNA here is from genome assembly GCF_019359855.2 of Lolium perenne. NCBI lineage: Eukaryota > Viridiplantae > Streptophyta > Magnoliopsida > Poales > Poaceae > Lolium > Lolium perenne. The sequence goes on along the minus strand of NC_067244.2, from coordinate 236,528,981 downwards.
GGGGTGTCTGGGTGCAACCCACCATGGTCTACCCCATATTATTCATGTAAATTCCAAGGGTAGCAGTGTGGGGCATGCATTGGTGCACCCATGTGCCAAGTGTGGCCTCACCCTGGCATCCCCAGCCACTTGATTTGCCCCAAAAGTGCATGTTTTGGCCTAAAACCCTATATTTGGGGTGTCTGGGTGCAACCCACCATGGTCTACCCCATATTATTCATGTAAATTCCAAGGGTGGAAGTGTGGGGCATGCATTGGTGCACCCATGTGCCAAGTGTGGCCTCACCCTGGCATCCCCAGCCACTTGATTTGCCCAAAAGTGCATGTTTTGGCCTAAAACCCTATATTTGGGGTGTCTGGGTGCAACTCACCATGGTCTACCCCATATTATTCATGTAAATTCCAAAGGTAGCAGTGTGGGGCATGCATTGGTGCACCCATGTGCCAAGTGTGGCCTCACCCTGGCATCCCCAGCCACTTGATTTGCCCCAAAAGTGCATGTTTTGGCCTAAAACCCTATATTTGGGGTGTCTGGGTGCAACTCACCATGGTCTACCCCATATTATTCATGTAAATTCCAAGGGTAGAAGTGTGGGGCATGCATTGGTGCACCCATGTGCCAAGTGTGGCCTCACCCATCCCCAGCCACTTGATTTGCCCCAAAAGTGCATGTTTTGGCCTAAAACCCTATATTTTCCCTCTTAAATATAAAAAAGAAAAAAAATTAAACAAAGGCTGCCTTGCTTGGACGATGATCCGGCCCACGAAACGAATTTCCGGCACGAAACGATCAGGCCCACCCACCCAACATATTAGTTAACAACTTTAATTGTGCAGGGCGTAATTTGCGGCAACACGTACTACCCATCACGGGTAACCCACACCCCCACGAACTATATCATCGTCGTCTTTTCACACCGTTTCATCTCAGCGACGTCTGGGAGGCCGACCAAGCAACATCTTTCACCTGTTCATCTGAGAGAACTAGTGTTGATCATCGACGGCACCCCTTTGCCATGGATCAGGTATGTCAAGACTTTCACCTGTCGTAATATTATTTGACTTGTCGTCGAGATAGATCGCAAATTAGGTATGGGAGGCCGCCATGGGAATCGACCAGATCAACACATCCAAAATCTCATTGGATAGAGTCGACGCTTCATACTTATTAGATTATACGTACTTATGATTCTAGTTCTCCGAAACCCCTTTCGGGTAGATCATAAACACAAGTATATATAATGTCCTTAGGCCGCCATGTCCTTAATGCGTAATCTACAACTATGGTTAGATCATCCAGGGCAGATTAACGTTTGGGTAAATAATCGATTGTCCCCTCCTTATTTTATCACAAAGATTTGCACTAATCGCCACTAGTTAGATCTCTATATCCGGGACGCTTGAGTATTCCACACAAGAACTCATCAGTTATATGTGTTGTACACTTTGCTAGGTGGCACAACGTGTTAGCCCACGGCGTTGCGGTGCTGCAGTGAGGAAGAACAAAAAGCATATCGTAAGAGGTACACAAATTTAGGACACTCTTGTTTTCCAAGGAAATTGTAATATTCTGGTTTATGTATATAATTTTGTATGCAGGTCCTAACTGTGAGGAGGGTGAGGATTTTGAAGGTTTCATCAGGTATGCCAATCGCGTAAGAATGGATGATGCACAATTTGCTACATTGAAACAGCTAGTTGACAAGCACATGCCAAGAAAGCCACCGTATGTCTGCACGATCAAAAAATCAATCGTCGTGAAGAATAAAGCAAAAATGGTAAGCGCTGGATTACACACCAAAATTTTCACAGTTTCCTAACATAGCTGATTGAATTCTCTAATTGACTGTAATCTTATATGCAGTACTTCTCGAGGGGATTCACACTAAACCACATTGCTAGGCATACACAGCTACCAGCGAGAAATAGAAGTTTATTCATCGAATACTAAAATTGCAACAGTTTAAGATGGTGATGAGCAATTCACAGGTCAATGGAAAAGGCAAAGGAGGTGCCATGATAACAACAAACTGGATGGAGGTTGTGAAGAAGACTAATATGAGAGTTAAAAACGTGTTTGTGTTCTGGTTCCGTGGTAGCCGCGGTGGTGGTCTCAAGCTTCTGGTTGATATTCTCTGAAATCAACAAAGGCATTACATTATTTTTACAATTAACTTATTTGTCCAAGTTGGAAGTCATGCTGAGACATTTTGATGTTTGTTGCAAACTTTATTTGACGTTTATGTCATACTGTTTTCAAATTATTCATGAATGTCAGTAGTGGTTCAAATTTTAAGTTTACTGAAATTATAATGCATTGTAACCACGAAAAAACGCCGTGAAATAACCTTGCTCTCCGTCCATCTCCTCTCATTCCGACTATCAAACGCCGTCGCTAAGAGAATCTGTTTGAGCTACTTTGATTACTCTGCGCATAAGGTGTGAAAAATAATTTCTATTTGCAGCAGTTTTACGACATGAGTAATACTAATTAAGGTAACAACATGAATTAGCGGGCAATTATTCAAAAATGTGTACCTTTGATTGTACTAATTAAGGGGACAACATTAATAATCGATCCCCGTAATTGACTACGCCTCCAAACTATCGAATCCCAACATTCCCCACTAATTAAGGTAACGACATTATTTAGGGAAACAAACTTTGTCACGTTGATATCGACCCTCCCACGAATTAAGGTAACGACATTATTTAGGGAAACAAACTTTGTCACGTTGATATCGACCCTCCCACGAATTAAGGTAACAAGATTATGATCGCCTTTTGCCCACTTCCACCTATATAATCGCCTCATCTAACCTCATATCGTCTCTCATCGAAGCCTGGACGGGAAGAGCGGCGTCTGCGAAGTTACAATGGAAGATGATGTAAGTCATACGCAACTCATCTCGTGTTGTCTATATTTAATATCAGATCTAATCTAGTCAAGTACAAACTCGTCTCTTCCGATTGCCCGATGCCCTATTTTCTCTGACGGTGATCGATGCCCTAACCATCTTAGGACTCAAATTTGTACGTGTTACATCTTTTCTATATTGAACTAGGTGGCATCGTTTGCTCGTGTTCGTCATGTTCGTGCTGCTCTTAAGTTGCACAAAAAGCTGAATATAAGAGGTCCGAAATTACCTCCCATTTATGTCTTCCATGCGATTCTATTGTTGGGCCTGATCTATTTAATACTTACGCAGGTCCTAGAATAAAGTGTGAGCATGAGTTCGAGGTGTTTGTTGAGTATGCAAATCGAGTAGCTATGGATGATGGAGAATTTCGTTATCTGAGAACTGTAGTTGATTATCTGAGAAGTAATGTTCAGAAAACTAATCTGAAAGCACCAATATATGTCTGCACCATAAAAAAATCACACGTCCAGGAGGGTAAAGCAAAAATGGTAAACATTACAGTACACACCAAGAGATTTATATTTATTTTCTACACCGTAACTGTTGTTTATATGTTTGATTTCTTTTATGCAAGACTTTTTGAAGAGATTCACCATGAGCCACATTATCCCTAATTTTGAACTGCCATCAGAAGTAGAAGTCTTATTCTTAGGAAAGGCTCGCCTCAAAGTTAAGATGGTGATGGACAAGTCAAAGGTGAAAGGCAAAGCCAAAGGAGGTGCCATGATAACATCGAACTGGAAGCAACTGGTGAAACTGCACGATATGAGAGTTAGTGACATATTCATCTTCGCTTTTGGTCGAAGCGTCGTCGATGGTGAATTCAAGATGGTAGTAGATAGGCTCTGAAATATGAACACTTAGTTCATACTCCAAATATTTTGTTATGTTTTTGAAGAACCATTGTGTCATCGATTTTTTATCTTCAACTTATTTTCTGTTCATGGACTTCCGTGTGTGTTGCTCCATCGTGAGTCCGTAAAGTGTTTTCGTAAGTAAAACGTCCGTATGTATAGCATTTACTGACCGTCCATTGGGGCAACTGACGACCGAATTTGCTGCACGGCAGCCTAGGCGACGCATTTACCGTGGCGCCTGCGCGTGGATAACCAGTGGCTCCTGCGCGTGGTTTACCGGTGGCGGCGTCCCAACTAGATATGTCGCTTCATAACCGGCGAGCCATTAAACAGGAGGGGAACTGATTCGGTGGCATCATAATAGCGAACACGCGTGGCCTCCCAGTCAACAGGTCGTCAACAGCGAACACGCGTACAAGGCCGCAGCACCACTCACTCGGTTCACCGACAGTCCATTTTATCCCATCCAGTGGAGCACATCAGGCCATCCCGCACCAAACCCTAGCTAGCCCATAACCTAAACCCGCCGCCGTCGAGCAGCCGTAGCAAGCGATGGGCCTCAACGACCACGAAGCCGGAGGGAGCAGCGCCCGCGGAGCTAAAATCCGCCGTGCGGCCCCTCGTCCTCAGAGCCTCAACCCCGACGAAGCGACGATCTTGGCCGAGGCGCGGCTGCCTGCTCCGCCGTACTGGCACCTGCCAGCTGGTTGGAGGGTGAGCGCCGCCGGGTACGCCATCCCGCCGGTCCCTGAAAAAGACGAAGATCTGCGCGGCTACATCCGCCGCCGTCGAGCTGCCCTCACGCCGTGGGATCGGGCGAACCCAGGCATGGGGAGGACAGCGCCTTGTGGAGGCCCCGGTTCGAGATGGAGCGCCTCGACGAGCTAGCCAACGAGTACGGTATGTACGCCGGCGGGAGGTACAATCAAATAGGGCGGCAGTCCTTCTGGGCCGGCAAGGACGTGGACACCGTGCTCGCGGCGCACGGCTATGTCCCTCTTCCTCGCGGCGCGCCACGCCGCCTACCACCACCGTACGGCGAACCACGGGCACCTCCAGCTCTTCCGCCGCGCCGGCACGAAGGGATCGTCCTTCCACCTCCAGCGACAAGCGAGCCGCGGGACCAAATTCCGATTCGCGGCCCTGCACCTCATCTGCGCGTTCCCAAGCCGGAGCCGCAACCGGATCCGGAGCCCGAGCCACAGCCGAGGTGGACTGCGTATCTCAATTACCAGTCGGAGATTCGGGCTCCCGACGACCCCGCCGACACACCGGGCTTCACCCAGGCGCTCCAGCAGTCCAAGGCCGAACAGGAGTTCGACAAATGGTGGTCGCCGGAGATTCGGCTCCCGACGACCCCCCCGACACAACGGCCCTCACCCAGGCGCTCCAGCAGGCCACGCCCGAAGGGGAGGACGACAAATGGTGGTCCTCCGAAGACGATGAGGACGTGATATTGGGAGATGTGGAACTGAGTTACCAGGCCCAGATGCGGGCTCACGATGACCCAGCCGATACACCGGGGCTCGCCAAGGCGCTCCAGGAGTCCAAGGTCGAAGAAGAGGGCAGAAAATGGTGGTCCTCCGACGAAGAGGATTAGCCGGGTGGCATGTCTTGGAGGGACAAGCAAGATGTAGAGGCCGCCGATTTAGTGTTTTTTTCTTCCCTTTGCTGTTCAATCTTGTGTAAGAAACTTAGAAGGAATGAAAATCCTCTGTCGGCCCTATGTTTAATGCCAGGTGTCTTAACTTTCTTGCATTTTCTAGTTTATTAGTTCAAAAGACGTAGCTTGGTTAAGATCTAGGGTAAAAAATGAGTAAAAAATATTCACATATTGGTAGACTTGTGAACCCAAAACAAATAGTCTGTAAAAAATAGACCTCTTATTTTTGTTCAAAATGAAATATGCCCTATATATTGTTGACTAAAGGTGCATTGGTTTCACAAAGTCTCGTAGGGTTCTGACATGAAATAACCGTGTAGTCAGTTGGAATTAGTCACATGTTGGGCCTTTTGTTTCTGTTGTGCCCGGTTTTTGTTGGCCCATTTTTATAGCCCGAGGCTTTTGTGCGGAGATTGTATGCGGTTATTGTTGAAGCGGGGACACCGAGCGGCGAGGAGCGACGGCGAACGGCGACGGCAACGGCGAGAGCGAGAGCGGAGGCGCTTCTTCTTTTGGTCGTAGCCCCGGTGGTACTTTTCTGAGCCCCTGCACTACATCCTGCACGCCCCCCTCCACGACTTGCTGCCGCGCGCCGCCCCTGATGTAGGGTAGCTATCTATTAGGGTTAGTACCCAGAAATCTAGGACATCGCGGGGAGTTTGTAGTTCATTGTGAACATTGATTTAATTCTTTGGATTTCTGTTATTGGAATGTTTCGAATGTGTTTGATATGTTATATTATTTTTGTCAGAGATGGATGAAGAAGCAGGATGTCTTATTTGTGGCCAGCCTGACACTAACTGCTTCCGGTCCAAGCGTCGTGCATTTTTTTCTTTTGTACTAAGCCCATTAACGTGGAGCATGGACGCAGGGAAGGAATACTCATGGCCCATCCAGCAGGGTTCTCTAGTTTTCTTTTGTTTTTTTTCAACTCGAATTTAACTGAAATTTAATACTTTATTTTCACATAAATTCAAAAAATGAAAAAACCTTCACACTTCGTCTTAGAATGGATACGAGAGTGTGTGCAAAAATTTCTGGAGCGTTTCTCGAAGGTCGAAAAATCCACATTCTTAGAAACGGAACCGTTTGGGTTACATCAAACCACTTTTTGTAAGCTAGTCGATTTTTCGACCTTCGAAAAAAATTCCAGTTTTTTTTACCCAATATGTCACACGTTTTTGTGAACATAATCCGTTGGTTAAAACTTTTTTTGCATTTTTTGAATTTAACCAGGTTTGCTGCAGATTTATTGAAATCAAAACTAAAAAACTTATCAGTTAGGCCGAAAGACATGTAACGCGGTTTGTACTAAGCCCATTAACGTGGAGCATGGACGTGGGGAAGGAATACTCATGGCCCATCCAGCAGGGTTCTCTAGTTTTCTTCTGTTTTTTTTCAACTCGAATTTAACTGAAATTTAATAGTTTATTTTCACGGAAATTCAAAAACTGAAAAAACCTTCACACTTCGTCCTAGAATGGATACGAGAGTGTGTGCAAAAATTTATGGAGCGTTTCTCGAAGGTCGAAAAATCGACATTCTTAGAAACGGAACCGTTTGGGTTACATCAAACCACTTTTTCTAAGATAGTCGATTTTTCGACCTTCGAAAAAAAATCCAGTTTTTTTTACCCAATATGTCACACGTTTTTGTGAACATAATCCGTTGGTTAAAACGTTTTTTGAATTTTTTGAATTTTACCAGATGTGCTGCAGATTTATTCAAATCAAAACTAAAAAACTTATCAGCTAGGCCGAAAGACATGTAACGCGGTTTCTACTAAGCCCATTAAGGTGGAGCATGGACGCGGTGAAGGAACACTCATGGCCCATCCATCAGGGTTCTCTAGTTTTCTTTTGTTTTTTTTTTTCAACTCGAATTTAACTGAAATTTAATTGTTTATTTTCACAGAAATTCAAAAATTGAAAAAACCTTCACACTTCGTATTAGAATGGATACGAGAGTGTGTGCAAAAATTTCTGGAGCGTTTCTCGAAGGTCGAAAAATCCACATTCTTAGAAACGGAATCGTTTGGGTTACATCAAACCACTTTTTCTAAGCTAGTCGATTTTTCGACCTTCGAAAAAAAATCCAGTTTTTTTTACCCAATATGTCACACGTTTTTGTGAACATAATCCGTTGGTTAAAACTTTTTTTGAATTTTTCGAATTTTCGAATTTTTCGAATTTGGCCGTCAGACATGTAACGGGTCAATGTGGGCCGCCAGACCTCTAACTGCATGTTCGCCTCCCGCCCCTATATCCGCCCAATACTGTGGCAGTTCCACCGTTCTGTCCCAAGCCCGGCCGTTCGTCTACCGCATCCCAGTGCTCCCTTCCTCCCACGCTGTCCATGGCATCTGCCTCTTCCTCCGTCGTGGCCGGAGTCGAGAAGTCCACGACGGAGAAGTACCGCATCCTTGCGCACGGGAGTACATATATCGACGTCGTCTACACCAATGAGGCGGCGACTGTTGATAGAATTCTTCGTATGTACGAGGGTTGGCTCGACGAGGACGAGGACAGGTTCAAGTTCATTGGTCTGGATCTCGAGTATGACTCTAGCGGACACAAGTTGGCGGTAATGCAAATCGCCATGAGGGAGCACGTTCTTGTATTCCACTACATTAGGTACAAGGATCATTGAAATTTATGTCCCTACATTGAATTTAAAGCGTCCCTACATTTTCATTACAGTACTTGTTGAATTTATTTGTGCTGCTCTTGACAAAGGTGCAAGGATCATTGTCCGCGCCTACTGACTTTTCTCAAGGACAAGCAATACACTTTTACAAGTGTTGATAAAAGAAATGACACAAAAGTTCTTCGTGCGGCCGGTCTTCCTGTTCCAGAAGAGAGACACATCGACATCCAGGACATTTTCAAGATTAATGGTCAACCGCAGGCTGGAATGGCTGATCTTGCAGCAAAGCTCATTGATCCCAAGTTTGCCAACATGAAGAAGGACTTCAAGTACAACCGGCTTCGGAAGGAAGGGCATGGTTTCTGGGAATGCAAGCCACTGTCCTGGATGAACCTCGAGTACGCAGCTATTGACGGCTATCTCAGTTATGAGATATACAACAAGATCTACACGGTGAACGAGGGACAAGCTCACCTCCAGAGATCAGACCACATCTGCCCCAGATGCAAAAATCAGGATGAATCTTCATCAATGAACAAGCGTCAGAAGCAAGCCTGAGAGTGATAAGACTCAAGGGGGCAAGTACTAGTGTGTTTGTGCAGTCTGTAATTATATTTGCGATGTGTCCAAGACATAGTTGTGCTCTATGTTATTTGTGAACAAATTCTCCATATTGTTTTGTAAGTATCATACGTTGATCTGTGCGATGCTGTAATGGTATTCGCAATGTGTGCAAGACATAAGCTGTGCTCTCTGTCATTCGTGAACAAAATTGTCCTAGTTGTGTTGCAAGTATCAAAATTCGACCTTTGACAATCTGACCAATGTTTGTACAACAAATAATACACAAGTGCAACAATGTGAATCGATCAAGTAGTGTTGTTCATACTTCCGATGGTCCCTCATATCTGCATTGCATGAAATAACACACAAGTCAGTGGCACATAAAATAGTAGAAGATTAGTGCAAGCTATTTAAGAGTAGGGCTGAATCAGATACTCACTCCTTATGTAGCCTGCACTTCATCTTGTTGTTTCTGTTATGACCTGGTTGATTGCAAGCAGCAGCACAACCTCTCATTCTTCAGCTCGTCGTGTGACAAGATCCTGCCATGTTTTGACGTCTGTTGATTCGGTATCCTTGTCCTTATAGTACTTCTTGTTTTGTTTAGGTGCTCCTTTGGTCTCAGCTTTATCAGGATCACCCACTACTGGTGCATCTCCTCTGTTTTGTGCGTCCTCATGGTAAGCCGTTGAACGACTGTTCTGGTCACCTTTTCTCCTGTGTATTATGCCTTTCATACATTTCATAAGCTCGCTGTAAGATTCTGGGTCATGCAATGCTGCATCAAAAGCTTCTGCTCCAATTTGGGTAAGCTCGCTATGCTTTCTCCGCTCAGCTACCCCTTCCCATCCCCATCCGTACAAATCACTCTCGCGTCTCGAGGGCAAACCATACCTTGCATCCTTCGAGAACCTTCGGAGAACACAACAGTTCGGAATTTCAGAGTACCCCACAAAATGCAAAACAAACAAGATGTGCTTGCAAGGTAGCCCTTTCCGATACATCCTTCGGCAGTTGCACGTTATTGTTTCCTCTTTGCTTTCGTGTCCGTACTCCACCGAAACAAATACTTACGGTTATTCATCCATGACACAACGAAGGTTGTTAACCCACCAGCACATCCAAGTTGATCTACAATCTCTAGGCCCCCAATCTTTTTCAGCTCCCCTTGAACGAGGTAGAAGTTTGTAGCAGTGAATTTACGGGCAGCAGACATCTCTATATCCTTGTACCTGGTAACTGCAACCGGTACTGTCTGAGAGTCTATGGTGTCCCGGCGGGCCTCTTCCTCCCGGACACGGCATCGTTATTCTCGTAGTGCACAACCATATCCACCATTGTCAGTCCAAAGTCAAGGTGGGTGTGTAGGGTGGAGTTCAAACTCTCGCTCCTCTGGTTGCTTTTCATTCCGAGGAAATATCCATTCGCTAGATACGCGGCTGACCACAACTTCTTCCTCCTATACATCCTCTTCATCCATTCTTTGGTTAATTCCGTCTGGTGCTTCTCGACGAATGCCCTCCATCTCTCCTCGAATACTTGTTCTGAAGTGGTGTAGTACAGCAGCGACCGGAATTCATTGTGAGCCAGGGAGTCAATGTGCTTCTTCATGTTCTTCTCAATATGCCACGTACAAACACGGTACCACACGCCTGGAAAGACTTTACCAACAGCGGCGATCATTGCAGCGTCCCCATCAGTGATGATCCCTTTAGGCTTCTGCTGATACATGGCTTTCGTGAATGTTTCTAACAACCACTTGTATGTTACTTCCTTTTAAATGCAGAGACAATTGCGCATGCAAAAACAGTAGTCCTGGCGGTGATTGTTTATTCCCACAAAAGGTATGAACGGCATAGCATACCGATTTGTTTTGTACGTCTGTCAAACACCAAAGCACGTCACCGAAGTCGGCATAGTCCTGCCGAGACTGAGAATCACACCAGAACAGGTGTAACAATTTTCCACCTTTACCAAGCTTGTAATCAAAATAGAATTCAGGATCATCTCGCTTCCTCTTCTCCATAATGCCAATGGTTGTGTTGGCGTCACCCTTTGCAAGCATCTTCCTCTTTTCACGGCAAGACATGTTGTAAAGATCCTTTCTTACAAATCCTACCATGCTGTATTTTCCATTGTCACTGATAAATGTCCTCATAATGTTGAATAATCTCATCCCAAAGAGCTCCCAGTGACATGATCCTAGATTTCGATGAGCCTTGATCTTTCTATGAGACCTCATAAAAGCGATTTGATCACCAGTAGCAGGCTTATGGTTGTGATTGTCGTCAAATCTCAGAACAGTCCAAACACCCTTTTTCCTGTTATACGACACACCGAAATGGGCACCACAAATGCGGCGAGACTCGATGACGGTGCCGATACGTTCTGTCTTTCATTTCTAAGTACTTGCTTTCACGTTGCCCAGCCCTGGAGCAAAGAAACCGCCTATACCGAATGGTGGGTGTCCCTAATTCATCAAGGCGTTCCTTTTTCTTCTCGCGTCGAATGCTAAAACCATGTTCTTTAGCATACTTGTTGTAGAAATAATAGGCAGCCTCTTCGGAAACAAAGATCATGGCCCTTACAGCCTCATACTTTCGCTGTCTGCTCATTTCCGCATCAATATCATATGGATCCTTATTATCTTCCTGCTTAGTATGGTCCAACTGGGAACTTCCTGTCACCTAAACAAATATGACAAACATGGCGTTATTGTTACAGACACTTTGATTTGTTCTATTATGCATTGCAATGCATCAAAATAAAATCTTACTTCGCTTTTGCATTCAGATTTTGACAGCTGTGAAACCCCCCCTTCTAATGATTTCGACTGCTCAGGAATATCCTCTTCATAAGCAAAGTCTTCCAAATCAGAATCCCCATAGTAGGTAAGCTCACTGTTTCTGATTACAACAACCTGCGCAATTTGTAGGAAAATAGCAAATTACATGTATATTCATCTTCACCTGGAAGAAGGCAAGTAAGATAAAAGAAAACATACATCACTCGTATTTTCAGAAGTGGGTTCATCATCTGTCTCTCTTATGCTGTCTTCATCATCGATGTCCATCTACAAAATTTGCAACAAGGAGGCAAAATTCAAGGACAAAATATTCCCATGCACACTGTACTGATAAAATATGAAAATGTGAGTGACTCACATTATCAGACTCAGATTCAGGATCACCAAAAATGCTATCATCATCATCAGACGAAGGTATTTCATATTCATCTTCTGAAGATGAAATATCAAAAGCATCCCATGTAGAGTCATCAACATCTGTAGTTGCTTTCTCATTGCCAATCCCAGAAGCCATAGAGCCGTCCATCTGTCCAAATAAAACCAACATCACTGACCTAATCAACATAAAAACTCGGCTTGGAATTCATTGTGAAATGCTGATTAACAAAAAATATACGAAAAATTGGTAAAATTTTGAACAACAAATTAAACCCTAAGCACAAATGCGACAATACATCCTATAAAGTATACATGGAATAATAATAGAATAACAGTGTGGCACGGGGGGCTAACGATTCACCGGGGTACGTGCAAATGGCGGTGGTGAGGGATCGACCGGCTACAACAAGACGGAGGGATCAAAACCCTAGGTATGAATGGCGGCCGTGGGAGGGGAGGGGTGGAGTTGGGCCAAGGTTGGACGCCGGATCCTTGCCGCGATCGGCGGACAAGCAGTATTCACCGGAGAAGATCTAGATCGGAGATCGCCGGGCTGGCGGCTGCGACGAGCTGATCAAGGTACGTGAGAATGGAAAGTGACAACCGACGACGATCACCAAGCAGTATCCATCGGACGTATACACCGACACGTACATACACCGAAACGTACATACACTGTATACCCTTTCAACGAGTACAAGGGTACACTGTATACCCTTTCAACGGGTACACGGGGTACAATCGATATGGATCTTCGGAGGCTAACCTAGCCCGACCCGTTAGCGCCGGCGGAAGGAGCACGTGCATAATGGTACGTTTATGCAATTGTTGGTTTAGGGGTCTATGGAAGCAGTCGCCTACATATTTATAGTCCGTAGACTTTCTAACTTGGGAATAATCCCAACCGTGTACGAACTAAACTCTATCTTTTAATCCTGACCGACACGTATCCTACTATATTTACAGATACACGGGCAATTTAGCCCAAACTCTTTATACAAGGCCGATTCATGAATATTTTCTACGTATATTTGTTAAGCCCATCTCAATCACGACCCACCTCTGATTTGGTTAAAATCTGGTGATAACAGCAACAATGCTGCAAACAACAATGATGAAGGAAATCCGGAAGCCTAGATCATTTGTATCGTTTTTTCATTTTTTTTTTGAATAATACTTTATCCTTCATTACGTGGACAATGTAATGTGTAATAAATTTTAAGCATTTGAACTATTTTATATATTTTCTACAATTTATTTTGTGTTTTTATAGTGGATTTACAAGAAAAAGTACTGTACGGGGCCGCGACCCAAACCTGCCGGCGTTGGGCGCAGGGCGCGACCCAAACGGACGCGCGGACGCGGGGCTCCGTCCGTGCGTCCGCTCGGCCAGCCAAACGGCCCAAAACGGACGGCCCAGTGCGTCCGTTTGCGTCAGCCGGTTGGAGATGCCCTAACCTCCGGGATCTGCATGCTGCTCTTTCCATCTACGTTCCTTCCCTTGATTGCAGCTGATTCCTTGCCGCTAGCGCGAAGGAAAAATGGACTCCCGCCAGCGCCTCGATCACTTCATGGCCGGCGAGGGAAAAGCTTAGGCAGAACGCGGCAATGACGAAAATTCTACAGGAGCGCCATCATCGTCAAAAATTCAAATCGTTTGGGCGCCCCGAATCCACCTATATGACCAGCCAATCAATTCCTTTCCTCATCTTAGAATTCCACCATTGCCTTCGCTGCAAACCATGTCGGAAATTGATCTCGATCAGGGCATATGGGACGAATTTGAAGATTACAGTGGTCCAATCCACGACCTTAACTACGACCTGGAGTGGGACGACAGCGAGGAAGGTGAGTTTCGGTCTATCAATTTGTTACAGGCTTCTTCTTTGATATGCTGATCTCTAATTACTCGATGTTCTCGACTGTGCGCAAAAACAGATGATGATTCGGACGATGGAGAAGGTTCTGAAAGTGGTGGAGAAGAGAACGATCACGATGAAGAAGAAGATGCCAATGGCGCGCGCGGACGAGGACACGGACGAGATGTGCTGTGCTTTTTTTCTGATTGCGGAGACGATGAGACATGCTTTCTACCAGCACCTTTCATTAGGAAACCAATCGCTGGCTGCGGAAATCGATCGTTGCCAGCTGCATGCAGGGAGCACAATTTCTGGACCGGAGGAGACTACTGCTGCATGCGTGGGAGGGTAGAATTGGAACAATCCACCAAAATCAGCTAACACGCCTTATATTTTGGGAAAAATGGAGGAGGCTTACACGCCTTATATATTGGGATGGAGGGAGTACTAAGATAAGATGGTACCTAGCTCTTGTTTCGAAGCCAAGGCCTCCATCCATTATCAATACCCCAACACCGACTAGCAATGTCCCAAAAAATGAATCCCCAAGTGGTGAAGATCTAGTGTCCCCTTAAAAAAACAAAAGTGATGATCTAGTGAAAGCTAATGTCGATGGTGCAGTTCTGAAAAGCGATGGAAAGATATCAGGTGCTGTTGTTATTAGAGATAAAGAGGGTCAGTACCTGGGATCCTCGGCTCTCTCTTTGGCGTATGACCTCTCCAAGTTAGCCAAGTTATCAGTGGCTGAAATGCAGTACCGTTTTACCTTAATAAGTACTAACAATAGAGATTGCAGTAAATAAATGATGCTATAAAAAGTAGCTTACACTTAAGAAAAGCGGTCAAGTAACCAGAGGGAATGGAATACATTACAGTAACATTTAAACAGAGTTCACACAGAAATGCAAACAGAGATGGTGAATAATAAATGACTGGCTTACAACTTCAGGGGAGGTGATTATGTAACCAGCACGTACTGATATAGTAATATCCATGCAAAATCTGGCACTTGAATACAACATGCAGGAGCAAATTATGCTTTCCTACTCATTTCAGAGATTCTTCAAATGAAAAGGGGATAAAGGTTCCAGTCAACAAAACTACCTCCTATACAATGAAAAGACAAGTGTCCCCCAATGGATAAAAGTTGCCTACGTATGCTTTCTCTACTTCCTTCTGCAGGCTTCAGACTCACTAAGAAGTACTTCCTCCGTTTTTTTTTAATTGACTCGGATTTAATACAAGTTTGTATTAAATTCGAGTCAATTAAAAAGGAACGGAGGGAGTAACACACATGACTACTCATGCATAGACTTGCTACATACATAATGTACTCCCTCCGTCCTATAATATACCCTATAATATAAGATGTGGTTGTAATAACATCTTATATATGAGAAGGATGGTGGAATAACAAATATCCTCCATATCCCATAGGCACATATAAAGAGAGTAAAAGCATGAGAAGATCATAAACTACGTTCATGTGAATAGTAGTTTGGAAAAGTAGAAAAAACATAAGAGGATCACCGGCATCGGTGATCAGGCGAGGGTGAATCCACGGTCAGTGCCAGGCTTCGTGACAGAGGCGGGACAGCGATACCATACTGCAAATTCGATAACTGGATAGCTATATTATCTCCTGAATACTGATGGATACAAACTTATGGCAACAGGAAGTCTAGAGAGCTCTTTGGTATGCAACATATCTTGGTCAAAAACAGGCAAGTTTGATTTCTAAGAAGTGGAAGTACATGGTATGTCAACCAATAGACAGCTATGGTCCAAACTCCATACTAAAACTTGCCAGACTAACTACACTAATATTCAGCTTTATTATGAAGTTAAGTACAGAGGCGCAGGATTCGCAACTCTAGAGAATCTTCTATTCTTTGTAAAGACATTCTCTGTAAGCATTATATCACCCTTGCCGATACTGCTCTTATGATGAATAGCGAAATCCTACACTGATTATCTCTGCAGGCATAATTTCCGAGGCTCTTACCAAAGCAATGCAGCAATCGGCATGATCATGCAGATGCTGGATCTCCAGTCCAGTAAGCATGGACCAAACTTGCAAAAGTTATTCCCTTTGCACTGTAATTGTCAGTTAGACAGTAAAATCAATTGCAACTGAACCGATAGCATTTGTCTGAGCTGTTTTCGTGCATGGACTTGAATGTACATCTCATCTTTTATCTGCAAATGGTCAAAT
This sequence comes from Lolium perenne, assembly GCF_019359855.2. Classification (NCBI taxonomy): domain Eukaryota; kingdom Viridiplantae; phylum Streptophyta; class Magnoliopsida; order Poales; family Poaceae; genus Lolium; species Lolium perenne. Next base: position 236,513,072 of record NC_067244.2, on the reverse strand, counting down.
TGCATGTTTGATCGATGTTATGACTCATTTCTCAGAACAATTTGAGTCAACCTGAGCACAACTGGAACGGGAGCTTCTGATGACAATGTGATACAGACTGGAAATATGCCATCATGCAGACTGCTTTGCTTGCAGCTGTATATGTTGGAAATGATGATTGGGCTCATGACTCGTGTTTGTATTGATTCATGGGAGGAAATTTTCCATGACATCATGGGCAATGGCTTGCTGCTGTAATACTGAATTTGGTCCCAACAGTCAACAACCCATTTGAATCTCACCAAAATGGAGTATGGCTAGCACCTGTTCATGGTCAGCAAGTTACTTACTGAAAAGTGATGAGCTGCGAGGAAACCGTCCATCTCCTGTCACTGCCATGGTCAGCCGTCATCGCAGCCATCAACGGTGCTTGACCCCGGGATCTTTGACAACCGTGCGCCCTTCATCACCTTCCTCAGCCTGTCCACGTCCTGCCATCTCCTAGCATCTGCATATATGTTGGACAGCACCACATACACGCCATGGTTGTTGGGGTCCAGTTTCAGCATCTCTTGCACAGCCCGTTCCGCGACATCAACGTCACCATGGTTCTTGCAGGCTGTAAGCAGAGCCCCCCAGATTGCAGTATCTGCCTTGCATGCCATCCCACGTATCATCTCCTCGGCCTCTGACAGGAGTCCACTCCGTCCGAGGAGGTCGACCATGCACCCATAGTGCTGGATGCTCGGAGTCACCCCGAAGTCCTCCATAGACGCGAAAACTCTGCGGGCCTCGTCAAGCTGCCCCATGAGGCAGTACGCTGACAGAACCCCAACAAGCGTGGTCGCATTCGGCGGCACGCCCTCCCGTCGCATCTGCTGGAACATCGACAGCGCGTCATCGCCGTGCCCATGGTGCGCCAACCCATAAATCAAGGCGTTCCACGTTGCTGTGTGCCGCTCCGGCATCCCCTTGAACACCTTTACCGCTTCATTGATCGCTCCATTCTTCGCGTACATGTCGACCAACGCCGTGCCGAGGATCACCCCCATGGGCGCCGCCATCCCCCTCCGCTCCATGATATCGTGCACGCGCCGCCCCATCACGAGCCCGCCCGACTCCGACCGCGCGCACGCGGACAGCACCGACGCCAGCACCACGGGGCCGGGCTCGAACCCCTCGTGGAGCATGTCATCAAATGTTCCCATTGCTTCCTGGTACCGCCCGTTCTGTGAGTATCCCGAGACCATCGTTGTGTACACCACCGTGCTCCGCTCCGGCAATTCATCAAACACCTTCCGTGCGACACGGACGCGGCCGGCCACAGAGTAGGCCCGGACGAGGCCGTTAGCGACGTAGGTGTCGCGATCGAGCCCCTGCTTCACGACGAGCGCGTGGACCTGCCTGGACACGGGGAGGGGAAGGCGGGCCGAGGCCTTGAGGAGGAACGGGAAGGTGTGCCGACCAGGAGAGTAGGAGGATCTGCCGGAGCGGCGGAGCTGAGAGAAGAAGGCCAAGGCGGAGGCGGGGTCGGGGGAGGATGCGAGCGCGCGGAGGGAGGTGTTGAGCATGAACGTGTTGGGGGCGTAGGGGAGGGAGGAGAGGAGGCTGAGGACGGTGGCGGGAGGGGAGAGGGCGGCGTAGGCGTCGAGGAGGCGGGAGGCCGCGAAGGCGTCGGAAGCGAGGCGGCCCGAGACGAGCATGGCCGCGTGGACGACGGTGAGACTGCGGAGAGTGGAGCAGCGGTCGGCGAGGAGGGAGAGGTTGAGGTGGCCGCGGCCGGCGGCGGCGGCGCCGCCGCGAAGAGGTGGCGCGGGCATTTGCGCGTGTTCGAACCGTGGAAGTTGCGAAGGCGTCGGCCATTAACAGCCATCGCCGTCGGTACGATAACATGGGCCGGGCCATATGCTACGCGATGGTAGGAGAATCTGCATCTTTGGAAGCCCTGGCCCAGTATAATCTACGTGAGAGGCCTACAGCTTCACATCCGCCAAAAAAACAAAGCCTTCTCTGCTTCAAATTGTATTTGAAAAAACAAATAACAGCTGCAACATTTTAATCCTTCTTGAATCGTCTTCATCCAGAATATCTAATCAAATCAAATAGTGTCCAGAGCAAGGCCATGTTCTGTATCCCGGTTTTATTCGACACAAAATATATACTCTCTAGTCTCTACCACTCGGCTGATTCTTGCACAGCCACCGAATTCATGGCAAATATGTACAGCTACAGAGCACACCGCACCATCTAAAAAAAGAGAAAAAACAGCACGCTAGCTCGACAGAGCAATCGACCACAAGCTATCATATATTATCATCTTACAACAAGTTCCTTCAGAAGACTGAGGACAACTGAACAGCAAAAAACCAGCACAGCCCAGCTTCATCTCAACTCTGTATCATCATAGGCAGGCTTGGTCGTTGATGCGTCGGGAGCAGGCGCACTGCAAGCTATATACTATGTGCAGGAGCCACTGGCCATTGCCCATCAGGACGAAACCTGGTCATCGCTGGGGGTTCATTCATCAGCGTGGCAGGCTAGGATCGCGGGTTTCTTCAGCCAGTACTGCACGAACCTCTGCCGCGCATAGTCCATATAGTCGAAGTCGATATCATTGACGTGTTCCTGCACACAGGATGCACGTTCAGTTAGATTGGATGAGCATTGTATTCCTCCTCACTGTATGGAATCGGTGACAGTCTGACAAAGATCGTGCAAAAGAACCCACCGAGATTATTCCCCAGAGGCCCCAGAAGAGATGGCTAGCAAGCGCGTACTTCTCGATGTTGTTCAACAGATCCTTGACCTTCTCTGCGTCAGGTTCCTCGCCATCTACAGGTGGCGGAATCAGGCACAAGGATGCAATGGTGTGAAACAGATAGCTCTAGAAAATTCTGCATCTGTTGAACAAGAGGATCATGAAAAGCTTTCTGCTTACCTGAAGAGATCAGGTAGGTCTGCACAAACCTCTTCCGCTCATCGAAATCTGTCGACAGCAGGAGCAGTAAGCAACGGTGACTACACAGTGTAGCCTGATCAACATATCTAAAGATAGAAATTAACAGTGCACAGAAAGCAGTAGCTTTGACAAACAACAGCCATGCAAAATACCTGGATATTTTGTGTAGTCCAGTAGATGAGGCTCTTCTGAATGGTAGTCCGCGGCCATCTCGCAGAAATGGTTTGCTATGTCATAGGCAACTGGGTTAAAGCTTGAATACTCGTAGTCCTGTAGATGCACAAAGATAAACGGTAAGACCGGGAGATGTATTTTCCAGCTAGCATTGACTCAAACATACACCAGGTAGCAATAACTTACAATGATGGTCAGTGCTTTGGTCTCTTCATCAATCATGATGTTGCCATACTGGAGATCATTGTGGCAAAATCCTATGCACTGGTCTTCCCCTGAAAATTCACTCTCCAATGCAGTGATCTCCTTCTCCAAGCTATCCAAACGGAACTCTTTCGCTTCGTCAGAGGGGCACACACTCTTGGCAGTTTTGAGCCAGTTTCTATGAAAGATAAAGATGTGTACTCTCCAGTTAGAATTTAACTTCGATGGTATGTTTAGTTTTAGGAACAGTGTAATACAAAGATAAGTAGGCGAGTTAGAAAAATAATTGCGCAACTGAAGATTCAGCAGTACCTCAATCTATCCCACAGGAGAAAAGATTTTGGACCTGGCATGTCAAGGTTGTGGAATTCCCTCAATTTGGAGGCTATAGTAGCTGAAATCTCTGGATCACGCAGGTCAACAGCTGAAAGTGTCTGAGAGGAATATATTCATCAGTTTATTTTCTGTATATTTCTTCGTTCTGCTAACATATCTCCTGCCAAAGCAAATCCGGTGACTTAATGCAATATCAGCATGTCTATGTTCCATCCATTTTTAAATAGGATCGCAGAACATGATGCCTTTGAAACTGGTACAACCAAATGCAGAATAAAGAGTGATGTTCCCACCCTACCAATTATTCTCTAAACTAATAAAATTAGAGAATGCCCATAGGCCACATCTACTTTGTTCTGAAAATAATGCCCCTCCATGTCATGTCATCTATCCTACTTAGTCAAAGACGATCACGTTCTTCTCATTCATTAATTCAAAAGGCATTTTGACTTAGTCATGTTGAACAATTGAGCCATCCAGCCTGTCCTAGCGAGGTAAATAAATACACAAAAATTATTCCGTATTCTTTGCAGCCTGCCCTTTGTACGTGGAGATATGGAAAAATTGAAGCGCTGAAATATAGAACAATTTTATTAGTATTTTATATTACAGGTATTAGATATCTTCAAGCTGCAGAAAGTCAAATAATGACAACAGCATGGGAACACTACAGATACTAGATATCTTGAAGGAGCAGAAATGTCAAACAATGACAACAGCCTGTTGTTAGCCTGATGAGATAGAGCCAAGTATTTATAAGCTATCGAAAAAGCACTTTAAAATGCAGCATACGGGTACAAGGCTACAGAGTTATGTACAGTTTAGTCAACAAGAGAACATGAACTATGGTAACTTGTAGTACTGAATTGGACATTGACCGAAGACTTTTGTGAACATCTTGGATAAGATTCTAACTAAGGGTCAAACGTTGAAACTTCAGATAATATATTCTACACTATAGATGGATGAAGATTTCAAAGAATGAAGAATTAGTGTACGTCGATACATTCAATAAGCATTCTGCTCTGCTACGATTGATGCAGAGGGCTGCCCCTTTTTGGAAAAAAAAGAAAAGCTGCTACCCTTGATGGTGTTACGTTCGGCTCCGAATTAACAGAACAAATTTATGGATCCCAAATAATCCAATCTACCCATTCAAATGTAATCCAAATAACCCAAAAAGGAATCCAAGAAAGGTGTGCCTGGGAAAGAACAGAAGGCGTGGAAAACAAGAACGATCTCCTAGAGAAACAGACAAGTGCAGGATCGAACAAGACAAGACAGAAAAGGAAGGGAGGTTGCGCACCCTGGCGTGGATGAACTCCTCGAGGCGGCCGGTGGGGAAGCGGCCGAGGAGGCGCGGGCCCTGGCCGTGGCGGGACATGCACTCGAACGTGCGCACCTCGTCCTCCCGGTCGAAGAAGAGCTCCAGGCCCTCCCCGTACACCCGCATCAGCACCTTCCTGTACTCGCCCTCCCCGGCGGTGAGCCAGCGCACCTGGTACACCTCGTTGGTCATGGCGCCCTTGAGCGGCACCACCTCCAGCGCCCGGAAGTCGGCCACGTCCGCCCACTCCGCCGCCAGCTCGTGCAGCAGACTCCGCGCCTCCTTCGGGATGCCCCGCGCCGCCGCCTCAGCCTCCCCCGGACTCTGGCCCTCGATCGCCACCATACCCGTCGATCGAGAGCAGAAGGAATCTTCCGTGTCCAGGAATGGCGGGGAGAAGGGATCTGCGCGCGCGCGTGCTGGAGAGCGGGACCGTACTCGGCGCGCGCGTGTGGTTCTTGGTTTCCACGGGGATCCAGGGAGGGGCTCCGTGTATAAATAGACGGTTTGTTTTGCTTTCTGTTATTTTGCAGATTCGTCCTCGAAAGTTGGATTGCGTTTTTGTAGGTCCCTCGTTTGTCAAGAAGTGAGCAACCAGTCAAACCCAGATCCTGTTTTTCTTCTTCTACAAAATGCATCATGTTTTTCTTTATACGAAGAAAGCAACGTGAGATGATGGGAATCTTATTCGTGAAATGTGCATACATTGACAAATTTGCATCCACACGAGTCTCACCAAAATAAGATTCTCAAAGTTAATGGGGAACTAACTGATTCACCCTCCAAGTTGGAACTAGCCGGTACAACTCCCCTCTTTGGTAAGCAACCAGTTAAACTCGGCTCATTTTTTTCCTCTTATAAGGGTCATGTTTTCCTTTATGATAAGAAAGCAACATGACACAACGGAATCTTATTCGAGCAAATGTGCATACATGATAAATCTTGCCTCCACCGAAGTGTTGTGCCAAAATCAGTATGGAGACTAAACTCCGATCTCATCCTCGTCTTGTCCTCCAACAAACTGTCAAGTTGCTTGATGCTTGCCCTCATTGACCTAGTCACAGTGCTGAGTTTCGGAAGGCTTCACTGCCGGTAAACTTCCTTAGACGAATCATGCATGGAGATTGCTAAATAAATCTGATGGGATTTGGTTATGCGCACCCATGTTTTTTCAGACCGTTCGGTTTCATGAGGGAGCGGCGTGAAGCTCTGCTATCTGTTACCATGATGGAACATTCCTTTTCGTTCCATGGTAAAGTCAGAGACGGGGAATGGCATGAAAGCCGAGATCTGAGGACTAGTAATGGTGGTTTGAGTCTTCGCTTATGAATAATTTGATTTCCAGATGTTGTCTTGAGGGCGTTTATGCTACTACTACAAGGGCTGCAACGGGAAATTTTCCTTTTAGCTTATTCTTCTTTTTCTTAGATGTCGCATCTGTATTGCCATTAAGGTATTGCTTTGTTGTAGAGACTGGGTGCAATTGATATATTTGCAATAGTAATATATTCCTTTTATTAAAAAAAACTATCAAGATTGGTCGAAAGAGAAGGACAATATGAGCCAAGCTTGTGACATTTTCAAAGAACATACAAAACTTTAGCCGATAGACGGTCGAGGTGGACAAACTGCATGATTACTTCTACTACCATCCAATTTTTGGCAAATCTAAAACATATATTTATGAACAAAATGAGTACCATATTTAAAATTATGAAGGCGCTAGCAATTATCATGTTGGCAGGATTGATGAGCACCTCATGTAATAGTAAAGATATCCATGAACACCACACCTAGCCTATAGACTATACCAACAACTTACATCAATCGAGCATCTCCCAACTTGAAGAGGTTGGCTTAGCCAAGGAAAGCAGCTAATTGGTCCGACATGCATGTGGATACACAGCCTAGCTAAGATTCTCCATTGACAAATCCCCGAGTAAGATTCCCGTCTCTATCTTCCAACTATAGCATGATGCGACTATTTAACATCCTCCAAATTAAGCTGGAGCACATCTTATTTTCTTCGTAACCAAAGGTGATCCGTGTAAAAGCGCCGGTCCTTGCTGTCTACAGGTGCCACTTGGTGGCTACAATTTCTGCCGTCCACATTGTCGCTAGGGATGCCACCTAAGCAGGGGATCCCTTGTGGGCCGTGGTTGAGATTGACATATCTTTGGAGTCTTCTCTGTAAGCTGTAGGCCCAAGAGTACACTGGCACCCATTAGGCCTCCTGACTCGCAGTTTGACCAGGATTTGTTCAGAATTAATCTCCAAAGAAAACCATGCCCAAATGGGTTTCTTACCCAAAAAGTCATAAAAGACAGAAATGGGTACAATGCACATATAACATACTGTGGCAAATCCTTCTCACGAGTGCGAGTTTTTAGCCTCAAAATCTCTTGTAGATCACGACAGGCTGCCATATTTACAACAACAGAAAATTAATTGAGTAAGCAGCAACCTCGCATAAACCACAAGCTCACCATTTTCTGATCATATGTTTTCAAAGAAATGGAACTGGAACTAGAACCAGACAGCACACATAGAACAAGAAAAGAAACTGAAGAGACCATAAGACCAACACTACTAGTCGTCATACACAAGTAACTCAAGGGACACACAAATTTACAATGCACTTTGGTCCATCACCATCAGTAGATACATCCAAACAAGATCAAATATCCAAACGCAGGATAGATAAAGCTGAGCAAACTGGTAATGACCAACGATCGGCCAGTAACAGGTAGGTAGTACTACTAGCAGTTTTTAGGTTTCTAGCAATAACCTGAAGGTCACATGCTGCTGTAGAATATGCAGTCAGCCTGGCATAGATGTGGCAAATATTCAGAATTTTACACTTGTTGCCTTGTAAGATCGTCAACTGAAACTAAAGCTACTAGCCTCCCCTGTCTCAATGTACTTCCTCACCCATGCAAATTGCACAAACTTCTCGCCATTTCAGTGGTAACATTTGCCTTCAATCATCCACCAGCTTTGTCTTGACTCTTGAAATAAGAAGAAAAGTCTGCTCTCCCAATCCAATGCTCCTTCCTGTCATATGTACAGCTTCGACAACTTGAAGTACCAGTGCTCACTGCCCTCCCTAGTCTACATGAGAATGAACACAGCTACTGAAACAACCAAGGACGCAACCAAAAGTCTCAGCGGTACCACCCTTTCTGAAGCACTCAGGATCTGCACTGGAAACACGCATCCTCCCTGCGACGCATTTGCTGTTACGATCTTCGCAAGCCCTCCAAAAGAACATGCCCTGACATCCTGATCCATTGTTTGGAAGTAGATGTTGAATGCGTACGATATGTTACCGTCATGGCTGAGACCATTGCATGAGGACCCATACCCCAGCGGCGTGCAATCTGCATTCGAGCACGCGTAGTTTACAGAGGCTGGCAGCTCTCTGTATTTTTCCTTGGCATCCTTGTTGAACACACACCACTGTGATGGCAGGTATTGCACTCCTTCAACTCCAAGCAGATAGCTGTTCTTGCCATTTCCACTGAGATCCATAGAGAACTTTGGTTTTCCATCGTAGGTGAATAGTCCCCAGTGGCGTTCAAAGCGCCCAGGCAGCACGCTCTTCTGGTTCTCATCAATCAGTGCAAATAGGTAAGCGTCCATGCGACCAGGCCTCAGAGGCGTCCCAACATTTTTGGCTAACTTCTTCAGAAAACCATCATAGAACTTCTGCGCGTATTTGACATTAGCCCTCTTGTCGCCATCTGTTGGCCAGCCAATCTCACCAACAATTATCTTCATGTCAGGCACACCAGCTTTCCTTAGTGACCAAACAAGAGTATCGAAGTTGGCGTCGAACACATTTGTGTATACCATTCCTTTGTCATAAACTGGCTTGCTTCCACCATCAAAGAAGGAGAAATTGAGCGGGAAGTTTGGGTTCTGGTATAGGCTAAGATATGGGTATATGTTGACAACAAAGGGTGCATCATTCCTCTGGAGGAAATTGACAATAGTAACCATGAGGGAGTTGATATCCTTGCGGAAATTCCCAGCAGATGGCACTGGATTGTTCTCAGGGGAGTTGTAGACATCAGCATTCAGGGGAACGACTGCCTTGACCTGTAAACCAGACTCATCTAGAGCTCTTTGAATGTTCTTCAATGCGGGAAAGGTAATGTTGATGAAGCTCCCATTGTAGCTCTTAAGAAAAGGTTCGTTTCCGACAGCTACATATCTGAAAAATAAACATAACCAGTATGAATGTAACATTATTTATAACAGAACAGGGTCACAACAGGAGTATATGAAGTTGGAAATAGGTAGCTTAAAAAACGTTATGCGCAACATGTTCCCAAAATCATCTAAATATTCTCAGATTACACTGTTAATACATAAGCACTTGAGCATTCTAGCTGCTAGGTAGAATGCATCTGTCCTTGTGCATCACAAAATACTAATACTACCGATGTCCATAAAAGGATGTCGCAAGCTTGTTTAAATTTAGATGCATGTAGACACTTCTTAGCATATAGATACATCCAAATTTAGACAAATCACCAACATTTTTTTATGGATGGAGGGAGTATTTGTCTAGTTTTCAACTGTCATGTTAAGGGAAAATACAAAATGCTGTAGCATAACTGTAGGATACTTGGTGCATATGAGAACATTGTGACAACATAAGAAACAAAGTAGAACCTACAAGCTAAGTGTGAGTGTGTGACAAATGCAGCTTCACCAACATCACTATAGCACGTGCCGCAAAAACCTAAGAGGTCTATAATCTGAAGTCCAGAAATACTGCAGCAACACCATACTGCGGGAAAGGTAATGTTGATGAAACTGCCATTGTAGCTCTTCAGAAATGGTTCATTCCCAAAAGCAACATATCTGAATAATAAACATAACCAGTACGAATGTAACATTAACCAGTACGAATGTAACATTATAACAGAACAGGGTAAAGCAGGACTACAATATTAAGTTGGAAATAAGTAGCGTAAAAAAATAATATGTGCAACCTGATCCTCAAATTCATCTAAATATTCACAGATTACACTGTTAACACATAAGCAGTTGAGCATGGTAGTTGCTAGGCATCGTTGTGCATCACAAAACACTAATATTTGTCTAGTTTTTAACTGTCATGGTAAGGGAAAATACAAAATGCTAGCTGTAGCTTAAATGTAGGATTACTTGGCGCATATGAGAACATTGTGGCAACATAAGAAACAAAGTAGAACCTACAAGCTAAGTGTGAGTGTGTGACAAATGCAGCTTCACCAACATCACTATAGCACGTGCCGCAAAAACCTAACAGCTCTATAAACTGAGGCCCAGAAATACTGCAGCAACACCATACCCAGTGGTAATTGTTCGTCCATGCTCTCACACAAAAAGCCTTGCAAGTTGTCACAGCAAAAAAAGTTCACATGGATGCAAGATAAAAACAGTTTAACTGAACCATAGAACCTTATTTTATATCTGACACTATTGTGCATGAAACAAGTGGTATATCTCACGAATGAACAACGTATCCGAGGCTTCAAGCTCACAGAATGCTTAATGTATGACCTCAAATCCTCAAACCAGTGTCAACAGCATGACCATTGCACCAGTCCCGCATGCATGAACCAAAACAGAAGCACATCTCTCAGTGTAACACTCAATCGAGCACTCCTCGATGCGCCGATGCCCAGTACACGCAACTCCAACCCCTAGTGAGGCATTCGGCCGAGCATTATATATGCGCGCGAACGAACCGCGTCCCAATCGAGCAGCGCCACGCCGCCACCTCGAAAAAAATGCAAGCCTTTCGGACGAGCTCGGAGACAGCGTGTCTCGCCGCGCGATGCTATCGAACACAGTTCGCACGGAGCGCGAACCACAAGCGTGCGTGCGCGGCACCCTGGCCTCACCGCGGAAACCACGGCGAGCGCGTAAGGCGATGTAGTACTGGTGGGGGGTGGGAGAACGGCGGTGGGTGCGTTACCTGACGTCGACGCCGTCTTGGATGTTGCGTGTGACGTTGTCGCGGACCCAGTCGCGGGCGCGTCGGGGGTCGCGTGCGACGGAGCGGAGGTGGTCGTTGGGGACGGCGAGCATGGCCTGGAGGCCGGAGCCGGCGAGCGCGGAGACGGTCCAGGGGTCGGCGTCGAAGAGCTTGACCCGGTCGACGCCGTTGGCCGCCAGCATGCGGACCACCGCGGCCGGGTGCATCGGGTGCGACATCATCGTGCCCCAGTTCACCCCCACGCCGGACGCCGCCGCGGAGGTGCGCGGGAGCGCGGACACGGCGGCGATGGCGAGGACGGCCGCCGCGATCATGGAGGCGGCGGCGGGCATGGGAGCGGAGGCCTGGGGGCTGGGGTTGTGGCGGTGGTGGCCGGTGGCCGGTGGCCGGTGGGGGGTGGAAGCGGCGGTGCGAGTGTTGGGGTTTTATGGCAGTGGCGAAGGAGGCGAGGAGGAAGTGAGGAACAGCTGTACATTTCTTTCGGAAGAAAAAAAAAAGGAGAAGACGCGGCCGAGAGGTTTAATTAAGGCTCGCTGGCAGGTGGGTCCGCGCTTGGGTTACACGCAACCAAAGCAGTAGCCAATAGGAACAGAGTAGTGGGAAATCAAAGTCAAGTTCCCTTCGGTGCAAAAAAGAACTCGTACTGAATGTTCTCCCAAGAAATAAAAAGAAACAAACATTTCGAAGGTAGTTCTATCTCCTTTTCTAGAAATGTCACTTCATCTTACAAATATGACACATATCCTAGGAAGGAGGAGTGGGCAATATGTAATAAGGGTATTTTACCCTTTTTTTTGCGGGTAAAACTAGATCTTTATTAAGCAAAAGGGGTTACAAGGCGCTCCAATTCCAGCTCCTGGAGAAACACAGGAGGACCAGAACCGAACGATAAAAGAGATTGGCGCTATATCCTTACCCAGTTAGCAAGACAGTGACTAACCCTAACTTGCCTACGATCCACTTTTACAAAGTTGCAAACACGAGTAAAACTAGCTAAATTCTTAATCCTTGTGATAATATGCAGGAATGTCGAACGGTCATGCGCTGGATTCTTCAGAGCTGATATGAGTTGTGTGCAATCAGAGTCGATAAGTATTGGTAGCTGACAGTGCTGGATGGCAAGGCCTAAACCTTCAGAGCAAGCCAATAATTCGGCTTCAAAAGCTTCCTCACAAGAATTAATAAACTGGCAAGCTGAAAAAATAACTTCGCCTGTATCATCCCGCAGTACCATGCCGATTCCTGCTGTGCCATCCTCTGCACGGAAAGATCCATCAATTGTTAACTTAACCCAGCCTGTCGGGGGCTTAACCCAAGGAACATCAGGTGCCTGCTCCTTAATTGGAATAGGCCCGGCTTGCGAATCTGGGAAGAGTAACGGTTGTTTCCCTTTCAGAATCTGCTCCGTGGAGAGCTCCTTGATATCACGAAGTGTTTTGGCGTAGCTGCACAAAAACCTCTTAGACCCTTCCACTGATGGGAGTGGTTTGTCATGTGTTATTTCATTCCTTGCATACCAAGCCCTCCAGGCCACCAACAGTAAACAGTCCACCATATTATTTGGAATCTCCATCACAATCGTTCTAAACCAAAGGGGTGAAGAAACTTGAAGCTCTTTAGCAGATGGTAGATGCCAACATGTTCGCATCACATTTCATAGATTCCTGGCATGAGGACAATGACAGAGGGCATGCGCTACATCCTCCATATCATCTTCACAGATTTTGCATCGACCTGAAACCTTCATATTTCTTCTCAGTTTGTTTGTTTCCGTAGCAAGCGCATTAGACGCAGCACGCCACGCGAAGGTTTTCACCTTAGGAGGAACCGAAGAGCCCCAAATTTTGGACCAACATGGATCCTTCTCTCTCCGAGTGCTAGAGGATCCGTATGCACACTGTTCTGGTAACTCGCTAAAAGCTAGCTTGTAAGCTGATCGCCGAAGCCATTATTTTGGCTAACAATGACACCGAAGCTATTGTGTGGACTAATGGTTTCTCTAAGTGTATACACAGGTAGATTGCAAGATGGTGTGAAACCCCCCATTTGATGCCCACAACAAGCGATGGTGTTCTAGCTCTTTTTTCTATTGCTTTATTCTCGAGTCAATAGGAAACACCACACTATTAAGAGAGGCGGTCTCGATGAGCTCATTGTGGATGTTGCCTCAGCCATACATACACATCCTACCACCATATTGATCCATCACACATTTCTGAGAAGTTTAGTTTTTAGAGAAAGCATCATTTGAAAATAATCTGGCGAGTTTTGGCACAGGTTCCGGCGGCACCAGCTCTACCGTCGGAATAATTCAGGTCTACCTGAATTTTTACGGTTTCACCGGAGCGCGGTACTATAAGCGTTTCCGGCTAATCCGGAAACATTCCGGCGGGCCGGTTCGGAACTGGCACACGGTCTGGCACGACCGGAACCGTTTCGGTCCAGGCAGCCGTTCCGGCGGGCCGGTTCGGAACTGGCACACGGTCTGGCACGACCGAAACCGTTTCGGTCCAGGCAGCCGTTCCTGCTGGCCGGTCTGCATGTCGGACCGTTCTGGCCGGGAAACCGGCTGTGTCGGTTTGTTGCTGGTTTGGCTCGTAGGATTTTTTCCAAACGGCTCTTTTTCTCCTTGGACTATATACCCCTTCTTCCAGCTTGAGAGGGTTAGGTCAACCATTCATTTCACATCCTTGTGCTCTCTCTCTCTCTCTCACACCATTGTTGAAACACCAAAAAGTTTGGATCTTTCTTTCTACCCACCCAAAGCCAAATCCCTTTTGTAGAAAGCAAGATGAAGTACCGATCTTCGTTTCCACCAAAGAAAATCTCATTCCCCCTTGAGTTCATCGAGAAATCTTGTTGCTCTTGTGTTTGTGGAAAAGATTGAAAGTGCATGGAGCCCCCATGTGTGGTTTTGGTAATTAATGACAATCCCTATGGACTAATGTTTGCATGGAGTTATATTTGTAGGAGTTGTCCATAGGCAATGCTTGAACCATATGTTGGCTTCAAGGCAGGGGCGGAGCTCCCCTTTGGGCAAGGTATGGCACTTGCCCTACCTTGATTTTTGGCAAACAATCAAGTATATATATGCATATATGGATATACCATCAGTTTTGTATAGTTTTTGAAGGGAAAACAAAAGAAAAATATGAGTTGGATCGACAGGAGGAGAACAATCAAGTAAGCAAACGAACTGGGCTTATGCTAGCTAGGCCGCACGTGGTTGACGGAAACCAAACGTCCGTGTCTTGTGATTCGTTCGCTCCGATCATGAGAAGGACCAGCGATCGTGATTCGTGCCTCCTGAGTCACTTGTTTCGTCTACTCGTCTTCGATGGTCGACGCGAGTCAGGCCAGACGCCCAGACGCGACTTTCGCCCAGGAGACCAAGACTTGTCTTTGATCGTTTCACTGTGCCTTCGGCTGCCCCCGTGCATTGGCTGCTTCCACCCGACGAGATCCCTCCGGCTCCCCCGCCCCCCGGCCAAGCCGTCCTGCCGCGCGCCCCTAGTACTGCAAATCACGCGGGTCTAGCTTCTAGGTTTTCTGGAGACCGCAGAGCTGTTTTTTATTTTGAATATGTTGCTATTACCATAGTAATGGGCGACTATGCTTACCATCATATAAACTAACAGTTTATTCTTTTGCGTTTAAAATTTCGCCCGACCTCAACTTTTTTTCGTCCTCCGCCACTGCTTCAAGGTTGCAATAAGAAGAAATTGATGGAGGATATAAAGTGTCAAGTATGTCTTAAAGATGAAGATGAAGTGAGCCCTCAAGTTACTTCAAGACATCAACATGATGAAGAATGAAGAAATGAAATGCAAGTTCAAGGCGTAGCCAAACTCGAAGAGATCATATGCTTGAAGCTTGCCATCCATATGGTGATCATAGATATGTGAAGATGCGCTGAAGAAGAAGCTCTCTCATAGTGGAGTATGGGGGAGCATTTCGCATGACTTCATCAAGCAAGCACAATCAAGAAAGACGTTCCATCTTGTTGCGGTCAAGACCGTCATCATCAAGCTCAAGTGGAATGCGCAAGGTTAAGGTTTGCTCTTGATAGGGTTTCTTTCTCACCGGTCTCATGGTGTAGTTGTAGTTTAGTTGTCGTACTATCAAGAGGGCTCTTGACGTGGGCATTACCCTTCGGGTAACCAATGTTGCTCTACCCTATGCGGTCCAGCTGGAGGCCCATGAAGGTACCCGATGGCAAGATGGGCCACTAGGACGGTGCGGCGGAAGATTACTTGAAGTACAAGACACGGAAGAAGCCAAACAAGGAAAGTTTAGAGATAGATCTACTGTAAACCTACTCGTACTCGATTAGACCTCTCGAGACCTGGCCTCCTATATAAAGGCCAGGAGGGGGGCTATCGAGGGGGACAATCAATCTTAGCAATATTAGCCAGCAGAAGCTTAGAACTAGGTTACCCTAGCAACTAGCATCTCGACGAGATCACAGCCGAACTATTCGGCACCCCATTGTAACCTGTTTTCATCATAATCAAGAACAAACAGGCAGGACGTAAGGGTTTTACCTCATCGAGGGCCCCGAACCTGGGTAAATCGCTCTCCCCGCTTGTCTGTGAACCGATGTCTCGTGTCAGCTTGCAGGATTCCATCAACCCTAAGCCCCTATCGGAGGGCATTGCCGAGGAGCACCCTCGACAATTGGCGCCGTCTGTGG
This sequence comes from Lolium perenne, assembly GCF_019359855.2. Classification (NCBI taxonomy): domain Eukaryota; kingdom Viridiplantae; phylum Streptophyta; class Magnoliopsida; order Poales; family Poaceae; genus Lolium; species Lolium perenne. The sequence goes on along the minus strand of NC_067244.2, from coordinate 236,497,405 downwards.
GAACCCTGTCGGCACAAGATCGGTCATCGGCAGATCCAATCATGACACCAGCGGCTTCGCCAGCAACTTCATCAGCGACTTCATCGACACCATCATCACCAATCCTGGGAAGCCCGATTCGATTCGGCTCCTACGAGTTTACTCCACACAGCGATTCCTCCCGCTCGAACTTTTCAGATCTACAAGGAAACATGGAGATGACCTTCGGCAGCGTCCACTACAACGTCAACGCAGAAGGAATCCTTCGATTGCTGGAATCCCCCACTTCCGGATCGACGAGTTCAAGCGCGTCATCGTCACTCGACCTATCGGCTGGTCTGACGGGATCGACGTGCTCACCCGTTGTGACGCCCCGGAACCGGTACCATGAGGATTCCAGCGATCCCGCCGAAATCCGCACGATATCGATTCAGAGACGCCCTCCGACACGACGTGCGCGACGAATCACACACGTGATGCCAGAGGAATTAACACGAGCGGTAACATTACAACATGATTACAATAGAGCCCACAAGATACATATATTACAACAACGACTCCAACGAGTCAAGATACAAATCGATACATACAAATATCCAAATCATACAGAAGATCACATACGTCCGAGTACGGACAAGATACAAATTGGACTAAGAGTCCTGAAGATAACCAGTGGCGTCCATAACCCTGCCCAGGCCAAGCCGGAAGGGTAACCTTGCTAACGTCATCATCTCGTACCTGTCAAAGTCGGGCCATCGGTTGCCGACAAAAGGGGGAGGAGACAAAAAGAAAAGAAAGGCGAGGGTAAGTACCATTGGCACGTACTTGCGAGACAAGACCAGCTATGCTCGCTGGTGGGCGGTATAAACTTCACCCGGCTATATGTGGAGTTTAGCGGCAGCAAAGCTACTATCCAATAGAGACACGCTACAACATCCGTCTACTCAGAGAAGATAAGAGAGCGCACAAGATAACAGTTCTATACTCTGCAAACATAACACAGCCGATGCGTTCCCCCTTCGCAAAGAGGTACTGGCGAAGGCACACACACTTTTGAAAGGGTTTTATTAGCAATTTATTAACAACAGGAAATAAGGTGTAAGTTGTTCTATGATCAAGCTATACAATTCCAAGTCGTCCATAACCGCGGACGCGGCTTATCGATAAGATGTACACCCTGCAGGGGTTGCCCAAATGTAACCATACGCATGCTCGAACCCACTTACTACAGGTGGAGTCTCACATCAAGACCGTTCCCAATGCAAGAGAAAGTTTAAGGGGAGCCACCCCACTAAGCTACCCGTGACGAAGTTCGGCCGTACTCCGATACGGACCCAGAGGTTTGTGCCAACGGCTAAGCTAAGTGTGAACAACCTGCTGTCGCTAATCGTTCCACGATATGAGTACAAAACATAATATAAACACCCGAAGGCAACAGAAGTAAATCGTGCATCGTGCATATGAGCAAATAAAACCAAGGTTGTGGCTCCCAATAAACAGACTCGAGGAAAGGTAGTGGGTGATGGGGGTCCCACTCCCCCACGTACGGGTAGAGCGCTCAATCTCGGAATGTATAACAAGAACTCGGGTCCTAGGGGACATTAGCGAGTCAAAGTTCCGATGCTTTCGCAAAGGGGCTCACAGATGCCTCTGCTTACAATTTTAGTTGTTAACAATAAAATAAAGTGTGATTATCTCCAACAAAAGATATAGCATGTGATAACCTCCCAACAAGATATCCCGAACATCTCGAGATATCAACAAGACCCTAAACTCGCCTACGACTCGCAAAGCTGGCAAACAACAAACAATAGGTAGGGCGAGGAGGTGTATCTCGGACATATAGGTAACAGGTGGATAGGACACGTGACACAACAGAATCGCAACACAAGGATAGCAATAGATCAAAAGAGCATGTAAAAGTAAAATAGGTGAAGGGGTGGGCTCGCCTGTGAAAAGCTGCAGAAGAACTTGTCGGAGAACTCGTCGTAACTCACATCACCACTTCGTGATCCTATCCGGGAAGAAGCAAATGCTGGAACACACAACGTATGCAAGTCTTACTACTACGGATAAAGAAGATCCAGCATGATCAAGAGGATATGCATGACATGGCAAACATGATGCGGCGGTGCAACTTATCCATATTAATCGGAGTCGGAACCCCGGACAGGCAAATTAGGTTGGAGTTGCATTTTCTACCGGCAAATTTAAGGGTGGATTAGCATGGCAGTAGCATGGCAAGGGTGAGCTACTTCAACGTTAAATGGAACCGGGACAACATTTATATAATATCCCACATATTCCATATGTTACATATTAGGTGGTAATGCAAACTACCACGAAATTTTATGATGCATGGTGCAACAGCAAGCATAGATGGCATATTCATGTCCAGCACATTTTTCTGATCAATTTTCATATATAAAACATTTTATTTCGAGTTATGGTTTGAGAGATATGATTTTTGCAAGATCTGAACAAAAACAAAAGAAGGGACGGGCCGGGCCGGACCTGCACTGTCCTGGGCCGGATCTGATCTGCGTCGGCGACGGGAACTTCGGGCCGCGCGGGCGTTGATCAGGGACGGAGGATCTGGGCCGAGGCCCGTCTGTGTACGTGGAGCAGAAAAGAACCACAGGGTTAAAAACAAATAGCCCACGCTAGGAATTGAACACAAGATCACCAGGTGGATCAGAGGGGCACGAACCAGAAGAGCTAGCTGATGTTGTTGACTTGGATGATCTCACGCATAAGCTGAAACATCTCTGAACTCGAGATCTGGACAAAACAAAGGCCAAAAGGTTGGATTTAATTCACAGGGGTGGGGATTTGATCTCAGGGCGCACGGGTCAAGGAGCAAGGTTGTTACCACTGGGCTACAGTTACTGTTGTTGATGAACACGGGCTTCGTGACATGTTGAAGCAGAAACGAGCGGAGATAGGGGCCATGGCGGACACTTGCAGACGAGCTCGGGGACGACGGAGACGGGACGAACCAGGATGCGAGAGATGGCGTCGGGGGTGCGGCTCGACGCAGGGAAGGAGGTGGTGTGCTCGGTTTGGCCGGAGGAGGACGAGGGCTGCCGTAATTGAGGATTATCTCGCCGGAGACGAAAGAGGAATCGGCGACCGTGCGCTTGATACAAAGCGCCTCAGGTCGATTCCTTGGACGAGGATGTAGAGGAAGACGAGGCGCTTCTGGTGGTGGTCTCAAATCGTCGGGGGATGGAACAGAGCGGCGGCGCCATGGTGGGCAGTGGCGGTGGTGCTCCTTGGTTGCGTTCACAGAGACGAAGAAAAAGAGGGGGGAAAGGAGGTGGCGGCGCGAGGGAGGACGAGAGGGAGGCTAGGGTTTCCAGGGGGATCTGGAGAGGATTAAAGGGAGGGGATGGAGAGCAGGTGGAGGCGGGCGCGGTGGTGGGGAGGACCACGGCATCCTCCTCACGCCATGTGCGTGATGCGTGGAGAAAGACGACAAGGCAAAAAGGAGGCGTACCCCTTCGTCCAGAAAAGTGGGCCGAGAGGGAGATGGCTTGGGCCAGAGAAAGAAGAGAGATGGGCCACCGGGTAAGGAAGAAAGGAGAGAGGGACTTGGGCCAGGGAGAGAGGGAGAGGATTGCTGGGCTTGGGCCGCCGGAGGAAAAAGCCAGGGAGAGAGAGAGAGGGCCAGGAGAGAAGATTAGGTTTTAGGATTTTGTAAAAAAGAAAAGGGAAAGATGAGGTTTTATTAATAAAATCATATGAGAGGAAAACAAAATAGCTAGGGTTTATAAAAATAATTTTATTTAGTGAAAACATGGATGATATGATGCATGATGAAATGACGATGCACAAAAAGAAAAGAACAAACAAAATCTATTAGGGGTACTATCCCGGGCCGTTACAATCGACACCACTAACAAGGGATCGCGCCCCGAGATCCCTCGTCCAGGTACGGGGGAGAGAGGTGAACTATCGGATCTTCTGGCGACGTGTCGATCTCCTCGACACCACTAACAAGAATTGTTACTCCATGTAGAACGGCGACACCACCAACAAGAAGTCGTTGTCCCGTCGATGATGAGGTGCTTCTGTTGGAACTCGTATTGCAGAAGACCAGGCTCCGTAGAACAAAGAGAAAAGGAGTAATAATCACACTGATTCACCAATTCAATGTAACAAGAGCGAATAATAAGAGTAGTCGGCATGGGGGCCAATCCATTCCGCACCCAAAGTATTACTCCGTACATGAATAGAAGAATCGTGCAACCAACTCCCAGCATTCAGATTGGCGATCCTGACAAGCGTTGACAGCGAAGATCCGACGGGTCAAAGCACAAAGAATTGAAGAATGATCACGGAACAAAGATGACGTTAACGGGTAAGACAAAGGATAGTCGTCGTTGATGTTTCTTCTGTTGGAAAATCTTCAGAGAGCGGACCTATTAGGATAATGCATAGATCGTCCAACCCACGTGGGAACCTAAGACTCAGAGAACTCAGATAAGAGAGAGGACTCAAAACTCGCATAGAGAAGAGGAGAAAGAATATAGGTAAGGAGAAAAATCAGAGCTAATCAGAACTTTCCAACGAATTTTTAGAAAATAGTTTTGACACTAGACACAACGACGTCCGTTGGCAAGGTTATCCTACAGGCTGGACTAGTGGGGTACCGTCAACCTGAGCTCTGATACCAACTTGTGACGCCCCGGAACCGGTACCATGAGGATTCCAGCGATCCCGCCGAAATCCGCACGATATCGATTCAGAGACGCCCTCCGACACGACGTGCGCGACGAATCACACACGTGATGCCAGAGGAATTAACACGAGCGGTAACATTACAACATGATTACAATAGAGCCCACAAGATACATATATTACAACAACGACTCCAACGAGTCAAGATACAAATCGATACATACAAATATCCAAATCATACAGAAGATCACATACGTCCGAGTACGGACAAGATACAAATTGGACTAAGAGTCCTGAAGATAACCAGTGGCGTCCATAACCCTGCCCAGGCCAAGCCGGAAGGGTAACCTTGCTAACGTCATCATCTCGTACCTGTCAAAGTCGGGCCATCGGTTGCCGACAAAAGGGGGAGGAGACAAAAAGAAAAGAAAGGCGAGGGTAAGTACCATTGGCACGTACTTGCGAGACAAGACCAGCTATGCTCGCTGGTGGGCGGTATAAACTTCACCCGGCTATATGTGGAGTTTAGCGGCAGCAAAGCTACTATCCAATAGAGACACGCTACAACATCCGTCTACTCAGAGAAGATAAGAGAGCGCACAAGATAACAGTTCTATACTCTGCAAACATAACACAGCCGATGCGTTCCCCCTTCGCAAAGAGGTACTGGCGAAGGCACACACACTTTTGAAAGGGTTTTATTAGCAATTTATTAACAACAGGAAATAAGGTGTAAGTTGTTCTATGATCAAGCTATACAATTCCAAGTCGTCCATAACCGCGGACGCGGCTTATCGATAAGATGTACACCCTGCAGGGGTTGCCCAAATGTAACCATACGCATGCTCGAACCCACTTACTACAGGTGGAGTCTCACATCAAGACCGTTCCCAATGCAAGAGAAAGTTTAAGGGGAGCCACCCCACTAAGCTACCCGTGACGAAGTTCGGCCGTACTCCGATACGGACCCAGAGGTTTGTGCCAACGGCTAAGCTAAGTGTGAACAACCTGCTGTCGCTAATCGTTCCACGATATGAGTACAGAACATAATATAAACACCCGAAGGCAACAGAAGTAAATCGTGCATCGTGCATATGAGCAAATAAAACCAAGGTTGTGGCTCCCAATAAACAGACTCGAGGAAAGGTAGTGGGTGATGGGGGTCCCACTCCCCCACGTACGGGTAGAGCGCTCAATCTCGGAACAGATAACAAGAACTCGGGTCCTAGGGGACATTAGCGAGTCAAAGTTCCGATGCTTTCGCAAAGGGGCTCACAGATGCCTCTGCTTACAATTTTAGTTGTTAACAATAAAATAAAGTGTGATTATCTCCAACAAAAGATATAGCATGTGATAACCTCCCAACAAGATATCCCGAACATCTCGAGATATCAACAAGACCCTAAACTCGCCTACGACTCGCAAAGCTGGCAAACAACAAACAATAGGTAGGGCGAGGAGGTGTATCTCGGACATATAGGTAACAGGTGGATAGGACACGTGACACAACAGAATCGCAACACAAGGATAGCAATAGATCAAAAGAGCATGTAAAAGTAAAATAGGTGAAGGGGTGGGCTCGCCTGTGAAAAGCTGCAGAAGAACTTGTCGGAGAACTCGTCGTAACTCACATCACCACTTCGTGATCCTATCCGGGAAGAAGCAAATGCTGGAACACACAACGTATGCAAGTCTTACTACTACGGATAAAGAAGATCCAGCATGATCAAGAGGATATGCATGACATGGCAAACATGATGCGGCGGTGCAACTTATCCATATTAATCGGAGTCGGAACCCCGGACAGGCAAATTAGGTTGGAGTTGCATTTTCTACCGGCAAATTTAAGGGTGGATTAGCATGGCAGTAGCATGGCAAGGGTGAGCTACTTCAACGTTAAATGGAACCGGGACAACATTTATATAATATCCCACATATTCCATATGTTACATATTAGGTGGTAATGCAAACTACCACGAAATTTTATGATGCATGGTGCAACAGCAAGCATAGATGGCATATTCATGTCCAGCACATTTTTCTGATCAATTTTCATATATAAAACATTTTATTTCGAGTTATGGTTTGAGAGATATGATTTTTGCAAGATCTGAACAAAAACAAAAGAAGGGACGGGCCGGGCCGGACCTGCACTGTCCTGGGCCGGATCTGATCTGCGTCGGCGACGGGAACTTCGGGCCGCGCGGGCGTTGATCAGGGACGGAGGATCTGGGCCGAGGCCCGTCTGTGTACGTGGAGCAGAAAAGAACCACAGGGTTAAAAACAAATAGCCCACGCTAGGAATTGAACACAAGATCACCAGGTGGATCAGAGGGGCACGAACCGTAAGAGCTAGCTGATGTTGTTGACTTGGATGATCTCACGCATAAGCTGAAACATCTCTGAACTCGAGATCTGGACAAAACAAAGGCCAAAAGGTTGGATTTAATTCACAGGGGTGGGGATTTGATCTCAGGGCGCACGGGTCAAGGAGCAAGGTTGTTACCACCGGGCTACGATTCGTTGTTGATGAACACGGGCTTCGTGACATGTTGAAGCGTAAACGAGCGGAGATAGGGGCCATGGCGGACACTCTGCAGACGAGCTCGGGGACGACGGAGACGGGACGAACCAGGATGCGAGAGATGGCGTCGGGGGTGCGGCTCGACGCAGGGAAGGAGGTGGTGTGCTCGGTTTGGCCGGAGGAGGACGAGGGCTGCCGTAATTGAGGATTATCTCGCCGGAGACGAAAGAGGAATCGGCGACCGTGCGCTTGATACAAAGCGCCTCAGGTCGATTCCTTGGACGAGGATGTAGAGGAAGACGAGGCGCTTCTGGTGGTGGTCTCAAATCGTCGGGGGATGGAACAGAGCGGCGGCGCCATGGTGGGCAGTGGCGGTGGTGCTCCTTGGTTGCGTTCACAGAGACGAAGAAAAAGAGGGGGGAAAGGAGGTGGCGGCGCGAGGGAGGACGAGAGGGAGGCTAGGGTTTCCAGGGGGATCTGGAGAGGATTAAAGGGAGGGGATGGAGAGCAGGTGGAGGCGGGCGCGGTGGTGGGGAGGACCACGGCATCCTCCTCACGCCATGTGCGTGATGCGTGGAGAAATACGACAAGGCAAAAAGGAGGCGTACCCCTTCGTCCAGAAAAGTGGGCCGAGAGGGAGATGGCTTGGGCCAGAGAAAGAAGAGAGATGGGCCACCGGGTAAGGAAGAAAGGAGAGAGGGACTTGGGCCAGGGAGAGAGGGAGAGGATTGCTGGGCTTGGGCCGCCGGAGGAAAAAGCCAGGGAGAGAGAGAGAGGGCCAGGAGAGAAGATTAGGTTTTAGGATTTTGTAAAAAAGAAAAGGGAAAGATGAGGTTTTATTAATAAAATCATATGAGAGGAAAACAAAATAGCTAGGGTTTATAAAAATAATTTTATTTAGTGAAAACATGGATGATATGATGCATGATGAAATGACGATGCACAAAAAGAAAAGAACAAACAAAATCTATTAGGGGTACTATCCCGGGCCGTTACACCCGTGCCCTTGACTCCCCGCTCGGTGTCCTCCATGTCGGTAGGGTCTGACGATCCCACATCTTCGGAATTAACTTCGTACTACTGCCTGAACTGCGACACCAGGCACGGGCTGGGATCGAGCGACACGCCGTTCATCTGCAACGCCCAGTATTCATCGGGAGAGGACAGTATCGACAGCATCATCCAGGGAACCACCCGGAGAACGGCACACCATCAGGTTTATGTCGCCAATAACACGGGAAACACAAGGCGCAGAGGAGACGAGGACCATACTCCCCGTTCCAGTAGAAGGGCAAGTTTTGAAAACAATGCCAGCAACCGCGATAGCGACTACACCATCGCGGATGAGGAGTGGGCAGCAGCCAGGGCAGCAGTACTCAACAACACACCGCTCCCCGCAGGAACTTCGGTTGGAACCCTCAATGCTTATCGCTCTATACTAGAGAAAAACCGGGAGCACCTGTCGAAAGAGCAAGCCACCCTCGAGAGACGCCTATCTGCGGCAGATCGATCCAGTGAAAGGCGGAGAGGCTCGCAAGGGAGTGCCTCCCGAAACACTCAGGGAGCAGGCAAGCACCGGTCAAGACTATCCAGGCTTTCGGAAGATGACGCCAGAGAGATAACGTCGAATCTAACTAAATCCTTTATGACTACGGATACCGCGGGCATGCCACGGCCGAAAACTGTTGCAGGAGCAACGGCCAACCTCGCCGCGTACCTCATCAACCAGCGCCCCGAAGGATCCATGGCTCAAGCTCATCGAGGTGCCCTGGAGAGTCTCGCGATATTGGGGAATAACCTAGTCCCGCAAAAGGAAAAGACCACGGTGCAAGGTAGCGGTTCAAAACATCATGCGAGAGATGCTCGGGACGAAATCACCCAAAGCAAGATCGACAAAGCAAGGCGACGACGCGCCGCTAGAAAGGACAACGATAGCGATTCTTCGGATGAAGATCAGGAGTACGACGGCGAGCTCAGGGGAGCCGACTGTCTAAGTTACAAAATTCGTGAGACAATGCTGCCCAAAAAGTTCAAACCTACCCCTACCGACGCTGCCAAGTACGATGGGCAGCAAGAACCAAGATCCTGGATAGATGACTACCTGCAGACTGTGATCCTGCACAAAGGAAACCAGATAGCAGCAATGCAATGCTTACAGCTCTACTTGAAGGATTCAGCGCAAGCCTGGCTAAGGGGGCTGCCGAAAGGTTCCGTTAAATCATGGGACGACCTAGTAGATGCCTTCGTTGCCAACTTCCAAGCAACATACAAGAGGCCCGTTGGGATCGAAGAGTTGCGGAATTGCTGACAGAAGCATCAGGAGTCGATGCGTTCATACATCGGGAGATTCACAAAACTCCTGAACGCTGCCGAAGACGTATTTGTCGACAGAGCAATCGACGCTTTCAGTGACGGCGTTCAACGGGAGAGCTACATAGAAGAACTCGGGCGCAAAAAGCCAAAAACCATAACCAAGTTAATGGAAATCGCCAACAGTTGGGCTGATGGTGAGGACAATGTACGAAGGCCACGGTAGCGCAGTGACGACGAAGACGATGACCAGCCGAAGCACGACTCGGGTGGCCGAAGGGATCGTCACAAAAGAAGGAAGAACCGCAACTATGATGATAACAATCTGGTAGCCGCAGGGTATTCCGATCGATAGGACGATCGAGACGATCGGCATGACGGTAACCGGAACAACTCTGGGAACCGTGGCAACTACAAACCGCGACAACAGAGGACCCCTGAATTACCCTACGCTGAGCAGATCAACGCCCCCTGTTACCTGCATTCGTATGTCGATTCCAAGGACGGCAAAACGAAGTCGAGTCACCTGCTCAGGGACTGTCGGCAGTTCCTTGACATGCACAAACTCATCCAGCAGTCAGGCCAGCAACAGCTACCACCGCCTCCCCCACCTCCACCGCAGCATCAAGTCCAGCAGGCTCAACCTCATCAACCCAACGAGGCGTTCCCACCACCACGTGGGCAGATGAGCATGATCCATAGGACAGGTTTTTCGAAAAGGGAGATGAAGAAGCTCACCCGAGAGATCAACTTGGCAGAAAGCATCATGGCGAACATCCCCGAGTACGTCGAGTGGTCTTCTCAGAATATTACGTTCAGTCGAGCAGACCACCCGATGACCATACCAAAACCAGGACACGCTGCCTTGGTAGTCGAAGCACAAATTGGGGGGTTCAAGATGAGCAAAGTCTTCATGGATGGTGGAAGCGGGCTAAATCTGATATTCGTCGACACAATCAGAAGTATGGGGATTGATACGTCTCCGACGTATCGATAATTTCTTATGTTCCATGCCACATTATTGATGATATCTACATGTTATATGCACATTTTATGTCATATTCGTGCATTTTCTGGAACTAACCTATTAACAAGATGCCGAAGTGCCAGTTCCTGTTTTCTGCTGTTTTTGGTTTCAGAAATCCTAGTAACGAAATATTCTCGAAATCGGACGAAATCAACGCCCAGGTTCCTATTTTGCCCGGAAGCATCCAGAACACACGAGAACCGCCAGAGGAGGGGCACAGGCCCACCAAACCCTAGGCCGGCGCGGCCAGGGGGGCCCACGCCCCCCTATAGTGTGGGCACCCCTTCGACCCTCTGACGCCGCCTCTCCGCCTATTTAAAGCCTCCGTCGCGAAAACCCTGATACGTTCGACGAAACCCACAGAAACCTTCCAGAGCCGCCGCCATCGCGAAGCCAAGATCTGGGGGACAGGAGTCTCTGTTCCGGCACGCCGCCGGAACGGGGAAGTAACCCCGGAAGGCTTCTCCATCGACACCGCTGCCATCTCCACCGCCATCTTCATCACCGCTGCTGCTCCCATGAGGAGGGAGTAGTTCTCCATCGAGGCTCGGGGCTGTACCGGTAGCTATGTGGTTCATCTCTCTCCTATGTACTTCAATACAATAATCTCATGAGCTGCCTTACATGATTGAGATTCATATGATGATGCTTGTAATCTAGATGTCGTTATGCTAGTCAAGTGAATTTTACTTATGTGATCTCCGGAGACTCCTTGTCCCACGTGTGTAAAGGTGACAGTGTGTGCACCGTGTGGGTCTCTTAGGCTATATTTCACAGAATACTTATTCACTGTTATGAATGGCATAGTGAAGTGCTTATTTATATCTCTTTATGATTGCAATGTATTTTGTATCACAATTTATCTATGTGCTACTCTAGCAATGTTATTAAAGTAGTTTTATTCCTCCTGCACGGTGTAATGGTGACAGTGTGTGCATCCGTGTTAGTACTTGGTTTATGCTATGATTATGATCTCTTGTAGATTATGAAGTTAACTATTGCTATGATAGTATTGATGTGTATTATTCCTCCTACATAGCATGAAGGTGATAGTGTGCATGCTATGCTAGTACTTGGTTTAGTCGAATTGATCTTTCATGCACTCTAAGGTTATTTAAATATGAACATTGAATTGTGGAGCTTGTTAACTCCGGCATTGAGGGTTCGTGTAATCCTACGCAATGTGTTCATCATCCAATAAGAGTGTAGAGTATGCATTTATCTATTCTGTTATGTGATCAATGTTGAGAGTGTCCACTAGTGAAAGTGTAATCCCTAGGCCTTGTTCCTAAATACTGCTATCGCTGCTTGTTTACTGTTTTATCACATTACTACTGCTGCAATACTACCACCATCAACTACACGCCAGCAAGCTATTTTCTGGCACCGTTGCTACTGCTCATACTTATTCATACCACCTGTATTTCACTATCTCTTCGCCGAACTAGTGCACCTATTTGGTGTGTTGGGGACACAAGAGACTTCTTGCTTTGTGGTTGCAGGGTTGCATGAGAGGGATATCTTTGACCTCTTCCTCCCTGAGTTCGATAAACCTTGGGTGATCCACTTAAGGGAAAACTCACTGCTGTTCTACAAACCTCTGCTCTTGGAGGCCCAACACTGTCTACAGGAAAAGGAGGGGGGCGTAGACATCAAGCTATTTTCTGGCGCCGTTGCCGGGGAGGAAAGGTAAAAGGTACTCACACTCCGGATCTCGGCTACCAAGCTATTTTCTGCCGTTGTAAGTACTCGAAGCTATTTCCTTTAGATCCTGCAATTGCATCTTTTTGTTTCTTGTTTACACTAGTTTGGCATAATGGACAAGAATGAGCTTCTTATGCTATTTCCTGATTTAAAACATGGATTGTTTGATGCGAAAATTAAAAAACCTATGGAATCTTATTTGCGTGCTGGTAGTAATATTAGTATGAACGCTTTGAACACCATCGTTGATAATGATATAGAAAGTTCTAAGCTTGGGGAAGCTGGTTTTCATGATCTTTTTAGTCCCCCAAGCATTGAGGAGAAAATTTTCTTTGATGATACTTTGCCTCCCATATATGATGATTATAATGATAGTGGTCTTTTGTTGTCACCTGTTATGGAGGATAAATTTGATTACGATTACAATATGCCTCCTATATTTGATGATGAGAATAATAATGATAGCTACTTTGTTGAATTTGCTCCCACTACAACTAATAAAATTGACTATGCTTATGTTGGGAGTAGTAATAATTTTATGCATAAGACTCATGATAAGAATGCTTTATGTGATAGTTATATTGTTGAGTTTGCTCATGTTGCTACTGAAAGTTATTATGAGAGAGGAAAATATGGTTGTAGAAATTTTCATGTTACTAAAATACCTCTCTATGTGCTGAAATTTTTGAAGCTACACTTGTTTTATCTTCCTATGCTTGTTACTTTGCTCTTCATGAACTTGTTTATTTACAAGATTCCTATGCATAGGAAGCATGTTATACTTAAATGTGTTTTGAATTTGCCTCTTGATGCTCTCTTTTGCTTCAAATACTATTTCTTGTGAGTGCATCATTAAAACTGCTGAGCCCATCTTAATGGCTATAAAGAAAGAACTTCTTGGGAGATAACCCATGTGTTATTTTGCTACAGTACTTTATTTTATATTTGTGTCTTGGAAGTTGTTTAATACTGTAGCAACCTCTACTTATCTTAGTTTTGTGTTTTGTTGTGCCAAGTGAAGCCTCTAATCGAAGGTTGATACTAGATTTGGATTTCTGCGCAGAAACAGATTTCTATCTGTCACGAATCTGGGCTGTTTTCTCTGTAGAAAAATCATAAAAATATGCCAATTTACGTGCGTGTTCCTCAGATATGTACGCAACTTTCATTAGTTTTGAGTTTTCTGATCTGAGCAACGGAAGTATTTATTAAAAATTCGTCTTTACGGACTGTTCTGTTTTGACAGATTCTGCTTTTTATTTCGCATTGCTTATTTCGCTGTGTTGGGTGGATTTCTTTGTTCCATTACCTTCCAGTAGCTTTGAGCAATGTCCAGAAGTGTTAAGAATGATTGCGTCACCTCTGAACATGGGAGTTTTTGATTATGTACTAACCCCTCTAATGAAGTTTATGAGAAGTTTGGTGTGAAGGAAGTTTTTAAGGGTCAAGAGAGGAGGCTGATATACTATGATCAAGAAGAGTGAAAGCTCTAAGCTTGGGGATGTCCCGGTGGTTCACCCCTGCATATATCAAGAAGACTCAAGCATCTAAGCTTGGGGATGCCCAAGGCATCCCCTTCTTCATCGACAACATTATCAGGTTCCTCCCCTGAAACTATATTTTTATTCGGTCACATCATATGTGCTTTACTTGGAGCGTCTGTTTGTTTTTGTTTTTGTTTGAATAAATGCTTGTGTGGGAGAGAGACACGCTCCGCTGGTTCATATGAACACATGTGTTCTTAGCTTTTAGTATTCATGGCGAAGTTTCTTCTTCGTTAAATTGTTATATGGTTGGAATTGGAAAATGCTACATGTAGTAATTTGCTAAAATGTCTTGGATAATGTGATACTTGGCAATTGTTGTGCTCATGTTTAAGCTCTTGCATCATATACTTTGCACCCATTAATGAAGAAATACATAGAGCATGCTAAAATTTGGTTTGCATATTTGGTTTCTCTAAGGTCTAGATAATTTCTAGTATTGAGTTTGAACAACAAGGAAGACGGTGTAGAGTCTTATAATGTTTACGATATGTCTTTTATGTGAGTTTTGCTGCACCGGTTCATCCTTGTGTTTGTTTCAAATAAGCCTTGCTAGCCTAAACCTTGTATCGAGAGGGAATACCTCTCATGCATCCAAAATACTTGAGCCAACCACTATGCCATTTGTGTCCACCATACCTACCTACTACATGGTATTTCTCCGCCATTCCAAAGTAAATTGCTTGAGTGCTACCTTTAAAATTCCATCATTCACCTTTGCAATATATAGCTCATGGGACAAATAGCTTAAAAACTATTGTGGTATTGAATATGTACTTATGCACTTTATCTCTTATTAAGTTGCTCGTTGTGCGATAACCATGTTCACTGGGGACGCCATCAACTACTCTTTGTTGAATTTCATGTGAGTTGCTATGCATGTTCGTCTTGTCTGAAGTAAGAGAGATCTACCACCTTATGGTTAAGCATGCATATTGTTAGAGAAGAACATTGGGCCGCTAACTAAAGCCATGATTCATGGTGGAAGTTTCAGTTTTGGACATATATCCTCAATCTCATATGAGAAAATTATTAATTGTTGTTACATGCTTATGCATAAAAGAGGAGTCCATTATCTGTTGTCTATGTTGTCCCGGTATGGATGTCTAAGTTGAGAATAATCAATAGCGAGAAATCCAATGCGAGCTTTCTCCTTAGACCTTTGTACAAAGTGCATAGAGGTACCCCTTTGTGACACTTGGTTAAAACATGTGCATTGCGATGATCCGGTAGTCCAAGCTAATTAGGACAAGGTGCGGGCACTATTAGTATACTATGCATGAGGCTTGCAACTTGTAAGATATAATTTACATGATACATATGCTTTATTACTACCGTTGACAAAATTGTTTCATGTTTTCAAAATAAAAGCTATAGCACAAATATAGCAATCGATGCTTTCCTCTTTGAAGGACCATTCTTTTACTTTTATTGTTGAGTCAGTTCACCTATTTCTCTCCACCCCAAGAAGCAAACACTTGTGTGAACTGTGCATTGATTCCTACATACTTGCATATTGCACTTATTATATTACTCTATGTTGACAATATCCATGAGATATACATGTTATAAGTTGAAAGCAACCGCTGAAACTTAATCTTCCTTTGTGTTGCTTCAATGCCTTTACTTTGAATTATTGCTTTATGAGTTAACTCTTATGCAAGACTTATTGATGCTTGTCTTGAAGTGCTATTCATGAAAAGTCTTTGCTATATGATTCACTTGTTTACTCATGTCATATACATTGTTTTGATCGCTGCATTCACTACATATGCTTTACAAATAGTATGATCAAGGTTATGATGGCATGTCACTCCAGAAATTATCTTTGTTATCGTTTTACCTGCTCGGGACGAGCAGAACTAAGCTTGGGGATGCTGATACGTCTCCGACGTATCGATAATTTCTTATGTTCCATGCCACATTATTGATGATATCTACATGTTATATGCACATTTTATGTCATATTCGTGCATTTTCTGGAACTAACCTATTAACAAGATGCCGAAGTGCCAGTTCCTGTTTTCTGCTGTTTTTGGTTTCAGAAATCCTAGTAACGAAATATTCTCGGAATCGGACGAAATCAACGCCCAGGTTCCTATTTTGCCCGGAAGCATCCAGAACACACGAGAACCGCCAGAGGAGGGGCACAGGCCCACCAAACCCTAGGCCGGCGCGGCCAGGGGGGCCCGCGCCCCCCTATAGTGTGGGCACCCCTTCGACCCTCTGACGCCGCCTCTCCGCCTATTTAAAGCCTCCGTCGCGAAAACCCTGATACGTTCGACGAAACCCACAGAAACCTTCCAGAGCCGCCGCCATCGCGAAGCCAAGATCTGGGGGACATGAGTCTCTATTCCGGCACGCCGCCGGAACGGGGAAGTGCCCCCGGAAGGCTTCTCCATCGACACCGCTGCCATCTCCACCGCCATCTTCATCACCGCTGCTGCTCCCATGAGGAGGGAGTAGTTCTCCATCGAGGCTCGGGGCTGTACCGGTAGCTATGTGGTTCATCTCTCTCCTATGTACTTCAATACAATAATCTCATGAGCTGCCTTACATGATTGAGATTCATATGATGATGCTTGTAATCTAGATGTCGTTATGCTAGTCAAGTGAATTTTACTTATGTGATCTCCGGAGACTCCTTGTCCCACGTGTGTAAAGGTGACAGTGTGTGCACCGTGTGGGTCTCTTAGGCTATATTTCACAGAATACTTATTCACTGTTATGAATGGCATAGTGAAGTGCTTATTTATATCTCTTTATGATTGCAATGTATTTTGTATCACAATTTATCTATGTGCTACTCTAGCAATGTTATTAAAGTAGTTTTATTCCTCCTGCACGGTGTAATGGTGACAGTGTGTGCATCCGTGTTAGTACTTGGTTTATGCTATGATTATGATCTCTTCTAGATTATGAAGTTAACTATTGCTATGATAGTATTGATGTGTATTATTCCTCCTACATAGCATGAAGGTGATAGTGTGCATGCTATGCTAGTACTTGGTTTTGTCGAATTGATCTTTCATGCACTCTAAGGTTATTTAAATATGAACATTGAATTGTGGAGCTTGTTAACTCCGGCATTGAGGGTTCGTGTAATCCTACGCAATGTGTTCATCATCCAACAAGAGTGTAGAGTATGCATTTATTTATTCTGTTATGTGATCAATGTTGAGAGTGTCCACTAGTGAAAGTGTAATCCCTAGGCCTTGTTCCTAAATACTGCTATCGCTGCTTGTTTACTGTTTTACTGCGTTACTACTGCTGCAATACTACCACCATCAACTACACGCCAGCAAGCTATTTTCTGGCACCGTTGCTACTGCTCATACTTATTCATACCACCTGTATTTCACTATCTCTTCGCCGAACTAGTGCACCTATTTGGTGTGTTGGGGACACAAGAGACTTCTTGCTTTGTGGTTGCAGGGTTGCATGAGAGGGATATCTTTGACCTCTTCCTCCCTGAGTTCGATAAACCTTGGGTGATCCACTTAAGGGAAAACTCGCTGCTGTTCTACAAACCTCTGCTCTTGGAGGCCCAACACTGTCTACAGGAAAAGGAGGGGGGTGTAGACATCAAGCTATTTTCTGGCGCCGTTGCCGGGGAGGAAAGGTAAAAGGTACTCACACTCCGGATCTCGGCTACCAAGCTATTTTCTACCGTTGTAAGTACTCGAAGCTATTTCCTTTAGATCCTGCAATTGCATCTTTTTGTTTCTTGTTTACACTAGTTTGGCATAATGGACAAGAATGAGCTTCTTATGCTATTTCCTGATTTAAAACATGGATTGTTTGATGCGAAAATTAAAAAACCTATGGAATCTTATTTGCGTGCTGGTAGTAATATTAGTATGAACGCTTTGAACACCATTGTTGATAATGATATAGAAAGTTCTAAGCTTGGGGAAGCTGGTTTTCATGATCTTTTTAGTCCCCCAAGCATTGAGGAGAAAATTTTCTTTGATGATACTTTGCCTCCCATATATGATGATTATAATGATAGTGGTCTTTTGTTGCCACCTGTTATGGAGGATAAATTTGATTACGATTACAATATGCCTCCTATATTTGATGATGAGAATAATAATGATAGCTACTTTGTTGAATTTGCTCCCACTACAACTAATAAAATTGACTATGCTTATGTTGGGAGTAGTAATAATTTTATGCATGAGACTCATGATAAGAATGCTTTATGTGATAGTTATATTGTTGAGTTTGCTCATGTTGCTACTGAAAGTTATTATGAGAGAGGAAAATATGGTTGTAGAAATTTTCATGTTACTAAAATACCTCTCTATGTGCTGAAATTTTTGAAGCTACACTTGTTTTATCTTCCTATGCTTGTTACTTTGCTCTTCATGAACTTGTTTATTTACAAGATTCCTATGCATAGGAAGCATGTTAGACTTAAATGTGTTTTGAATTTGCCTCTTGATGCTCTCTTTTGCTTCAAATACTATTTCTTGTGAGTGCATCATTAAAACTGCTGAGCCCATCTTAATGGCTATAAAGAAAGAACTTCTTGGGAGATAACCCATGTGTTATTTTGCTACAGTACTTTGTTTTATATTTGTGTCTTGGAAGTTGTTTACTACTGTAGCAACCTCTACTTATCTTAGTTTTGTGTTTTGTTGTGCCAAGTGAAGCCTCTAATCGAAGGTTGATACTAGATTTGGATTTCTGCGCAGAAACAGATTTCTATCTGTCACGAATCTGGGCTGTTTTCTCTGTAGAAAAATCAGAAAAATATGCCAATTTACGTGCGTGTTCCTCAGATATGTACGCAACTTTCATTAGTTTTGAGTTTTCTGATCTGAGCAACGGAAGTATTTATTAAAAATTCGTCTTTACGGACTGTTCTGTTTTGACAGATTCTGCCTTTTATTTCGCATTGCTTCTTTCGCTGTGTTGGGTGGATTTATTTGTTTCATTACCTTCCAGTAGCTTTGAGCAATGTCTAGAAGTGTTAAGAATGATTGTGTCACCTCTGAACATGGGAGTTTTTGATTATGTACTAACCCCTCTAATGAAGTTTATGAGAAGTTTGGTGTGAAGGAAGTTTTCAAGGGTCAAGAGAGGAGGATGATATACTATGATCAAGAAGAGTGAAAGCTCTAAGCTTGGGGATTTCCCGGTGGTTCACCCCTGCATATATCAAGAAGACTCAAGCATCTAAGCTTGGGGATTCCCAAGGCATCCCCTTCTTCATCGACAACATTATCAGGTTCCTCCCCTGAAACTATATTTTTATTCGGTCACATCTTATGTGCTTTACTTGGAGCGTCTGTTTGTTTTTGTTTTTGTTTTTGTTTGAATAAATGCTTGTGTGGGAGAGAGACACGCTCCGCTGGTTCATATGAACACATGTGTTCTTAGCTTTTAGTATTCATGGCGAAGTTTCTTCTTCGTTAAATTGTTATATGGTTGGAATTGGAAAATGCTACATGTAGTAATTTGCTAAAATGTCTTGGATAATGTGATACTTGGCAATTGTTGTGCTCATGTTTAAGCTCTTGCATCATATACTTTGCACCCATTAATGAATAAATACATAGAGCATGCTAAAATTTGGTTTGCATATTTGGTTTCTCTAAGGTCTAGATAATTTCTAGTATTGAGTTTGAACAACAAGGAAGACGGTGTAGAGTCTTATAATGTTTATAATATGTCTTTTATGTGAGTTTTGCTGCACCGGTTCATCCTTGTGTTTGTTTCAAATAAGCCTTGCTAGCCTAAACCTTGTATCGAGAGGGAATACCTCTCATGCATCCAAAATACTTGAGCCAACCACTGTGCCATTTGTGTCCACCATACCTACCTACTACATGGTATTTCTCCGCCATTCCAAAGTAAATTGCTTGAGTGCTACCTTTAAAATTCCATCATTCACCTTTGCAATATATAGCTCATGGGACAAATAGCTTAAAAACTATTGTGGTATTGAATATGTACTTATGCACTTTATCTCTTATTAAGTTGCTCGTTGTGCGATAACCATGTTCACTGGGGACGCCATCAACTACTCTTTGTTGAATTTCATGTGAGTTGCTATGCATGTTCGTCTTGTCTGAAGTAAGAGAGATCTACCACCTTATGGTTAAGCATGCATATTGTTAGAGAAGAACATTGGGCCGCTAACTAAAGCCATGATTCATGGTGGAAGTTTCAGTTTTGGACATATATCCTCAATCTCATATGAGAAAATTATTAATTGTTGTTACATGCTTATGCATAAAAGAGGAGTCCATTATCTGTTGTCTATGTTGTCCCGGTATGGATGTCTAAGTTGAGAATAAT
Organism: Lolium perenne; assembly: GCF_019359855.2. Lineage (NCBI taxonomy): Eukaryota > Viridiplantae > Streptophyta > Magnoliopsida > Poales > Poaceae > Lolium > Lolium perenne. Next base: position 236,477,325 of record NC_067244.2, on the reverse strand, counting down.
CAATAGCGAGAAATCCAATGCGAGCTTTCTCCTTAGACCTTTGTACAGGCGGCATAGAGGTACCCCTTTGTGACACTTGGTTAAAACATGTGCATTGCGATGATCCGGTAGTCCAAGCTAATTAGGACAAGGTGCGGGCACTATTAGTATACTATACATGAGGCTTGCAACTTGTAAGATATAATTTACATGATACATATGCTTTATTACTACCGTTGACAAAATTGTTTCATGTTTTCAAAATAAAAGCTCTAGCACAAATATAGCAATCGATGCTTTCCTCTTTGAAGGACCATTCTTTTACTTTTATTGTTGAGTCAGTTCACCTATTTCTCTCCACCCCAAGAAGCAAACACTTGTGTGAACTGTGCATTGATTCCTACATACTTGCATATTGCACTTATTATATTACTCTATGTTGACAATATCCATGAGATATACATGTTATAAGTTGAAAGCAACCGCTGAAACTTAATCTTCCTTTGTGTTGCTTCAATGCCTTTACTTTGAATTATTGCTTTATGAGTTAACTCTTATGCAAGACTTATTGATGCTTGTCTTGAAGTGCTATTCATGAAAAGTCTTTGCTATATGATTCACTTGTTTACTCATGTCATATACATTGTTTTGATCGCTGCATTCACTACATATGCTTTACAAATAGTATGATCAAAGTTATGATGGCATGTCACTCCAGAAATTATCTTTGTTATCGTTTTACCTGCTCGGGACGAGCAGAACTAAGCTTGGGGATGCTGATACGTCTCCGACGTATCGATAATTTCTTATGTTCCATGCCACATTATTGATGATATCTACATGTTATATGCACATTTTATGTCATATTCGTGCATTTTCTGGAACTAACCTATTAACAAGATGCCGAAGTGCCAGTTGCTGTTTTCTGCTGTTTTTGGTTTCAGAAATCGTAGTAACGAAATATTCTCGGAATCTGACGAAATCAACGCCCAGGTTCCTATTTTGCCCGGAAGCATCCAGAACACACGAGAACCGCCAGAGGAGGGGCACAGGCCCACCAAACCCTAGGCCGGCGCGGCCAGGGGGGCCCACGCCCCCCTATAGTGTGGGCACCCCTTCGACCCTCTGACGCCGCCTCTCCGCCTATTTAAAGCCTCCGTCGCGAAAACCCTGATACGTTCGACGAAACCCACAGAAACCTTCCAGAGCCTCCGCCATCGCGAAGCCAAGATCTGGGGGACAGGAGTCTCTGTTCCGGCACGCCGCCGGAACGGGGAAGTGCCCCCGGAAGGCTTCTCCATCGACACCGCTGCCATCTCCACCGCCATCTTCATCACCGCTGCTGCTCCCATGAGGAGGGAGTAGTTCTCCATCGAGGCTCGGGGCTGTACCGGTAGCTATGTGGTTCATCTCTCTCCTATGTACTTCAATACAATAATCTCATGAGCTGCCTTACATGATTGAGATTCATATGATGATGCTTGTAATCTAGATGTCGTTATGCTAGTCAAGTGAATTTTACTTATGTGATCTCCGGAGACTCCTTGTCTCACGTGTGTAAAGGTGACAGTGTGTGCACCGTGTGGGTCTCTTAGGCTATATTTCACAGAATACTTATTCACTGTTATGAATGGCATAGTGAAGTGCTTATTTATATCTCTTTATGATTGCAATGTATTTTGTATCACAATTTATCTATGTGCTACTCTAGCAATGTTATTAAAGTAGTTTTATCCCTCCTGCACGGTGTAATGGTGACAGTGTGTGCATCCGTGTTAGTACTTGGTTTATGCTATGATTATGATCTCTTGTAGATTATGAAGTTAACTATTGCTATGATAGTATTGATGTGTATTATTCCTCCTACATAGCATGAAGGTGACAGTGTGCATGCTATGCTAGTACTTGGTTTAGTCGAATTGATCTTTCATGCACTCTAAGGTTATTTAAATATGAACATTGAATTGTGGAGCTTGTTAACTCCGGCATTGAGGGTTCGTGTAATCCTACGCAATGTGTTCATCATCCAACAAGAGTGTAGAGTATGCATTTATCTATTCTGTTATGTGATCAATGTTGAGAGTGTCTACTAGTGAAAGTGTAATCCCTAGGCCTTGTTCCTAAATACTGCTATCGCTGCTTGTTTACTGTTTTACTGCGTTACTACTGCTGCAATACTACCACCATCAACTACACGCCAGCAAGCTATTTTCTGGCACCGTTGCTACTGCTCATACTTATTCATACCACCTGTATTTCACTATCTCTTCGCCGAACTAGTGCACCTATTTGGTGTGTTGGGGACACAAGAGACTTCTTGCTTTGTGGTTGCAGGGTTGCATGAGAGGGATATCTTTGACCTCTTCCTCCCTGAGTTCGATAAACCTTGGGTGATCCACTTAAGGGAAAACTCGCTGCTGTTCTACAAACCTCTGCTCTTGGAGGCCCAACACTGTCTACAGGAAAAGGAGGGGGGCGTAGACATCAGGGATCACCATGAGGATGCTGGAAGAAACAGACACCTGCTTCCATGGGATCCTTCCAACCGCACCGGGCTACTCTCTTGGCAAAGTCTACCTGAACGTTATCTTCGGCAGAGCCGACAATTTCAGGAAGGAAAAGATCGAGTTTGAAGTGGTGAACTGGGAGTCACAGTATCACGCTATACTCGGGAGACCAGCGTATGCCAAGTTCATGGCTGTGCCGCATTATGCATACCTCAAGCTGAAAATGCCTGGGAACAATGGGACAAACATCACAGTCCATGGAAGTTTTTCACGCTCGGACAATTGTGATCGCGACTTTCAAAGGATTGCTGCAAAGTTCAGGTCACAGCAAGAAATCGTTGACCCTCTGCCCAAGCTGTCATTACGAGAAATCAAGGAAGAAAAAGATGTCAGGGAAACCAAGAAGAAGCCAGCTGCTCTCGCCCTTAAAGCTTCGGCAGCAGAAGCCTCAGCAGCAAAAGGTTCGGTAGTTGATGGCACAGAAGGCTTAGGAGACAGCAAGACGCTGGCAGCCACCGCCCAAACCCCTGATGAAACCAGCAACGCTGCAGCAACCACTAACGCGGTGAAGAAGCCAGAAGAAGAGAAGAATCCCTTCCTTGCTTAAGCAATTTATCAGCCTTTATTTTCTTTTTTCCTTTATTTTAAACAGGGCCTTCCTTTTTTCGCCCTCTAGCCTCGTGCTTACCTTATTAATGAGAACTTAAGCTTCGATTCTTTGTTAAGCATTGCAGTAACTACAAACTTCTAATCCCCATCACTATGCAAACATAGTACGAGGCAGAAGATCGTGCTTCAAAAAGCCTCTACGAGTGCTAAAAGACGTTCACCTTTCCCTTCACTACAGATGCCTATACGAGTGCCGTAAATAGCAAGAGTTCGGAAATATACATAAAACACAACCCACGTTCGATATTTTACTTATGGAAATATCAAGGAACAACGGGCTCATCGGCAGAACCACTACACCAGAAATATACGGGAGTGCCTGTCGAAATTTAAAACGGTTGAAAGCAAAGTTGCGCATACAACAGGTTTAGCAAAACCTGCAACACGAGCTGATCACTCAAATGATTTGCTAACCAACCAATATACATACATTTAAACGAGCAACTCAGATTTGCTCAAGTCAAAACTTGCCAACGGCAATAACATGGTAAAAGTACATATGCATGTATCTACCGAATGAAAAGGCATCATTACATAATCCAAACACTTGGATGAAGTAGCCAAATTATCTATTTACAAAGCAAACGTTAAATCCCTGAAATCACCCTTGCGGAGTTCTTCTTTCTTCAGGCACCTTTGAGTCCTCCTCGAGTCTGTCGACAATTATGTTGGCAGGCAACAATACCTTCGGATACAGTGCCTCCAAGTCTCCAGTCGCGTTGGCAATCGACAGCAAACCTGCCGAAGGATAACGGGCAAGTACAAGGACAAGTGTAAACCTGGCCCCTGCAAAAACTTGCGCACGTACCAAGTCTCGGATCTTTTTGGCATTACCAAACTCAGACATCAAAGCAAGGAGCGTCGGGGGAACTGCGTTCAAAGGGAACATTGTCTTCCAAACCACCCTCATAGCCTTGTAGCACTTGTCAAAAAAGTGGTGGACCTGCTGAACCCGATCCTGAAATTGCGCGACAGCCGAAGCTTTCGAGTGCTCCCGCCAGAAAATCTCTTCGGCTGAGGATAGCTGGGTTAATGCATTCACACGCTCATGGATCCATTTGTTCTCTTCTGCACGGTTCGGAGCTATGACTGGCAAAGGAATAAGTAAAGGATCAGATAAGGCGTTGTCGACAAAAGGGCGCAGGGATCAAGGAACTTACAGTTCAAACTCTCGGTAGCTTTATGCAGCTCAGTAAGAGCGTACCGCTCCACGTCGGCTGCAATTTCACTCTTCTTATTGACAATAGCAGCTAAGGCGTAAGTGCTGCGCATATCCTTTTCCATCTGGGCGATCCGATCCTTCATCCGCTGGATCCGATCACCTTCGGGAAGAACGCCCGAAGAGTCGTCGACAAACGAGGGCACCGGGAAAACCTGTAGGAAACAGCGTTAAAAAGGATGACGGATATGGTCAAATTGAGCATTCAACGTAACTCCCATCGGGAGAAAGTACAAGTAATTCCTATCAGGAGAAGTACAAGTGAAGATATTATGACAAAGGTGTGCTGGCAACATTGCCAGCACAAGTGTTCATTACAAACTTAAGTTCTTGCAACAGAATAATGTTTCACACTAGCCCGAGGATAAAATTGTTACAACAATCAAGGAGCCTCGGTCTGAGTCGATAGGCTGGGGCCAGCTGATGTCTTTCCTGACGAAAATAGTTCAAGGAGCTGACGAGCACAAGTACGGGCAGACACCGTAAAGGCGCTTAAGTCAACAAATCGCCCATCTTTTTCTTTCGGTAGCTCCTTAGTCATTTCCTCGATGTCAGCCTTAAAGCCGTAACCCATCATAAGTTGGAAGGCAAGGAGGGCACCATAGGTACGCGGGGTACGCTTGAATACCTCAATTACTTCCTTGGTGTTGACTGCGAAGGCATCAATCAGCTACCCCAGAGTCTTCTCCTGCTTGATCTTGGGGAAAATCATCGAATGCATCCGCGCCAGGGCACCCTTCCCCTTGTTAAGAAGCTCCCGGGTAAGCTGGTGGGAGGCAAGAGCCATCGACACACCATTTGCCGGAGAGTTGTTCGGAACTTTGTCCAAGGCAGTAGCAGGGATACTGGCAGCTTCTGCAAGAAATCAAGTTGGAGAAAATCATTGATAAATAAATGGATTCATAAGAGTAATAATCAACAGAGATGAGTGAAAGAGCTTACCAAGTAGAGCCAAAGCAGATTGTCAAAGGAGTTCATCCTTTTCAGCTGCCCGAGCTTCTTCTTCCTTCAGCCTCTCCGTCAGCTTGCTTAACTCCTCTTTTAGGGAGTCGACCTCCTGGCGAGCTATGGCAGCCTTTTTAATGGCGCCGTCCAACTTTGAAGAGGAAGACTTAACTTCCTCCTGCAGTCGAGCTTTGTCCGCCTCTAGAGAGGTAAATTGATAAGCGAAGGCCTCTAGAGAGGATATCACACCTCGCAGGTCCTTAAGAAAAATAAATGTGTTTTACAAAGAATCGTTAGGCAAGGCATACTCCAAAGGAATTCACATCATAGTCGAAAAGGACTTACAGAAGGAGGAGCTGTGGTGGCGGCAGGAGCATCTTTCCCCTTGGAAAGGGAGGAAGCAGTCGATGCTTGCGCCGCAGGAGCTGCCTTAGGAGCTGAAGCTTCGGAAGCCGCGGCGGCCGGCGAAACAGCGTCAGACCTGACCCTCTTAGACGGAGGCTCAGCGAAAGCATCGTCACTACAAGAAGGACATGATAAAAAAAAAGGTTATGAGAAGAATGCGAGAAACAAAGGGGCAAAGTATGGCGAAAAGGAGGAAGATACTTACATATCGAGGAGATCATCTTCGTCGGCAAAGCCGCCGATTGATCTCTTCATAGGCGGAGCCCTGGTCTCCTCCGCAGCTGCATTAACAAAGGCATCGTGATCAGCGTCATCATCACGCACTGATCCCTCTGTGTCGCAAGTGTCATCGGCTGATGGAAGGAGATTGGTGTGAGCGGTTTTCGGGATCTATCGGATCGTTGTGATCGTTTTTCGGGTTTGTATGCTCGACAGTGTGAAAATCAACAGGTTCTGAAGAGCCCCTCCCTTCAGAAATATTGTCTGGCGAGTTATGCAAGTCTCCGGAGGCTACAAGGGTCTGTCGAAGAAAATACAGATGAGAACAGCAGCAATTATGTCGACTAAGTAAATAGTAGCATAATAAGAAATTGAGAAGGGAAGTTACCTCTGGTGGTGGATGATCGGCATCAAAAGGAGTGTACGAAGACATCAGTGGGATCAAGTCTTCTTGGCTAAAGAAAGTGAGGCGACGGACTTCATCGAGCAGTTCTTTTTCCGACAATTCGGCAGCGTTAATTCTGGTCTCATCTTTCGGACCTGAATACAACCACATTGGGCGAACTCTGGCCATGACTGGTGATGGCGTGTATTTCACACGTTCGTTGGGCAACCCCAAGAGGAAGGTATGATGCGCACAGCAGCAAGTTTTCCCTCAGAAAGAAACCAAGGTTTATCGAACCAGGAGGAGCCAAGAAGCACGTTGAAGGTTGATGGCGGCGGGATGTAATGCGGCGCAACACCAGGGATTCCGGCGCCAACGTGGAACCTGCACAACACAACCAAAGTACTTTGCCCCAACGAAACAGTGAGGTTGTCAATCTCACCGGCTTGCTGTAACAAAGAGTTAACCGTATTGTGTGGAAGATGATTGTTTGCAGAAAACAGTAGAACAAGTATTGCAGTAGATTGTATTTCAGTAAAGAGAATTGGACCGGGGTCCACAGTTCACTAGAGGTGTCTCTCCCATAAGACGAACAGCATGTTGGGTGAACAAATTACAGTTGGGCAATTGACAAATAAAGAGAGCATGACCATGCACATACATATCATGATGAGTATAGTGAGATTTAATTGGGCATTACGACAAAGTACATAGACCGCCATCCAACTGCATCTATGCCTAAAAAGTCCACCTTCAGGTTATCATCCGAACCCCTTCCAGTATTAAGTTGCTAACAACAGACAATTGCATTAAGTATGGTGCGTAATGTAACTAGTGACTACATCCTTGAACATAGCACTAATGTTTTATCCCTAGTGGCAACAGCACAACACAACCTTAGAACTTTCTCACACCGTCCTGTGTCAATGCAGGCATGAACCCACTATCGAGCATAAGTACTCCCTCTTGGAGTTACAAGCATCTACTTGGCCAGAGCATCTACTAGTAACGGAAAGCATGCAAGATCATAAACAACACATAAGTATAACTTTGATAATCAACATAACAAGTATTCTCTATTCATCGGATCCCAACAAACGCAACATATAGAATTACAGATAGATGATCTTGATCATGTTAGGCAGCTCACAAGATCCGACAATGATAGCACAATGGGGAGAAGACAACCATCTAGCTACTGCTATGGACCCATAGTCCAGGGGTAGACTACTCACACATCACACCGGAGGCGACCATGGCGGCGTAGAGTCCTCCGGGAGATGATTCCCCTCTCCGGCAGGGTGCCGGAGGCGATCTCCTGGATCCCCCGAGATGGGATCGGCGGCGGCGGCGTCTCTGGAAGGTTTTCCGTATCGTGGCTCTCGGTACTGGGGGTTTCGTCACGGAGACTTTTTATAGGCGGAAGGGCAGGTCAAGAGGCGGGACAGGGGCCCCACACTACAGGCCGGCGCGGCCAAGGGGGGGCCGCGCCGCCCTATAGTGTGGCCCCTCCGTGGCCCCTCTTCGTCTCTCCTTCGGACTTCTGGAAGCTTCGTGAGAAAATAGGCCCCTGGGCTTTGATTTCGTCCAATTCCGAGAATATTTCCTTACTAGGATTTCTGAAACCAAAAATAGCAGAAAACAAAGAATCGGCACTTCGGCATCTTGTTAATAGGTTAGTTCCAGAAAATGCACGAATATGACATAAAGTGTGCATAAAACATGTAGATAACATCAATAATGTGGCATGGAACATAAGAAATTATCGATACGTCGGAGACGTATCAACTGGTTGGACTCGACGTTTCAGGAACACCGCCGCCACCTCTGTGCCAACCATAGTTTGGCCGTCGGCTTCCTTGATCCGAAGAAATCTGGCGAATAATTCATCGGCTGCTACTTTTTCATCGGGAGAGAGAATATTCTTCCAGGAATTCTTAGGCTTGGCTTCAAGGACATCGACAAAGCAAGGAAGCTGAGATTCGGGTGACAAGGAGTCCTTGGCGTAAAACCACTTCAATCTCCACCCTTGCACGGACTCTCTCATTGGGAAATTGAAGTAGTTGACATCCGAATGAGCTACAAACCCCACTCCTCCGGTGACGAAGGATCCGTTACTACTGCTGTATCTCTTCACATAGAAGATCTTTTTCCACAACCCAAAATGAGGCTTGACGCCCAGATATGCTTCGCAAAGGGTGATAAACACAGCAACGTGGAGGATTGAGTTGGGAGTGAGTTGCCATAGTTGGATCTCGTAAGTTCGCAAGAGATGGAGGAGGAATTCGTGAACGGGAAGCGAAAGACCCCGATATAAGAACGATAAGAACATCACGGTAAAGCCAGCAGGGGGATTAGGTCGAGAAATCGCACCTGGAAAGATCACATTTCCCTCATCGGAGGAGATTGATGACCCACAAGTATAGGGGATCGCAACAGTCTTCGAGGGAAGTAAAACCCAATTTATTGATTCGACACAAGGGGAGACAAAGAACACTTGGAAGCCTTAACAACGGAGTTGTCAATTCAGTTGCACCTGGAAACAGACTTGCTCGCAAGAGTTTATCAAGCAGGTAACAGCTTTATAGCGGTAGCGATAGTGAAATAACAAAGCAGAGTAACAGAGACAGCAGTAGTGATTATAGTAAACAGCAGGATTAAAATACTGTAGGCACGGGGACGGATGACGGGCGTTGCATGGATGAGAGAAACTCATGTAACAATCATAGCAGGGCATTTGCAGATAATAATAAAACGGTGTCCAAGTACAAAGCAATCAATAGGCATGTGTTCCATATATAGTCGTGCGTGCTCGCAATGAGAAACTTGCACAACATCTTTTGTCCTACCAGCCGGTGGCAGCCGGGCCTCAAGGGAAACTACTGGATATTAAGGTACTCCTTTTAATAGAGTACCGGAGCAAAGCATTAACACTCCGTGAACACATGTGATCCTCACATCGCTACCATTCCCTCCGGTTGTCCCGATTTCTGTCACTTCGGGGCCATCGGTTCCGAACAGCGACATGTGTATACAACTTATAGATAAGACCATAAACAATGATTATCTTCATGAAACAATAACATGTTCAGATCTGAGATCATGGCACTCGGGCCCTAGTGACAAGCATTAAGCATAACAAGTTGCAACAATATCATCAAAGTACCAATAACGGACACTAGGCACTATGCCCTAACAATCTTATGCTATTACATGACCAATCTCATCCAATCCCTACCATCCCCTTCGGCCTACAGCGGGGGAATTACTCACACATGGATGGGGGAAACATTGCTGGTTGATGGAGAGGCGTTGGCGGTGATGGCGGTGATGATCTCCTCCAATTCCCCGTCCCGGCGGAGTGCCAGAACTTAGACTTCTGGCTCCCGCGACGGAGTTTCGCGATGTGGCGGCGTTCTGGAGGGTTTCTGGCGACTTCGACTTCTCTTCTGGTGTTTTTAGGTCGAGGCGAATAAGTAGTCCGAAAGAGGGCGTCGGAGGCCGGCCGAGGGGGCCACACCACAGGGCCGCGCGGCCCCCCCTGGGCCGCGCCGCCCCATGGTGTGGGGCCCTCGGGCCTCCACTTCAATTGCCCGTCTCGGCTCCGTTAGTTTCCTGGGAAAATAGGGCCTTCGCATAAATTCCGAGGTTTTTCCCGAAAGTTGGATTTCTGCACAAACACGAGACACCAGAGCGCTTCTGCTGAAAACAGCGTTAGTCCGTGTTAGTTGCATCCAAAATACACAAATTAGAGGCAAAACAATAGCAAAAGTGTTCGGGAAAGTAGATACGTTTTGGACGTATCAACTCCCCCCAAGCTTAGCTTATTGCTTGTCCTCAAGCAATTCAGTTAACAACTGAGCGATAAAAGAACTTTCACGAACACATTTGCTCATATGATGTATATATTCTCATGGTATGGCTAATACTTAAGCAGTTCATAATGAGATACATGCAAATAAGATCATCTAACAGCTATGTCAATCATGGAGAAGCACCAACAATTAATAATAAGCATCATGAATCATGTATATAAGCAGAATTGTAATGTTCATAAGAGAGCATGATAAAGTGGTATCTCGCTTGCCTGTATTTGGTTGGCAAAACATAAATGCCCGGGCACCTCTGGAGTTCATAGAAAGACTAGAAGTAGTGATTGTCAAAAGATAAATGCATCAAAGTTATACCACAATCAATCATATTTTGAGACAAGCATATTATACTAAGAATGACAGTTGTGCTCTCAAGATAGTGCTCAAAGAAATAATGGAGACACAACATAAAAGTAAAAGATTGACCCTTCGCAGAGGGAAGCAGGATTAACATGCGCTAGAGCTTTTTATTTTTATAAAGACAGGAGTAAAATTATTTTGAGAGGTGTTTGTTGTTGTCAACGAATGGTAATGGGTACACTAACTACCTCGCCAACCGGACTTTCAAGAGCGGCTCCCATGAATTATTGCATATTTATTTGGCACTCCTTCCAACCTTTCTTTCACAAACCATGGCTAACCGAATCCTCGGGTGCCTGCCAACAATCTCATACCATGAAGGAGTGCCTTTTTATTTTAGTTTTACTATGATGATGACACTCCCCCAACCTTTGCTTACACAAGCCATGGCTAACCGAATCCTTCGGGTGCCGTCCAACAATCACAAACCATGGAGGAGTGTCTATTTAAGTTAATTAATTCGGGACTGGAATCCCATTGCCAGCTCTTTTTGCAAAATTATTAGATAAGCGGATGTGCCACTAGTCCATATGAGAGTCCGTCAAAAGTAAATGACAAGGTTGAAAGCTAAACACCACATACTTCCTCATGAGCTATGAAACATAAACACAAATTGAGAAGCATTTTGAAGGTTTTAAAGGTAGCGCATGAGAATTTACTTGGAATGGTTTGAAATGCCATGCATAGGTATTTATGGTGGACACTCTGGAATAACTTGGTTTTCATGTGTTTGGAAGCACGAGCAGCGTTCCCGCTCAGTACAAGTGAAGGCTAGCAAAAGACTAGGGAGCGACAAATCAAGAGAGCAGTAACTGTCATAATCATGCTTGCGGCAAAATAAATTAACGGAGGCATAAAAGTGATACAAGAACTCTGAAGCAATATAGATCATCGAGGCTTAATTGACTTTTTGTTCAGTCATATGCATGCGTGAGCATGTGCCAAGTCGATATAAATGAATTATTCAGAGGAGGATACCACAATGCCATACTTACTTATGAATAAAACAATGCAGACAAACATACATGACATGCTACTCATATTAATAAATTGAAGCTAAACATGAGAGATCATGAACTACTAGACTTTCTCAAATAACATATACCTCACATGAACCAACTAAGCATGCTCACATGGATGAGCATATGTACAAAAATGAAAACAAATAGAGTTCATACCAGCCTCTCACCACAATCAGATTGTCGTAGATCGTCATTATTGCCTTTTCACTTGTGCAGCTTGGATAATATGAAATGAAAACCACGCTCCAGCCACCGAAGACCATTGAACTCAAAAAGAACTTTACAAACCAAAGAAGAACAGCAAATATTTTTGGTGTTTTCAATTTGCAAATAAGAACAAGAGGAAACAAACAAACAAAGCAAAATCTTTTTGGGTTTTCTTATAGCAAACTAGCAATAGCAAATAAAGTAAAACAAATGCAAGAAACCAAAGCAAACAAATGGTGAAGAGAAACAACAGAAATATTTTTGGTCTTTTTGTGTTTTGGGAAGGAAACAAAGCGAAATCAAGAAATAGCAAACTAAAAGAAACACAGAAAAGCGAGATGGCAGAAATCTGCCAAAACCTGACAGCAGTACAGAAATCGATTTTAACAAAAATCTTATGTTGCTCAGATCGAAAAGTGTTCAACTAATGAAAGTTAGATAACAACCTGGGGAACCTGCACAAAAATTTGCAGCTCAAAATTACGTTCTGGCTATTTTTGACAATTTTTACGGTAACGTTCCAGAATCTGTTTTCAGGCAGCACTTCCCCAAATATCATCTTCCTCTCATTAGAAAACCACTCAATCGAACAAAACAAGTATGTACAAGTATCCAGCAACCATAATATGCAAAGAATGAGTGATGCCGGTATACCTCCCCCCAAGCTTAGGCTTTTGGCCTAAGTGGAGTTCAATCCCATCGATCCCATGAAGTAGTGTCTCCGTAATATGAAGATGGGTCGTATTCCGGGTATGTGCTAGAAGAAGCACCCGGATATGTGACGGTGTGGTCGTAGGAGGTCCCGACGTCCTCGGAGTCATGTTGCTGGTGGAAGTCTCTTATCTTCAAATGTTCATCCACCTCCTCCTTAGTGCACGACCATGACTGCCTGTCAATACTCAACAAACTAGGTTGGGGAAGAGGGATTTCCTTCTCCTCCCCGTCAGAAAACAACATTCTATACACCATACTATCTAAAGTAGAGTCAGTAGTAACAAAATGATGACTCTTCATAGCAGTAATATCAAGTCTCCTAGGGGCCAATGGCACATCATTAGGATCAATAGGAAGATTAAGATATGTTAAAACGCGCAGTGCAATGGTTCCTCCAAAAATAGGCCCCCTGGTAGTCAGGCGGCGAGCAATAAGAGCACCAAGGTGATAGGAGGTTTGACCAGTAAGTGCAATATTCAGGAAAGCAAGATGGTAGCTAGAGATATTACTAGTGTTCTCCCTACCAAGAATGCTAGTAGCAATGTAGTATGCAAAATATTTAATGGCGGGGAGTTGAATGTTCCTTATCTTGCCCCGCTGAATGGTGCGACAATCATCGTCGGTGATCCCACGGTAGAGCTCCAGCAAGTCCCGGGGGTTGTCATCAATCCTACTTGCTGTACCTACAGGGGCAATATCCAAGGCACAACAAAAATCCTTCAATGGCATAGTCACAGTATTACCATAAATCCTGAACGCAACTGTTGGCTCATAGTGTTTGTTGTTGAACTGGAAACTCTCGACGAAGATTTTGGTGAGCAAGTAGTATTGCTCCCTTTCATCGCCCATATAAATGGTTAACCCTGCCCTGTTGACAAGGGTTAAGAAATCCTCCAGTATCCCTGCATTCCTTAGAAAATCATAACATGGAAAAGTAGAAGCATTAGGAGGACCGTTGTCCTCTTCAGGCGCGAAGCTAGGCGCGAGGATGTCTTCATTATATGATTGCCTAATCCGGGTGGCGGCCCTAGAAGGCCTCCCGGTGCTAGTTGTCCCCTTCTTGAACAACTCTCCAAAGCTAAACTTCTTCATAGCTTCTCTGAAATTTTCAACAAATGACATAAGAATTTTGATTTGGTGACATATAATTGAGGGAAACTACCATAGGAACTTGCTAGAGTACTAATCATGCATCAAAACTAGTTTCTACCACTTAGAACAAGCATGCAAGCTCACTAAACATGTTACCTACAGCAGCAAAATATTCAAGATATACTCAACCAAACGAAATTCTACTTGGATGGGTGGAGGAGTCACATACCGAAGAGCAAATGTGCCAAATTTCAGACAGAAATCTGGGCTGAGCAAAGAGATCGAAAAAATCTGGAGTTCTGAAGCAAAAACGCGAGAGAGAGGAACTTGGTACGAGTTTTTTCGGGAGAGAGACTGTTCTGGGCGAAAGAGATGACAAAGTGGGGCAGAGGGGAGCCCACACCACATGGTGGCGCGGCCACCTCCTTGGCCGCGCCGGCCTGTGGTCTGGCGCCCTCTGGTGCCCCACAGGTCATCCTCTGGTGTTCCCAGATGCCTCGTCGAAAAATAGGACCAACGGTATAATTTTTGTGAATTTTTGAAAACTTTGAAAAACGCACATTTCTGGGTATTTAGTTTATTATTACTGGCCAGGAAAAATTTCGAAATCTTCAAATAACTAAAGAACTTTGCAAATTAAAAGTGCTACAGCAACTAGAGCAAGTGGAGGAAGAAAGAGATGTTGTTTACCTCCTCTATGCATATAAAAAGTATTCGTTAACAAGGTTGATCAAGTCTTGCCACCAAATAAATTTTACATAGCATAAGAAGAAATAAACCTCAAATCAATCATGTTACCTTGAATTGTATTGATATGGATCCAATCACGAGAGTTTGATATTCTTCCTTAGGCTCATATATAGGACAATCAATAGTTCCCACTTTGATAGTTCTCACATTAGAAATAGTATTGACTCCACATACTTTATCAATCTTCTTGGGGAAATAAACGGTATGCTCCCTATCATCAACATTGAAAGTAACCTTTCCTTTATTACAATCAATAACAGCCCCTGCGGTGTTAAGAAAAGGTCTCCCAAGAATAATAGACATATTATCATCTTCAGGCATTTCCAACACAACAAAATCAGTTAATATTAAGCAGTTAGTAGTAACTTGAACAGGAACATTCTCACATATACCAACAGGAATAGCAGTAGATTTATCAGCCATTTGCAAAGATATATCAGTAGGTATCAACTTATCTAAGTAAAGTCTCTTATAAAGAGAAAAAGGCATAACACTAACACCGGCTCCCAAGTCACATAGAGCAGTTTTAACATAATTATTCTTAATAGAACAAGGAATAGTAGGTATACCTGGGTCACCCAACTTCTTTGGAATTTTGCCATTGAAAGAGTAATTAGCAAGCATAGTGGAAATTTCCTCATTGGGGATTTTCCTTTTGTTAGTAACAATATCTTTCATATACTTTGAATAAGGAGGCAATTTAATGGCATCAGTCAAAGGGATTTGCAAGAATAAAGGTTTCATCCATTCGCAAAATTTATTATAGTGTTCTTCTTCCTTTGATTTTAGTTTCTTAGCGGGAAAAGGCATTTGCTTTTGCACCCAAGGTTCTCTTTCATTACCATGTTTCTCAGCAATAAAGTCTTCTTTAGTATACTTTTTATTTTTAGCATGCTTCTCAGGTTCTTCTTCAGCCTCTTCTTTATCAGGAGTATCATTCTTATCATTATCT
This sequence comes from Lolium perenne, assembly GCF_019359855.2. Lineage (NCBI taxonomy): Eukaryota > Viridiplantae > Streptophyta > Magnoliopsida > Poales > Poaceae > Lolium > Lolium perenne. The sequence continues at coordinate 236,462,028 of NC_067244.2, read as the reverse complement.
TTATCATTATCATGTTCATTACCACTTTCAGCTTTCAGCATCGTAAATAGAAATACTATTAGGATCATTAGCAGGTTCAGAGGATTCTACAACATTTTTATGTTTCTTCTTCTTTTTCTTCCTAGAATGAGCACTAGGTTCAATGCGTTGAGAATCTTGTTCAACTCTTTTGGGATGCCCTTCAGATATAGAGGATCCTGGGTAGAGACACCACCTCTAGTTGTTACTTCATAAGCATGTTTCTCTTTAGAATTATTCCCTAACAAGTCATTTTGCACTTTAGTGAGTTGATCAATTTGAGTTTGAATCATTTGAAAATGTTTAACAAGCATCTTAACATCATTGGAGGTTCTCTCCACAATACCATGCAATTCACTAATAGCTTGAGAATTTTCCATTAAATGATTCTCTACCCTCATATTAAAATTTTCTTGCTTAACAATATAATTATCAAACTCATCTAAGCATTGTGCAGGAGGTTTCGAATACGGAATATCTTCCCTAGTAAAGCGTTGAAGGGAGTTTACCTCAATCATGGACGAAGGGGGAATTATCTCACATATATCTTCAATAGGAGGTAGATTCTTCACATCTTCAGATTTAATACCTTTCTCCTTGAGAGACTTCTTGGCTTCCCTCATATCTTCATCATTCAATTTAATTAAACCCCTCTTCTTCACTATTGGCGTTGGAGTTGGTTCAGCGTATTCCAATCATCATAATTCCGGCCTATTTTAGCCAATAATTCTTCAGCTGCCCTGAGTTCTTTTCCTGAAAACACAACCAGCACAACTATCCAGGTATGCCCTAGAATCAATGGTTAGTCCACTATAAAATATATCAAGTAATTCATGCTTTTCTAAATCATGGTCGTGCAAAGCTCTAATAAGAGAGCAAAATCTCGCCCAAGCCTCGTGCAATTTCTCTTCATCTCCTGATCAAAACTATAAACTCTCTCGCAAAGCAAGATGTTGAGCACTAGCAGGAAAATATTTCCGAAAGAAAACAGCAAGCAATTCTTTTGGACTTTTAATAGAACTAGGTGGCAAATTATTATACCAAGTTTTAGCATCATCCTTCAATGAGAATGGAAATATTTTAGCAACAAAGTAAGTACGCTTCTTAACGTCATCGTAAAACAAGCTACTCAAAGTAGATAACTCAGTCATGTGTTCAACAAGACTTTCTTTTTCAAGTACCACGTAAAGGTGTTTTCTCAACAATAGCTATATGAGATAGATCAAGAGAAAAATCATAATCTTTATCCCTAATGTTTATAGGAGATGTGGCAAATTTAGGATCGAGACAGTTTATATCTAATAAAGATGTTCTGCAAGCAACTTTTTAATTTTTCTTGCATCAGTAGTAGCATTGCATTTTTCAATAAAATCATCATCAAGCTCCACATAATCTTCCTCAGATCATCACTAAAATAACCAAGTTCGTGTGAACTAACAGTGTAGTAGCATTAGGAGTTTCAAGATTTTCAATTTGTCTAGACCTAGCAATTGTAGCATCTAGAAAGGATCCCAATGAACCACTATCATCAAGCACAGCAGAAACATTATCAATATTATGAGAGTGTTCAGATTCAGCAGATGTACCCACATGCGAAGCATGTGGCGGTGAAACAAGTTTATCAATCACGGATGGTGAATCAAGTGTAGCGGAGGTACTCGTAATTGTACCTTTTCTTGTAGTGGATGGTAATATGGCGATCTTAGTATCGCGAGGTTTACCCATGATGGAGAATTTGCAGCGAACAATATTAATCCAAGTGAACTTCCAAATAAAGCTATGCTCCCGGCAACGGCGCCAGAAAATAGTCTTGATGACCCACAAGTATAGGGGATCGCAACAGTCTTCGAGGGAAGTAAAACCCAATTTATTGATTCGACACAAGGGGAGACAAAGAACACTTGGAAGCCTTAACAACGGAGTTGTCAATTCAGTTGCACTGGAAACAGACTTGCTCGCAAGAGTTTATCAAGAGGTAACAGCTTTATAGCGGTAGCAGTAGTGAAATAACAAGCAGCAGAGTATGAGACAGACAGAGTAGTGATTATAGTAAACAGCAGGATTAAAATACCGTAGGCACGGGGACGGATGACGGGCGTTGCATGGATGAGAGAAACTCATGTAACAATCATAGCAGGGCATTTGCAGATAATAATAAAACGGTGTCCAAGTACAAAGCAATCAATAGGCATGTGTTCCATATATAGTCGTGCGTGCTCGCAATGAGAAACTTGCACAACATCTTTTGTCCTACCAGCCGGTGGCAGCCGGGCCTCAAGGGAAACTACTGGATATTAAGGTACTCCTTTTAATAGAGTACCGGAGCAAAGCATTAACACTCCGTGAACACATGTGATCCTCACATCGCTACCATTCCGTCCGGTTGTCCCGATTTGTCACTTCGGGGCCATCGGTTCCGGGACAGCGACATGTGTATACAACTTATAGATAAGACCATAAACAATGATTATCTTCATGAAACAATAACATGTTCAGATCTGAGATCATGGCACTCGGGCCCTAGTGACAAGCATTAAGCATAACAAGTTGCAACAATATCATCAAAGTACCAATAACGGACACTAGGCACTATGCCCTAACAATCTTATGCTATTACATGACCAATCTCATCCAATCCCTACCATCCCCTTCGGCCTACAGCGGGGGAATTACTCACACATGGATGGGGGAAACATTGCTGGTTGATGGAGAGGCGTTGGCGGTGATGGCGGTGATGATCTCCTCCAATTCCCCGTCCGGCGGAGTGCCGTAACGGAGACTTCTGGCTCCCGCGACGGAGTTTCGCGATGTGGCGGCGTTCTGGAGGGTTTCTGGCGACTTCGACTTCTCTTCTGGTGTTTTTAGGTCGAGGCGAATAAGTAGTCCGAAAGAGGGCGTCGGAGGCCGGTCGAGGGGGCCACACCACAGGGCCGCGCGGGCCCCCCCTGGGCCGCGCGGGCCCCCCCTGGGCCGCGCCGCCCCATGGTGTGGGGCCCTCGGGCCTCCACTTCAATTGCCCTTCTGGCTCCGTTAGTTTCCTGGGAAAATAGGGCCTTCTGCATAAATTCCGAGGTTTTTCCCGAAAGTTGGATTTCTGCACAAAAACGAGACACCAGAGCAGTTCTGCTGAAAACAGCGTTAGTCCGTGTTAGTTGCATCCAAAATACACAAATTAGAGGCAAAACAATAGCAAAAGTGTTCGGGAAAGTAGATACGTTTTGGACGTATCAGAGATCAATCCCAGGCTTCGGGATCTCTTCTCGTCATGCCTGGTGACGGTCGATGCTATCCAATCTCCGGGCCTGGCTACTGAGCCTGGTGGCGCCGGTGGCGCCGGAGCTGGGGGAGGAGCGCTTGGGGCGCCCTCCTTCGGAAGAATCAAGGAAGATTTGGCGGCGGCGCTAGGGTTCTTCTTCTTCACCATCGCGAGATCTGGGAAAAACTGGAAAGCAGTGGTGGCGGCGCAAGCAGTTGCGAAGGGGAGAAGAGGAAGAACAACGAAGGGATGAATGAAGGAGAAGATTAGGAATTTCTATCTTTTGGGAAACTTAAGGAAGGCCTCGTGCTACTAGTGGGCCTTTTCTCCAGTTAATGGTTGCGGAAATCGAGGAGGTGCCTCGTTAACCATGGAAGAGGAGCAGGAATTGCTCGAAAAAAGGGCCAGCGGGTCGCATCTTATCAATCAGAATCAAGGTGTCAGAAGAACGTCATCGATGACGTCATGAGGAATGATTGCATACGAAGAGATAAGAAGCTATCGGATGGACAATTTGAGTCTATGTGCAGATTGCAAAGCATCCGCACTTAGGCTCGGGGGCAACTCCCATCGGGAGCGCTGGACGCACACCCGGCAGAATGAGGACTCGAAGGAAAAATCTGACTCAAGTCTACGCCCGGACGAAAACGCCCGTGTCCAGACTCGGGGGCTACTCCCATCGGGAGCGCTGGACGCGCACCCGACAGAACTTTTTTCGCACTCCAGGATCATGCCCGGGGACTTGATTCTGTGTAGGGTAACGTTGTTTTGCCATCGGCAGTTAACCAACAAAAGTTGGGCACGTTATTCATTATCCCTTGCATAAAGAAAATATATCGGATGACCTACGAAGACTTGCAGGGAAAACTTCAGCAGAAGATGTTCGAGTGGTACAACTTGAGTCTACGCACGGATTGCAAGCATCCGTACCTAGACTCGGGGGCTACTCCCATCGGGAGCGCTGACGCGCACCCGATAGAAGAGAATAATACAGACAGAAGAAAAGCGAGAGTGATCAAAGAGAAGGACGTCGGAAGAAGACATGCTTCAGTCTCTACCCGAACTATGTTCGGCTAGACACTCAGGGGCTACTGACGTGGGCATTACCCTTCGGGTAACCAATGTTGCTCTACCCTATGCGGTCCAGCTGGAGGCCCATGAAGGTACCCGATGGCAAGATGGACCACTAGGACGGTGCGGCGGAAGATTACTTGAAGTACAAGACACGGAAGAAGCCAAACAAGGAAAGTTTAGAGATAGATCTACTGTAAACCTACTCGTACTCGATTAGACCTCTCGAGACCTGGCCTCCTATATAAAGGCCAGGAGGGGGGCTATCGAGGGGGACAATCAATCTTAGCAATATTAGCCAGCAGAAGCTTAGAACTAGGTTACCCTAGCAACTAGCATCTCGACGAGATCACAGCCGAACTATTTGGCACCCCATTGTAACCTGTTTTCATCATAATCAAGAACAGACAGGCAGGACGTAAGGGTTTTACCTCATCGAGGGCCCCGACCCTGGGTAAATCGCTCTCCCCGCTTGTCTGTGAACCGATGTCTCGTGTCAGCTTGCAGGATTCCATCAACCCTAAGCCCCTATCGGAGGGCATTGCCGAGGAGCACCCTCGACAGCTCTCGAGTGAGTAACTCGATCGTATCCTTCGGAGAGCTCAAACCTTTGCATCCTTGCACCATCTTTCTTGGTTGTTATTTGGATCTTATCCATGTGATGTTTTAGAGCTTGTGCTTATTCTCATGACAAGCTCTAGTTCATCGAAAACGGATTTTGCATAGATCACTTGTAGCGTTTTCGAGTTGGGTGATTTTCTCGGTTTCTCTTGTTGAGGTGTTGCACCTCTAAAAATAATAGAAAATCACCCCCCACTGGTTTCCATATTTTCAACAAAATAATAGAAAATCACCCCCCACGGGTAAGCTCTTGTCGTCCTCTTTCCAACAAAATTGGTTTCACTCTATTCGGAGCTACCAAACTTCTGATATTGATTTTACAAGTTTGCTAGGCCGGATATTTGCAAAATATCCGGCCCCCAAAAATCGGCTAAGGACTTTCGGAGGTGCTACCCTGGACTGGGGGCCGGACATTTGCCCGGAAATTCCCAGAGGCCAGATTTTCCAGGGGGCCGGATAATCCGGCCCTCGGATATCCCCAACGGCTCGGTTTTCTTGGGAGGTATAAATACCCCCTTCTTCCTCCTTGGGCTGTTGCTTCTTCCACTCTCTCTCTCCTCCATTGTTGATCTTGAGAAGCTTGCCCTATCTCTCTATCCCTCCATGATTCTTGCCCCCTTTCGAGGGAAAAGAGAGAGGAGATCTAGATCCACACTTTGACCAAACCATATCATCTCTTTGTGAGTGAATCTTTGGGATCTAGATCTTGGAGAATTTTGTGTTCTCCTCTTTGTTCTTCCTCTCTTATTCCTCCAATAGCTTTTGTAGCTTTGTTGGAATTTGAGAGAGAAGGACTTTAGCATCTTTGTGGTGTTCTTGCCATTGCATTTGGTGCATCGGTTTGAGTTCTCCACGGTGATTCGTGGTGGTGAAAGCAAGAAGGTTGTTACTCTTGGGTTCTTGGAAGCCTAGATGGATTCTAGGCCTTTGTGGCGATTTGTTGGGAGCCTCCAATTAAGTTGTGGATGTGTGCCCCAATCTTTGTGTAAGGCTCGGTTTCCGACTCGAAGGAAATCCCTTAGTGGAACCGTGACCTAGGCCTTTGTGGCGAGGGTCACCGGAGAATAAGGTGAGGCGCCTTCGTGGCGTTCGGTGTGTGGTGTGAGTACTGCATCTTGGGGTGAGGCCTTTGTGGCGTTGGTGTGCATCGAGCAACCACACCTCAAGGTGAGCCTCTTGTGGCGTTCGGGAGCACTAAGCCACCGCACCTCTCCAACGGAGATTAGCACTCGCAAGAGTGTGAACTTCGGGATAAATCTTCGTCTCCCGCGTGTCTCGGTTATCTCTATACCCGAGCTCTTTACTTATGCACTTTACCTTGTGATAGCCATCGTGCTTGAAGTTATATATCTTGCTATCACATAGTCGCTTGTATAGCTTAGCATAAGTTGTTGGTGCACATAGGTGAACCATTGCTTAGCATAAGTTGTTGGTGCACATAGGTGAACCATCGTATATAGGCTTTGGGCTTGACAAAGTAAACGCTACTTTTATTCCGCATTTGTTAAGCCCATCTCGTAAAAGTTTTAAACCGCCTATTCAACCCCCTCTAGGCGACATCCGTGTCCTTTCAACCCTAGGAAGCTAGGGTTGCTCGGAAGCATTCGGGTTGTGGATTTACTCCAAGAAGAAATTTGTGAGGGTTTGAAGACTACCTTTAAAGTCTACCACAATTGAGCGAGCTATTATTTATATAAAAAAACAATATATAAATATTTATATATTGTTATACGACGATGATCTTTATCGTCTCTTTGTGTTTACATTCTAAGCATATCTAAATGATTGTAGATAAGATAGATCTTTGCATCAAGTTAGAGATAGTTATTTCAGAGTGGTCTGGGAAACAACAAAACAAATAACAAAGATAGTATGCAATGACTTAAGAGATTAGACGATATCTGAATATTCTCCCAAGAATGCGAAGGAACACACATTTGGAAGGTAGTTCTATCTACTTTTCTAGAAATGTCATTTCATCTTACAAATATGACACATACCCTAGGAAGGAGGAGTGGGCAATAGCCGAAAAGACGTTTGGCACAAAGGACGATAGGTGGATAGTAATTTCTCAATGTTTCCAAGGAAAGTATGCTCTTTTTTATTTAATTGCACAAGAAGGAAACATACAACCCTCTTTTCTTTAAAGAAACAACATGTTTCAGTCCAATCTTTCTCATGCTACCGAAACTTCCTTATCGTGCGGCTTTGATAGCAAAACTAATGTTGATGACCCATTTGTCTCAACCTCCCCATTCAAGCATACAAACATGGTTGCTGAGCTTCCAATGTAATACTACTTCCGGCTAAAAAAATAGGACTTGAATTTGATCAAAAGTTAAGTCTTACTAAGTTTGATCAAATATACAGAACAAAATATCAATATCTAAAATACCGAATAAATTCACTATAAAAGTATATTTTATACCATATATGGATGTGGTATTGTAAATGTTCATATTTTCTTATATAAATTGATCAAATTTAAATCACGTCATACAACTTTTTTCTTTTTAGAATGGAGGGACTACTAGTAATTTGGTTGTGCTGAATGTAGAACAAGAAGCACATCCTCGATACAACCTACACTCGAGCCAGACTTGCACTTTGTTCACACTGCCCATTCAGGTGCCAATGTTCCTTGATCTGTGCTCTCTTCTTCATACTGTACTGTACCGCAATGGACCGTGTGTACTATTGTTATTGTTTGTGAATGTGTTGTACCTGAGCATACCAGTGCTCCTCATATTTAAAAATCATATTTGTTGTATTCCAAAAATTGAAATTAAATAACCACATACATATAATCATTCCGATGGTACGGTAGAAATTTCGGAGAAAAATATGTTTGTATTTTAAGCTATACAAAAAGACAAATTTCCGATAAATATCTACCCCTATATGTGGCCATAAATTTGTTTATTTCCCGTAGCTTATAAAATACAATGCAGTTTCTACCCAAACTTCACACGAGTATTCAAAACATGTGTATATATTCATGAAATAAATGTGATAATTTTTTGAAACACAGATTTAGAATTTTTAAATATCTTAGAAACTAGGACTGAGCACCAAATCTGCTTCGAGCATGTAGGCCTTATTTGCTGAAAACTATTTTTTTTATTTGACCATATAGTTTCAGGAGACTACATTATTGAACTGAATATTGTACAACATTTTCGACTGGAGTTTTGCAAGGACATTAAGACCGGTGACAGTGAAAATTCAGAGCATCCCAAGTCTGTTCTCTGCAAAACGATGAGGTCAATAGTGCAGAATTGTAAGAATTTGCACGCCTATCAGTTCATCTATGAATTTACATGTCAAGCTGTTCAATATGTTCACTAGTCAGTGGTATTAACTTTGTTCATCAGCATAGGCAAGATATGGAGTCAGTCAGCTCAACAAGTTTGACGCATCGCCGAAAAGTTCGGCGGAGTTCGCCGGAACTGCTTGGAACTCGTGCACGACGCCGTCGATCTCGATGAGGCTGCAGCCGGGGACCTTGTCTACCTTGCTTTTCATCATCTGCCGCCTCACCCGCAACGCCTTGCCGTGCCGGCCCTCGCGCGCGTACATGTTGGACATGAGCACGTAGCCCCCGGCGTCGGCCTCCTCGTCGTCGGCCATCCGCTGCAACACGCGCTCGGCGCGCTCAACGTGGCCGTGCTCCCGGCAGGCCGAGAGCAGCGAGCCCCAGATGGGCGCGTCGGGGCGGACCGGCATTGCCGTGACGAGCTCCTCCGCCTCGTCCAGCCTCCCGGCCCGACCGAGCATGTCGACGACGCACCCGTAGTGCTCGATGCCAGGCGCCACGCCGTGCACCTCCGCCATGGCGTGCAAGTGCCGGAGGCCGTCCACGACGAAACCGGCATGGCAGCACGCGGAGAGCACGCCGAGGAAGGTCACTTTGTTTGGTTTCACGCCGGCTCGACGCATGTCTGTGAAGAGCGCCAGCGCGTCCTCGCCACGGCCGTGCGCCGCGAGCCCCGAGATCATGGACGTGTAGGTGTACACGTCCCGCTGCGCCCTGGCGTCGAACACCTCTGCGGCCTGCTCCACCGCGCCGCACTTGGCGTACATGTCGAGCAGCGCGTTGCCGACGACGCCGTCAACGGCATTCCTTCCGGTCCTGCGCATGTAAGCGTGCGCCCACCTGCCGGCGTCGAGCGCCCCGAGCCGCGCACACGCGCCGAGGACGGCGACGAACGTGGCGTCGTCTGGACGCGCACCCTGCTGCTTAAGCATCTCCCGGAACAACGACAGCGCCTCACGGGGCTCGCCGGCGCGCGCGTGCGCGGAGATCATCGTGTTCCAGGTCACCACGTTCTTGACTGGCTCCATCGTCCGGAAGCACCGAAGCGCGGCCGCCGCGTCGTCGCACTTGGAGTACATGTCGACCAACGCGTTGCACGCGACGACGTCGAGGGCCACCCCCGCGACGAGGACGCGCCGGTGCACCTCCCTGGCCAGACCGATGTCCCCGGCGCCGGCGCAGGCCGTGAACGCCGCCGCCGCGGCCACGGCGTCGACTACGACCGCGCCATCGTCCGCCATTGCCAGGAACAGCGCCGCAGCTTCGCTGAAGCGGCCGAGCCGCGTGTACCCGGTCACCATGCCCGTCCAGGAGACCACGTCCGGCACCGGGTGGCAGGCGAACAGAGCACTTGCAGCGCGTTGCCGGCCGCAGGCGAGGTAGAGCGCGATAAGGGCGTCGCGGACGCCGCGGTGGCGGCGGTCGAGGCCGAGCTTCACGGCGTGGGCGTGCAGCACCGGCGCGGCTTCGCCGCGCGGAGCCGAGGACGCGGTGGCCAAGCGCTTCAGAACGGACCGGAGCGCGCCGGCGTCGTTAGGTGCGCCGTCGCGATAGAGCGACGTGGCGTGCTGAGGTACGGTACCAGGATTGGAGGGCCGGCCAGGGGAGCAGAGTTGAGCAGCCGTATGCTTCCTGCTGGCTCGCCGCGCGGGTGGATAAGGTGCATCCATGGCGTCTCCTCCCTCCAGCTGACAGGAAAATGTTGTGGTCCGGTAGTCACTGACTCACTATTCATGAGTGCTATCCCTATGTGACGCTTGGAAAATGTGTACCAGATTCAATATCTGCAAGCAAAATCCGAAGGATATCTTCCGGTTGTGCAAGAAATAGTCTACATTCTAGCATCAAAATTTGTTCTGAAATACTCTACATTCTAGCTTTTAGTCAACAACAACACTGAAAACGAAATGGTTTTGCTCTCTTTATTGGTTGTTGTTATTTTCAATGTAGATTGGATTGGTTGTTCGCATATCTAAGTAGTACTAATAAATGCAATAATAGTTTGTCTCATTTATTCTAGAATGTAGACTAAATCAGAACGAAGGGAGTACATGGATTCTGAATCCACATGTGCCCTATTCTAAAAGCTGTGTACCGTAAATTTCTTTTCTTGCACTGAATACCAGGTTTAATTTTCGTGCTGTGAATTGGTATTATAGCGTGTTTGTTTGGGGGGAATTAGAATTAGGGAATGATAGTTGAGCATGTACGAGACTTTAAATCACTTGCAGATGCCACCGACGACTTCCGCGCCTGGTGCCGTTCAGCCGTGCAACGCGGTCCTAGAGATGCCAGCCGGGTCGCTGCAGTGCCCGAGTGGAGAGGAGCGGCAGGAGCCGCGCACGTCTGGTCCCTGTCACGGCGAGGTGGTGCGGCCTTCGTGGGAGCGCTGCATGCGCCGGAGGGCCACACTTCGCGGGCGGACGGGCCGCTTGGGTCACCGGTGCCGCCTCCACGGGCGGAGGGGTATGCTGGTGATCATACGCCCACGCAGTCTTCGCCCTTGGAGGGGGATTCGCCACGGTCTGGTTCGGTACGGGGGCCTACACCGCCATCTCCCCCTGTATCGCCAGACTCTTCGCCTGCTTCGACGGCTTCTTCACCGCGTTCGACTTCACCTTCGCCAGGTTCTACCTTGCAGCAGCCCCCTTCCGCTGTCCCTCCTCCTGTCGTTCAGCCGACGGTGAGGCGGAGTGGGAGGTATGCGCTTGCGGAGGATGGGTCGGGGGCGACGGACGAGGACGCCATGCAGCGTGCCATGCGACGCAAGGCGGAGAAGAATCTTGACACGGCAGGTACGAAAAAACCTTCCAAGTCTTTTACTTCTTTTTCAGATTCACGTATTTCTTCTAATTTGAGTAGTCCTGGGGTCTCGTTGGGTACTACGTCTAATGAGATCTCGGTTTCGGCTAATGTGTTGAGACAGACGGAACTTGACCGTTTAACGGTTGTTCCGAATGACTCCACGGGGCTTGAAACTTCCGTGATAGATGATGGTGAAGAGGATGACATCCTAGATGGTCAGCTTCTCTTGGCTATCATTGGTAATGTTTCAGAAGTTGACCTAGAACACTCGGAGCTTAGTTCAGTATATGATCTAAAAGCTTCAACACGAGGTTCTCGGCCGTCAGCTAGAAAGAAGTCTCGTCGATATAGCAAAAGTTCTAAATCTAAAATAGTCTCTCAATGAATGACATGTTTCGGAATAGCAGAGGTCTTGGAGATTTGGCTAAGCATTCTCACATTGCCGATGGTTGTAGAGACTATGATTTAGACTTTATTGCCATATCAGAGACTGGTAGGCGGAATTTCTCACGGAGTTTCCTCGACCGTTTATCAGGCGGGATTAACTTTCAGTGTTTTTCTCGCCCGCCTCGTGGTAGGTCTGGGGGCATTTTACTTGGCGTCCGCATAGACACCATGACTGTTCTAGCTAGTTCTGATGGAGAGTATCACATTAAGCTCGACATTCGGAATAAAGCTGACGGTTTCACTTGGAGTCTGGTTGCTGTTATGGTGCCGCCCAAGATGCTTTTAAGACTGACTTTTTACGTGAGTTGGTAAATCTTACTAAAGATAATCCCTACCCGATTTTGATCGGAGGGGATTTCAATCTACTAAGATTTCCTCATGAGAAAAGCAAAGGTATTTTTGATGGACATTGGCCTTTCTTGTTTAATGCTGTCATTGATAGCCTTGACTTAAGAGAGGTGTTTATGTCGGGTCGACAGTTTACTTGGGCCAACAGCTTGCCTGAGCCCACATACGAAAAGCTAGATCGCGTGTTGATGGATACCGAATGGGAAGACAAATACCCTATGGTATCTGTCCGTGCACTAGAACGTATTGAAAAATTGTCTGACCATGCTCCTATCCTCTTAACTACTGGGAACCCCAGACCTATTTGTAAGCGGCCTTTCAAATTTGAACTTGGCTGGTTACATAGAGAAGGGTTCCATGAGATGGTTAAGACGGTTTGGGAGAGGCCAGTTGGGGGTACCACTCCAATATTGAGATGGAATAATAAAATGCGTGCAATGCGCAGACATCTCTCTGGTTGGGCTGCCCGTACAGCTGGTCTTCTCAAAAAGGAGAAGGAGCGCTTATCATCTGTGATTGATGAGCTAGAGGCGGTTGCTGAGGTAAGACCGTTGTCTCCGCATGAGATTGAACTTAAGAATCAGTCCAATGCGCAGATGACGAGTCTTCTTCGTGAAGAGGAACTCAAATGGTATCAACGTTCCAAAGCTCAATTCATTTTGGAAGGAGACTCAAATACGCGATATTTTCATGGCATAGCCAATGGGAGACATCGCAAAAAACGTATTCACTCTCTTATTCAAGATGAAGGGTTGATTGAAGGCCATGAACAACTCAAATCTTACATTACTAATTATTATAAAGGCTTGTTTGCTCCTCCGGAAGAAAGTTCATTTTCTCTAAATGAGGACTTAACAGCTGATATACCCCAAGTTTCTATAGAAGAAAATGGCTTACTAACTGCAGCGTATTCTGAGGAAGAAATGCAGAAGGCTATTTTCCAAATGGAATGCAACAAAGCATCGGGTCCCGATGGTTTTCCAGTAGAGTTTTATCAAACTTTCTGGGATACAATTAAAGCGGATCTTCTAGACTTGTTCAGTGCTCTGCATATAGGACAACTAGAATTATTTCGTCTAAATTTTGGTGAAATAATCTTGTTACCGAAAGTTAATGAGGCAGAAAGGATTCAACAATATAGACCTATTTGCCTCTTAAACGTAAGTTTCAAGATTTTCACGAAAGTGGCCACCATTAGACTTAATACGGTTGCGGATCATGTCGTTCAGCCATCGCAAACTTCTTTCATGCAAGGAAGAAATATCCTTGATGGTGTGGCGGTTTTGCATGAGACGGTACATGAAATGCATACTAAGAAATTAAATGGGGTTATTTTAAAATTAGATTTTGAAAAGGCTTATGACAAGGTCAAGTGGTCTTTCCTTCAACAGACACTCAGGATGAAAGGTTTTTCTCCTGATTGGCGCGCTTTAATAAATGATTTCGTATGGACGTAGTGTGAAAATTTGGGTTAATGATGACACCGACCATTATTTCCAAACACGAAAAGGGTTACGCCAAGGGGATCCGTTATCACCAATGTTATTCAACATTGTGGAGGATATGTTGGATATACTCATAGAGCGAGCCAAGTCTGATGGTCAGATTGAAGGTGTGATTCCACATCTTGTCGATGGTGGTTTATCTATCCTTCAATATGCCGACGATACAATTCTGTTTATGGATCACGATCTTGAAAAAGCTCACAACCTGAAATTAATTTTGGCGGCTTTTGAGCATTTGTCGGGATTGAAAATCAACTTCCATAAAAGTGAATTGTTATGCTTCGGTGATGCCCAAGATGATACAACTCTATATACAGAGTTGTTTGGTTGTGGGCAAGGCCAATTTCCTATTCGCTATTTGGGTATTCCGATTCATTATCGGAGACTTACGATTGCTGAATGGAAAATAGTGGAAGAAAGATTACAGAAGCGTCTTAGTAGTTGGAAAGGTAAATTGCTGTCCCTAGGAGGAAGATTGGTACTCATTAATTCGGTACTGATAAATATGGTACTATATATGTTATCATTCTTCCTATTGCCAAAAGGAATTCTGCATAAACTCGATTATTATCGATCCAGATTCTTTTGGCAAGGGGACAGCGAGAAAAAGAAATATCGACTGGTTAAATGGAGTATAGTTTGTACTCCCAAAGATCAAGGAGGGCTTGGAGTTCATGACCTCGAGGTCAAGAATTCAGCTCTGCTGGGTAAATGGCTTTTTAAGCTCCTTACCGAGGATGAGATTTGGCAATCTATTCTTCGGAGAAAATATATCGGCTCCAAGACGTTGTCCCAAGTGGTTTGGAAACCTGGGGATTCACACTTCTGGGCTGGTCTAATGGCGTCAAAGAATGTCTTCTTCCGCATGGAACTTTCTCAATTAAGAATGGAGCACAGATACGGTTCTGGGAGGATGCTTTGTTAGACAATGCACCCCTAAGTGAACAGTATCCTGCGTTGTATAGTATCGTTCATCGCAAAGGAGATACCATTGCCACAGTAATGGCTACCTCTCCCCCGAATGTGACGTTCAGACGAGTTTTGCTAGGACAAAGGCTTTTGGCATGGAATGCCTTAATTCAAAGGTTGGGGGATATTAATCTATCACCTGAACCAGATGAATTTAGGTGGAATTTACATGTAGATGGCTCTTTCTCGGTCAAATCTTTATACAACACCATACTTCATTCTAATTTACCAGTTGATAGTAATAAGAAGATTTGGAAGATGAAGATACCATTAAAAATAAAAATATTTGGATGGTATCTTCGTCGAGGTGTCATCCTCACCAAAGACAATCTTGTTAAGCGGAATTGGCACAGAAGTACTCGATGTGTTTTTTGTCATCACGATGAAACTATTAAACACCCTTTCTTCCAGTGCCAATTCGCGAGATCTATTTGGTCTGTCATCCAAGTAGCGTCTACCCTGTATCCTCCGACTAGTGTGGCCAATGTCTTTGGCAATTGTCTTCATGGTATAGATCCAAGGTTCAAGTTGCTTCCTAGGGTGGGGGCGCTAGCAGTTATCTGGGCGCTTTGGCTGAGTAGAAATGATAAGATTTTTAATGATAAAAATTGCTCTTTATTGCAGGTCATCTACAGATGTACATGCATTCTCCGTTTGTGGTTACCTCTTCAGCGCATGGAGAACCGAGACCTATTTACGGAGGTCTGTACACGGTTGGAGGCTATGGTGAGGGATAATTTTTTCCTACATGGGTGTCAGCATAGTCTACAGATTGAAGCGCCACCCATACCTTAGGCGTTATATGATTCATCGTTCCGATATGTGTTCCTCCTAGTTCCTTTTTAGTTTGACTTTTTTTTTGGACTTAAAGACTCATAAACGGCTGTGTGCATCCTGGTTATGCAGAGGCTGGATGTAATTGCTTCTAAAAAGTAATAAAGCACCCTTTATCAAAAAACGAGACTTTAAATCACCCGTATGGTTAGATTGGTCATAGTGCATAGTATCATATTGTAGTATCATGCATATGATACTTGTCTATGATACTATCACTATGGTGGGTGGTATTATAGAGTAGTATCATAATCTTCTAAATTTATTGTTTTGTAGAATCCCAATACAAAATGTGTGTACAAGATCTATTTAGCATTAGCTTTTCTCGTAATGTGCGCTATGATACAGTATCCACATATGTTACTCTAAATTTGTCTCTCCTCATTAATTAGATGCTACATCAGCATTTTTGTGGGCTTAAGATGCATGATACTACCTAAGATATTAGCACTATGGCCAGCCTTAGGGGAATGGGACTTGAGGAGTGATAACCCACAAGTATAGGGGATCGCAGCAGTCTTCGCGGGTAGTATAAACCAATTTATTGATTCAACACAAGGGGAGACAAAGAACACTTGGAAGCCTTAACAGCGGAGTTGTCAATTCAGCTGCACCTGGAAACAGACTTGCTCGCAAGAGTTTATCAGTAGTAACAGTTTTATAGCAGTAGCAGTAGTGAAATAACAGCAGCAGAGTAACAAAGACAGCAGTAGTGATTTTAGTAAACAGCAGGATTAAAATACTGTAGGCACGGGGACGGATAACGGGCGTTGCATGGATGAGAGAAACTCATGTAACAATCATAGCAGGGCATTTGCAGATAATAATAAAATGGTGTCCAAGTACAAAGCAATCAATAGGCATGTGTTCCAATTATAGTCGTACGTGCTCGCAATGAGAAACTTGCACAACATCTTTTGTCCTACCAGCCGGTGGCAGCCGGGCCTCAAGGGAAACTACTGGATATTACGCTACTCCTTTTAATAGAGTACCGGAGCAAAGCATTAACACTCCGTGAACACATGTGATCCTCACGTCACTACCATTCCCTCCGGTTGTCCCGATTTCTGTCACTTCGGGGCCATCGGTTCCAGACAGCGACATGTGTATACAACTTGCAGATAAGACCATAAACAATGAATATCATGATGAAACAATAACATGTTCAGATCTGAGATCATCGCACTCGGGCCCTAGTGACAAGCATTAAGCATAACAAGTTGCAACAATATCATCAAAGTACCAATTACGGACACTAGGCACTATGCCCTAACAATGTTATGCTATTACATGACCAATCTCATCCAATCCCTACCATCCCCTTCGGCCTACAGCGGGGGAATTACTCACTCATGGATGGGGGAAACATGGCTGGTTGATGGAGAGGCGTTGGCGGTGATGATGGCGATGATCTCCTCCAATTCCCCGTCCCGGCGGAGTGCCAGAACGGAGACTTCTGGCTCCCGCGACGGAGTTTCGCGATGTAGCGGCGTTCTGGAGGCTTTCTGGCGACTTCGACTTCTCCCCGTGCGTTTTTAGGTCGAAGGCAATTTATAGTCCGAAGGAGGGCGTCGGAGGCTGATACATCTCCGACGTATCGATAATTTCTTATGTTCCATGCCACATTATTGATGTTATCTACATGTTTTATGCACACTTTATGTCATATTCGTGCATTTTCTGGAACTAACCTATTAACAAGATGCCGAAGTGCCAGTTGCTGTTTTCTGCTGTTTTTGGTTTCAGAAATCCTAGTAACAAAATATTCTCGGAATTGGACGAAATCAACGCCCAGGGTCCTATTTTGCCACGAAGCTTCCAGAAGTCCGAAGAGGAGACGAAGTGGGGCCACGAGGTGGCCACACCCTAGGGCGGCGCGGCCCCCCCCCTTGGTCGCGCGGCCCTGTGGTGTGGGGCCCTCGTGCCGCCTCCTGACCTGCCCTTCCGCCTACTTAAAGCCTCCGTCGCGAAACCCCCAGGACCGAGAGCCACGATACGGAAAACCTTCCAGAGACGCCGCCGCCGATCCCATCTCGGGGGATCCAGGAGATCGCCTCCGGCACCCTGCCGGAGAGGGGATTCATCTCCCGGAGGACTCTACGCCGCCATGGTCGCCTCCGGAGTGATGTGTGAGTAGTCTACCCCTGGACTATGGGTCCATAGCAGTAGCTAGATGGTTGTCTTCTCCCCATTGTGCTTCATTGTCGGATCTTGTGAGCTGCCTAACATGATCAAGATCATCTATCTGTAATTCTATATGTTGCGTTTGTTGGGATCCGATGAATAGAGAATACTTGTTATGTTGATTATCAAAGTTATGTCTATGTGTTGTTTATGATCTTGCATGCTCTCCGTTACTAGTAGATGCTCTGGCCAAGTAGATGCTTGTAACTCCAAGAGGGAGTATTTATGCTCGATAGTGGGTTCATGCCTCCATTGATATCTCGGGGACAAGGATGTAAAGTTCTAAGGTTGTGGATGTGCTGTTGCCACTAGGGATAAAACATTAGTGCTAGGGTCAAGGTTGTAGTTACTAGTTACATTACTCGCAATACTTAATGCACGTGTCTGTTGTTAGCAACTTAATACTGGAGGGGGTTCGGATGATAACTCGAAGGTGGACTTTTTAGGCATAGATGCATGCTTTGGATGGCGGTCTATGTACTTTGTCGTAATGCCCAATTAAATCTCACTATACTCATCATAATATGTCTGTGCAGGGTCATGACCTCTTTATTTGTCAATTGCCCAACGGTAATGTGTTCACCCAACATGCTGTTTATCTTATGGGAGAGACACCTCTAGTGAACTGTGGACCCCGGTCCAATTCTCTATACTGAAATACAATCTACTGCAATACTGTTCTACTGTTTTCTGCAAACAATCATCTTTCACACAATACGGTTAATCCTTTGTTACAGCAAGCCGATGAGATTGACAACCTCACTGTTTCGTTGGGGCAAAGTACTTTGGTTGTGTTGTGCAGGTTCCACGTTGGCGCGGAATCTTCGGTGTTGCGCCGCACTACATCCCGCCGCCATCAACCTTCAACGTGCTTCTTGACTCCTACTGGTTCGATTAAACCTTGGTTTCTTACTGAGGGAAACTTGCCGCTGTGCGCATCACACCTTCCTCTTGGGGTTCCCAACGGACGTGTCAACTACACGCATCAAGCAAATTTCTGGCGCCGTTGCCGGGGAGATCAAGACACGCTGCAAGGGGAGTCTCCACTTCCCAATCTCTTTACTTTGTTTTTGTCTTGCTTAGTTTTATTTACTACTTTGTTTGCTGCACTAAATCAAAATACAAAAAAATTAGTTGCTAGTTTTACTTTATTTGCTATCTTGTTTGCTATATCAAAAACACAAAAAAATTAGTTACTTGCATTTACTTTATCTAGTTTGCTTTATTTACTGTTGCTAAAATGGCCAACCCTGAAAATACTAAGTTGTGTGACTTCACAACCACAAATAATAATGATTTCTTATGCACACCTATTGCTCCACCTGCTACTACATAAGAATTCTATGAAATTAAACCTGCTTTACTGAATCTTGTTATGCGAGAGCAATTTTCTGGTGTTAGTTCTGATGATGCTGCTGCACATCTTAATAATTTTGTTGAACTATGTGAAATGCAAAAATATAAAGATGTAGATGGTGACATTATAAAATTAAAATTGTTCCCTTTCTCATTAAGAGGAAGAGCTAAAGATTAGTTGCTATCCCTGCCTAAGAATAGTATTGATTCATGGACTAAATGCAAGGATGCTTTTATTGGTAGGTATTATCCCCCTGCTAAAATTATATCTTTGAGGAGTAGCATAATGAATTTTAAACAATTGGATACTGAACATGTTGCACAAGCATGGGAAAGAATGAAATCTCTGGTTAAAAATTGCCCAACCCATGGACTGACTACTTGGATGATCATCCAAACCTTCTATGCAGGACTAAATTTTTCTTCGCGGAATTTATTGGATTCAGCTGCTGGAGGTACCTTTATGTCCATCACTCTTGGTGAAGCAACAAAGCTTCTTGATAATATGATGATCAACTACTCTGAATGGCACACGGAAAGAGCTCCACAAGGTAAGAAGGTAAATTCTGTCGAAGAAACCTCTTCCTTGAGTGATAAGATTGATGCTATTATGTCTATGCTTGTGAATGATAGCACTAATATTGATCCTAATAATGTTCCGTTAGCTTCATTGGTTGCACAAGAAGAACATGTTGATGTAAACTTCATTAAAAATAATAATTTCAACAACAATGCTTACCAGAACAATTCTAGTAACAACTATAGGCCATATCCTTATAATAATGGCAACGGCTATGGTAATTCTTATGGGAATTCTTACAACAATAATAGGAGTTCACCCCCTGGACTTGAAGCCATGCTTAAAGAATTTATTAGTACACAAACTGCTTTTAACAAATCTGTTGAAGAAAAGCTTGGGAAAATTGATATACTTGCTTCTAAAGTTGATAGTCTTGCTGCTGATGTTGATCTTTTGAAATCGAAAGTTATGCCTAATGAGAATCATCATAATAAAATTACTACTACAGCAAATGCCATCCAAGTTAGAATTAACGAGAATATAAGATTAATGGCTGAACTGCGTGCTAGGTGGGATAGAGAAGAAAATGAAAAACTAGCTAAAGAGAAGAATGTAGCTAAAGTTTGGACTATTACCACCACAAGCAATGCTAATGCTACACATGTTGCTGCACCTCCTACTATTAATGGTAAAATAATTGGTGTTGGCAATGTTTCTACTCCTAGTGCAAAGCGTACAAAACTGCCTGAAACTGCTAAAAGCTACTTTAAACTACAGATAAAACTGCTGAAATTTTTTCCAACATTGGGGATGATGATCCCATTGCTTTAGATTATAATGGTTTGAATTTTGATGATTGCCACATCTCTGAAGTTATAAAGTTCTTGCAAAAACTTGCTAAAAGTCCTAATGCTAGTGCTATAAATTTGGCTTTCACACAACATATTACAAATGCTCTCATAAAAGCTAGAGAAGAGAAACTAGAGCGCGAAGCCTCTATTCCTAGAAAGCTAGAGGATGGTTGGGAGCCCATCATTAAGATGAAGGTTAAAGATTTTGATTGTAATGCTTTATGTGATCTTGGTGCAAGTATTTCTGTTATGCCTAAGAAAATTTATAATATGCTTGACTTGCCACCGCTGAAAAATTGTTATTTGGATGTTAATCTTGCTGATCATTCTACAAAGAAACCTTTGGGGAAAGTTGATAATGTTCGCATTACCGTTAACAATAACCTTGTCCCCGTTGATTTTGTTGTCTTGGATATTGAATGCAATGCATCTTGTCCCATTATATTGGGAAGACCTTTTCTTCGAACTGTTGGTGCTATCATTGATATGAAGGAAGGTAATATAAAATATCAATTTACTCTCAAGAAAGGTATGGAACACTTCCCTAGAAAGAGAATGAAGTTACCTTTTGATTCTATTATGAGAACAAATTATGATGTTGACACTTCGTCTCTTGATAATACTTGATATACACTTTCTGCGCCTAGCTGAAAGGCGTTAAAGAAAAACGCTTGTGGGAGACAACCCATGGTTTTCACCTACAGTACTTTGTTTTTATTTTGAGTCTTGGAAGTTGTTTACTACTGTAGCAACCTCTCCTTATCTTAGTTTAGTGTTTTATTGTGCCAAGTAAAGTCGTTGATAGAAAAGTTCATACTAGATTTGGATTACTGCGCAGAAACAGATTTCTTTGCTGTCACGAATCTGGGCTGTTTTCCCTGTAGGTAACTCAGAAAATTATGCCAATTTACGTGAGTGATCCTCAGATATGTAGGCAACTTTCATTCAATTTGAGCATTTTCATTTGAGCAAGTCTGGTGCCTCGATAAAATTCGTCAATACGAACTGTTCTGTTTTGACAGATTCTGCCTTTTATTTCGCATTGCCTCTTTTGCTATGTTGGATGAATTTCTTTGATCCATTAATGTCCAGTAGCTTTATGCAATGTCCAGAAGTGTTAAGAATGATTGTGTCACCTCTGAATATGTTAATTTTTATTGTCACTAACCCTCTAATGAGTTGTTCTAAGTTTGGTGTGGAGGAAGTTTTCAAGGATCAAGAGAGGAGTATGATGCAACATGATCAAGGAGAGTGAAAGTTCTAAGCTTGGGGATGCCCCGGTGGTTCACCCCTGCATATTCTAAGAAGACTCAAGCATCTAAGCTTGGGGATGCCCAAGGCATCCCCTTCTTCATCGACAACATTATCAGGTTCCTCCCCTGAAACTATATTTTTATTCCATCACATCTTATGTGCTTTGCTTGGAGCGTCGGTTTGTTTTTGTTTTTTGTTTTGTTTGAATAAAATGGATCCTAGCATTCACTTTATGGGAGAGAGACACGCTCCGCTGTAGCATATGGACAAGTATGTCCTTAGTTTCTACTCATAGTATTCATGGCGAAGTTTCTCCTTCGTTAAATTGTTATATGGTTGGAATTGGAAAATGATACATGTAGTAATTTGCTATAATGTCTTGGGTAATGTGATACTTGGCAATTGTTGTGCTCATGTTTAAGCTCTTGCATCATATGCTTTGCACCCATTAATGAAGAAATACATAGAGCATGCTAAAATTTGGTTTGCATATTTGGTTTCTCTAAGGTCTAGATAATTTCTAGTATTGAGTTTGAACAATAAGGAAGACGGTGTAGAGTCTTATAATGTTTTCAATATGTCTTTTATGTGAGTTTTGCTGCACCGGTTCATCCTTGTGTTTGTTTCAAATAACCTTGCTAGCCTAAACCTTGTATCGAGAGGGAATACTTCTCATGCATCCAAAATACTTGAGCCAACCACTACGCCATTTGTGTCCACCATACCTACCTACTACATGGTATTTCTCCGCCATTCCAAAGTAAATTGCTTGAGTGCTACCTTTAAAATTCCATCATTCACCTTTGCAATATATAGCTCATGGGACAAATAGCTTAAAAACTATTGTGGTATCGAATATGTACTTATGCACTTTATCTCTTATTAAGTTGCGTGTTGTGCGATAACCATGTTCACTGGGGACGCCATCAACTACTCTTTGTTGAATTTCATGTGAGTTGCTATGCATGTTCGTCTTGTCTGAAGTAAGAGAGATCTACCACCTTATGGTTAAGCATGCATATTGTTAGAGAAGAACATTGGGCCGCTAACTAAAGCCATGATCCATGGTGGAAGTTTCAGTTTTGGACAAATATCCTCAATCTCATATGAGAAAATTATTAATTGTTGTTACATGCTTATGCATAAAAGAGGAGTCCATTATCTGTTGTCTATGTTGTCCCGGTATGGATGTCTAAGTTGAGAATAATCAATAGCGAGAAATCCAATGCGAGCTTTCTCCTTAGACCTTTGTACAAAGTGACATAGAAGTACCCCTTTGTGACACTTGGTTAAAACATGTGCATTGCGATGATCCGGTAGTCCAAGCTAATTAGGACAAGGTGCGGGCACTATTAGTACACTATGCATGAGGCTTGCAACTTGTAAGATATAATTTACATGATACATATGCTTTATTACTACCGTTGACAAAATTGTTTCATGTTTTCAAAATCAAAGCTCTAGCACAAATATAGCAATCGATGCTTTTCCTCTATGGAGGACCATTCTTTTACTTTCAATGTTGAGTCAGTTCACCTATTTCTCTCCACCTCAAGAAGCAAACACTTGTGTGAACTGTGCATTGATTCCTACATATTTGCTTATTGCACTTATTATATTACTCTATGTTGACAATATCCATGAGATATACATGTTACAAGTTGAAAGCAACCGCTGAAACTTAATCTTCCTTTGTGTTGCTTCAATGCTTTTACTATGAATTATTGCTTTATGAGTTAACTCTTATGCAAGACTTATTGATGCTTGTCTTGAAGTGCTATTCATGAAAAGTCTTTGCTTTATGATTCACTTGTTTACTCATGTCATATACATTGTTTTGATCGCTGCATTCACTACATATGCTTTACAAATAGTATGATCAAGGTTATGATGGCATGTCACTCCGTAAATTATACGTGTTATCGTTTTACCTGCTCGGGACGAGCAGAACTAAGCTTGGGGATGCTGATACGTCTCCGACGTATCGATAATTTCTTATGTTCCATGCCACATTATTGATGTTATCTACATGTTTTATGCACACTTTATGTCATATTCGTGCATTTTCTGGAACTAACCTATTAACAAGATGCCGAAGTGCCAGTTGCTGTTTTCTGCTGTTTTTGTTTCAGAAATCCTAGTAACAAAATATTCTCGGAATTGGATGAAATCAACGCCCAGGGTCCTATTTTGCCACGAAGCTTCCAGAAGTCCGAAGAGGAGACGAAGTGGGGCCACGAGGTGGCCACACCCTAGGGCGGCGCGGCCCCCCCTTGGCCGCGCGGCCCTGTGGTGTGGGGCCCTCGTGCCGCCTCCTGACCTGCCCTTCCGCCTACTTAAAGCCTCCGTCGCGAAACCCCCAGGACCGAGAGCCACGATACGGAAAACCTTCCAGAGATGCCGCCGCCGCCGATCCCATCTCGGGGGATCCAGAAGATCGCCTCCGGCACCCTGCCGGAGAGGGGATTCATCTCCCGGAGGACTCTACGCCGCCATGGTCGCCTCCGGAGTGATGTGTGAGTAGTCTACCCCTGGACTATGGGTCCATAGCAGTAGCTAGATGGTTGTCTTCTCCCCATTGTGCTTCATTGTCGGATCTTGTGAGCTGCCTAACATGATCAAGATCATCTATCTGTAATTCTATATGTTGCGTTTGTTGGGATTCGATGAATAGAGAATACTTGTTATGTTGATTATCAAAGTTATGTCTATGTGTTGTTTATGATCTTGCATGCTCTCCGTTACTAGTAGATGCTCTGGCCAAGTAGATGCTTGTAACTCCAAGAGGGAGTATTTATGCTCGATAGTGGGTTCATGCCTCCATTGATATCTGGGACAGTGACAGAAAGTTCTAAGGTTGTGGATGTGTTGTTGCCACTAGGGATAAAACATTAGTGCTATGTTCAAGGATGTAGTTACTAGTTACATTACGCGCAATACTTAATGCAATTGTCTGTTGTTAGCAACTTAATACTGGAGGGGGTTCGGATGATAACCTGAAGGTGGACTTTTTAGGCATAGATGCATGCTGGATGGCGGTCTATGTACTTTGTCGTAATGCCCAATTAAATCTCACTATACTCATCATAATATGTATGTGCATGGTCATGCCCTCTTTATTTGTCAATTGCCCAACTATAATTTGTTCACCCAACATGCTGTTTATCTTATGGGAGAGACACCTCTAGTGAACTGTGGACCCCGGTCCAATTCTCTATACTGAAATACAATCTCTTGCAATCTTGTTCTCTTGTTTTCTGCAAACAATCATCTTCCACACAATACGGTTAATCCTTTGTTACAGCAAGCCGGTGAGATTGACAACCTCACTGTTTCGTTGGGGCAAAGTACTTTGGTTGTGTTGTGCAGGTTCCACGTTGGCGCCGGAATCTCTGGTGTTGTGCCGCACTACATCCCGCCGCCATCAACCTTCAACGTGCTTCTTGACTCCTGCTGGTTCGATTAAACCTTGGTTTCTTACTGAGGGAAACTTGCCGCTGTGCGCATCACACCTTCCTCTTGGGGTTCCCAACGGACGTGTCAACTACATGCATCAGAGGCCGGCCGAGGGGGCCACACCATAGGGCCGCGGGGCCCCCCCCTAGGCCGCGCCGCCTTATGGTGTGGGACCCTCGGGCCTCCACCTTACTTGTCCTTCTGGCTCCGTCAGTATTCTGGGAAAATAGGGCCTTCTGCATAAATTCCGAGGATTTTCCCGAAAGTTGGATTTCTGCACAAAAACGAGACACCAGAACAGTTCTGCTGAAAACAGCGTTAGTCCGTGTTAGTTGTATCCAAAATACACAAATTAGAGGCAAAACAATAGCAAAAGTGTTCGGGAAAGTAGATACGTTTTGGACGTATCAACTCCCCCCAAGCTTAGCTTATTGCTTGTCCTCAAGCAATTCAGTTAACAACTGAGCGATAAAAGAACTTTCACGAACACATTTGCTCATATGATGTATATATTCTCATGCTATGGCTAATACTTAAGCAGTTCATAATGAGATACATGCAAATAAGATCATCTAACAGCTATGTCAATCATGGAGAGGTACCAACAATTAATAATAAGCATCATGAATCATGTATATAAGCAGGATTGCAATGTTCATAAGAGAGTATGATAAAGTGGTATCTCGCTTGCCCGTATTTGATCGGCAAAACATAAATGCCCAGGCACCTCTGGAGTTCATAGAAAGACTAGAAGTAGTGATTGTCAAAGATAAAAGCATCAAAGTTATACCACAATCAATCATATTTTGGGACAAGCATATTATACTAAGAATGACAGTTGTGCTCTCAAGATAGTGCTCAAAGAAATAACGGAGACACAACATAAAAGTAAAAGATTGACCCTTCGCAGAGGGAAGCAGTGATTAACATGCGCTAGAGCTTTTCATTTTTTTAAAACAGGAGTAAAATTATTTTGAGAGGTGTTTGTTGTTGTCAACGAATGGTAATGGGTACACCAACTACCTCGCCAACCGGACTCCCAAGAGCGGCTCCCATGAATTATTTGCATATTTATGTGGCACTCCTTCCAACCTTTTTTTCACGAACCATGGCTAACCGAATCCTCGGGTGCCTGCCAACAATCACATGCCATGAAGGAGTGCCTTTTTATTTTAGTATTATTATGATGATGACACTCCCCCCAACCTTTGCTTACACAAGCCATGGCTAACCGAATCCTTCGGGTGCCGTCCAACAATCACAAACCATGGAGGAGTGTCTATTTAAGTTAATTAATTCGGGACTGGGAATCCCATTGCCAGCTCTTTTTGCAAAATTATTGGATAAGCGGATGTGCCACTAGTCCATATGAGAGTCCGTCAAAAGTAAATGACAAGGTTTAAAGCTAAACACCACATACTTCCTCATGAGCTATGAAACATAAACACAAATTGAGAAATATTTTTAAGGTTTTAAAGGTAGCGCATGAGAATTTACTTGGAATGGTTTGAAATGCCTGTTGCCTGCCAAAACCCACCGGCGGGCAGCGGCCTGGCAACACGGTAGAGCCGGGAAGAGCCTAGAGCTACGGCTGGCTGAGACCCCTCCGAGCGACGGCCCGCAATGCTCTTCTGGTCACACGCGGCGATGCGAAGTGCAAGGGCGTGCCACCTGACCTATACCTGGTCAGGAAGGTGATGGGGATGCCTCGCTTAGTTCCTGCATGGCATACACGTAAACATTAAATACGAGCCTCGATCGGCTCTCAGGTTATCCTGTGAATCGGCTCAAAGAGCCGATTCACCCATGATCCGTACGGGGTGCACGAATACTTGGTGATCCTGCTTGATCAAAATATAGCTAATGAGATCTACGACGATTTAGGGTTTTCACCGCATAATCGGATCATCCTACTCCAGGTTGGGCCTCGCGGCCACGCACGGTGCTCATAAGCCGATCCTAAACAAGGCCTAAAAACCAACATGACGTTAATCCTCGGAACATCCTGTTTAGAACTTGCGAACGCCACCCTACGTGCCGCTGGATCCTCCACCCCTTTGTAAGGCCTAACTATTGCAGATATTAAACTAATCCTTGCAGAGCAAGGAGCAATCGTAACGGATCAGATCTACTAGATGATGAACAAGCAGGGTGCCGCCCCCACGCCTGAGATAGGCGTGAGGGCGGCTAGACATGCAAGGGCTGCACTACGTAAGCATGTTATACGAAGAGC
The DNA here is from genome assembly GCF_019359855.2 of Lolium perenne. NCBI lineage: Eukaryota > Viridiplantae > Streptophyta > Magnoliopsida > Poales > Poaceae > Lolium > Lolium perenne. The sequence continues at coordinate 236,434,984 of NC_067244.2, read as the reverse complement.
TATGCTAACCCTAACACATCTATGATAACTACGTTGCTCGCCATCAAAGACGCTTCAGTACGAGCAACGCATGAACAACGTGGAGCTTGTGCTGCCTAGATCGCAAGATGCGATCTAGGCGACATGTCGCATACCAGATTGAAACCCTCGAGATGAAGGAGTTGGCGATGCGCCGAGATTGGTTTGTTTTGGGTTGAACGTGAGTTGTTGTTTATTCCATAAACCCTAGATACATATTTATAGTCCAGGGGACTTTCTAACGTGGGAATATCCCACCGTGCACGATACAAACTCTAATCTTGATCTAAAACATAACCTACTATAATTAAAGATACACGGGCAAACTAGCCCAAATTCTCCGTGCAAGGCCGCTTCAGAGATCTTCCACGTGTAGTCTTCCAAGCCCACCTCTCTTACGGCCCACCTATGGATTTGTCCAAAATCTGGTGATAACACATGCCCCCCTGGTTTTGGAAATAATTTTTCCAAAATCATTATGCTCTCCTTCGTCGGGTCATGTCGTGGCAGAGCAGAGTTGTTGCGATATCCGTTATCATTACGCCCGTCTTCTCAAATTTCTCTGCAAAATTCGATAGCTCCGGCGTCATATCCTTGAAAACTGTAATGACATTAAATTTCCACCAGGCTTCTCATTATTTAACTGTGCCGATCAACTAGCTTTCTTCGTCCCCTTCCTCTGTTCCAGCCATCGGCACCCAAAAAACCCTCTTCTCCCCCAGCCATGTCTTCCTCTTCCTCCTCCTTCTCAAACCTCTTCCCCCCATTCTCGCCGAAGAAGAACGAGGACAAGCCTCATTCCGAGGTGAACCCCCTCCCCTCCGATAATGAGAAGAAAGAAGGAGAAGTAGCGAAGGCCAAGACCCTCCCCTCCGCCAAACTCCCGCTGAAGAAGCGCTCCCGCAAGTGGGCGGACAGCGAGGATGAAGATGACGACGAAGAAGAAGAAGAGGAGGAGGAAGATGAATCTTCCTCTTCCGCTGGGTACCCGCCAACCAAACGCTTCCGCTCCTGGGCGGACAGCGAGGACGATGATGATGACGAGGAGGAAGAGGCTCCGGCCACGGGCTGGGGTAGCAGCGACGAGGAGCTCCCTGGGAGCAGCGCCGACGACATCGACGACGGTGACGACGAGGAAAGCGACGACTAGTAGAATAGGACTAGTAGTAGTAGTGCGCTAGGTACTAGATCCCTCTTTTGAGAGCCAATCGGCTCTTTCTTGTAAAGCCGCTCCTCTGAATTAATGAAATTGTTCTTTTGATTCATCCTTCAATTGCCCCAATTTCATTCCTTCCGCCTGTCTCGTCAAGGCCGATAGCAATGTATCGGATTTTTCTTCTGGACACCCATGAAGCCGGACCCTCATGTCGATAAACTCGTAGGCCAAGAACTTCTCAATTTCAGGCTGCGATTTGATATCTGACCACAATTTTTCGCAATTCCTTAGCCGATGACTATTCATCGGCTATTTTGAGAATCTAGTCCCTTTCTTCCTCTTGCAGTGACAAGACGGTCCAAACTTGTAAAAACTGACGGCCTCCTACCCCGATTCAGAGGAGATCACAATGCAGGGCCAGTCGATGCGACTCCAATCGGCTTCCCAAAACAGAGCAGTCACCAGCCAACTGCCCCCCCCCCCCGAGTCCCAGTCGAGGCGAGAACAGCAATGGATCAGCCGAATGTGCCGCCTACGCAGAGTTAGCCGATTTCAACAAAATCGGCTCCCCAAAGCAGAGAACCTTCAGGGTGAGCTGCCCCCCGGGCTTCTTCAGTCTACTCCGCGCTTTGTAGGTCACTGACCGTCGATGCCGGTCTTGCTCCGCTTCTGAACATTTTTTTTTTATGTGGCCGATTTTTCTTAATCGGCCCCCAATATTCTACTGCACGCATGTCTGCACACGTTTGTCTGCATATGTCCATCTGACTATATGTCCCCCGAGCCGAATCTGCCAAATGACTGCAGATATCGGCTTTCATGGTTAGTCAGGGCACTGCACTTGCACATCGGCTTCGCAGAGATTCATGCTGACTTTCATCTGCCGACGTGGCCGCTGCCTAGTGGATCGTTGCTGAACACAAACAGAATATGTGCAGAGGATAATTTTGGCCGATTGCTGGAATCGGCCTCCACATTGCTTGTTCGATGAAGGTTTTGTAATGTCCCTCCATAAATTTTTTGGGGCCGATCACAAGGATCAGCCTCGCACGGTTTGCTCATTGATTTAATCTTGCTACTCGGTTAGGCTGGATAAAACCAATCCAACCTCTGACTTGATGCGCCTGCTTTCGTCCACCTTGAGTGCATCATATAATCGTGGAGCACTAAGCTCTGTCGGCAAGACGAGCACCATGTTTGTGCCAGCCGATGTTTCATCATCGGCTTTCTTTTGCATGGGACGCCACTCCATTCTCCGTGGACGACCTTCTTCATCCAGGGCTCGCTGAACCTTTGCAGCCAGATCAGGTCGTGCCTTCCTTAGCGTATGCAAGTATAACCTTTCGGCTTCCTCCAGGCCGCGCAACCGCTGAAACCTGCGTTTTTGTGAACGGCTGACTCCGTCAGGGCACCACCTTGGACGGTGGTACCTGTCTTCTTCTTCTTCTAGTCCCTCGTCTTCGGAATCCTCAAGATCTGCCCAACGAGGTGACTCAGCACGTTTGCTCTGTGGCGGGAGAGGCCCTAAGCGCTTGAACACAGACACGTTGGCTGCCTCCTTCTTCTTCTGGTTGCATTCTGGGCAATTGCCGATTGTGGGCAATCGGCTCATTCCTGAATCCCAGCAGTGTCTGAAGAAAGGGCAGTCCCAGTGTCTGGCGTTGTCATCTTGCTCCCTTGACTTGTCCGTGGTACGGCGCTCGTGTTCCTCCTCATCGCGATCCTGCCGACGATGTCTTCTGGCTTCTCTAGCCAGACGATCTCCTTCATCATCATAGTTGGACCGTCGGCGTTGGTCATACTGACTCACATATTTGTTGAGGAGGTGATCAGAGAGAGGTCGTTGATATCTTATGTTCTTCACTTCTCCCTCTGTGACGTAGCGCTTACCATCATGATGGAGCCGATCGCGTGGAGCGGCCTCCTCTGTGTCCTTGCTATGAGAGCAGCTGCCCTCATCTCTATCTTTGCCAGAGTGGTTCCCAGGTCCTACCATGTTGATGCTGAACGTGGGACCTGGCTGGCAACCCTCAGGGTAGGTGACTTCCACCATGTTAACGGCGGGGAAGGGTTGGGTGTCAACCTTCATGGCGTACTGGTTGAAAATTAGACGCCCCTTCTCTATCGCCGCTTGGATGTGCTGACGCCACACCCTGCAGTCGTTGGTGGCATGGGAAAGCGAGTTGTGGAATTTGCAGTACGGCTTCCCGTTTAGCTCTTGCGCCGTGGGGAACTTGAGACCTTCAGGAATCGTCAACTGTTTCTCCTTGAGCAGGAGGTCGAAGATTTGTTCAGTCTTGGTCACGTCAAAATCAAATCCCCTGGGCGGCCCTGGTGGCTTTACCCATTTGCAGGATACGGGGGTTCCTCCCCGAGTCCACTCAGCCACTGCTACTCCTTGGTCTCCCGCAGGCATCTCATCTTCCTCTGTATCGACCATGACTACTGCACGCTTGAACTTGTCTTGGTACAGGTCTGGGTGGCGCTGTTCATATGCTGATAGTTTCTGAACCATGTGCGCCAGCGAGGGATAATCTGCTTGGGAGGCCATGTCCTTGAGCTGCGTTGCAAGGCCAGCTACTGCCAACTCGACTGCTTCCTTTTCAGTTATATGAACCGAATAACATCGGTTCCTCAGATTCCTGAAGCGCTGGATGTACTCTGTCACCGTTTCTCCGCGCTTCTGACGTAGTTGTGCTAGATCGGCAATGCTAGACTCGGAAGCTTCTGAATGGTATTGCGTATGGAATTGTTCTTCCAATTGCTTCCAAGACTGGATGGAGTTTGCTGGCAGAGAGGTGTACCATCCAAAAGCCGATCCTGTGAGGGACTGTGAAAAGAGCCTCACGCGTAGCTGATCCGACACTGAAGCCGGTCCTAGTTGCGCCAAATATCGGCCGACGTGCTCGATGGAGCTGGAGCCATCTGATCCACTGAATTTGGAGAAGTCAGGGAGCCGATATTTAGGTGGCAGCGGGATCATCTCGTACTCGTCAGGGTACGGCTTGGAATAGCCGATTGCCCTTCTTTTCGGCACCATGCCGAACTGGTCTCTCGGTATGGTGCGATCGATCCGCCGTGTCTTGGCTGCGAAGTTGCACTCGAAGGTTCGCCGGGGTGGCGTACTTAGCCAGCCATGCTTGCTTTTCCAGCTCTGAGCCAACTGCAGAGCTGGGCTCGGGAGTTTCGTCGGGGTGGCGTGCTTAGTTAGCCACGTACGCTTCTCAAGCTCTGTTGCCGACGTTTCTCTGTTTTTCGCCGGAGTCCCTGATGTTGTGGCCTGGTTTGAGAGTGCCCAGTTGCCACAATCTGGCACATACGTGCACGCGTATCCTTGAGGGATCTCCTTAGGCGCCTCGGTCAAGAACTGGTAGTCACTAGGATCACCACCAATCTTGTAGACGACGAATGCCGGTGTAGCCGGCACTTCAGGTGGTGCTGCCAACGCATATGGCGGCGGTGGACGGGACTGGAGCGGCAACTCTCCTTGATGCGTCCCGAGAGCTGGTCCTGACGGCGAGTACTGGTGGCTCATGATCTCCTGGATCACGCGCAGAGCGAGACGCTCCAACACGTTGACCAGGTTTTCAGAGTGGCGGTGTAGCGAGTGAGCCACCAAGTAGTTGATCTCCTGCCGTAGGCCCCTGGTGCGTTCCTCCGACGGGGCAGAGAGATCTATCCCATCGAGTGCACCTTGCGGTGAGAATCCCTTCCATCTGATGCCATGGGAACGGGTTCTCTGGAAAGAGCCGATGAGGTCGGCTTCGAGGGTGACCTTGATCTCGTCGTATCTCTTCTTGAGCTCGTCAGGCAGCTCCTCGTAGGTGACTGGCGTGCCGTCCGCCATCTCAGATGTAGATGGCGATGTGGTTGATGTAGACGATTGTCCCACCGGGCGTGCCAGAATGTGTTGCCTGCCAAAACCCACCGGCGGGCAGCGGCCTGGCAACACGGTAGAGCCGGGAAGAGCCTAGAGCTGCGGCTGGCTGAGACCCCTCCGAGCGACGGCCCGCAATGCTCTTCTGGTCACACGCGGCGATGCGAAGTGCAGGGCGTGCCACCTGACCTATACCTGGTCGGAAGGTGATGGGGATGCCTCGCTTAGTTCTGCATGGCATACACGTAAACATTAAATACGAGCCTCGATCGGCTCTCAGGTTATCCTGTGAATCGGCTCAAAGAGCCGATTCACCCATGATCCGTACGGGGTGCACGAATACTTGGTGATCCTGCTTGATCAAAATATAGCTAATGAGATCTACGACGATTTAGGGTTTTCACCGCATAATCGGATCATCCTACTCCAGGTTGGGCCTCGCGGCCACGCACGGTGCTCATAAGCCGATCCTAAACAAGGCCTAAAAACCAACATGACGTTGATCCTCGGAACATCCTGTTTAGAACTTGCGAACGCCACCCTACGTGCCGCTGGATCCTCCACCCCTTTGTAAGGCCTAACTATTGCAGATATTAAACTAATCCTTGCAGAGCAAGGAGCAATCGTAACGGATCAGATCTACTAGATGATGAACAAGCAGGGTGCCGCCCCCACGCCTGAGATAGGCGTGAGGGCGGCTAGACATGCAAGGGCTGCACTACGTAAGCATGTTATACGAAGAGCTATGCTAACCCTAACACATCTATGATAACTACGTTGCTCGCCATCAAAGACGCTTCAGTACGAGCAACGCATGAACAACGTGGAGCTTGTGCTGCCTAGATCGCAAGATGCGATCTAGGCAGCATGTCGCTTACCTGATTGAAACCCTCGAGATGAAGGAGTTGGCGATGCGCCGAGATTGGTTTGTTTTGGGTTGAACGTGAGTTGTTGTTTATTCCATAAACCCTAGATACATATTTATAGTCCAGGGGACTTTCTAACGTGGGAATATCCCACCGTGCACGATACAAACTCTAATCTTGATCTAAAACATAACCTACTATAATTAAAGATACACGGGCAAACTAGCCCAAATTCTCCGTGCAAGGCCGCTTCAGAGATCTTCCACGTGTAGTCTTCCAAGCCCACCTCTCTTACGGCCCACCTATGGATTTGTCCAAAATCTGGTGATAACAATGCCATGCATAGGTATTTATGGTGGACACTTTGGAATAACTTGGTTTTCAGGTGTTTGGAAGCACGAGCAGCGTTCCCGCTCAGTACAAGTGAAGGCTAGCAAAAGACTAGGGAGCGACAAATCAAGAGAGCAGTAACTGTCATAATCATGCTTGCGGCAAAATAAATTAACGGAGGCATAAAAGTGATACAAGAACTCTGAAGCAATATAAATCATTGAGGCTTAATTGACTTTGGTTCAGTCATATGCATGCGTGAGCATGTGCCAAGTCGATATAAATGAATTATTCAGAGGAGGATACCACAATGCCATACTTACTTATGAATAAAACAATGCAAGCAAACATCCATGACATGCTACTCATATTAATAAATTGGAGCTAAACATGAGAGATCATAAACTACTAGACTTTCTCAAATAACATATACCTCACATGAACCAACTAAGCATGCTCACATGGATGAGTATATGTACAAAAATGAAAACAAATAGAGTTCATACCAGCCTCTCACCACAATCCAATTGTCGTAGATCGTCATTATTGCCTTTCACTTGTGTAGCTTGGATAATATGAAATGAAAACCATGCTCCAGCCACCGAAGACCATTGAACTCATAATGAACTTTACAAACCAAAGAAGAACAGCAAATATTTTTGGTGTTTTCGAATTGAAAACAAGAACAAAAGGAAACAAGCAAACAAAGCAAAATCTTTTTGGGTTTTCTTGTAGCAAACTAGCAATAGCAAATAAAACGAAACAAATGCAAGAAACCAAAGCAAACAAATGGTGAAGAGAAAAAACAGAAATATTTTTGGTCTTTTTGTGTTTTGGGAAAGAAACAAAACAAAAACAAGAAATAGCAAACTAGAAAAGTCACATAAACACAAAGCAGCATAAATTCGTCAAACTTGACAGCAGTACAGTACTCAATTTTTAATAAATTCTTCCACTGCTCAAATCGAAAAGTGTTCAACTAATGAAAGTTAGATAACAACCTGGGGAACATGCACAAAAATTGTCTTCGCAAAATACCGTTCTGGATATTTTTGAGAATTTTTACGGTAACAGTCCAGAATCTGTTTTCAGGCAGCACTTCCCCAAATATCATCTTCCTCTCATTAGAAAACCACTCAAACAAACAAAACAAGTATATACAAGTATCCAGCAATCATAATATGCAAAGAATGAGTGATGCCGGTATACCTCCCCCCAAGCTTAGGCTTTTGGCCTAAGTGGAGTTCAATCCCATCGAGACCATGAGGTAGTATCTCCGTAGTACGACGAAGATGGATCATATTCCGGGCATGTGCTAGAAGAAGCACCCGGATACGTGACGGTGTAGTCGTAGGAGGGCTCGGCGTCCTCGGAGTCATGCTGCTGGTGGAAGTCTTGTATCTTCATATGTTCATCCACCTCCTCCTTAGTGCGCGACCATGATTGCCTGTCAATACTGAACAAACCTGGCTGGGGAAGAGGGATTTCCTTCTCATCCCCGTCAGCAAACAACATTCTATAGACCATATTATCTAAAGTAGAATCGGCGGTAACAAAATGATGACTCTTCATAGCAGCAATATCGAGTCTCCTAGGGGTCAATGGCACATCATTAGGATCAAGAGGAAGTCTTAAATATGTTAAAACGCGCAGTGCAATAGTTCCTCCAAAAATAGGCCCCCTATTAGACAGGCGGCGAGCAATAAGAGAACCAAGGTGATAAGATGTCCGACCAGTAAGTGCAATATTCAAGAAAGCAAGATGATAACTAGAAATATTGCTAGTGTTCTCCCTACCAAGAATGCTAGTAGCAATGTAATATGCAAAATACTTAATGGCGGGGAGTTGAATGTTCCTTATCTTGCCACGCTGAATGGTGCGACAATCATCATCGGTGATCCCTCGATAGAGCTCCAACAAGTCCCGGGGGTTGTCATCAATCCTCCTTGCTGTACCTACAGGGGCAATATCCAATGCACGACAAAAATCTTCCAATTCCATAGTAACAGGATTACCATAGATCTTGAATGCAACTGTCGGCTCGTATTGCGTGTTGTTGAACCTGAAGCTCTCGACGAAAATTTTGGTGAGCATATAGTATTGCTCCCTTTCGTCTCCCACGTAGGTGGTTAAGCCCGCCCTATTGACAAGGGCGAAGAAATCATCCAATATCCCTGCATTTCTCAGAAAATCATAGCATGGAAAAGACGAAGCATTAGGAGCCCCGTTGTCCTCTTCGGGCGCGAAGCTAGGCGCGATGATATCCTCATTGTACGATCGCCTAAGCCGGGTGGCGGCCCTAGAAGGCCTCCCGGTGCTGGTTGTTCCTCTCTTGAACAATTCTCCAAAGTTGAACTTCTTCATCTTTCTTTTCTGAATTTTTTCAACAAGCAATATAAAATTTGATTTGGTGACATATAATCAAGGGGAACTGCTATAGGAACTTGCTAGAGTACTAATCATGCATCAAAACTAGTTTATACAACTTAGAACAATCATGCAAGCTCACTAAACATGTTACCTACTGCAGCAAAATATTCAAGATATACTCAACCAAACAAAATTCTACTTGGATAGGCGGAGGAGTCACATACCGGAGAGCAAATGTGCCAAATTTCAGACAGAAATCTGGGCTGAGCAAGGAGATCGAAAAATCCTGAGCTCTTGAGCAAAAACGCGAGTGAGAGAAAGCTGGTTCGAGTTTTTTCGGGAGAGAGAAGATGCTGGGAGAAAGAGATGAAGTAGTGGGGCAAGGAGGGGCCCACACCACAGGGTGGCGCGCCCCCCTCCTTAGCCGCGCCGGCCTGTGGTGTGGCACCCTGGGGTGCCCCACAGGTCATCCTCTGGTGCTCCAGGTGCCTCTTCGAAAAATAGGACCAACGGTATAATTTTTGTGAATTTTTGAAAACTTTGAAAAATGCACATTTCTGGGTATTAAGTTTATTATTACTGGCCAGGAAATTTTTTGAAAACTCTAATTAACTAAGGAACTTTGCAAAACAAAAGTGCTACAACAAATAAGACAAATGGAGGAAGAAAGAGATGTTGTTTACCTCCTCTATGCATATAAAAGGTATTCGTTAACAAGGTTGATCAAGTCTTGCCACCGAATAATTTTTACATAGCATATGAAGAAATAAACCTCAAATCAATCATGTTACCTTGAATTGTATTGATATGGATCCAATCATAAGATTTTGATAACCTTCTTTGGGCTCATATATAGGACAATCAATAGTTCCGATTTTGATAGTTCTCACATTTGAAATAGTATTGACTCCACATACTTTATCAATCCTCTTGGGGAAATAGACGGTATGCTCCTTATCATCAACATTAAAAGTAACCTTTCCTTTATTGCAATCAATAACAGCCCTTGCGGTGTTAAGAAAAGGTCTCCCAAGAATAATAGACATATTATCATCTTCAGGCATTTCCAACACAACAAAATCAGTTAATATCAAGCAGTTTGTAGTAACTTGAACAGGAACATCCTCACATATACCAACAGGAATAGCAGTAGATTTATCAGCCATTTGCAAAGATATATCAGTAGGTATCAGCTTATCTAGATAAAGCCTCTTATAAAGAGAAAAAGGCATAACACTAACACCGGCTCCCAAATCACATAGAGCAGTTTTAACATAATTATTCTTGATAGAACAAGGAATAGTAGGTATACCTGGGTCGCCCAACTTCTTTGGCACTTTGCCATTGAAAGAGTAATTAGCAAGCATAGTGGAAATTTCCTCATTGGGGATTTTCCTTTTGTTTTTTTTTTGAACATAAAAGTTTATTCATCTACGAGCATTTTACAGAGAGGAGCGTGAAAGGTAACACGCTTGTTACACAGAGAGTTTCTCTGATTTGACAAATTCTTGCATCTGAACATAAGCAGCGATATACTGTAGGTCTAATTTGCATTCTTGAGGCTAGCCTTGCAAGATGGTGAGCCTTGACGTTGTTTCCCCTGTTTATGTGAGAAACGTTTCTTCGCTGGAAAGCAGGACTATTTTGTATCTGAGCTAGCAGTGGCCTGTTGTCCCAGTGCCCTGGAGCAGAGAAAATATCTGTCGCTTTTGCCGCCGAAGCAAGTACCAAGCAATCTGTGAGAAAGTGTGGATCTTGTATGTTGAATACCTCCGCTAGTCTGGTCGCAATCAGCAGACCAAAAGTCTCAGCCTGAAGAGGAGAAGAAGCTGGAGGGGACATTGCCGAGATGTGAAGTTGTTGGACATGCGGATTATTTTGAAATTGAATAAAGACTCCAATTCCTGCTTGTTTAGTGGTGTTGCTTGGTTGCATTTCCCACGCAGCATCACAGAAGATTGTGTTGCCTGCAAAAGAGTTGGGACTTTGTACTGCCGGTAGTATTAGATGGTCCTGTAAGCAATTCACTCCATTATGTTCAACAGGGGTCGCGCCATCTAATTTGGATCCTTGGATGATAGCATTTGCTGCCACGTACACCTGAGATGGCCTGCAATATTTTCTAGCAAAGAGAGCATCGTTTCGAGATTTCCAAAGGCACCACAAAAAAGTATATAAGCTAGAAAGAGTAATCTGTGGATGCCCCGAGGTAAGTAAACTTTGGATCATGTCAGGAATAGAGGGATTAGTTGCAGCTAGAATTTCAGTTTTAATGAACCACGGTGAACAGAACCATGCAGCTTTAGAAAAAGGACAAAGGAAAAACATGTGCATTTCATCTTCCATGTTGTCACACCGGGAGCAGTTTTCATGTATGTGTTTAGAGAACTTACTTGCTCTCTTACCCGTAGGTAGTGCTTTCCTTAGAAGCCTCCAAGCAAAAGTCTATACCCTTGGCACCATGTGCTTGTCCTGCCAAACCTGATTTAGAAGCGCAATAATTTGTGGCTGAACAATTTTTGGTCGTTGTCTTGCCGGCAGATCAAGGTTGTTGAAACAATGTTTATACGCACTTTTGGAGGAGAAATTGCCTGCAGGTGTTTGTTTCCAAATCAAAGTATCTTGTCCAGCAGCTTTAAGTATAGGAGTCTGGAGAATATCATTTGCTATCTCAGGACTGAACAGAGAGTTAATAAGATTAGCATTCCAAGTTTTTTGATTTGGCAGCCAGAGTTCTTTAACAGTAGCAGGATACCTGTTGATCGCCAAAACCCACCGGCGGGCAGCGGCCTGTCAACACGGTAGAGCCAGGAAGAGCCTAGAGCTGCGGCTGGCTGAGACCCCTCCGAGCGACGGCCCGCAATGCTCTTCTGGTCACACGCGGCGATGCGAAGTGCAAGGGCGTGCCACCTGACCTATACCTGGTCAGGAAGGTGATGGGGATGCCTCGCTTAGTTCCTGCATGGCATACACGTAAACATTAAATAAGAGCCTCGATCGGCTCTCAGGTTATCCTGTGAATCGGCTCAAAGAGCCGATCCACCCATGATCCGTACGGGGTGCACGAATACTTGGTGATCCTGCTTGATCAAGATAAAGCTAATGAGATCTACGACGATTTAGGGTTTTCACCGCATAATCGGATCATCCTACTCCAGGTTGGGCCTCGCGGCCACGCACGGTGCTCGTAAGCCGATCCTAAACAAGGCCACACAACCAACGTGACGTTGATCATCGGAACATCCTGTTTAGGACTTGCGAACGCCACCCTACGTGCCGCTGGATCCTCCCCCCCTTCGTAAGGCCTAACTATTGCAGATATTAAACTAATCCTTGCAGAGCAAGGAGCAATCGTAACGGATCAGATCTACTAGACGATGAACAAGCAGGGTGCCGCCCCCACGCCTGAGATAGGCGTGAGGGCGGCTAGACATGCGCGCGTGGCACTACGTCAGCATGTTTATACGAAGTGCTCTGCAAACCCTAACACATCTATGATAACTACGTTGCCCGCCATCAAAGACGCTTCAGTACGGGCAACGCATGAACAACGTGGAGCTTGTGCTGCCTAGATCGCAAGATGCGATCTAGGCAGCATGTCGCTTACCTGATTGAAACCCTCGAGACGAAGGAGTTGGCGATGCGCCGAGATTGGTTTGTTTTGGGGTGAACGTTGTGTTGTTGTTTATTCCATAAACCCTAGATACATATTTATAGTCCGGCGGACTTTCTAATTCGGACGTGCACCTAACCGTGCACGAGTAAAACTCTAACTTTTAATCTAAAGATACGATCCACTAAAATACAGATACAATGGGCAACTCAGCCCAACTTCGTGTATAAGGCCAATTCTTGTTTTTCCTTCCATGCATATCTTCAAGTCTTTCTCAATCGTGGCCCACCTCCGACTCGGTCAAATTCTGGTGATAACACATGCCCCCCTGGTTTTGGAATTGGTAATTCCAAAATCACTCTGTTTTCCTTCGTCGGGTCATGTCGTGGCAGAACCGTCGCAGTATCCTTCATCATGATGCCCTGCCTCCTCAACTTCTCCGCGTGATCTGGCAGTTTTTTTTTTCTTCTTAGGCACCACTTCCTCGGAAACTGCTGTGGCATTGAATTTCCACTATATCTCCTTTTATTTAACCGCTACGCACAGTTCTCCTCCGTATCTCCATCGCACTAGCACTCCAAAAGCCCTCCTGCCACCATGTCTTCTTCCTCCTCTGCTCCATCGGGTCCTTCCAGCCAGTCCTCCGCATCCCGCGAGCCGACGCCGGAGTACAATCCGGCAGAGGTCCATGCAGCGAACATCCGCCGCGCCATTGCGGCCGGGGAGGAGTCAGACCACGACTTCTCCATCTGGTCCGAGGACGACCAGTCCTCGACGGATGGGGAGAGCGACCTCCGCTTCCTCGCCGTTGGGGCAACGGAGGAGGAGAGCGACGACGACAGCTTCTCCTGCGACTTCACCTCTTCCGGGGAGGAGGAGGAGCAGGAAGAGGAGGAGGAGGACGACGACAAGAGCTCCTCCGACGAGCCGCCGGCCAAGCGGTTCTGCCCTTGGCCGGGCAATCTTAGCGACTTCGACAGCGACGAGGACGACGCTGACGAAGAGGATGAAGACAACGAGGACCCGGTCGGCGGCCATTGGAGCGACGACGAGCCCGCCGGGAGCAGCGCCGACAGCGGCGACGACGGCGACGACGAGGGCAGTAATGGCCCGTAGATAGGACCTCTAGAATAGGGCCAGTAGTAGTAGATGGGGCAATGTATCCCCTAGTACTTCCTTTTGAGAGCAATCAGCTCTTTATGTAAGAAATCTAATCAATGAAGAACTTTCCCCAATTTGATCTTGCCGATTTCCTTTGAGTTTAATTTAGCCGATTCCTCCTTCTACTGACCTTGCCGATTCGTCCCCTTTGCCAATGCGTAATGAGCCGATAGCACCGCATCGGACCTCCGAAATTCGCCCTTTCCTTCTTCAACTGATGATTTTTATTTTTTAATTCCGGCGGATAATGCAGAATCTTCAGGAAAACCTTGGAATTCTTCCAACCAAAACCAATGGTCCTTTTCAATACTCATCATCTGTGAAGGAGGCTGCAATGAAAAATCAGCCGATGGCATCCCCATCGGCTCTTACAGAGTATCCACTAGGCCTGTTGCCCCCCGAGTCTTACTCGCGCCTACTGCCCCCCGAGCCTTACTCGGGGCGAGAATGTCAAAGAGAATGCGCCACAGCCGATCCTCTTTCTTCCTCCAATCAGCCGATAATCTTCCGTCTCAGCTGAACTAGCCCCAAAGATTGGAAATCCTTGACAACGGGGTTCAGGAACCCGGATCGGCTCGAAGTAGCTGAAGAAGTTTCCATTGTTTTACTCACTCGAGGCAACAGAAGGTACCACCGTTGGCCTGGATCTGGCGGAGACTCGATAGACATTGCATAATTCCACTAAAGTCGATGGTTGCGCATCGGCTGCCTTTCAATTCTAAAGTCGATGCCCTTGCATCGGCTGTAAATTTTTGTTTTTTTTTTTTACTGGCCGATTTTCTCCTATCAGCCCCCAGTATTCATTGCACACATGTACCCCTGCATCTGTTCCAGTATTTAGATGCCCCCCGAGCCGAATCTGTTAAAGAATGGCAGATATCGGCTCTGTAATTCGCACGTCGGCTCCTGATAGGGTCAAAGGTGAACACAAGCAGAACATGTGGTGAGGATAATTTTGGCCGATTGCTGGGATCGGCCTCCATAATGATTGGAGCACTGACTGAAGGTTCCGTAATGTCCCTTCATAGACCTTTGGGGCCGATCACAAGGATCAGCCTCGCCAAGTTACACGTCGCTTTGCTTCGACTACATGGTCAGGCCGGTGGATAAAACCAGCTTAACCCTTCCCTTTGTCACATCGATGCGTTCGCAATCGTCTAAGTTGATGCCTGAGAGGGGTTCTTGGCCTGCTGCTTCCCATGCGTTCATGCCAGCCGTTGAAACTTCAACTGAATCATCGGCCTGGACGACCTCTACCTCATCTCCATCCCACTGTATTATGCATTGGTGCATCGTGGAGGGAATACAGCAGTTGGCGTGGATCCAATCTCTTCCCAGCAGCACAGCATAACTGCTCGTGCTATCGACGATGAAGAACGTTGTAGGGATAGTTTTCCTTCCTACGGTCAGATCCACGTTCAGAACTCCCTGTGCCTCAGACGCTTGGCCGTTGAAATCGCTCAATGTTACATTGGTCTTGATTAAATCCGAGCTAGAGCGTCCCAGCCGATGTAACATAGAATACGGCATGATGTTAACTGCCGCTCCGGTGTCTACCAACATCTTGTTCACAGGCCTCCCATCGATATATCCTCGCAAATATAGGGCCTTCAGATGCCTGTAGCTCTTATCTTGTGGCTTCTCAAAGATAACCGGCCGTGGGCCGCAGTCAAGTTGTGCCACGGATGTCTCATGTAACCCTGGAGCACTGAACTCTGAAGGGAGGATGAACACCATGTTCGTGCCAGCCGATGTTTCATCATCGGCTCTCCTTTGTTTGGGGCGCCACTCCATTCTCCGTGGACGACCCTCTTCATCCAGGGCTCGCTGAATCTTCGCAGCCAGATCAGGCCGTGCCTTCCTTAGCGTATGCAAGTATAACCTTTCGGCTTCCTCCAGGCCGCGCAACCGCTGAACCCTGCGTTTCTGTGAACGGCTGAGTCCGTCAGGGCACCACCTTGGACGGTGGTACCTGTCTTCTTCTTCTTCTAGTCCCTCGTCTTCTGAATCCTCAAGATCTGCCCAACGAGGTGACTCAGCGCGTTTGCTTGGTGGTGGGAGAGGCCCTAAGCGCTCAAACACAGACACGTTGGCTGCCTCCTTCTTCTTCTTGTTGCATTCTGGGCAATTGCCGATTGTGGGCAATCGGCTCATTCCTGAATCCCAGCAGTGTCTGAAGAAAGGGCAGTCCCAATGTCTGGCGTTGTCATCTTGCTCCCTTGGCCTGTCCGTGGCACGGCGCTCGTGCTCCTCCTCATCGCGATCCTGCCGACGATGTCTTCTGGCTTCTCTAGCCAGACGATCTCCTTCATCATCACAGTTGGACCGTCGGCGTTGGTCATACTGACTCACATATTTGTTGAGGAGGTGATCAGAGAGAGGTCGCTGATATCTTATGTTCTTCACTTCTCCCTCTGTGACGTAGCGCTTGCCATCATGATGGAGCCGATCGCGTGGAGCGGCCTCTTCTGTGTCCTTGCTATGAGAGCAGCTGCCCTCATCTCCATCCTTGCCAGAGTGGTTCCCAGGCCCTACCATGTTGATGCTGAACGTGGGACCTGGCTGGCAGCCCTCGGGGTAGATGACTTCTACCATGTTAACGGCGGGGAAGGGCTGGGTGTCTACCTTCATGGCATACTGGTTGAAAATTAAACGCCCCTTCTCTATCGCCGCTTGGATGTGCTGACGCCACACCTGCGATCGTTGGTGGCATGGGAAAGCGAGTTGTGGAATTTGCGATGCGGCTTTCCGTTTAGCTCTTGCGCCGTAGGGAACTTGAGACCTTCGGGAATCGTCAACTGTTTCTCCTTAAGCAGGAGGTCGAAGATTTGTTCAGTCTTGGTCACGTCAAAATCAAATCCCCTGGGCGGCCCTGGTGGCTTTACCCATTTGCAGGATACGGGGGTTCCTCCCCGAGTCCACTCAGCCACTGCTACTTCTTGGTCTCCCGCAGGCAATTCACCTTCCTCTGTATCGACCATGACTACTGCACGCTTGAACTTGTCTTGGTACAGGTCTGGGTGGCGCTGTTCATATGCTGATAGTTTCTGAACCATGTGCGCCAGCGAGGGATAATCTGCTTGGGAGGCCATGTCCTTGAGCTGTGTTGCAAGGCCAGCTACTGCCAATTCGACTGCTTCCTTTTCAGTTATACGAACCGAATAACATCGGTTCCTAAGATTCCTGAAGCGCTGGATGTACTCTGTCACCGTTTCTCCGCGCTTCTGACGTAGTTGCGCTAGATCGGCAATGCTAGACTCGGAAGCTTCTGAATGGTATTGCGTATGGAACTGCTCTTCCAATTGCTTCCAAGACTGGATGGAGTTTGCTGGCAAAGAGGTATACCATCCAAAAGCCGATCCTGTGAGGGACTGTGAAAAGAGCCTCACGCGTAGCTGATCCGACACTGAAGCCGGTCCTAGTTGCGCCAAATATCGGCCGATGTGCTCGATGGAGCTGGAGCCATCTGATCCACTGAATTTGGAGAAGTCAGGGAGCCGATATTTAGGTGGCAGCGGGATCATCTCGTACTCGTCGGGGTACGGCTTGGAATAGCCGATTGCCCTCCTTTTCGGCATAATGCCGAACTGGTCTCTCAGTATGGTACTGATCTGATCCGCCGTGCTGGCTGCAGGAGATGCATTCTGAAGATTCGCCGGGGTGGCGTACTTAGCCAGCCATGTTTGCCTTTCCAGCTCTGAGCCAACTGCAGGAGCTGGGCTCGGGAGTTTCGTCGGGGTGGCGTACTTAGTTAGCCACGTCTGCTTCTCAAGCTCTGTTGCTGACGTTCCTCCTGTTTGCGCCGGAGTCCCTGACGTTGTGGCCTGGTTTGAGAGTGGCCAGTTGCCACAATCTGGCACATACGTGCACGCGTATCCTTGAGGGATCTCCTTGGGCGCCTCAGCCAAGAACTGGTAGTCACTAGGGTCACCACCGATCTTGTAGACGACGAATGCCGGTGTAGCCGGCACTTCAGCTGGTGCTGCCAACGCATATGGCAACGGTGGACGGGACTGGAGTGGCAACTCTCCTTGGTGCGTCCCGAGAGCTGGTCCTGACGGCGAGTACTGGTGGCTCATGATCTCCTGGATCACGCGCAGAGCGAGACGCTCCAACACGTTGACCAAGTTTTCAGAGTGGCGGTGTAGCGAGTGAGCCACCAAGTAGTTGATCTCCTGCCGTAGGGCCCTGGTGCGTTCCTCCGACGGGGCAGAGAGATCTATCCCATCGAGTGCACCTTGTGGTGAGAACCCCTTCCATCTGATGCCATGGGTACGGGTTCTCTGAAAAGAGCCGATGAGGTCGGCTTCGAGGGTGGCCTTGATCTCGTCATGTTTCTTCTTGAGCTCAGCAGGCAGCTCCTCGTAGGTGACTGGCGTGCCGTCCGCCGCCATCTCAGATGTAGATGGCGATGTGGTTGATGTAGATGATTGTCCCACCGGGCGTGCCAGAATGTGTTGATCGCCAAAACCCACCGGCGGGCAGCGGCCTGTCAACACGGTAGAGCCGGGAAGAGCCTAGAGCTGCGGCTGGCTGAGACCCCTCCGAGCGACGGCCCGCAATGCTCTTCTGGTCACACGCGGCGATGCGAAGTGCAAGGGCGTGCCACCTGACCTATACCTGGTCAGGAAGGTGATGGGGATGCCTCGCTTAGTTCCTGCATGGCATACACGTAAACATTAAATAAGAGCCTCGATCGGCTCTCAGGTTATCCTGTGAATCGGCTCAAAGAGCCGATCCACCCATGATCCGTACGGGGTGCACGAATACTTGGTGATCCTGCTTGATCAAGATAAAGCTAATGAGATCTACGACGATTTAGGGTTTTCACCGCATAATCGGATCATCCTACTCCAGGTTGGGCCTCGCGGCCACGCACGGTGCTCGTAAGCCGATCCTAAACAAGGCCACACAACCAACGTGACGTTGATCATCGGAACATCCTGTTTAGGACTTGCGAACGCCACCCTACGTGCCGCTGGATCCTCCCCCCCTTCGTAAGGCCTAACTATTGCAGATATTAAACTAATCCTTGCAGAGCAAGGAGCAATCGTAACGGATCAGATCTACTAGATGATGAACAAGCAGGGTGCCGCCCCCACGCCTGAGATAGGCGTGAGGGCGGCTAGACATGCGAGGGTTGCACTACGTAAGCATGTTTATACGAAGAGCTATGCTAACCCTAACACATCTATGATAACTACGTTGCCCGCCATCAAAGACGCTTCAGTACGGGCAACGCATGAACAACGTGGAGCTTGTGCTGCCTAGATCGCAAGATGCGATCTAGGCAGCATGTCGCTTACCTGATTGAAACCCTCGAGACGAAGGAGTTGGCGATGCGCCGAGATTGGTTTGTTTTGGGGTGAACGTTGTGTTGTTGTTTATTCCATAAACCCTAGATACATATTTATAGTCCGGCGGACTTTCTAATTCGGACGTGCACCTAACCGTGCACGAGTAAAACTCTAACTTTTAATCTAAAGATACGATCCACTAAAATACAGATACAATGGGCAACTCAGCCCAACTTCGTGTATAAGGCCAATTCTTGTTTTTCCTTCCATGCATATCTTCAAGTCTTTCTCAATCGTGGCCCACCTCCGACTCGGTCAAATTCTGGTGATAACAATACCTAAAAGGATGATCTTGGATAATAAGATGATCATAAATTTTCCTTTTGTTAGTAACAATATCTTTCATATACTTTGAATAAGGAGGCAATTTAATAGCATCAGTCAAAGGGATTTGCAAGAATAAAGGTTTCATCCAATCGCAAAATTTATTATAGTGTTCTTCTTCCTTTGATTTTAATTTCTTAGCAGGAAAAGGCATTTGCTTTTGCACCCAAGGTTCTCTTTCATTACCATGTTTCTTAGCAATAAAATCTTCTTTAGTATACTTTTTATTTTTAGCATGCTTTTCAGGTTCATCTTCTACCTCTTCTTTATCAGAAGCATCATTCTTATCATTATCATTATCATTATTATGTTCATTACCACTTTCAGTTTCAGCATCAGAAATAGAAATACTATTAGGATCATTAATAGGCTCAGAGGATTCTACAACATTTTTATGTTTCTTCTTCTTCTTTTTCTTAGAATGAGCACTAGGTTCAATGCGTTGAGAATCTTGTTCAATTCTTTTGGGATGCCCTTCAGGATATAGAGGATCCTGGGTAGAGACACCACCTCTAGTTGTTACTTCATAAGCATGTTTCTCTTTAGAATTATTATTTAGCAAGTCATTTTGCACTTTAGTGAGTTGATCAATTTGAGTTTGAATCATTTGAAAATGTTTAACAAGCATCTTAACATCATTGGAGGTTCTCTCCACAATATCATGCAAATTGCTAATAGCTTGAGAATTTTCCATTAGATGATTCTCTACTCTCATATTAAAATTTTCTTGCTTAACAATATAATTATCAAACTCATCTAAGCATTGCGCAGGAGGTTTTGAATACGGAATATCTTCCCTAGTAAAGCGTTGAAGGGAGTTTACCTCAATCATGGGTGAAGGGGGAATTATCTCACATATATCTTCTATGGGAGGTAGATTCTTCACATCTTCGGATTTAATACCTTTCTCCTTGAGAGACTTCTTAGCTTCCCGCATATCATCATCATTCAATTCAATTAAACCCCTCTTCTTCAATATTGGCGTTGGAGTTGGTTCAGGTGTTTCCCAATCATCATGATTCCGGCTTATTCTAGCCAATAAATCTTCAGCTTCTTCTGGAGTTCTTTTCCTGAAAACACAACCAGCACAACTATCCAAATATGCTCTAGATTCAATGGTTAGTCCACTATAAAATATATCAAGTAGATCATTCTTTTCTAAATCATGTCCAGGTCGAGCTCTGATAAGAGAACAAAATCTTGCCCATGCCGCAGGCAATTTCTCTTCATCTCCTTGATCAAATCTGTAAATTCTCTGTAAAGCAGCATGTTGAGCACTAGCAGGAAAGTATTTTCGAAAGAAAACATCACACAACTCAGTTGGATTTTTAATAGAACCAGGAGGCAAATTATTATACCAAGTTTTAGCATCATCCTTTAATGAGAAAGGAAATATTTTAGCGACAAAGTAAGTACGCATCTTGACATCATCAGAAAATAAGCTACTCATAGAAGAAAGTTCAATCATGTGTTCTACAGCACTTTCTTTTTCAGTACCACAAAAGGGTGTTTTCTCTACAATAGCTATATGAGATAGATCAAGAGAAAAATCATAATCTTTATCCTTAATGCATATAGGAGATGTGGCAAATTCAGGATCAGGAGATAGCTTATGTTTAACAGTATATTGTGCGAGAAACTTTTTAATGTTTCTTGCATCAGTAATAGAATTGCATTTATCAATAAAATCATCATTAAGCTCCACATAATCTTCATCAGGATCATCACTAGAATAATCAAGTTCAGGTGAACTAACAGGTGTAGTGGTATTTTCATTAGGAGTTTCAGCATTTTCAATTTGTCTAGACCTAGGAATTGTAGCATCTAGAAAGGATCCCAACGAACCACTATCATCAAGCACAGCAGAAACATTATCAATATTATGAGAGTTTTCAGATTCAGCAGACGTACCACCAAGCGAAGCTTGTGGCGGTGAAACAAGTTGACTTATCACAGATGGTGAATCAAGTGTAGCGGAGGTACTCAGAGTTGTACCTTTTCTTGTAGTGGATGGTAATATGGCGACTTTAGAATCGCGAGCTTTACCCATGATGGAGAATTTGCAGCGAACAATATCAATCCAAGTGAACTTCCAAATAAAGCTATGCTCCCCGGCAACGGCGCCAGAAAACAGTCTTGATAACCCACAAGTATAGGGGATCGCAGCAGTCTTCGCGGGTAGTATAACCCAATTTATTGATTCGACACAAGGGGAGACAAAGAACACTTGGAAGCCTTAACAGCGGAGTTGTCAATTCAGCTGCACCTGGAAACAGACTTGCTCGCAAGAGTTTATTAGTAGTAACAGTTTTATAGCAGTAGCAGTAGTGAAATAATATCAGCAGAGTAACAAACACAGCAGTAGTGATTTTAGTAAACAGCAGGATTAAAATACTGTAGGCACGGGGACGGATAACGGGCGTTGCATGGATGAGAGAAACTCATGTAACAATCATAGCAGGGCATTTGCAGATAATAATAAAACGGTGTCCAAGTACAAAGCAATCAATAGGCATGTGTTCCAATTATAGTCGTACGTGCTCGCAATGAGAAACTTGCACAACATCTTTTGTCCTACCAGCCGGTGGCAGCCGGGCCTCAAGGGAAACTACTGGATATTAAGGTACTCCTTTTAATAGAGTACCGGAGCAAAGCATTAACACTCCGTGAACACATGTGATCCTCACGTCACTACCATTCCCTCCGGTTGTCCCGATTTCTGTCACTTCGGGGCCATCGGTTCCGGACAGCGACATGTGTATACAACTTGCAGATAAGACCATAAACAATGAATATCATGATGAAACAATAACATGTTCAGATCTGAGATCATGGCTCTCGGGCCCTAGTGACAAGCATTAAGCATAACAAGTTGCAACAATATCATCAAAGTACCAATTACGGACACTAGGCACTATGCCCTAACAATCTTATGCTATTACATGACCAATCTCATCCAATCCCTACCATCCCCTTCGGCCTACAGCGGGGGAATTACTCACTCATGGATGGAGGAAACATGGCTGGTTGATGGAGAGGTGTTGGCGGTGATGATGGCGATGATCTCCTCCAATTCCCCGTCCCGGCGGAGTGCCAGAACGGAGACTTCTGGCTCCCGCGATGGAGTTTCGCGATGTGGCGGCGTTCTGGAGGCTTTCTGGCGACTTTGACTTCTCCCCGTGCGTTTTTAGGTCGAAGGCAATTTATAGTCCGAAGGAGGGCGTCGGAGGCCGGCCGAGGGGGCCACACCATAGGGCCGCGCGGGCCCCCCCTAGGCCGCGCCACCTTATGGTGTGGGGCCCTCGGGCCTCCACCTTACTTGTCCTTCTGGCTCCGTCAGTATTCTGGGAAAATAGGGCCTTCTGCATAAATTTCGAGGATTTTCCCGAAAGTTGGATTTCTGCACAAAAACGAGACACCAAAACAGTTCTGCTGAAAACAGCGTTAGTCCGTGTTAGTTGTATCCAAAATACACAAATTAGAGGCAAAACAATAGCAAAAGTGTTCGGGAAAGTAGATACGTTTTGGACGTATTAAGGAGGGAGAGGGAAGGGGAATTAAGCAGTCCAACTCCCTCATATCTCTTCCCTAGGAGGACCCTGGTAATTCTAGCGAGGATAGGGGATTGATGAAAAGAAAAGAAGTGCTAAATAATCCTCCAACAACGGCAACATTTTTACGCCATTGAGCTACTAGCTCACGATCTTAGGATCTACAAATTCAACGCCAGGTGTGAAGAGATCTAACAGTGGCTCGTCGTCCTTCTCCCAAATCACCAGAAAATTTCAGAACATCGTGACATCTGATGTGCTAGCTTATTTCTCTCTACGGATCATATCCGATTGTGGCAACAATTTCTCGTTTTGCTAGCTTTTCTTTTCATAGATCCGTGCAGATCTATTCTCATTTTTATATTTGATTTTCTTCTTACAATTGACAGATTGATTCGTTCTTCTGTTTTGTTTTCTGTGAAATCCCTAGTAGTAATTCCAACCGTGTACCAAACAGTGGATTGGGACTAAAATTCAACTTCCCAAGCCTAAAACCAGAACAAACTCCCTACTCTCAATTCCCCTTCCCCTTACCTACTGACATAGACATCCCCAATGGGCCTGCCGAAGATAGTACCCGGGTTTTACTAAAGGCCCACGACTCGAAGAATAAGAAGAATCAGAAGCCCAAGTTGCTAGTTAAGGAAAGCTAGAGTTGTATTAGGAGAGAACACTTGTAATATTGCGGGATGAGTTAGAAACCCTCCCGGACTCTGTACTTGTGTATCATGAATCCCTCAGCTCCACCTCCTATATAAGGGGGAGCCGAGGGACAAAGAAAGCATCGATTCATTGTCTCACAAACCCTAGTTTTCATATCGTCGAGCACTTTTCGGCTGAAACCTTCGAGATCTATTTGCCCTCTACTTCTAGCTAAAACCCTAGTCTACAACCTGTAGGCATTGATAAGTTAATCCCTTGTCACCTACAGATGCCAAACACGCTGTTATGGATTGGACGGAGTATAAAAAATGCCATCGTAAAACAAACAGTAAATTTTTGTTGCAATGAAACAAGAGATCTTGGCAAAAAACGAAGTACAAATAGTAATTCGGTGGCCAGATCAGTTCAAGCAGACGAGGAAGCTTAAAATCATTTCTTCTCTATAGTAGTACACTTTCAGTCAGTAACTATTCAGCCAGTGTATCTAAGTACACTGACATTATTATTACACTACTAGAAGGTTAAAAACAACTTCACGAGAAAAGTATCCTAATCTTCGTCAAAGAAGATGCGACACATTCCTAAAATGACTAGGGAGGATATTGCCACAATAAACGAATCCAGTACTAGCCAACTATCTCATCCTGAAAACAATGCTCCATCTTGCAGATGTCCTGAACATCCAGAATTCCAGATAGTCTTCATTTCATCTTTTTTTTTCGAGTAGGACACTGGCATTAAAAGAAACAGCGAACAATACAAAGCATTTCAAGAAAAAACGAAAATTACATCGATATCCTTGAGAAGTCCTTCATCTTCAACCTTCAGACCGTGTCAACGGCGCGCCGCCGCTGCCGCTTCTCCCTGAGTTGACTTGACATTGTTGGTTGTGGACAGGAAGTTGCCGAATGAGTCAAGAAGACCACGTCCATTCCGAAGATGAAGAAGAAGGATGAATTGTTGCTGAAACTCCTTGACGATCCTAAGATCTCCACGGCTAGACAAAATCCTCGAAGACGACACCACTCCCACAAGCCTCTCGACGTTGCCGCCGAGATGGGGTTGAAGCCGGGGAGACCTTATTGCACTAGGCGGTACTACCACCACCTGAGCACCGCCCCTACAAACTTTAAACCTAAAAACGGAGAACGGAGCACACAAAACAGGGGGTGGAGCCCTCCCGCCGATGAGGGCCACGATCCATCGCACCCCCATGACCCGAAGGCCACAGAGGCGGGTAGATCAACGGCGGCGCCGGTAGAAGGCAAGGAAGATCTTTTTTCGAAATGGAGGAAATATCGCCCCAGCTTCTGCATCCAAAGGATGCACATGGCTTTTTTATCAGATTATTCACGAACCTTACAAGAAACAATGCAAAAGACCAATCTCGAAGAAACCTTACTATACCTACAGTGGGATGAAGAGGGTGACAATACACCAACTCACATCAACCAAAACTAAATGCCTTCCCAAACCGCCCAATAGCAGATGAGAAGCACATCCAGTCAAGCAGACTCTCAGCGCACGCCAACGCCCACGCCACAGGAGTTGCTCCCGCCGTCTTCCTTGACTCCATCTTCAAGAGAGATCATCGTATTAACCTTGCAAGACCTGCAGTCGATGCCACCATAACGCCAGACGGCTCCACCATCCTGCACCTATACATCATCCCGCATCTGTCGTTGATACCTGATACGTCTCCAACGTATCGATAATTTCTTATGTTCCATGCTACTTTATTGATGATACCTACATGTTTTATGCATACTTTATGTCATATTTATGCATTTTCTGGCACTAACCTATTAACAAGATGCCGAAGAGCCAGTTGCTGTTTTCTGCTGTTTTTGGTTTCAGAAATCCTAGAAAGGAAATATTCTTGGAATTGGACGAAATCAACGCCCAGGATCTTATTTTTCCACGAAGCTTCCAGAAGTCCGGAGAGGAAACGAAGTGGGGCGACGAGGCGACGCCACACCAGGGCGGCGCGGCCCAAGCCCTGGCCGCGCCGGCCTGTGGTGTGGGCCCCTCGTGGCGCCCCCTGACCTACCCTTCCGCCTACTTAAGCCTTCGTCGAGAATAACTCCAGTACCGAGAGCCATGATACGGAAAACCTTCCAGAGACGCCGCCGCCGCCAATCCCATCTCGGGGGATTCAGGAGATCGCCTCCGGCACCCTGCCGGAGAGGGGAATCATCTCCCGGAGGACTCTTCACCGCCATGGTCGCCTCCGGAGTGATGAGTGAGTAGTTCACCCCTGGACTATGGGTCCATAGGAGTAGCTAGATGGTCGTCTTCTCCTAATTGTGCTATCATTGTTGGATCTTGTGAGCTGCCTAACATGATCAAGATCATCTATCTGTAATGCTACATGTTATGTTTGTTGGGATCCGATGAATAATGAATGCTATGTTATGTTGATTATCAATATCATCTATGTGTTCTTTTCTTGCATGCTCTCCATTGCTAGTAGAGGCTCTGGCCAAGTTTTTGCTTGTAACTCCAAGAGGGAGTATTTATGCTCGATAGTGGGTTCATGTCTCCATTAAATCTGGGGGAGTGACAGAAACCTCTAAAGTTGTGGATGTGCTGTTGCCACTAGGGATAAAACATCAATGCTATGTCTAAGGATATATTCGTTGATTACATTACGCACCATACTTAATGCAATTGTCTGTTGTTTGCAACTTAATACTGGAGGGGGTTCGGATGATAACCTGAAGGTGGACTTTTTAGGCATAGATGCATGCTGGATAGCGGTCTATGTACTTTGTCGTAATGCCCAATTAAATCTCACAATACTCATCATAACATGTATGTGCATGGTCATGCCCTCTTTATTTGTCAATTGTCCAACTGTAATTTGTTCACCCAACATGTTTATTCTTATCGGAGAGACACCACTAGTGAACTGTGGACCCCAGTCCATTCTTTTACATCGAATACAATCAACTGCAATACTCGTTCTACTGTTTTCTGCAACAATCATCATCCACACTATACATCTAATCATTTGTTACAACAAGCCGGTGAGATTGACAACCTCACTGTTACGTTGGGACAAAGTACTTTGGTTGTGTTGTGCTGGTTCCACGTTGGCGCCGAAATCCCTGGTGTTGCGCCGCACTACACTCCGCCGCCATCAACCTTCAACGTGCTTCTTGGCTCCTACTGGTTCGATAAACCTTGGTTTCTTACTGAGGGAAAACTTGCTGCTGTACGCATCACACCTTCCTCTTGGGGTTCCCAACGGACGCGTGCTGTACGCGTATCAAGACCGTTTTCTGGCGCCGTTGCCGGGGAAATCAAGACACGCTGCAAGGGGAGTCTCCACCTCCAATCTCTTTACTTTGTTTTTGTCTTGCTTTACTTTTATTTACTACTTTGTTTGCTGCACTAAAACAAAACACAAAAAAATATTTGCTAGTTTTACTTTATTTCCTATCTTGTTTGCCATATTAAAAACACAAAAAAATTAGTTACTTGCATTTACTTTATCTAGTTTGCTTTATTTACTGTTGCTAAAATGGGTACTCCTGAAAATACCAAGTTGTGTGACTTCACAACCACAAATAATAATGATTTGTTATGCACACCTATTGCTCCACCTGCTACTACAGCAGAATTCTTTGAAATTAAACCTGCTTTACTGAATCTTGTTATGCGAGAGCAATTTTCTGGTGTTAGTTCTGATGATGTTGCTGCCCATCTCAATAATTTTGTTGAACTATGTGAAATGCAAAAGTATAAGGATGTAGAAGGTGACATTATAAAATTAAAATTGTTTCCTTTCTCATTAAGAGGAAGAGCTAAAAATTGGTTGCTATCTCTGCCTAAGAATAGTATTGATTCATGGACTAAATGCAAGGATGCTTTTATTGGTAGATATTATCCTCCTGCTAAAATTATATCTTTGAGAAGTAGCATAATGAATTTTAAACAATTGGATAATGAGCATGTTGCCCAAGCATGGGAAAGAATGAAATCTTTGGTTAAAAATTTCCCAACCAATGGACTGACTACTTGGATGATCATCCAAACCTTTTATGCAGGACTGAATTTTTCTTCGCGGAACCTATTGGATTCTGCTGCTGGAGGTACCTTTATGTCCATCACTCTAGGCGATGCAACAAAGCTTCTTGATAATATGATGATTAATTACTCTGAATGGCACACGGAAAGAGCTCCACAAGGTAAGAAGGTAAATTCTGTTGAAGAAACCTCTTCCTTGAGTGATAAGATTGATGCTATTATGTCTATGCTTGTGAATGGTAGGACAAATGTTGATCCTAATAATGTTCCGTTAGCTTCATTGGTTGCCCAAGAAGAACATGTTGATGTAAACTTCATTAAAAAAAATAATTTCAACAACAATGCTTATCGGAACAATTCTAGTAACAACTATAGGCCATATCCTTATAATAATGGTAACGGTTATGGTAATTCTTATGGGAATTCTTACAACAAAAATAGGAATTCACCCCCTGAAGCCATGCTTAAAGAATTTATTAGTACACAAACTACTTTTAACAAATCTGTTGAAGAAAAGCTTGGGAAAATTGATATACTTGCTTCTAAAGTCGATAGTCTTGCTGCTAATGTTGATCTTTTGAAATCGAAAGTTATGCCTAATGAAAATAATGATATTAAGTCATTTGCTACAACAAACGCCATCCAAGTTAGAATTAATGAGAATATAAGATTGATGGCCGAATTGCATGCTAGGTGGGAAAAAGAAGAAAATGCTAAAGAAGATAATATAGCTAGAGTTTGGACTATTACCACCACTAGTAATGCTAATGCTCCACATGTTGCTGCACCTCCTACTATCAATGGTAAAATAATTGGTGTTGGCAATGTTTCCACTTCTAATGCAAAGCGTGAAAAACTGCCTGAAACTGCTAAAACTGCTGAAACTACCAGTGATAAAACTGCTGAATTTTTTTCTAATGTTGGGGATAATGATCCCATTGCTTTAGATCATAATGGTTTAGATTTTGATGATTGCCACATCTCTGAAGTTATAAAGTTCTTACAAAAACTTGCTAAAAGTCCTAATGCTAGTGCTATAAATTTGGCTTTCACAAAACATATTACAAATGCTCTCATAAAAGCTAGAGAAGAGAAATTAGAACGTGAAGCTTCTATTCCTAGGAAGTTAGAGGATGGTTGGGAGCCCATCATTAAGATGAAGGTCAATGACTTTGATTGTAATGCTTTATGTGATCTTGGTGCAAGTATTTCCGTTATGCCTAGAAAAATCTATAATATGCTTGACTTGCCACCATTGAAAAATTGTTATTTGGATGTTAATCTTGCTGATAATTCTACAAAGAAACCTTTGGGGAGAGTTGATAATGTTCGCATTACCGTTAACAATAACCTTGTCCCCGTTGATTTTGTTGTCTTGGATATTGAATGCAATGCATCTTGTCCCATTATATTGGGAAGACCTTTTCTTCGAACTGTTGGTGCTATTATTGATATGAAGGAAGGTAATATTAAATATCAATTTCCTCTCAAGAAAGGTATGGAACACTTCCCTAGAAAGAGAATGAAGTTAACTTTTGATTCTATCATTAGAACAAATTATGATGTTGATGCTTCGTCTCTTGATAATACTTGATACACACTTTCTGCGCCTAGCTGAAAGGCGTTAAAGAAAAGCGCTTATGGGAGACAACCCATGATTTTACTACAGTACCTTTGTTTTATATTTGAGTCTTGGAAGTTGTTACTACTATAGCAACATCTCCTTATCTTAGTTTTGTTGCATTGTTGTGCCAAGTAAAGTCTTTGATAGTAAGGTTCATACTAGATTTGGATTACTGCGCAGAAACAGATTTCTTGCTGTCACGAATCTGGGCCTAATTCTTTGTAGGTAACTCAGAAAATTCTGCCAATTTACGTGAGTGATCCTCAGATATTTACGCAACTTTCATTCAATTTGAGCATTTTCATTTGAGCAAGTATGGTGCCTCTTAGAAATTCGTCTTTACGGACTGTTCTGTTTTGACAGATTCTGCCTTTTATTTCGCATTGCCTGTTTTGCTATGCTTGATGGATTTTTCTATTCCATTAACTTTCAGTAGCTTTGTGCAATGTCCAGAAGTGTTAAGAATGATTATGTCACCTCTGAACATGTGAATTTTGATTGTGCACTAACCCTCTAATGAGTTGTTTTAAGTTTGGTGTGGAGGAAGTTTTCAAGGATCAAGAGAGGAGGATGATACAATATGATCAAGGAGAGTGAAAGCTCTAAGCTTGGGGATGCCCCGGTGGTTCACCCCTGCATATTTCAAGAAGACTCAAGCGTCTAAGCTTGGGGATGCCTTGGGCATCCCCTTCTTCATCGACAACATTATCAGGTTCCTCTAGTGAAACTATATTTTTATTCCATCACATCTTATGTACTTTGCTTGGAGCGTCTGTTTGTTTTTGTTTTGTTTTGTTTGAATAAAATGGATCCTAGTATTCATTGTGTGGGAGAGAGACACGCTCCGCTGTTGCATATGGACAAATATGTCCTTAGGCTTTACTCATAATGTTCATGGCGAAGGTTGAATCTGCTTCGTTAAATTGTTATATGGTTGGAAACGGGAAATGCTACATGTGGTAATTGGTAGAATGTCTTGAATAATTTGATACTTGGCAATTGTTGTGCTCATGTTTAAGCTCTTGCATCATATACTTTGCACCTATTAATGAAGAAATACATAGAGCTTGCTAAAATTTGGTTTGCATGATTGGTCTCTCCAGAGTCTAGATATTTTCTAGTAAGGGTCGAACAACAAGGAAGACGGTGTAGAGTCTTATAATGCTTACAATATGTCTTTTATGTGAGTTTTGCTGTACCGCTTCATACTTGTGTTTGTTTCAAATAGCCTTGCTAGCCTAAGCCTTGTATCGAGAGGGAATACTTCTCATGCATCCAAAATCCTTGAGCCAAACACTATGCCACTTGTGTCCACCATACCTACCTACTACATGGTATTTCTCCGCCATTCCAAAGTAAATTGTTTGAGTGCTACCTTTAAAATTTCCATTATTTATCTTTGCAATATATAGCTCATGGGACAAATAGCCTAAAAACTATTGTGGTATTGAATATGTACTTATGCATTTTATCTCTTATTAAGTTGCTTGTTGAGCGATAACCATGTTCCTGGGGACGCCATCAACTACTCTTTGTTGAATATCATGTGAGTTGCTATGCATGTTCGTCTTGTCTGAAGTAAGGGCGATTTACCATGAGTTGAATGGTTTGAGCATGCATATTGTTAGAGAAGAACATTGGGCCGCTAACTAAAGCCATGATCCATGGTGGAAGTTTCAGTTTTGGACAAATATCCTCAATCTCATATGAGAATATTAATTGTTGCTAAATTCTTATGCATTAAAGAGGAGTCCATTATCTGTTGTCTATGTTGTCCCGGTATGGATGTCTAAGTTGAGAATAATCAAAAGCGAGAAATCCAATGCGAGCTTTCTCCTTAGACCTTTGTACAGGCGGCATAGAGGTACCCCTTTGTGACACTTGGTTAAAACATATGTATTGCGGTGATAATCCAGGTAATCCGAGCTAATTAGGACAAGGTGCGGGCACTATTAGTATACTATGCATGAGGCTTGCAACTTGTAGGATATAATTTACATAACACATATGCTTTATTATTACCGTTGACAAAATTGTTTCTTGTTTCCAAAATCAAAGCTCTAGCACAAATATAGCAATCAATGCTTCCCTCTGCGAAGGGCCTTTCTTATACTTTTATGTTGAGTCAGTTCACCTATTTCTCTCCCATCTCAAGAAGCAAACACTTGTGTGAACTGTGCATTGATTCCTACATACTTGCATATTGCACTTGTTATATTACTTTACATTGACAATATCCATGAGATATACATGTTATAAGTTGAAAGCAACCGCTGAAACTTAATCTTCCTTTGTGTTGCTTCAATACCTCTACTATGAATTTATTGCTTTATGAGTTAACTCTTATGCAAGACTTATTGATGCTTGTCTTGAAAGTACTATTCATGAAAAGTCTTTGCTATATGATTCAATTGTTTACTCATTGCATTAACATTGCTTCGAATCGCTGCATTCATTACATGTGCTTACAATAGTATGATCAAGATTATGATGGCATGTCACTTCAGAAATTATCTTTGTTATCATTTACCTACTCGGGACGAGCAGGAACTAAGCTTGGGGATGCTGATACGTCTCCAACGTATCGATAATTTCTTATGTTCCATGCTACTTTATTGATGATACCTACATGTTTTATGCATACTTTATGTCATATTTATGCATTTTCCGGCACTAACCTATTAACAAGATGCCGAAGAGCCAGTTGCTGTTTTTTGCTGTTTTTGGTTTCAGAAATCCTAGTAAGGAAATATTCTCGGAATTGGATGAAATCAACGCCCAGGATCTTATTTTTCCACGAAGCTTCTAGAAGTCCGGAGAGGAAACGAAGTGGGGCGACGAGGCGACGCCACACCAGGGCGTCACGGCCCAAGCCCTGGCCACGCCGGCCTGTGGTGTGGGCCCCTCGTGGCGCCCCCTGACCTACCCTTCCGCCTACTTAAGCCTTCGTCGAGAATAACTCCAGTACCGAGAGCCACGATACGGAAAACCTTCCAGAGACGCCGCCGCCGCCAATCCCATCTCGTGGGATTCAGGAGATCGCCTCCGGCACCCTGCCGGAGAGGGGAATCATCTCCCGGAGGACTCTTCACCGCCATGGTCGCCTCCGGAGTGATGAGTGAGTAGTTCACCCCTGGACTATGGGTCCATAGCAGTAGCTAGATGGTCGTCTTCTCCTCATTGTGCTATCATTGTTGGATCATGTGAGCTGCCTAACATGATCAAGATCATCTATCTGTAATGCTACATGTTGTGTTTGTTGGGATCCGATGAATAATGAATGCTATGTTATGTTGATTATCAATATCATCTATGTGTTCTTTTCTTGCATGCTCTCCGTTGCTAGTAGAGGCTCTGGCCAAGTTTTTGCTTGTAACTCCAAGAGGGAGTATTTATGCTCGATAGTGGGTTCATGTCTCCATTAAATCTGGGGGAGTGACAGAAACCTCTAAGGTTGTGGATGTGCTGTTGCCACTAGGGATAAAACATCAATGCTATGTCTAAGGATATATTCGTTGATTACATTACGCACCATACTTAATGCAATTGTCTGTTGTTTGCAACTTAATACTGGAGGGGGTTCGGATGATAACCTGAAGGTGGACTTTTTAGGCATAGATGCATGCTGGATAGCGGTCTATGTACTTTGTCGTAATGCCCAATTAAATCTCACAATACTCATCATAACATGTATGTGCATGGTCATGCCCTCTTTATTTGTCAATTGCCCAACTGTAATTTGTTCACCTAACATGTTTATTCTTATCGGAGAGACACCACTAGTGAACTGTGGACCCCGGTCCATTCTTTTACATCGAATACAATCAACTGCAATACTCGTTCTACTGTTTTCTGCAACAATCATCATCCACACTATACATCTAATCCTTTGTTACAGCAAGCCGGTGAGATTGACAACCTCACTGTTACGTTGGGACAAAGTATTTGGTTGTGTTGTGCAGGTTCCACGTTGGCGCCGGAATCCCTGGTGTTGCGCCGCACTACACTCCGCCGCCATCAACCTTCAACGTGCTTCTTGGCTCCTACTGGTTCGATAAACCTTGGTTTCTTACTGAGGGAAAACTTGCTGCTGTACGCATCACACCTTCCTCTTGGGGTTCCCAACGGACGCGTGCTATACGCGTATCAATACCCTGCAGCACCATGCCGCTAAGACTCAGCGCCAATAATGTGGTAGATGAACACCACTCCACCGAGAACCGCCAACATTCAGCAGCTGCTCCAAAAACGATGCCCCAGGATGTAGAACGACGCAGGGGGCGCCGCCATCGTCCGATCCGGGAGACCTTGACCTAGGGTTTCCCCCGAAGAAGCACAAGTGAGAGACCGCAGACTGCGACGACGATGCCTTCAAGAAGGTAGCGGCGCGACACGTCGCCATCGTCCGCCAACCGAAGTCGGAGCACGGTTTTCACCGGCAGCCGCGCATCCCCAACTCGCTGAGTGTAGTGCCAAGACGGGCAAAGATGACGCTGACACGCGTACAGCACGCGACCGTTGGGAACCCCAAGTGGAAGGTGTGATGCGTACAGCAGTAAGTTTCCCTCAGTTAGAAACCAAGGTTTATCGAACCAGTAGGAGTCAAGAAGCACGTTGAAGGTTGATGGCGGCGAGATGTAGTGCGGCGCAACACCGGGGATTCCGGCGCCAACGTGGAACCTGCACAACACAAACCAAGTACTTTGCCCCAACGAAACAGCGAGGTTGTCAATCTCACCGGCTTGCTGTAACAAAGGATTAGATGTATAGTGTGGATGATGATTGTTTGCAGAAAACAGTAGAACAGTATTACAGTAGATTGTATTTCAGTATAGAGAATTGGACCGGGGTCCACAGTTCACTAGAGGTGTCTCTCCCATAAGATAAACAGCATGTTGGGTGAACAAATTACAGTTGGGCAATTGACAAATAGAGAGGGCATGACCATGCACATACATATTATGATGAGTATTGTGAGATTTAATTGGGCATTACGACAAAGTACATAGACCGCTATCCAGCATGCTTCTATGCCTAAAAAGTCCACCTTCAGGTTATCATCCGAACCCCCTCCAGTATTAAGTTGCTAACAACAGACAATTGCATTAAGTATTGCGCGTAATGTAATCAGTAACTACATCCTCGAACATAGCTGTTGGAGATATGCCCAAGAGGCAATAATAAAGTGGTTATTATAATATCTTTATGTTTATGATAAATGTTTGCATACCATGCTATAATTGTATTAACCGAAACATTGATACATGTGTGTTATGTAAACAACAAGGAGTCCCTAGTAAGCCTATTGTATAACTAGCTTGTTGATTAATGGATGATCATGGTTTCGTGATCATGAACATTGGATGTTATTAATAACAAGGTTATGTCATTAGTTGAATGATATAATGGACACACACCCAAATGAGCGTAGCATAAGATCAAGTCATTAAGTTCAATTTGCTATAAGCTTTCGATACATAGTTGTCTTAGTCCTTCGACCATGAGATCATGTAAATCACTTACACCGAAAGGGTACTTTGATTACATCAAACCCCATTGCGTAAATGGGTGGTTATAAAGATGGGATTAAGTATTTGGAAAGTGTGAGTTGAGGCATATGGATCAATAGTGGGATTTGTCCATCCTGATGACGGATAGATATACTCTGGGCCCTCTCGGTGGAGTGTCGTCTGATTAGCTTGCAAGCATATGATTTGATCATAAGAGATGACATACCGCGGTACGAGTAAAGAGTACTTGTCAGTAACGAGGTTGAACAAGGTATGGAGATACCGATGATCAAACCTCGGATAAGTAAAGTATCGTGTGACAAAGGGAATTGACATCGTATGTAAATGGTTCAATCGATCACTAAGTCATCGTTGAATATGTGGGAGCCATTATGGATCTCCAGATCCCACTATTGGTTATTGCTCGGAGAGGAGTCTCGACCATGTCTGCATAGTTCGCGAACCGTAGGGTGACGCGCTTAAGGTTCGATGTCGCATAAGTAGATTTGAATATGGTATGGAGACGAAGTTTGTTCGGAGTCTCGGATGTGATCCAGGATGTCACGAGGAGGTCCGGAATAGTCCGGAGAATAAGATTCATATAAGGGAAGTTGATTTCTGGGTTTCGGAAATGTTCGGGATTTTTCCGGTGGTTGACTGGAAGGTTCTAGAAGGTTCCGGAGGGGTCCTCCATGGGGCCCACGACCTAGGAGGCCTAGCATGGGCCGAGGGGATGCTCCCTGGCCTAATGGGCCAGGGGCACATGGCCCCAAGGCCCAGGCCGGCCAACCCCCTAGGGTTTCCTAGGGGGGATCAACTTGGGGGAGGGGAAAGCCCTCTCCCCCCTCTTGGCCGCCGCCCCCCAACCCTAGATGGGAAGGGGGGCCACCTTGGCCGGCTGGCCCCCTATATAAAGAGGGGAGGGGGTGGCCGGCCACACCACCCATCCATTGCCTCCTCCTCGCCGCCTCTCCCTCCACCATACGGCTGCTCCGGCTTAGGCGAAGCCCTGCAGCTTTTCTTCCTCCACTACCACCACCACGCCGTCGTGCTGCTGGAATTTGGAGGAGATCTACCACACCTCCGCTGCCCGCTGGAACGGGAGAGGAAGGAGCTTCATCGACACCGTACGCGCGACCGAGTACGGAAGTGCTGCCTGATTGCAGCACCGGGGACGATCGTCTACACCAACAACGAGATTAATCTCGTAGGCTTTGGAATCTTCGAGGGTTAGTCTCATCTCCATCTCGTTGCTTAGATCTTGTAGATTAGATCTTGGGTGTTCCATAGATTAGATCTTGGATTTATTCGTCTTGCGGTAGGAAATTTTTTGTTTTCTATGCTACGAACCCCATCAGTGGTATCAGAGCCATGTCTATGCATAGATCTGTTGCACGAGTAGAACACAATGTTTTTGTGGGCGGTGATGCTCTTGTTGCTTTAGTTTGTGTACTTTGCTTCTTGCGGGATGGTGGGATGAAGCGGCCCGGGCTAACCTTACATGACCGCGTCTCATGAGACTTGCTCCACGCTTGACATGCAACTTGTATTGCATAAGTGGCTTTGCGGGTGTCTGTCTCTCCCACCATAGTGAAGATTGTAATTTACACTTCTATTGTCAACACTAGTATCACCGTTGTGGTTCATGTTCGTAGGTAGATTGGATCTTACTCGAAAACCCTAAACCACGTAAAATATGCAAACCAAATTAGAGGCGTCTAACTTGTTTTTGCAGGGTTTGGTGATGTGATATGGCCATGATGTGATGATGATTATATTTGATGTATGAGATGTTCATTATTGTATTATGGCAACCGGCAGGAGCCTAATGGTTGTCTTTAATTTTGTTAAAGACCTGCGTGTCTAGTCATCATGTAATAGCTTTATTTCAAGTAGTTGTTATAGTAGCTATAAGTGATGGACAACCATGAAGCGGCGCCACTGACCTTGACGCCATGCTGGTGATGATGGAGATCATGTCCGTGCTTTGGAGATGGAGATCAAAAGCACAAAGACGAAAGGCCATATCATATCACACATTATGAATTGCATGTGATGTTAATCCTTTTATGCATCTTATTTTGCTTAGATCGCGACGGTAGCATTATAAGATGATCCCTCTCACTAAATATCAAGATAATAAAGTGTTCATCCTTAGTATGCACCGTTGCTAAGACTTGTCGTTTCGAAGCATCTCGTGATGATCGGGTTTGATAGACTCTACATGTGCATACAACGGGTGCAAGCCAGATTTGCACACGCGGATACCAAGGTTGCCTTGACGAGCCTAGCATGTACAGACATGGTCTCGGAACACGGGATACCGAAAGGTAGAGCATGAGTCATATGAATGATATGATGAACACTTTGAGTGTTCGCCTTTGAAGCTACATCTTTTCTCGTGAAGATCGGACTTGGTGTAGTGGATTTGGTTCGTGTAATCACTAAAACAATGCGAGGGATGTTGTTTTAAGCGGGAGTTCACCTAGTTAATTTCAGAATTAAAATTGAACTCAATTTATCATAAACTTAGTCTAAACTCTTTGCAAATATGTTGTAGATCATGGCGCCCCCCTCCATCAATTTTAACCAGTTCCTAGAGAAAGAAAAGCTTAAGGGCAATGGTAGCAACTTCACTGACTGGTTCCGTCATGTGAGGATTTTCCTCACTGGTGGAAGCCTGCAATTTGTGCTAGATGCACCGCTAGGTCCCCCACCACCTCCTGCAGTGTTCGAGGACATAAATAATGTTTATGAGACTCGGGCAACTCGGTACTCCGAAGTTCAGTGTGCCATCTTGTGCAGCTTAGAGGCAGAGCTCCAAAAGCGTTTTGAGCACCACGACCCCTGTGAGATGATGCGTGAGCTCAAACTTATCTTTGAGACTCATGCGGCCGTGGAGAGCTATGAGGCCTCGGGCGATTCTTTACCTGCATGATGGAAGAAGGCAGCTCCGTTAGTGAGCACATGCTCGTCATGTCCGGGCATGCGAAGAAGCTCAATGACTTGGGGATGATGATCCCTAACCAGCTGGGTATTCATCGTGTCCTTCAATCACTGCCACCAAGTTACAAGAACTTCGTGATGAACTACAACATGCAGAACATGAATAAAGATTTACCTGAAATCTTTTCCATGCTGAAATCTGCTGAAGTAGAGATTAAGAAGGAGAACCAAGTGTTGATGGTCAACAAAACCACCAGTTTCAAAAAGCAAGGCAAGCCTAACAAGGGTAACTTCAAGAAGGGCGGCAAGAAAGTTGCACCGCATCCTGAGAAGCCTAAGGCTGGTCCTAAACCTGAGACTGTGTGCTATTACTGCCAGGGGAAGGGGCACTGGAAGCGCAATTGCCCCAAATACTTGGCCGATCTGAAGAGCGGCCACGTCAAAAAGAAAGGTATATTTGATATACATGTTATTGATGTCTATCTTACTGGTTCTCGTAGTAGTGCCTGGGTATTTGATACTGGTTCGGTTGCTCACATTTGTAACTTGGAAACAGAGGCGGAATAGACGAAGCCTGGCAAGAGACGAGGTGACGATGCGCGTTGGAAATGGATCCAAAGTCGATGTGATCGCTGTCGGCACGCTCCCTCTACATCTACCATCGGGATTAGTTTTAAACCTTAATAATTGTTATTTGGTACCTGCATTGAGCATGAACATTATATCTGGATCTTGTTTAATGCAAGACGGTTATTCGTTTAAGTCTGAGAATAATGGTTGTTCGATTTATATGAGTAATGTCTTTTATGGCCATGCACCTGAGATGAATGGTTTATTATTGTTAAATCTCGATAGTAGTGATACACATGTTCATAACATTAATGCTAAGCGAATGAAATTGAATGATAATTCTACTTATATGTGGCACTGTCGTCTTGGTCATATTGGAGTGAAGCGCATGAAGAAACTCCATTCCGATGGACTTCTTGAGTCACTTGACTTTGAGTCACTTGACAGATGCGAAGCATGTCTAATGGGAAAAATGACTAAGACTCCATTTTCTGGTACAATAGAGCGAGCTACAGACTTATTGGAAATCATACATACCGATGTGTGCGGACCAATGAGTGTAGCATCGCGCGGTGGTTATCGTTATGTTCTAACCTTCACGGATGATCTGAGTAGATATGGATATATTTACTTTATGAAACATAAGTCCGAGACTTTTGAGAAGTTCAAGGAATTCCAAAGTGAAGTAGAAAATCAACGTAACAAGAAGATTAAGTTTCTGCGTTCTGATCGCGGAGGCGAATATCTGAGTTATGAGTTTGGCATGCATTTAAAGAAATGCGGAATACTTTCACAGTTGACACCACCGGGAACACCACAGCGTAATGGTGTGTCCGAACGTCGTAATCGAACTCTGTTAGATATGGTTCGGTCTATGATGTCTCTTACCGATTTGCCGTTATCGTTTTGGGGTTATGCATTAGAGACAGCCGCATTCACTTTAAATAGGGCACCATCTAAATCCGTTGAAACGACACCGTATGAACTATGGTTTGGAAAGAAACATAAGCTGTCGTTCCTTAAGGTTTGGGGTTGCGAAGCTTATGTAAAGAAGTTACAGCCTGACAAGCTAGAACCCAAAGCGGAGAAATGCGTCTTCATAGGATACGCTAAAGAAACAATTGGGTACACTTTCTATCACAGATCCGAAGGCAAAATCTTTGTTGCCAAGAACGGATCCTTTCTTGAGAAGGAGTTTCTCACTAAAGAAGTGACTGGAAGGAAAGTAGAACTCGACGAGGTTAATGAATCTTCTCTCATAGATCAGAGTAGCGCAGTGCCGGAAGAAATTCCTGCACAGCCTGCACCGATAGGAGAGGAAGCGAATGATGATGATCATGAAACTTCGAACGAGGAAGCTACTGAACCTCGCAGATCGACGAGGGAACGTACCACTCCTGATTGGTATGATCCCTGTCTGAATGTCATGATTGTGGACAACAATGATGAAGACCCAGCGATGTATGAAGAAGCAATGATGAGCCCAGATTCCAACAAATGGCAAGAAGCCATGAAATCCGAAATGGGATCCATGTATGATAACAAAGTATGAACTTTGGTAGACTTACCTGATAGCCGCAAGGCTGTCGAGAATAAATGGATCTTTAAGAGAAAAATAGATGCTGATGGTAATATTACTGTCTATAAAGCTCGACTTGTCGCAAAGGGTTTCCGAAAAATTCAAGGAGTTGACTACGATGAGACTTTCTCACCTGTAGCGAAGCTAAAGTCTGTGAGGATTTTGTTAGCAATAGCTGCATTTTTCGATTATGAAATCTGGTAGATGGATGTCAAAACGGCGTTCCTTAATGGTGATATTGAGGAAGAGTTGTATATGGTACAACCCAAAGGTTTTGTCGATCCTGAAAATGCTGACAAGGTATGCAAACTTCAGCGTTCCATTTATGGACTGAAGCAAGCATCCCGGAGTTGGAACCTACGCTTTGATAGAGTGATCAAAGACTTCGGTTTTATACGGACTCATGGTGAGGCCTGTATTTACAAGAAAGTGAGTGGGAGCTCTGTAGCATTCCTGATATTATATGTAGATGACATATTATTGATTGGGAATGATATAGAACTATTAAGCAGTGTTAAAGGTTATTTGAATAAATGTTTTTCAATGAAAGACCTTGGCGAAGCAGCATACATTTTAGGCATCAAGATTTATAGAGATAGATCAAGACGCCTAATAGGCCTTTCACAGAGTACATACTTGGACAAGATTCTAAAGAAGTTTAGAATGGATGAAAGCAAGAAAGGGTTCTTGCCTATGTTGCCGTGTAAGGTCTTGAGTAAGACTCAAGGTCCAGCTACACAGAAGAAAGAGAGAGGATGAGCAAGATCCCCTATGCTTCGGCGATAGGCTCTCTCATGTATGCCATGCGTGTACTAGACCGGATATCGCACATGTCTGTTAGTTTGACCAAATAGATATCAAAGTGATCCAGGAATGGAACACTGGATAGCGGTCAAGAATATCCTGAAGTACTTGAAAAGGACTAAGGATATGTTTCTTTGTTATGGCGGTGACCAAGAGCTCGTTGTAACTAGTTACACCGATGCAAGTTGGAACACCGATCCTGATGACTCTAAGTCTCGGTGCAGGTACGTGTTTATATTGAATGGTGCGGCGATGGTGGAGCAGTTCCAAGCAAAGTGCACGGTGGCGAAATCTTCAACGAGAATCTGAATATATAGCGGCTTCAGAGGCTTCATCGGAAGCGGTATGGATGAAGAGGTTCATTGTTGAGCTTGGTGTGGTTCCTAGTGCATTGGACCCGTTAGTCATTTATTGTGACAACACGGGTGCCATCGCCAATGCAAAGGAACCAAGGTCACACAAAAAGCTGAAGCATATCAAGCTGCGTTTTCATTCGATTCGCGAGTACATCGAAGATGGTGAAGTAGAGATTTGCAAAGTACACACAGATCTGAATGTTGCAGATCCGTTGACTAAAGCTCTCCCTAGGGAAAAGCATGACCAACACCAGAATGCTATGGGTGTTAGGTACCTTACAATGTAATCTAGATTATTGACTCTAGTGCAAGTGGGAGACTGTTGGAGATATGCCCAAGAGGCAATAATAAAGTGGTTATTATAATATCTTTGTGTTTATGATAAATGTTTGCATACCATGCTATAATTGTATTAACTGAAACATTGATACATGTGTGTTATGTAAACAACAAGGAGTCCCTAGTAAGCCTCTTGTATAACTAGCTTGTTGATTAATGGATGATCATGGTTTCGTGATCATGAACATTGGATGTTATTAATAACAAGGTTATGTCATTAGTTGAATGATATAATGGACACACACCCAAATGAGCGTAGCATAAGATCAAGTCATTAAGTTCAATTTGCTATAAGCTTTCGATACATAGTTGTCTTAGTCCTTCGACCATGAGATCATGTAAATCACTTACACCGAAAGGGTACTTTGATTACATCAAACGCCATTGCGTAAATGGGTGGTTATAAATATGGGATTAAGTATTTGGAAAGTGTGAGTTGAGGCATATGGATCAATAGTGGGATTTGTCCATCCTGATGACAGATAGATATACTCTGGGCCCTCTCGGTGGAGTGTCGTCTGATTATCTTGCAAGCATATGATTTGATCATAAGAGATGACATACCGCGGTACGAGTAAAGAGTACTTGTCAGTAACGAGGTTGAACAAGGTATGGAGATACCGATGATCAAACCTCGGATAAGTAAAGTATCGTGTGACAAAGGGAATTGACATCGTATGTAAATGGTTCAATCGATCACTAAGTCATCGTTGAATATGTGGGAGCCATTATGGATCTCCAGATCCCACTATTGGTTATTGCTCGGAGAGGAGTCTCGACCATGTCTGCATAGTTCGCGAACCGTAGGGTGACGCGCTTAAGGTTCAATGTCGCATAAGTAGATTTGAATATGGTATGGAGACGAAGTTTGTTCGGAGTCTCGGATGTGATCCAGGATGTCACGAGGAGGTCCGGAATAGTCCGGAGAATAAGATTCATATAAGGGAAGTTGATTTCTGGGTTTCGGAAATGTTCGGGATTTTTCCGGTGGTTGACTGGAAGGTTCTAGAAGGTTCCGGAGGGGTCCTCCATGGGGCCCACGACCTAGGAGGCCTAGCATGGGCCGAGGGGATGCTCCCTGGCCTAATGGGCCAGGGGCACATGGCCCCAAGGCCCAGGCCGGCCAACCCCCTAGGGTTTCCTAGGGGGGGATCAACTTGGGGGAGGGGAAAGCCCTCTCCCCCCTCTTGGC
Source organism: Lolium perenne (assembly GCF_019359855.2). Lineage (NCBI taxonomy): Eukaryota > Viridiplantae > Streptophyta > Magnoliopsida > Poales > Poaceae > Lolium > Lolium perenne. The sequence continues at coordinate 236,392,746 of NC_067244.2, read as the reverse complement.
CGCCGCCCCCCCAACCCTAGATGGGAAGGGGGGCCACCTTGGCCGGCTGGCCCCCTATATAAAGAGGGGAGGGGGTGGCCGGCCACACCACCCATCCATTGCCTCCTCCTCTGGCCGCCTCTCCCTCCACCATACGCTGCTCCGGCTTAGGCGAAGCCCTGCAGCTTTTCTTCCTCCACTACCACCACCACGGCGTCGTGCTGCTGGAATTTGGAGGAGATCTACCACACCTCCGCTGCCCGCTGGAACGGGAGAGGAAGGAGCTTCATCGACACCGTACGCGCGACCGAGTACGGAAGTGCTGCCGGATTGCAGCACCGGGGACGATCGTCTACACCAACAACGAGATTAATCTCGTAGGCTTTGGAATCTTCGAGGGTTAGTCTCATCTCCATCTCGTTGCTTAGATCTTGTAGATTAGATCTTGGGTGTTCCATAGATTAGATCTTGGATTTATTCGTCTTGCGGTAGGAATTTTTTTTTGTTTTCTATGCTACGAACCCCATCAATAGCACCAATGTTTTATCCCTAGTGGCAACAGCACATCCATAATCTTAGAGGTTTCTCTCACTCCCCCAGATTCACGGAGACATGAACCCACTATCGAGCATAAATACTCCCTCTTGGAGTTACTAGCATCAACTTGGCCAGAGCATCTGCTAATAACGGAGAGCATGCAAGATCATAAACAACACATAGACATAACTTTGATAATCAACATAACAAGTATTCTCTATTCATCGGATCCCAACAAACACAACATATAGAATTACAGATAGATGATCTTGATCATGTTTGGCAGCTCACAAGACCCGACAATTAAGCACAATGGGGAGAAGACAACCATCTAGCTACTGCTATGGACCCATAGTCCAGGGGTAGACTACTCACACATCACTCCGGAGGCGACCATGGCGGCGTAGAGTCCTCCGGGAGATGATTCCCCTCTCCGGCAGGGTGCCGGAGGCGATCTCCTGAATCCCCCGAGATGGGATTGGCGGCGGCGGCGTCTCTGGAAGGTTTTCCGTATCGTGGCTCTCGATGCATCGGGGGTTTCGCGACGAAGGCTATTTGTAGGCGGAAGGGCAGGTCAAGGGACGTCACGAGGGGCCCACACTACAGGTCGGCGCGGCCAGGGCTTGGGCCGCGCCGCCCTGTGGTTTGGCCACCTCGTGGCCCCACTTCGTCTCCTCTTCGGTCTTCTGGAAGCATCGTGGCAAAATAGGACCCTGGGCGTTGATTTCGTCCAATTCCGAGAATATTTCCTTACTAGGATTTCTGAAACCAAAAACAGCAGAAAACAGCAACTGGCACTTCGACATCTTGTTAATAGGTTAGTTCCAGAAAATGCACGAATATGACATAAAGTGTGCATAAAACATGTAGATATCATCAATAATGTGGCATGGAACATAAGAAATTATCGATACGTCGGAGACGTATCAGCATCCCCAAGCTTAGTTCTGCTCGTCCCGAAGCGAGTAAATGATAACCAAAGATAATTTCTGGAGTGACATGCCATCATAACCTTGATCATACTATTTGTAAGCATATGTAGTGAATGCAGCGATCAAAACAATGTAAATGACATGAGTAAACAAGTGAATCATATAGCAAAGACTTTTCATGAATAGTACTTCAAGACAAGCATCAATAAGTCTTGCATAAGAGTTAACTCATAAAGCAATAATTCAAAGTAGAGGCATTGAAGCAACACATAGGAAGATTAAGTTTCAGCGGTTGCTTTCAACTTGTAACATGTATATCTCATGGATATTGTCAACATAGAGTAATATAACAAATGCAATATGCAAGTATGTAGGAATCAATGCACAGTTCACACAAGTGTTTGCTTCTTGAGGTGGAGAGAGATAGGTGAACTGACTCAACAATAAAAGTAAAAGAAAGGTCCTTCAAAGAGGAAAGCATCGATTGCTATATTTGTGCTAGAGCTTTGATTTTGAAAACAAGAAACAATTTTGTCAACGGTAGTAATAAAGCATATGTATCATGTAAATTATATCTTACAAGTTGCAAGCCTCATGCATAGTATACTAATAGTGCCCGCACCTTGTCCTAATTAGCTTGGACTACCGGGATCATCGCAATGCACATGTTTTAACCAAGTGTCACAAAGGGGTACCTCTATGCCGCCTGTACAAAGGTCTAAGGAGAAAGCTCGCATCGGATTTCTCGCAATTGATTATTCTCAACTTAGACATCCATACCGGGACAACATAGACAACAGATAATGGACTCCTCTTTTATGCATAAGCATGTAGCAACAATTAATTTTCTCATTTGAGATTGAGGATATTGTCCAAAACTGAAACTTCCACCATGGATCATGGCTTTAGTTAGCGGCCCAATGTTCTTCTCTAACAATATGCATGCTCTAACCATAAGGTGGTAGATCTCCCTTACTTCAGACAAGACGAACATGCATAGCAACTCACATGATATTCAACAAAGAGTAGTTGATGGCGTCCCCAGTGAACATGGTTATCGCTCAACAAGCAACTTAATAAGAGATAAAGTGCATAAGTACATATTCAATACCACAATAGTTTTTAAGCTATTTGTCCCATGAGCTATATATTGTAAAGGTGGAGAATGGAAATTTAAAGGTAGCACTCAAGCAATTTACTTTGGAATGGCGGAGAAATACCATGTAGTAGGTAGGTATGGTGGATATAAATGGCATAGTGGTTGGCTCAAGTATTTGGATGCATGAGAAGTATTCCCTCTCGATACAAGGTTTAGGCTAGCAAGGTTATTTGGAACAAACACAAGGATGAAGCGGTGCAGCAAAACTCACATAAAAGACATATTGAAAACATTATAAGACTCTACACCGTCTTCCTTGTTGTTCAAACTCAATACTAGAAATTATCTAGACCTTAGAGAGACCAAATATGCAAACCAAATTTTAGCATGCTCTATGTATTTCTTCATTAATGGGTGCAAAGTATATGATGCAAGAGCTTAAACATGAGCACACAATTGCCAAGTATCACATTATCCAAGACATTTTAGCAATTACTACATGTATCATTTTCCAATTCCAACCATATAACAATTTAACGAAGAAGAAACTTCGCCATGAATATTATGAGTAGAGCCTAAGGACATACTTGTCCATATGCTACAGCGGAGCGTGTCTCTCTCCCACAAAGTGAATGCTAGGATCCATTTTATTCAAACAAAACAAAAACAAAAACAAACCGACGCTCCAAGCAAAGCACATAAGATGTGATGGAATAAAAATATAGTTTCAGGGGAGGAACCTGATAATGTTGTCGATGAAGAAGGGGATGCCTTGGGCATCCCCAAGCTTAGACGCTTGAGTCTTCTTGATATATGCAGGGGTGAACCACCGGGGCATCCCCAAGCTTAGAGCTTCCACTCTCCTTGATCATGTTGTATCATCTCCCTCTCTTGATCCTTGAAAACTTCCTCCACACCAAACTCAGAACAACTCATTAGAGGGTTAGTGCACAATCAAAATATACATGTTCAGAGGTGACATCATCATTATTAACACTTCTGGACATTGCACAAAGCTACTGAAAGTCAACGGAATCAAAATATTCATCGAACATAACAAAACAGGCAATGCGAAATAAAAGGCAGAATCTGTCAAAACAGAACAGTTCGTATTGACGAATTTTATCGAGGCACCAGACTTGCACAAATGAAAATTCTCAAATTGAATGAAAGTTGCGTACATATCTGAGGATCACTCACGTAAATTGGCATAATTTTCTGAGTTACCTACAGAGAATTTTGCCCAGATTCGTGACAGTAAAGAAATCTGTTTCTGCGCAGTAATCCAAATCTAGTATGAACTTTTCTATCAACAACTTTACTTGGCACAATAAAACACTAAACTAAGATAAGGAGAGGTTGCTACAGTAGTAAACAACTTCCAAGACACAAAATAAAAACAAAGTACTGTAGTAAAAACATGGGTTGTCTCCCATAAGCGCTTTTCTTTAACGCCTTTCAGCTAGGCGCAGAAAGTGTGTATCAAGTATTATCGAGAGACGAAGTGTCAACATCATAATTTGTTCTAATAATAGAATCAAAAGGTAACTTCATTCTCTTTCTAGGGAAGTGTTTCATACCTTTCTTTAGAGGAAATTGATATTTTATATTACCTTCCTTCATATCAATGATAGCACCAACAGTTCGAAGAAAAGGTCTTCCCAATATGATGGGACAAGATGCATTGCATTCAATATCCAAGACAACAAAATCAACGGGGACAAGGTTATTGTTAACGGTAATGCGAACATTGTCAACTTTCCCCGAAGGTTTCTTTGTAAAATGATCAGCAATATTAACATCCAAATAACAATTTTTCAGCGGTGGCAAGTCAAGCATATTATAAATTTTCTTAGGCATAACAGAAATACTTGCACCAAGATCACATAAAGCATTACAATCAAAATCTTTAACCTTCATCTTAATGATGGGCTCCCAACCATCCTCTAGCTTTCTAGGAATGGAGGCTTCGCGCTCTAGTTTCTCTTCTCTAGCTTTTATGAGAGCATTTGTAATATGTTGTGTGAAAGCCAAATTTATAGCACTAGCATTAGGACTTTTAGCAAGTTTTTGCAAGAACTTTATAACTTCAGAGATGTGGCAATCATCAAAATTCAAACCATTATAATCTAAAGCAATGGGATCATCATCCCCAATATTGGAAAAAATTTCAGCAGTTTTATCACAGGCAGTTTCAGCAGTTTCAGGCAGTTTCTCGCGCTTTGCATTAGAAGTGGAAACATTGTTAACACCAATTATTTTATTAGTATTAGTAGGAGGTGCAGCAACATGTGTAGCATTAGCATTACTAGTGGTGGTAATAGTCCAAACTTTAGCTATATTATCTTCTTTTTCATTTTCTTCTCTTTCCCACCTAGCACGCAATTCGGCCATCAATCTTATATTCTCATTAATTCTAACTTGGATGGCATTTGCTGTAGTAACAATTTTATTATGATGATTTTCATTAGGCATAACTTTCGATTTCAAAAGATCAACATCAGCGGCAAGACTATCGACTTTAGAAGCAAGTATATCAATTTTCCCAAGCTTTTCTTCAACAGATTTGTTAAAAGCAGTTTGTGTACTAATAAATTCTTTAAGCATGGCTTCAAGTCCAGGGGGTGTGTTCCTACTATTGTTGTAAGAATTCCCATAAGAATTACCATAGCCGTTGCCATTATTATAAGGATATGGCCTAAGTTGTTACTAGAATTGTTCCGGTAAGCATTGTTGTTGAAATTATTATTTTTAATGAAGTTTACATCAACATGTTCTTCTTGAGCAACCAATGAAGCTAACGGAACATTATTAGGATCAACATTAGTCCTATCATTCACAAGCATAGACATAATAGCATCAATCTTATCACTCAAGGAAGAGGTTTCGACAGAATTTACCTTCTTACCTTGTGGAGCTCTTTCCGTGTGCCATTCAGAGTAATTGATCATCATATTATCAAGTAGCTTTGTTGCTTCACCAAGGGTGATGAACATAAAGGTACCTCCAGCAGCTGAATCCAATAGGTTCCGCGAAGAAAAATTCTGTCCTGCATAAAAGGTTTGGATGATCATCCAAGTAGTCAGTCCATGGGTTGGGCAATTTTTAACCAAAGATTTCATTCTTTCCCATGCTTGTGCAACATGCTCAGTATCTAATTGTTTAAAATTCATTATGCTACTCCTCAAAGATATAATTTTAGCAGGGGGATAATATCTACCAATAAAAGCATCCTTGCATTTAGTCCATGAATCAATACTATTCTTAGGCAGAGATAGCAACCAATATTTAGCTCTTCCTCTTAATGAGAAAGGGAACAATTTTAATTTTATAATGTCACCATCTACATCTTTATATTTTTGCATTTCACATAGTTCAACAAAATTATTGAGATGGGCGGCAGCATCATCAGAACTAACACCAAAAAATTGCTCTCGCATAACAAGATTCAGTAAAGCAGGTTTAATTTCGAAGAATTCTACTGTAGTAGCAGGTGTAGCAATAGGTGTGCATAAGAAATCATTATTATTTGTGGTTGTGAAGTCACACAACTTAGTATTTTCAGGAGTACCCATTTTAGCAGTAGTAAATAAAGCAAACTAGATAAAGTAAATGCAAGTAACTAATTTTTGTGTGTTTTTGATATAGCAAACAAGATAGCAAATAAAGTAAAACTAGCAACTAATTTTTTTGTATTTTGATTTAGTGCAGCAAACAAAGTAGTAAATAAAATAAAGCAAGACAAAAACAAAGTAAAGAGATTGGGATGTGGAGGCTCCCCTTGCAGCGTGTCTTGATCTCCCCGGCAACGGCGCCAGAAATTTAGCTTGACACGCGTACAGCACGCGACCGTTGGGAACCCCAAGTGGAAGGTGTGATGCGTACAGCAGTAAGTTTCCCTCAGTTAGAAACCAAGGTTTATCGAACCAGTAGGAGTCAAGAAGCACGTTGAAGGTTGATGGCGGCGAGATGTAGTGCGGCGCAACACCAGGGATTCCGGCGCCAACGTGGAACCTGCACAACACAAACCAAGTACTTTGCCCCAACGAAACAGCGAGGTTATCAATCTCACCGGCTTGCTGTAACAAAGGATTAGATGTATAGTATGGATGACGATTGTTTGCAGAAAACAGTTGAACAGTATTGCAGTAGATTGTATTTCAGTATAGAGAATTGGACCGGGGTCCACAGTTCACTAGAGGTGTTTCTCCCATAAGATAAACATCATGTTGGGTGAACAAATTACAGTTGGGCAATTGACAAATAGAGAGGGCATGACCATGCACATACATATTATGATGAGTATTGTGAGATTTAATTGGGCATTACGACAAAGTACATAGACCGCTATCCAGCATGCATCTATGCCTAAAAAGTCCACCTTCAGGTTATCATCCGAACCCCCTCCAGTATTAAGTTGCTAACAACAGACAATTGCATTAAGTATTGCGCGTAATGTAATCAGTAACTACATCCTCGAACATAGCACCAATGTTTTATCCCTAGTGGCAACAGCACATCCATAATCTTAGAGGTTTCTCTCACTCCCCCAGATTCACGGAGACATGAACCCACTATCGAGCATAAATACTCCCTCTTGGAGTTACTAGCATCAACTTGGCCAGAGCATCTGCTAATAACGGAGAGCATGCAAGATCATAAACAACAGATAGACATAACTTTGATAATCAACATAACAAGTATTCTCTATTCATCGGATCCCAACAAACACAACATATAGAATTACAGATAGATGATCTTGATCATGTTCGGCAGCTCACAAGACCCGACAATTAAGCACAATGGGGAGAAGACAACCATCTAGCTACTGCTATGGACCCATAGTCCAGGGGTAAACTACTCACACATCACTCCGGAGGAGACCATGGCGGCGTAGAGTCCTCCGGGAGATGATTCCCCTCTCCGGCAGGGTGCCGGAGGCGATCTCCTGAATCCCCCGAGATGGGATTGGCGGTGGCGGCGTCTCTGGAAGGTTTTCCGTATCGTGGCTCTCGGTACTGGGGGTTTCACGACGAAGGCTATTTGTAGGCGGAAGGGCAGGTCAAGGGGCGTCACGAGGGGCCCACACTACAGGTCAGCGCGGCCAGGTCTTGGGCCGCGCCGCCCTGTGGTTTGGCCACCTCGTGGCCCCACTTCGTCTCCTCTTCGGTCTTCTGGAAGCTTCGTGGCAAAATAGGACCCTGGGCGTTGATTTCGTCCAATTCCGAGAATATTTCCTTACTAGGATTTCTGAAACCAAAAACAGCAGAAAACAGCAACTGGCACTTCGGCATCTTGTTAATAGGTTAGTTCCAGAAAATGCACGAATATGACATAAAGTGTGCATAAAACATGTAGATATCATCAATAATGTGGCATGGAACATAAGAAATTATCGATACGTCGGAGACGTATCAGACGCCTTCGACAAGGTAACGACATCGACCGACGCCGCCATCATCCGCCAAGGCCGAGGTCGAGGCTGAGTTTTCACTGGCCGCCATGACACCCCGGACTAGATCACCATTGCCGGAGACCTGTGTGAGATCCCATGATCCCCACACAGGACTACCAACCTGGCCGACCACCTCCGACGGAGGAGATGGACACCACCGCCATGCCCAGAGCAGATACTCTGGATTCCTCGCGTCACAAGAATAGCCCAAGATTTCCTCCGTGAACCGCCGTCGGGGACCTCGCGGAGCAGGGCCATGCCCCAGTCCCGTCCAGGCCTAGATCGGGGCCCAGACCACCGCCGCCACCCGTTGCCATCCACACCATGGTTGCCGATGTCCTCCGGCCGCCGCCATGCCGTGACGCCCCGTCGACCTAGCCGGTGCGGTCGCCGCCGCTAGCGCAAGACGCGCCCGCGCGCCGAGTCGCGGACGAGAACCTCCACCGCCGCCGCCACACCACCGAGGCTTTGCCCGGCAGCGCCTCCAGCGGCGGCGGCAGAAAGAGAAGGCGCGCAGGGGGAGGCGAGAGGAAGGGCTGCCGGAGCGCCCGGGCGCGGCGCTGACGCGTCGGGGCGAGGGTTAGGTACAAAGGAAAATTACAAGCAACGACAGTCGTGTCACACAAGATAGCACTTATAACAGTTCATCAGTGATATCAAGGTTCTAGCTAGCATCACATAAACATCCCCAGAATAGTGATAATATATAGGGCTCCTTTGATTCAAAGGATTTGCATAGGAATTGTGTAGGATTTGGTTCCTATGGGAAAATTTCCTATACATGTTGTTTGATTCATAGGAACATATCCTATAGGAAAAAATCCTATAGGAATCTTGTAGTGTAATTCCTATAGGAAAAAAAACATTAGCTCATACCTCATGGAAAAATTCCTTTGCTACAATCAAACAAATTTCATCTTCCTATAGGATTCAATTAGACATGTCATTCCAATCCTATACCTTTCCTATTCCTATGTTTTTCCTATCCTTTAAAAAAGCCTTGTTCACTTGTTCTGCTTCTTCTCTCACTTGATGGCGCTTCTTCTCAGCCTCCTTCACTGATCTTCCTGCACAGGCTAACGTAACAGTTGCAGCTGTAATTGCCACAAGGTTAAATACTTTTCTTGCCGGAAAAAGCTTTATCAACTCCCTGCAGGTAGGTCAAGAGGAGATTATATCAACTCCTGTAGACCAGGAAAAGAAGAAAAGAAGAAGAAATAATCTATATCTGAGTATGTTTGGTATTATACCAGCAAACCTGATGCGGCTTTAGGAGCTTGAATTCCTCCAGAAGTTCCTCGTTATGCCTCTGACGAGCACGCTGGATACACATGATCATTAATTTATATCATTAGTTGACTGTGTTACAGTAGTTGATTGGTACTAATAAAAATAGTGATGTCTGAAACAAATAAACAGTGTCATACATGATACATACACACACAGATGTAGCTGATGCCCTATATATATATGACTGGTTGCCAATTAAAGGATGTATTACATGTAAGTAGGAGAGACTTTTCTGCTTGGGCAAGTAGTCGTTAGCATGCTTACGAAATAAATTATTTGCTAGTATAAAGAATTGCTGCAAGCATAAGAGGATAATATATATGGTTCAAAATATCAAAGCAAAGGAGCGGTAAGTTAAACATCTAATGTGTTTCTATTTGCTAATTAAAGGGATGGTCAGTACAAGTCATGATCCAAAGACGATCAACCAGGAAGATATAAGGGCATAAGGCTGCTTCGTGTAAAAATGCAACTGTACTTGGGTAAGTATAAACTTGCTCTTTCCTGTAAAAAGAGAAAAGGAAATCTTGCCGCTGTTTCTAATTAATACCCACTAAAGAAGTCAGTCTTAACACATGGATGTTTGCTTTTGGATCGCAAAGAATTGGGATATGTTTGTACAGCGGAAGAAATAGCAGAAAATCGTGCGAGATAAGAAGAAGAAGATGATACCTTCTCGATAATACTACTGAGCATGCGCCTTGGCGCGTCAGCAACCGCCGGTGACGTGACCGCCGAGTGATGGGTTCGCTGGAGCACGGAGCCACCGATCCTCATCAACCCCTGTCGAAGAAGCGCCACCATCGTGGTATCTCGTATGCCTGTGAACACGTAGGGATTAGGGGAAATCCGTCGCGAATCCCCACCGGCGACCGGCCGCTCCTCCTCCCCTACCAACGCTATTGGGTTGCGATCGGTTAAGGCGAGAAACTTCGGTAGATTTTTGTGCCTACCCTGCGGATATGGGACTTGTTCTTCCTTAAGGTTAGGGTTAGGGTTGCTCGCTCGCCTGCCTTCCGCCTCCGAATTCAACAGTTATGGGGAAGGGACGTGGGGTTCTTTCTTACTTGGAAAACGCTACCGAACGCAAGCCAGAAGATCGGTGGGTGCTCCTCCCTAGCGCCCGCGCGCCTCCTATCTCTCATGTCGCTCGAAGATTTGGTAGAACAGGCTTTCTTTCGGCGGCCCATGTAGTACAAGGTTCTACGCGTGGGCTACTTTGGGCCGTCGCTCATTTATTCGACCAGTTGGCTCGTACGATATTGGAGAGAGCCACATATATAAACCGCTCAGTTTCTTTCTAAAGTTCTGATGTGGGACTAAAAAACGAACAGAACTGGCTGCACTCGACGCGGACGTGGGCGTCCGCGTCTCTCTACACTCTACAGACTACAGCTAGTTTCGATCAGTATCTACAACTGTATATCAGCGGTAGTACTCTTGCAACAGCTAGTATTGATCGATGTAGTTTGCTGTATGACACTTCGCTGCTAAATCCATGCACGTGCGCATCAGTGATGTCATCCTCACATCAGCATACGCACCTTGCCGCAAAATTCATGCACATGCATGCATCAACGTAGTTAGCATCACGTAAGTTGGCTGCACCAATACATGCACAGGTTTGGGGGAAAACGTGAAGGTATAAATTCGAAACTATAATCAGACAAAAACTAGATCACCGACAATATAAACTATTAATTTATGGAACGTATTTTTTGAATCAAGAGAAAAAAAATTCAGAATAAAGGAATAAAAGGAAAAAATCACTATGATTTTGTAGAGTTTGAGCGACAAAACTTTTTGAACGAAAGAATAAATACATATACACTAGGAAACAACTAACTATTTATCGGGGAACTACTAATTATTCACCAGGGAACACAAGCCTATATGTTGGGGAACAACAACCTAAATGGAGAGGAACAAGAGCCTAGACAAAGGGAAACAACAACCTAAACGGAAGGGAACAACGACCTAGGCATTGGGAAACAAAAACCTAAACGAATGGGGAAAATAGCAAGATGGAAGGGAACAAGAACCTAGACGGAGGAGGATAACCGACCTAGATGGAGTGGAACAACAACCTAGAAATAGGAGAACAACATGCTAGATGGAGGGGAACAAGAGCCTGGACGGAGGGGAACAACAGAAGAACAACATGCTAGATGGAGGGGAACAAGAGCCTGGACGGAGGGGAACAACAGAAGAACAACATGCTAGATGGAGGGGAACAACAACCAAGACGTAGGAGACGGGGGGGGGACAAGAACCTGGACGAAGGGGAACAATAGGCTAGTCGGAGGGGAACAATAACCTATACGTAGGAGAACAACAACCTAGATGGAGGGGAACAACAACCTAGACGTAGGAGAACAACAGACTAGAAGAAGGGGAGCAAGAGCTTGGACGGAGGGGAACAACAAGCTAGGCGAAGGGGAACAACATCCTAGACGTAGGAGAACAACATGCTAGACGGAGGGGAACAAGAGCCTGGATGGAGAGGAATAACAGGCTAGGAGGAGGGGAACAACAGCCTAGAAGTAGGAGAACAACAGGCTAGACGGAAGGGAACAAGAGCCTGGACGGAGGGGAACAACAAACTTGACGGATGAGAACAACAGGCTAGGCGGAGGGGAACAGCAACCTAGACGTAGGAGAACAAAATTGCTAGAGGGGGACAACAACCTAGACAAAGGGGAACAACAACCTAGGTTGAAGGGGACAAGAGTCCAAACAAAGAACAACAACATGCTAGACATGGGGGAACAAGAGCCTAGTTGGAGGGGAACAACAACCTAGAAGGAGAAGAACAACATGCTAGACAGAGGGGAACAACAACCTAGACGTAGGAGAACAACATGCTAGAGGGGGGGACGTTATCCTAGATGAGGGGACAATAGCCTAAATGTAGGAGAACAAGAACAAAAGTTCTGCAGAAGGAAAACATAAAATGAGATATGTGAAACACGATTTTTTGGACCAAACGAAACATAAAATAGAAGAGAAATATATTTTAATATTGAACGGTAAGAAAATAAAAAATGATGAAAAATGCATCTTATTAAATATAAAAAATTACTCCCGTAATACACATCTCACTATGAAAAGGAATCACTTTTGTAGACTAAATGAGGAAAAAACAAAGCAAAGAAACTTACTTTAAAAGAAAAAATAATAAGGAAATAGAAGAAAAAAATGAAGAAATACAGAGAAAAATAGAATGGATGAATCATGCAAACAAATGAGCTAGTAGCTAAGACACACTTCCTCCAAGCTAGAACTATTCTTCTAGGTGAGCACGTGCGCATGCTAGTTTACTTGGTCAAGAGCCAGACCACGTCTCGCGCGGGGACGCGACACAAATGTGACAGAAGAGACGACAGACGACCCGAACGGGCAGCAAGCGATCGCGTATTTGGGCCGAGCCCATCGATGGAATCGTTCAGCGAACGGAAACTTCCTGGCGCGCGTGCGCCAGCGAGTCGTTTCCAGATCGGTCCTTGCTCGCGCACGTGAAAGCTCCTTCGCTCGCCCGGAAATCTTCTGGCCCACAAGCTGGCCCTGCGTGATGGCCCATTAGTCCGCTTTTTTGCTCTTGCCTGTAACTTGCTCCGGATCTGCTTTGCTACAGAGAAGCTTAGATACAGGCCTGCACAACGCTCCGCTCCTACTTATTTCTTGCTAGCTTTTTTCTTTCTTGGAAATACATGATTTTATTGTGGTAATCACTTGTTACATTTGTTAAATAGATTATCTTTTTTTTGTTGTAAACGAACCTAGAGAAAAAAAATGTTGTTACAAACACAATTTTTGTTGTTGTTTTTGTTTATGATTTTTATTAACATATTTGATGATTTTTGTTGTAAATCATATTGCTTATTACTTATTTGTAGCATTGCTTTTTTTTAATAATTTTGTTGTAATACTCCGTGTTTTTTGTAAATATTTATGGAACTTTTTTTGTGAAGAACAACTAAAGCAAAAATTGTTTAAAAATAATTTTATTGTAATACTCCGTGGTTTTTATAAATATTAATGGAAAATTTTGTTGTGAAGGAACCTAACGCAAAAATTATTGTTAACCACTTATATTTGTAGCATTACTTTTTTACAAATATTATGATGATTTTGTTGTAATGGGGTAATTTTTTTGGTACGCGGGGTGAGAATTCTTGTTGTAATAGTCTCTGTTATAGGCTAATATCTTCACAGTGGCGTATTTGACGTAAATATTGGGATAGTCAGGGCCGAAGTAGTATACCCCTACAGTTTTAGTGAAGTGTTTTTGGACCGCGGGTTGAGTTTAGAAAATCAGAGGGGGTAAATGCAAACATCGTTGCGACTATTTTTGGACGTCAGATCGGAATCCAATGGCCGGAGAGTAAACGATTTTCTGCCCAGATCGGGCGACCAAGGGCTAGCGCTACCCTTCTTACTTGTGCTCCCTAGAAGGTGCGGGGTTGAGTGGCTTGCGGGGATTGGCATCCAAACATATATATACGGGGCATACATGGACCGTCCCCCCTCGCGTCTCCCTCGCGTCGCCCCTCAAGTCGACTGGGAGGGACCCTAGACCGCGCCGCCGCCGCCTCCCCTCCCTCTCCTCCCCCCTCGTCGCCCTCGGAGGCGGACGCCGGCAAGGCCGTGCGACGCTGGTGATGGGGGTGGCGGGGATCTCTCCTCCGGACCCCGTGCGCTGTTGTAGGGAGGATGACGGCCGCGAGGGGGTGGCCTCCGCCGCTGGTGAGGTCGGCCCGGATTCCCCCCGTCCCCCTCTCCGGCGCGGCCTCGCCGGCGTTGGGAAGTGGTGGCCGGGGGCTTGGTGCCCTCTGACGATCGGGTTGGGGCCAGGATCCCAGGGCGGCGTCCTTGGGCACAGCATGGACCGTCCCCCCTCGCCGATGATGCGGTCTGCCCTCTCCGGCCGCGTGGGCGGTGAAGGGGGCGGCATGTGTGGGCTTGGTACGGAGGTTGCCCCGATGGGCCTCTGGTACCTGATATGAAGACGGAGGCTCCTCCTTCTTGCGGTGCTCGTCGCACCTCCCGGTCCCGGACTTCCTCCGGTGGCTGGGAGGTGTGGTCGGATGTGGGCTCTGGATCGGGGGAAACACTTGGTCGACGGTGGCGGCCGCGACATCAACGACGCTGATGGCCCCGTTCTCCTTCTTGAAGGCGACATCGAGGTGATATACCCTCCCTTCCCGCCCTATCTATCTCGTGTGCAAACCCAAAGCTTTGGTTTGGACGGTGGCGGCACCCGGGTGGTGCCGTTTCCTCAGTGGAGGCGCCGTTTTGAGATAGTGGGTTTGGGTGGATGAGCTCGGTGGAGGTTGGTATGCATCGTCTTCGCTTAGTCCTAGCACCTAGGTCCGGTTTGGTGGTTTGTGCTGCGGGTGGCTGTGATGTTCGTGGGTGGCGGCGTGGCGAGGCGAGGTGAGTGCTTGGAGTCGTTCTCCCCACCGCGGTAACTTCCAATAGCCATGCGTGCTCAGGGAGAGCGATCTACCTCCGACAGGTACGATGCCCTCCGATCCGGGGCGAGAAAGCAGGGAGCTTTCTTTGGAGGTGGAAACGGATGGTGCCTGAGTTTTGCTTGGCCTCTGGAGGTTGACGATGGTGCGAGTCCCTCAATGGCGGCCTTCTTCACCAGCTTCGTTGCCTCTCTTGTCGGATTGCAAGACTGGAGAATGGTCTTAGAGCTCAAGCTGTGTTTCACTCATTTTTCTTGTTTTGCTTGTAGTTTTCGGTTCTTGTTAGCTGGGTTTCAACATCTTGTATCATCTTTCCGGCAACCGCCTTATTAATTTAAGGCAGAGCTACAGCCTAACGTTTAAAAGTATAGGCAGCATGCGTTTTCTTCAAACTGTATGAACTCATGATGTTTGTTACAACATTCAGATAATGATGTTTAGAACGAGACTATTGTTCGGCAGAATGGGCAGCAATAGCAGGATTTGTGCCTTACGTTGATAAATGATAACATGAATTACGAGTACCTCTTTCTCTGTCCATCACGTGCAACAGGTTTTTTATTTGTACATCGCCATCTTTATTTAGGGGAGTGTACATTGTCTCTCAACTGCATCATTTGACACGAGCTACTCAGTCTCGAGGAAAGGATTATGTGAGCACAGGGCTGCATGAGCTATACCAGGACGAGGCATCGATCTGGGCGACGATAATCAAAGCCAAATACTGCGACGCCGATAATCTGTTCGAGGGCTCAGGGCAAGGAGCCTCGCAATTCTGGAAAAGCTTGCATAAAATTAATCATTTCTTCAAGCTCGGTGCGAAACACATCATTGGTGATGGGCGACGCACGTTCTTCTGGACTGACTGGTGGTGCAGCAACTAACCTATCAAGGAACGCTTCCCTGAGCTGTTTAATATCTGTGATAACCCTAACCTCTCGGTGGTAGAGGCCCTGGAAGCCGGGGAGCTTCTTATCACCTTTCGGCGCTCTCTTAGTCCGGAAGGAAGGCGGCAGTGGCTCGACCTGGTGTCACTCGTTCAGCCCTTCACCCTCTCTAGCACTAAGGACAAGGTGGTTTGGCACTTGGAACCCTCGGGTGTTTTCTCGGTGCAATCGTTGTATGCCAAGCTCTCTCAAGGGGCGACGGTTGCACATCATAAGGATGTTTGGTCAGCTAAGGTGCCCCTGAAGATCAAGATTTTCGCTTGGCAGCTCATCATAGATAGATTACCGTCCAGCCAACAGATTGCAGCTCGCCATGGTCCTACCTCGGGTAATTGCGCCCTTTGCGGCCAGTTGGAAGATGCTGGGCACATCTTCTTCTCTTGCTCCCTCGCTAGGTTTGCTTGGAGCGCCGTTAGACAAATCCTTAGTTGTAACTGGAATCCAGGGAATTTCCCACAATTTCATGCCATTCTCTCTAGCCTTGCGGGAAGGGCCCGTAGGCTAGTGTGGAATCTCTTTCTCGCCCAATCGTGGGCTCTGTGGAACATTCGTAATAAGCTTACTATTGAAAAAAAAAGTCATTAACCATCCCGCTAATGTGATTTTCAAAACTGCCCTTTTTCTACAGCTTTGGAGCGGCATGGCCAAGACAGGAGATCGGGAGGGCCTCCGGTGGCTGGAGAACAAGCTGAGGGAGATGTACGCCGCCGTGAGACCAAGTCACTCAAGCCAATGAAGATCAAGTAGTCAGGCTTGCGGAGTTGCTTTTGCCTGTGTTCCTTATGTCGGTGCTTCGTTGGACCTATGTCTCTACCTCGTTTTCTCGTCTTTCCTTGGCTAAGCTGTATGCCACAGCGTTTGTATAACCGTTTAAACCTCTGGGCTTTATTAATTTAAAGTCGGGCATGTTATTGCCTTTTATCTAAAAAAAGATGAAATCGTTCGCTGCATTAGGATGGTCAAGCTCTCGGCATTGTTTGACAGAAGCCATGAGAAGCCCCCCATTTGTCAAGTACGATGAACTTCCTCTCCTCTTTTTTGGCAGCTTGTCTTCGCACATGATCATCGGCATCGGTGCTTGACAAGCTAATCTGAACATAGAGTATTGTTGAAAGTAATCGAGAGATAAACGAGAGAAGTGAGATACAAAGAGCAAATGATTCAACGGATGTTCTTTATTGATGGAGTATAAGGTTTATATTGATGAAATACAACATCTTCATTGATCAAGCACCTGTTCAAGCTTGGGGCCAGACCTAGCATACGAGATGGAAATCGCATGCAGTTTTGGATGGACAATGGGCAGACGAGGTAGCTCTCAAGGACAGATTTCCCGAGCTGTTTAACATCTCTAATTCGCAAATGAGCACGGTGGCGTAGGTGTGCGGGCTTCGGGGTAACTTGACCTTCCGTAGAACGCTAGACCAACAGGGTATAGAGGCTTGGCACCAATTGAGAGCCATCATTGAACAAACCAACCTTACCTAGGGCCAAGATATGGTGTCTTGGTCTTTGGAACCAACGGGGTGTTTCTCGATCCGGTCTATGTATTTGAAACTGGCGCAAGGAGCTTCCATCGCGCACTTCCGAGATGTTTGGGCGGCATGTATCCCACTCAAGAACAAGATCTTCTCGTGGCAACTAGTACTTGACAAGCTACTCACGAGTCTCAACATTGCGACTCGGCAGGGGCCATGCAATGGTTGTGGCAAACTGTGTGGTAGGCCAGAAGAGGCTACACATATCTTCTTTACATGCTCTACGGCGGTCTTCGCATGGAGTGTAACCCGTCAACAGTTGGGATGCAACTGGTGCCCCGCTAACTTTGCTCAATTGTTTACTATCATCTCTAGTCTTTCGGTAGATTTAGAAGATGTGTTTGGTTGCTTTTCATTGCACAATCTTGGGCACTTTGGCTCTTTAGAAACAAGATGATCATCGAATCCAAATTTATGAAACACCCCGCTAATATTATCTTTAAAACGATATTGTTTCTACAGCTGTGGAAGCCCCACACAAAGCCATTGGATCGGCCCTGGATCGAGCACACAATCGTCGAGCTCAAGCTTCTTCATGATGCAACTGCCCTAAGAAGGAATGAGCAAGCCACGTGAGTTGCTTTTGAGTTGCGTTTGTTGTGTCAGCTGATCATGTGATGTTGGTTCTCTTAGCTAGTTCGTTTTGTTGACGAAGCTGAGGGCTTTATTAATTTAAAGTCAGGCATTTCATGCCTTTTATCTAAAAAAAGTTTTATATACAAGGGGAAGAGTCGCAATCACAGGGATGCGACGGTATCGTGAGTATGTTGGTTTCCAATCTCGTGTAATTAACCGTCCATGCAGGGTAACTGGGGATATCTCATAATTAACATTTAATTAATTATTCACATCAAGTATGCAGCTAGCAAGGAAATAGCGAGAGGCTGAACTGTGGGCACGGCTATCATGTGCACTGCATAAAGCAGTGGCTTTCTCGGAAGAACGCTTGCCCAATTTGCAAGATCGCCATCCCAAAACCATGAGATCATCCCGCCACCACATTACTTTTTGTTCTGGTATAGTACTTGTATTCATTCATGTCTGAGAGATGTTTCATGTTTGTTCTTCCTACAGCCCTCTCTGCTCTGCATATAAACATCGTTGATGAAAAACACAGGAGACCAACACACAAATCATCAATTATACGTGAAAACATACCATGTCACACAAGATAGCACATATAGGAGTTCATCAGTGATACTCAGGTTCTAGCTAGCATATCATAAACATCCTCAGAACAGTGACAATATATAGGGCTGGGTAACATTCCCAGACATTAAAAAAACGTCTTGCTTCTTCTCTGCCTCGTTCACTTGCTCTGCTTCTTCTCTCACCCCTTCACTCGCTCTTGCTTCTTCTTAGCCACCTTCACTTCGCTTCCATCAGTGGCTATCATAACAACCACACTTGTCCCTGCCATAAGGGTAAGGATTTTTCTTCCCGGAAAATGCACTATCAACTCCCTGCAGACAGATCAAGAGGAGATGATATCAACTCCTGTCAAACAGGAAAAGAAGAAGAAATAACCTGTATATGCATATGTTTGGTATTGTACCATAAAACCTGGTGTATCGGCTTTAGGTCCTTGAATTCATCCTGAAGATTCAACATGATCATTAATTTATATCATTAGTTAACTGTTAGTTGATTGGTAGTAATAAGAATAGTGAATTCTGATACAAAAAAACGGCAACTTTTACAGTACCTTTTACCACTCCTGAAATAGAGAGAGGTATGAATTAAACAAGCGGTTCAGATTTGATGTCACAGTTTAGGCCCAGCAGGCCCAACGTGCTGTAATTATTGGAAAAAAAAGGTAGAACTAAGAGAAACAGGATCAACAAATGCTGAAGCGACGCGCCCAACAATTCCCCATGCCGCCGCTCCCGCCTCCACCTCCCATGTGGACAGCTACACTGCCGTGTACGCCGCCGTCACCTCCACCAGCGACGTCGCCGGCTCCATCTCGGCACGCAGCCAACGCCTGCACGGCCTAGCACGCCGCCGTGACTTGCAGTAGAGACAACGCCGCCTCCACCTCGCACGCGGCCACCGTCCACACGCCCGAGCACGCCGCCGCCACCGCATACGTCCCCTTGTCGATGCTAGACGGCGCGTGAGCAATTTTTGCTGGTTGGTCAGCACAAATGAGCACCGGCCACCTGGAACAGGCACCTGCACGAGCGCCAGCCACCTCGCAGCTGACCGCCTGCATGGGCGTGGAGTACTGAACGCCTCACTCCGTCCTCTCGCACGCAAACGCAGCTGCAGTTCACCGGGTGCATTTCCAGCTCGCGGTCGACCACAATCTGGATGGCGACGAGGAGCACCGAGAAGGACTGATGCCGGAGATGCGAAGGAGGCAACAGGCCGCCGATGCGGAGGACCACCATCACCAAACACGAGCGAGGATCCTCCCATGGACTCCTCCATTTCACGTCACCCTCCCTGTACCGGCGACCACTTCATAGATCTTCTCCCGTCCCCTGCGCCACCCCCTCGCCGGCCTCCCCCACATCCATAGAAGCTCCACCCCACGGTCGCCAGCCTCCTGCTCACTTCACGGTGGACTCGCGGAAGTAGCGACGTGGGACATACTCTCGCCGACGAGGATCACCGGAACACAGCGGCGACACTGTGGCCACTCGAGGTAGGCGACGGAGGTAGGCTTCATCGGGAGACGAGGCGTCGACGAGGTGACGGACGAGCTCGTGGTTTTTTTTTATTATATCACACATGCAACTGCCTTGGGTCAGGGGGCTTTTGGGCCGGGGCGTTTACGTGATTTTTTTTCCGGTGCTAATTCTGCCAGTGGTATGAACCATACTACTCACTTTTTTGGCAGTAGTATGAATTGTTATGGACCATCAGATCCACGAAAATAGATGGCTGATATTTATTTAAGGGTACCACAAAAGAACCCAAAACAGTGTCATACATACACTGATGCAGCCAATGCCCTATATATGTTTGGTTGCCAATTAAAGGATGGATTACATGGAAGCAGGAAAGACTTTTCTGCTTGGGCAAGTCCGTAGCATGCTTAGGGCCTCTTTGTTTGAGCTTCCAGCTGCTTTTCACAGAAATAAACAGTGCAAACGAAACAAATGGTTTGGCTGAGCGTTGGGCTTCGGCCGAAGCAGGTGACTCTCCTGCATAAACGAAAAAGCACACCCGGAGGTGCTTCCCGAGCTTTTTCTAGCTCAACCCGAATAGCCATAGCCCTTTGGCCCTTCTATACCACGTATTTACTGGCAAAATGCCACCGGAGGGCTGACCCGCACCTGCCCATTCACCACACACGGACAAAACAATCTTAAATTAAAAAAGGGCTGCGCTAGCCGTCGGCCGACTGATACCGCGCGTCAGATCGGTCGCAGGGCGAGCGTCAGATGCGCATCGTACGGTAAAAAATAGTGGTCGCGTTCTCCCCACGTGCTGGAGGCCACCGTTTCATGCATGATGTCACGTTCCCACTGCGCTTGCTTTCCGTGGTCGCTGCGCCCAGCCTGCGCGTAGCGCGTTTGCATGCCGTCCTTTCTCTGTACACTACGCAACCTTGCACTATTCTTTGCTAGCTGTGTGCTTTCATACTAGCTTGTCTTCACAGTGCTTTCGTTCCACTTGATTGATGAGACTACCTCATGCTACAAGCTAAGTCCAGACAAGCAGACGTGAATTAGCAGCTGTTATGTTCCAAGAAAATCCAACAGGAAACACAAATTTGTCTCAAAAGCCCAAAATGCTTTACAACATCTAGCATGTGCTTTAACTACAAAATTTATACGAGTTATTTACAATTTTAAAGTATGTAGGCAACATAAAAAAATATGAGGGAAAAAGCCTTTATCAAACCCCAAAAAAGCTTACAACATCGCATCTATGCTTTAACAACAAAAATCATACGAGCCTGCTACAAATTTAAAGCACGTATGTAACATCGAAATTTTTGAGAAAATACATACATGTATCATCCGCCTAAAATATCTTACAATATCTCGCATGTGCTTTCACAACAAAATTCTTGCGACTTTGTTACAATTTTAAAGTAGGTATGCAACATCAAAAAATATGAGAAGAAAAAACTTGTCAAACACCCAAAATACTTTACAACATCTCTCATATGGTTTCACATCAAAAATCATACGAGTTTGTTACAAATTTAAAGCACATATGCCACATAGAAAAATCTGAGAAAAATCAAACTTGTGTCAACAAGCTAAAAATGCTTACAACATCTTGCCTATGCTTTCACAATAAAAATTATATAAGATTTTTATAAATTTAAAGTTCAAATGCAACATCGAAAAATCCGATAAAAAAACTTAAATCAACCACCCAAAAAGGCTCATTTAAGTAGCAACAGAGACAAACCCCCATAATTACCTTTGCGATGTCACATTGCATGCAAATGGATCCCAATTCCTAGTACACATAGCAAAATAGCAAGCTGCTACAAGTCGATGCATGCAAATGGCCCATGCCCTGCAACCTATGCCACGCTACCATGCATGCACAGCAGCTAGCATACAACTCATGGCCTACATGCATGCCTGGCTGCCGGATGGCCAGCGGTTTCTACGCGCTCGAAGAAGAAAAACATCACCCTGCTGTGACACACGCGGAACTAGGCAACGGAAAAATAGTGCGCCGTTCGGGACGACCGATCGGCTGTGCGTGATCGGTCGCCCGATGTGAAGCTTTTCCCATTAAAAAAGGACCTTTCCTTTCTTCTCCGTGCAGACAGGGAAGAAGGTCGCAGCCTCGCAGGTTCCCAGCCGCCACCCCTTTGCTGCCGGAGCTGATCCCCAATCCCTCTCCTCTTCCGGCCCTCTCCATTCCCACCCCTCTCCTCCGCTGCCTCTCTCCTCCCCACCGGCACCCTTCCGCCGCCCATGACCGGTAGATCGAGCTGTGTCGCCCGTAACTGGCAGATCGAGCTCCGCCGACTTGTAGCTCCGCCGCCAAGCGAGTGCTGCCGCCCAACCTCTTCAAACTCCGTTCCTGTGCAGGAAATCGTCCGTCAAGGCCACATGGCGTTGCTGCTGTCATGCCTCTAACGCCCAGGTGTGGGCAAATTTCAGTCCCGACTGTAGCACCAACCTCGCTAGGAACATGCACCATGCCACCATCGCTGGTATTGGTGCGGCCATAGCAAGCCAGAAGCCAGCTCCGTTGAGGATAAACATGAGACTTGCATTTTTTTCTTTTTGAGGGTCGAGACTTGCATCTTCTTTGTACTAGACTAAAATTCCTTTCGTTCGGATTGCAGTATGTGCGCATGTGGAGCGTGTAGTATATTTGTAAAAAAAAAGAGTGTATACGGTATTTTTAAGTCAATCACGTATAAAAGTCAACCTCGCTAGGAACATGCACCAGCGCTGGAAAGTGTGGTTGTTACAAAAGAAGTTAATACATTTTGTAGATACGGCCACATATGCCATTTTCTAAATAGCCAATTTGAATTATAATGATCCATATATAATTTATTACACTTAAATAAGCAAAAACACATGTTTTTATAACTTTGAGGGCATTTCAGACGATTCATCGGTTTACAGCCACACAACCAGCTAAACTACCAAAGAGTACAACTTATAACGGTAGCTTCGTCTGCACAGCAGCTTCTTCAGTATAGCATCACAGCCAGCCACAGCCAGCCCAAACAAAGAGGCCCTTAGAAAGTAAACTATTGACTAGTATTATGAATTGCAGCAAGCATAAAAAAATATGGTTCAAGATATAAAAAAAAGCAGCAGTAAGTTAAACATCTAATGTGTTTCTATTTGCTAATTAAAGGGATCGTCAGTAGAAGTCATCATCCAAAAGATGATCAACCAGTAAGATAAGGCTGCTTCCGTGTAAAAATGCTACTTTGGGTTAAGTAAACTTGCTCTTTCCTGTAAAAAATTAAAAAAGAAAAGGAAATCTTGCTGCTGTTTCTAATAGAAAAAGCGAGACCCACTAAAGATGACGTCTTAGGGCATGTACAACGGGAGCGCTTAGAGCCGGCGCTAGGCTCTTTTTCCTGGCCGTTTTGCTTGATTCCCGATCGATCCCGGGATTCTGGCCGGAGTCGACGCAAATAGTTGAGTCGGGCGCTTGCTCTTTTTTCCCGCACGAACTGAATCGAGAAGGCGGCGGGCGCTATCCCTTGCGCCAGGATAAACGGAATAGCTAGTTGTACGACTCCTTCCAAAACAGTTTCAGCGATGGAGAGGTCCGGCGCTTGCAGGACGCTTGTGTTGCTTTTAGCGCCTGATTAAACACTCAGCGTTGCAGACAGGGCGCTTAGCTCATATATTGATTTAGCGATCTTTATTTTTTTTCACTTAAGCGCTCATGTAAGCGCTCAGCATTGTAGATGCCCTTAACACATGGATGTTCGCTATTTGGATCTGAAAGAATTGGGATATTTGTACAGCGAAAGAAATACGTAGCAGAAAATCGTGCAAGATAAAGGGATGTTAGTTTTTGGTAAAGACACCTTATCGCAACTGAGCATGCGCCTTTGCAATAGGAGGCGTCGCGCGTCAGCAACCGCCGGTGATGTGACCGCCGCCTGGGTTCGCTGGAGCACGGAGCCACCGATCTTCGTCAACCCCCGTTGAAGAAGCGCCGCCATCGTCTTATATATATGCCTGTGAATAGGTAGAGATTATTGGGTTGCGAACTTGCGATATTGGTTAAGGCGAGAAATTTCGTTAGGTTTTTGTGCCTACCTTGCGGATATGGGACTTTGTTCCTCCTTAGGCTTAGGGTTGCTGGCTCGCCTGCCTTCCGCCTCCGGATTCCATGATGATCGGGTGGGGAAAGGTGCGGGGCTGAGTGTCTACCCTACCCGCCCAATGCAAGACAGATGGAACAGCCGGGCGGCCCGACACCAACGGAGCCCATATGGATTTGCAGGACAGCGAGCGCTACGTAGTACGTAGTACGTACACGTGCAGACGGTGCAGTACGCCCCCTCCCTCCGCAACCCTAGTCCCCTGCCCGGCCGTCACAAGTCTTGCTACAATTCCATATCAAGTCGCCATCTACGGACATCGGCCTCGATCACATCGCGTGCCATGAAGAAGATTAATTAAGGCGGCGGTGGCTACGCTCTCGGAGGATGTCGTTCTCGAGGTCTTCGTGCGCCTCACGAATGCCGCCGCGCTCTTCCGCTGCGCCATTGCGTGCAGGCGATGGCGCCCTCGTCGCCGATGCCTCCTTCCTCTGCCATCGCTGGCCGAAGGACGCGCCCGACCGTTCCTTCCTCATCGGCCTCTTCTCCCATCAATGGCGCCATGCATATGAGAAAAAGAACTTAGGCACCATCCATGCTCCCATGGTGGGGGCCTTCTTCCCGGTACCCTGGTTACCTTTCCGCCCTAGCCACAACTTTTTTCCATAGTTTAAAATAGCCGGCTATAGCTCGGCTATAGCCCGCTATAGGCCTTCCCGCATGTTACGGCTAACTGCATTAACCTGCTAAAAGGTGTCAAAGTTCTTAAATAGCCGGTTGTAGCCAGACTATAGCCGAGCTATAGCTGTTTTGGGAGGCCGCGGCTATATCCTGTAGCCGGCTATTTTAAACATTGAATTTTTCGCTTACCCGCTGGCCCTTTGGATCATGTGTGGCCGTGGCCGTTCTCCTCCCGTGCTGGATGTTTTCTTGTGTGTGTTCCTCCATGGGAAAATCTCCCTGAGGAAAAGTCGTCGAGCTGGTCGTCTACAAACTGTTCGCCGGAACATACGACAGTGCTGCCCCGTCTAAAGTGCATCCAGCGCAAGGGGATTTCTAGCATCGCATGCAGTGCCATCCTCACTGGTGCAGAATGTTGCTCGAGCGGACAGCAGCAAGGACCACCGTCACTAGTGGAAAACGGGGCAATAGGCCCGGTCCATTTGGGCCTTTAGACCCGGTTCCCGAACCGGGACCAACTAGGCGGGACCCTTTAGTCCCGGTTCAAAGATCAACCGGGCCTAAAGGCCTCGACACGTGGTGCGGCCAGGGAGCTCGCGGTGGAAGGCCTTTGGTCCCGGTTCATGGTACGAACCGGGCCTAGGTTTCTCTGCCGCGGCAGAGAATTGCTATTTCTCTGCCGCGGCACAGATTTAGGCTGTACCAGCGTTTCTCTGCCGCGGCAGAGAACAGGCGTTCTCTGCCGCGGCAGAGTTTCAGCAATGCATATATATCATTCAAGAAACCACAAAAAATCGTCATGAATATATATAGACATCGTCAACAGTACACGACATAGTCAACACAGTACACGTAATGCATGCATATTTACAATACAACATCTCCCGAACGAATATCCTCCGCCGTCACGATCTTCCGATAGTGCTCTCCACCTGGGGTAAGGACCTCGGTAATAAAGAATCCCGCGATTTCCTCTTGAATTGCTTTTATTTGATCCGCTGTTATGAGAGTGTCCCGCAGGCGTGTCATCTATATTTAAAAAAGGAGATCAATATATGAATGGAACTCAATACAATAGATGGTACTAATTAAGATTAATTGTGAAAATTTGTTATCGTACACGAGTGTGGTGTATTTGGGCATCCCCACCCTTGGGACAGGACATGTCACGCATGAAGGTGCAGACGTAGTATCCACCTAAGTTATTCCCTTGTTCCTGCCTCATACACTTTACGAAAAAATAGTTCGATCAAACTAATAATCAAGCATCGTATTGAAAGTAAATATCATATATAAAGTTTCACGGACATAGCTATATATATAGTACTATTTACAGGGTAATCTTTAAATGTAAGCTCCGGTTTCCATTCACCCGAAACAGTATTGATGAACCGTTTCCAAGCCCTGCCCGGCAAAAAATAATGAGTAAATGAGTAATTGATTAGTTGATGATATCTTCGAATTAGAGCAGATGAAGATGCCAATACGAAATTGATTGAAACTACCTCTGGAGGATGGCAGCCATGTCCGCCTGATGGCGTGTAACTCACACGTTCGTTGGGAACCCCAAGAGGAAGGTATGATGCGCACAGCAGCAAGTTTTCCCTCAGAAAGAAACCAAGGTTTATCGAACCAGGAGGAGCCAAGAAGCACGTTGAAGGTTGATGGCGGCGGGATGTAGTGCGGCGCAACACCAGGGATTTCGGCGCCAACGTAGAACCTGCACAACACAACCAAAGTACTTTGCCCCAATGAAACAGTGAGGTTGTCAATCTCACCGGCTTGCTGTAACAAAGGATTAACCGTATTGTGTGAAAGATGATTGTTTGCAGAAAACAGTAGAACAATATTGCAGTAGATTGTATTTCAGTAAAGAGAATTGGACCGGGGTCCACAGTTCACTAGAGGTGTCTCTCCCATAAGACAAACAGCATGTTGGGTGAACAAATTACAGTTGGGCAATTGACAAATAAAGAGGGCATGACCATGCACATACATATCATGATGAGTATAGTGAGATTTAATTGGGCATTACGACAAAGTACATAGACCGCCATCCAGCATGCATCTATGCCTAAAAAGTCCACCTTCAGGTTATCATCCGAACCCCCTCCAGTATTAAGTTGCAAAGCAACAGACAATTGCATTAAGTATTGCGCGTAATGTAACTAGTGACTACATCCTTGAACATAGCACCAATGTTTTATCCCTAGTGGCAACAGCACATCC
Source organism: Lolium perenne (assembly GCF_019359855.2). NCBI lineage: Eukaryota > Viridiplantae > Streptophyta > Magnoliopsida > Poales > Poaceae > Lolium > Lolium perenne. Next base: position 236,365,858 of record NC_067244.2, on the reverse strand, counting down.
ATAACCTTAGAGGTTCTTGTCACCCCTCCAGATTCACGGAGACATGAACCCACTATCGAGCATAAATACTCCCTCTTGGAGTTACTAGCATCAACTTGGCCAGAGCATCTACTAATAACGGAGAGCATGCAAGATCATAAACAACACATAGACATAGCTTTGATAATCAACATAACAGTATTCTCTATTCATCGGATCCCAACAAACGCAACATATAGAATTACAGATAGATGATCTTGATCATGTTAGGCAGCTCACAAGATCCGACAATGATAGCACAATGGGGAGAAGACAACCATCTAGCTACTGCTATGGACCCATAGTCCAGGGGTAGACTACTCACACATCACACCGGAGGCGACCATGGCGGCGTAGAGTCCTCCGGGAGATGATTCCCCTCTCCGGCAGGGTGCCGGAGGCGATCTCCTGGATCCCCCGAGATGGGATCGGCGGCGGCGGCGTCTCTGGAAGGTTTTCCGTATCGTGGCTCTCGGTACTGGGGGTTTCGTCACGGAGGCTATTTGTAGGCGGAAGGGCAGGTCAAGAGGCGGCACGAGGGGCCCACACCATAGGGCCGCGCGGCCAGGGCAGGGGCCGCGCCGCCCTATGCTCTGGCTGCCTCGTGGCCCCTCTTCATCTCCTCTTCGGACTTCTGGAAGCTTCGTGGCAAAATAGGCCCCTGGGCGTTGATTTCGTCCAATTCCGAGAATATTTCGTTACTAGGATTTCTGAAACCAAAAACAGCAGAAAACAGCAACTGGCACTTCGGCATCTTGTTAATAGGTTAGTTCCAGAAAATGCACGAATATGACATAAAGTGTGCATAAAACATGTAGATAACATCAATAATGTGGCATGGAACATAAGAAATTATCGATACGTTGGAGACGTATCAGCATCCCCAAGCTTAGTTCTCGCTCGTCCCAAGCGGGTAAAACGATAACACGAGATAATTTACGGAGTGACATGCCATCATAATCTTGATCATACTATTTGTAAAGCATATGTAGTGAATGCAGCGATCAAAACAATGTATATGACATGAGTAAACAAGTGAATCATAAAGCAAAGACTTTTCATGAATAGCACTTCAAGACAAGCATCAATAAGTCTTGCATAAGAGTTAACTCATAAAGCAATAATTCATAGTAAAAGCATTGAAGCAACACAAAAGAAGATTAAGTTTTAGCGGTTGCTTTCAACTCATAACATGTATATCTCATGGATATTGTCAACATAGAGTAATATAATAAGTGCAATAAGCAAGTATGTAGGAATCAATGCACAGTTCACACAAGTGTTTGCTTCTTGAGGTGGAGAGAAATAGGTGAACTGACTCAACATTGAAAGTAAAAGAATGGTCCTCCATAGAGGAAAAGCATCGATTGCTATATTTGTGCTAGAGCTTTGATTTTGAAAACATGAAACAATTTTGTCAACGGTAGTAATAAAGCATATGTATCATGTAAATTATATCTTATAAGTTGCAAGCCTCATGCATAGTGTACTAATAGTGCCCGCACCTTGTCCTAATTAGCTTGGACTACCGGATCATCACAATGCACATGTTTTTACCAAGTGTCACAAAGGGGTACCTCTATGCCGCCTGTACAAAGGTCTAAGGAGAAAGCTCGCATTGGATTTCTCGCTATTGATTATTCTTCAACTTAGACATCCATACCGGGACAACATAGACAACAGATAATTGACTCCTCTTTTATGCATAAGCATGTAACAACAATTAATAATTTTCTCATTTGAGATTGAGGATATATGTCCAAAACTGAAACTTCCACCATGGATCATGGCTTTAGTTAGCGGCCCAATGTTCTTCTCTAACAATATGCATGCTTAACCATAAGGTGGTAGATCTCTCTTACTTCAGACAAGACGGACATGCATAGCAACTCACATGAAATTCAACAAAGAGTAGTTGATGGCGTCCCCAGTGAACATGGTTATCGCACAACAAGCAACTTAATAAGAGATAAAGTGCATAATTACATATTCAATACCACAATAGTTTTTAAGCTATTTGTCCCATGAGCTATATATTGCAAAGGTGAATGATGGAATTTTAAAGGTAGCACTCAAGCAATTTACTTTGGAATGGTGGAAAATACCATGTAGTAGGTAGGTATGGTGGACACAAATGGCATAGTGGTTGGCTCAAGTATTTTGGATGCATGAGAAGTATTCCCTCTCGATACAAGGTTTAGGCTAGCAAGGCTTATTTGAAACAAACACAAGGATGAACCGGTGCAGCAAAACTCACATAAAAGACATATTGAAAACATTATAAGACTCTACACCGTCTTCCTTGTTGTTCAAACTCAATACTAGAAATTATCTAGACCTTAGAGAAACCAAATATGCAAACCAAATTTTAGCATGCTCTATGTATTTCTTCATTAATGGGTGCAAAGCATATGATGCAAGAGCTTAATCATGAGCACAACAATTGCCAAGTATCACATTACCCAAGACATTTATAGCAATTACTACATGTATCATTTTCCAATTCCAACCATATAACAATTTAACGAAGAAGAAACTTCGCCATGAATACTATGAGTAGAAACCAAGGACATACTTGTCCATATGCTACAGCGGAGCGTGTCTCTCTCCCATAAAGTGAATGCTAGGATCCATTTTATTCAAACAAAACAAAAACAAAAACAAATCGACGCTCCAAGCAAAGCACATAAGATGTGATGGAATAAAAATATAGTTTCAGGGGAGGAACCTGATAATGTTGTCGATGAAGAAGGGGATGCCTTGGGCATCCCCAAGCTTAGACGCTTGAGTCTTCTTAGAATATGCAGGGGTGAACCACCGGGGCATCCCCAAGCTTAGAGCTTTCACTCTCCTTGATCATGTTGCATCATACTCCTCTCTTGATCCTTGAAAACTTCCTCCACACCAAACTCGAAACAACTCATTAGAGGGTTAGTGCACAATAAAAATTAACATATTCAGAGGTGACACAATCATTCTTAACACTTCTGGACATTGCATAAAGCTACTGGACATTAATGGATCAAAAAAATTCATCCAACATAGCAAAAGAGGCAATGCGAAATAAAAGGCAGAATCTGTCAAAACAGAACAGTTCATATTGACGAATTTTAAAATGGCACCAGACTTGCTCAAATGAAAATGCTCAAATTTAATGAAAGTTGCGTACATATCTGAGGATCATGCACGTAAATTGGCTTAATTTTCTGAGCTACCTACAGGGAGGTAGACCCAGATTCGTGACAGAAAAGAAATCTGGAACTGCGCAGTAATCCAAATCTAGTACTTACTTTTCTATCAAAGACTTTACTTGGCACAACAAAACACAAAACTAAGATAAGGAGAGGTTGCTACAGTAGTAAACAACTTCCAAGACTCAAAATAAAAACAAAGTACTGTAGGTAAAAACATGGGTTGTCTCCCATAAGCGCTTTTCTTTAACGCCTTTCAGCTAGGCGCAGAAAGTATGTATCAAGTATTATCAAGAGACGAAGTGTCAACATCATAATTTGTTCTCATAATAGAATCAAAAGGTAACTTCATTCTCTTTCTAGGGAAGTGTTCCATACCTTTCTTGAGAGGAAATTGATATTTAATATTACCTTCCTTCATATCAATGATAGCACCAACAGTTCGAAGAAAAGGTCTTCCCAATATAATGGGACAAGATGCATTGCATTCAATATCCAAGACAACAAAATCAACGGGGACAAGGTTATTGTTAACGGTAATGCGAACATTATCAACTTTCCCCAAAGGTTTCTTTGTAGAATGATCAGCAAGATTAACATCCAAATAACAATTTTTCAGCGGTGGCAAGTCAAGCATATTATAAATTTTCTTAGGCATAATAGAAATAGTTGCACCAATATCACATAAAGCATTACAATCAAAATCTTTAACCTTCATCTTAATGATGGGCTCCCAACCATCCTCTAGCTTTTTAGGAATAGAGGCTTCGCGCTCTAGTTTCTCTTCTCTAGCTTTTATGAGAGCATTTGTAATATGTTGCGTGAAAGACAAATTTATAGCACTAGCATTAGGACTTTTAGCAAGTTTTTGCAAGAACTTTATAACTTCAGAGATGTGGCAATCATCAAAATTCAAACCATTATAATCTAAAGCAATGGGATCATCATCCCCAATGTTGGAAAAAATTTCAGCAGCTTTATCACGAGCGATTTCAGCGATTTTAGCGATTTCAGGCAGTTTCTCGCGCTTTGCATTAGAAGTGGAAACATTGCTAACACCAATTCTTTTATTATTAATAGTAGGAGGTGCAAAAACATGTGTAACATTAGCATTACTTGTGGTGGTAATAGTCCAAACTTTAGCTACATTTTTCTCTTTAGCTAGTTTTTCATTTTCTTCTCTATCCCACCTAGCACGCAGTTCAGCCATTAATCTTATATTCTCATTAATTCTAACTTGAATGGCATTTGCTGTAGTAACAATTTTATTATGATGATTTTCATTAGGCATAACTTTCGATTTCAAAAGATCAACATCAGCAGCAAGACTATCGACTTTAGAAGCAAGTATATCAATTTTCCCAAGCTTTTCTTCAACAGATTTGTTAAAAGCAGTTTGTGTACTAATAAATTCTTTAAGCATGGCTTCAAGTCCAGGGGGTGAATTCCTATTATTATTGTAAGAATTCCCATAAGAATTACCATAGCCGTTGCCATTATTATAAGGATATGGCCTATAGTTGTTACTAGAATTGTTCCGGTAAGCATTGTTGTTGAAATTATTATTTTTAATGAAGTTTACATCAACATGTTCTTCTTGTGCAACCAATGAAGCTAACGGAACATTATTAGGATCAATATTAGTCCTATCATTCACAAGCATAGACATAATAGCATCAATCTTATCACTCAAGGAAGAGGTTTCTTCGACAGAATTTACCTTCTTACCTTGTGGAGCTCTTTCCGTGTGCCATTCAGAGTAGTTGATCATCATATTATCAAGAAGCTTTGTTGCTTCACCAAGAGTGATGGACATAAAGGTACCTCCAGCAGCTGAATCCAATAGGTTCCGCGAAGAAAAATTCAGTCCTGCATAAAAGGTTTGGATGATCATCCAAGTAGTCAGTCCATGGGTTGGGCAATTTTTAACCAGAGATTTCATTCTTTCCCATGCTTGTGCAACATGTTCAGTATCTAATTGTTTAAAATTCATTATGCTACTCCTCAAAGATATAATTTTAGCAGGGGGATAATATCTACCAATAAAAGCATCCTTGCATTTAGTCCATGAATCAATACTATTCTTATGCAGAGATAGCAACCAATCTTTAGCTCTTCCTCTTAATGAGAAAGGGAACAATTTTAATTTTATAATGTCACCATCTACATCTTTATACTTTTGCATTTCACATAATTCAACAAAATTATTGAGATGGGCAGCAGCATCATTAGAACTAACACCAGAAAATTGCTCTCGCATAACAAGATTCAGTAAAGCAGGTTTAATTTCAAAGAATTCTGCTGTAGTAGCAGGTGGAGCAATAGGTGTGCATAAGAAATCATTATTATTTGTGGTTGTGAAGTCACACAATTTAGTATTTTCAGGGTTGGCCATTTTAGCAACAGTAAATAAAGCAAACTAGATAAAGTAAATGCAAGTAAACTAATTTTTTTGTGTTTTTGATATAGCAAACAAGATAGCAAATAAAGTAAAACTAGCAACTAATTTTTTTGTATTTTGATTTAGTGCAGCAAACAAAGTAGTAAATAAAACTAAGCAAGACAAAAACAAAGTAAGGAGATTGAGAAGTGGAGACTCCCCTTGCAGCGTGTCTTGATCTCCCCGGCAACGGCGCCAGAAAAAGAGCTTGATGGCGTGTAACTCACACGTTCGTTGGGAACCCCAAGAGGAAGGTATGATGCGCACAGCAGCAAGTTTTCCCTCAGAAAGAAACCAAGGTTTATCGAACCAGGAGGAGCCAAGAAGCACGTTGAAGGTTGATGGCGGCGGGATGTAGTGCGGCGCAACACCAGGGATTCCGGCGCCAACGTGGAACCTGCACAACACAACCAAAGTACTTTGCCCCAACGAAACAGTGAGGTTGTCAATCTCACCGGCTTGCTGTAACAAAGGATTAACCGTATTGTGTGGAAGATGATTGTTTGCAGAAAACAGTAGAACAGTATTACAGTAGATTGTATTTTAGTAAAGAGAATTGGACCGGGGTCCACAGTTCACTAGAGGTGTCTCTCCCATAAGACAAACAGCATGTTGGGTGAACAAATTACAGTTGGGAAATTGACAAATAAAGAGGGCATGACCATGCACATACATATCATGATGAGTATAGTGAGATTTAATTGGGCATTACGACAAAGTACATAGACCGCCATCCAGCATGCATCTATGCCTAAAAAGTCCACCTTCAGGTTATCATCCGAACCCCCTCCAGTATTAAGTTGCAAAGCAACAGACAATTGCATTAAGTATTGCGCGTAATGTAACTAGTGACTACATCCTTGAACATAGCACCAATGTTTTATCCCTAGTGGCAACAGCACATCCATAACCTTAGAGGTTCTTGTCACCCCTCCAGATTCACGGAGACATGAACCCACTATCGAGCATAAATACTCCCTCTTGGAGTTACTAGCATCAACTTGGCCAGAGCATCTACTAATAACGGAGAGCATGCAAGATCATAAACAACACATAGACATAGCTTTGATAATCAACATAACAAGTATTCTCTATTCATCGGATCCCAACAAACGCAACATATAGAATTATAGATAGATGATCTTGATCATGTTAGGCAGCTCACAAGATCCGACAATGATAGCACAATGGGGAGAAGACAACCATCTAGCTACTGCTATGGACCCATAGTCCAGGGGTAGACTACTCACACATCACACCGGAGGCGACCATGGCGGCGTAGAGTCCTCCGGGAGATGATTCCCCTCTCCGGCAGGGTGCCGGAGGCGATCTCCTGGATCCCCCGAGATGGGATCGGCGGTGGCGGCGTCTCTGGAAGGTTTTCCGTATCGTGGCTCTCGGTACTGGGGGTTTCGTCACGGAGGCTATTTGTAGGCGGAAGGGCAGGTCAAGAGGCGGCACGAGGGGCCCACACCATAGGGCCGCGCGGCCAGGGCAGGGGCCGCGCCGCCCTATGCTCTGGCTGCCTCGTGGCCCCTCTTCGTCTCCTCTTCGGACTTCTGGAAGCTTCGTGGCAAAATAGGCCCCTGGGCATTGATTTCGTCCAATTCCGAGAATATTTCGTTACTAGGATTTCTGAAACCAAAAACAGCAGAAAACAGCAACTGGCACTTCGGCATCTTGTTAATAGGTTAGTTCCAGAAAATGCACGAATATGACATAAAGTGTGCATAAAACATGTAGATAACATCAATAATGTGGCATGGAACATAAGAAATTATCGATACGTTGGAGACGTATCACCGCCCATTCCGCATATTCTTTACGTTTCGAGTCCATGACGTTTACGACTCCAAGGTGAAGATCAATGATTAGGAGAATAAAGTGGAAACTGCACAAGCATAGCTCAATGATTACGAGAATAAAGTGGAAGGTGCACAAGCATAATGTATGTTATATATAACACTCACTTGAAGTTGTAGGGAAAGAATATATCCTCTTTGTCTGCTTGCTTCTCTAAAAACATTACGATGTTGTCCTCTGTGTCCTTGGGGTACCGTCGAACCGTAACTTCATGAACTGTGTTTGGGTCTATGAACCCCAGCGGTAGGAGCTTGCCTCTTTTGTATTCCAGCTTCTTCATTCTGCATAATTAAATGTATAGCGTACACAAAGAATATAATGAGGATAATTGTTAGTGCAAATGAATGAGCTACAAACTTAATTACACAAATAAATCACTTACGAGCGTAGCAACCGATGACAGCTTTGTCGAGGCGTCTTGATTGAATAATCAAAGCAGCTTCTTCTAACTCAAGGTTTATCTCGTCTTCCCCCCGGAAGTAATGCTCATCTCTAAGATACACCGTGATGTAGCTTTCACATCTTCGACAGGCTTTCAGGTACCAGTCATGCAACCTTCGCATCTGAGTCCCTAGACGCGCGAGCTCGCCAGGTTTGACGAGATCAGATCCGTATCTATACTTGTTTACCACTTGAGCCGTTGGATAGTAATCTTCGTACTCAACTGATGCTCCCTGAGCTCTAGCCGCCCGTTCGATCATCGATGCCGTCTCTGGATCATGATAGGGCTCCACGATGAAGTGGGGTACGGCCTGAATGTCCTGCTGTCCAAGCTGGGCGACTTTTTTTGCTTCTTTGCTCGCTCTAGAGGACTGTCCAAGAGAGCGGTCATAATCACCTCTCAGCTCAGGTCTCTTCATTCTCGTCTCGGCAAAGTGCTTCACTGTCTGCGGTGGAATAAACATCTTCTTCGGCGCAAGAAACGCCTTTTGCTCTTCAGTCTGCTCATGTGGTAACAACTCTGGAGTCTGTGCCCTCATTGGAGTTGATGATCTCTTCGGAGCTGTAGGAGGTGCCGCGGACCGCTTCCTCTTTTGCTTAGGTGGAGGCGGCGGAGTCTCCTGACGAGGAGGAGGAGGCGGCGGAGTATTTTCACGCGGAGGAGACTGGTCATGGATAGGGGAATCATCATCGCGCAGAGGAGAATCATCACGCGGAGGAGACTGCATAGGTGGCGGAGGAGGCGGAGGTGGCCTGCTTGTTGGCTTCTCACCTGGAAACACAATGTTCTCCTTCCGCCATTGCACGGTGGTTCTACATGCTTCTCCCAGTTCTTTGATTTCCCCATCTTCACCTGCAGGGTGCTCAAGCACCAACCCCTCATACTCTCTCAACACTTCATCCACCATCACAACAGCAAAGTCGTCTTGGACCGGACGGCAATGGTAAGACCTTGTAGGTAAGAGGATGCCGACCGCCGCCTTGAAGGATAGGTTGAAAACTTTAACATGCAGCTCACAAGGACGGCTCTCAGTGAGATCATCCACGGGGGGGTAGCGAGGAGGCTCGACCACCTGGTCATCATCATCATCATTATCCACCTGCTGAGAGGAAGCCACGCTGCTTTTCCGGTGTGGTTGAGATTGCAGCGGGGCGAGGGCATTGAGCAGTGCAGGATCTACAGCCTGCCCCCGAGCCATCTGAGATGTAAGTACTTGGGTTACCATGGTTAATTGGGCTTTCATGGTGCTCATACCCTCCTCTAAGTTAGCCAGGCGGTCTGTTTCCCTTGCCTTCCTCCTCTCATGGCTTTTATCAGGAAATCTCTTCCTTTCCGCAGGAAAGCCATACTTCCACGGAACGGAGCCTGCTGTGCCTCGTGTTCGTCCGCCGTGTTCTTTGTTCCCAAGGGCGCGTGTCAGCTCATCGTTCTCTCTTTCGGGCTGGAACAACCCCGCCTCCACGTCCCTATGTGCTTGTTCCAGGGCATCAATGGGAACCTTCAGATGAGCTTTCTTATAGATGCACTTCCCTGTTTCTGGATCCAACGTTCCCCCAATCCCGTAGAACCACTCCTTGCACCGTTCGATCCAACCGTGTGTCCCTAATCTGATCCCTTTACTGGTCAGTTCCGCCTCAGCTGCCTGCCACTTAGGACGGTTAGCCCTGTATCCACCTGGACCCAGAATTTGGTGATATAGCTTCAACGCAGCATTTGCCTTATTTATTTCCGACCTTCTCTTAAATTCTTCGACTCCGTGCTTTGTACTTCACGAATTCGTCCCAGTGATTTTTTACCTTCTCAATGTCTGGAGTCTTCTTTAACTTGATAAGGCGGCGCAATCTTTTCTTGTGGCTCTTGAATAGTTCGGCCATCTTCTTCTTGCCAAACTCGCGGAGGGCCTGCTCCATCTTGGCCTTTTCAGCGTCACCCCCCTCTTCGGGTACTATGTTGAAATGTGACATGAGCTTGTTCATAATGCTGTTTTTGGCTACATCATCGATATAAAGACCTTGAGCTTCTTCCTCTGCAGACGCACTAGTCCCTTCGGCTTGTGCCATTCTCGAACGGTGATCGGGACGTGGTCCCTAACAAGCACTCCGCATTGAGCTATAAATGCCTTTGCACCTTTCTCTGGAGCAATCGGTTTACCATCATTTTCGATGTGGGTGATGTCGTGCCTAACACCGTCATCCAACTTTTTGGCCGGGCCTCGCTTCCTCGACTTTACAGAAGAAGTGCTCGATCCGGAGGGCTAAAAAAGAAATAGTTCATAGTCAGTACAATTTAATTAGTTAATGCATCTAGTCGATCAACAGCGGCTTAATTAATTTATATACCTCGGTGATAACTACAGTTCGGGAGCCATTATGATGATCTTGTTCCTCACCGGCGCCACTAGGATCTTCTTCCTCAATATTCTCCGCTCCCTCACCAGAGTCATTCAAATAAGTTGCGGTGACATCGTCACCGCCATCATCTGGAATAACGTCGTTGTCGCGATCATCATCAGTACCTTTTGCTATGAGTTCCTCCTTGAATTTTTCTTTAATTTATTCTCTTTCCATGCTTTCTACAAATAGCTTCATGCTATACATAGGAACGATCATATGATCAAATTAAGGATAATGCGAAACTGAAAATGGAGTTACATATGTAGTTCTTAACTAAGGATCGATAATATAGTGCTGAAAGCAGAATCTGCGATTACATGCATACATAGATCGGGTTCATGTTTATTTAACCCTAATACATATCAATCACTACTACAACCACTCAACCGCGCAGACCGGGTCCTAGAGGGCGCCGACCGGGTCCTGAGCCACGCTGGGTGTACCCCCAAAGCCACGGAACAACAACGGGAGCATAGCTAACATGAGATCCCCGCATAACGCTCCATCCGGTCCTATACATGTTGTCTAACGCGTACATGTAACGGCGAACGTGCTGGTCCTCCGCTTCAATGCGCTGAGCTACCTCCTCCGGCGGGGCCGGCTCCCTCTGAAACGACCGTGGCCCATAAGACCTCCACCAAAGAATATCTGGGTCGACAACGGGACCCGGATTCCGCACCAAGGTGCGCGACCCGGAAGCTAAGACCTCCCAGTGCCACCCCGGCGGAGCCCAGTCCCGGACCTCCCCCATCTGCTCCATCTCCTCTAGAAGAGTCAGACCACGGCGCGGCGGCTGTCGCGGCATCGTAGCTACGAAACCAAATCATATATGTACTAATATAAATAAAAAACATGATATTGTGCTAAATAAAAAACTTCACTACTTTCGTACTAACGCCGCGTTCGACGACCCTGTTTTGGGGGCGTCGGCAGGGGCGCCGGCAGTACCGGCACCGCCACGGACTCGGCGCTCCTCCTCGCTCGCTCTTTCTCTATTTCGCGACCCTAAGTCTATGTCGCGGCGGCACCGCTACGGACTCGGCACCGCCATGGTCTAAGTCGTCGGCGCGCGCGGGGGGCGGCGCTGACACAAATGAATCTATTTTGTAACTTTTCTAACTTTTTTCTAACTATTTTTACTAACTTTTTTATAACTAATTTTACTAACACTAACTAACTAATTTTCTAACTTTTCTCTAACTAATTTTACTAACACTAACTAACTAATTTTACTAACACACTAACTAATTTTACTAATTAACACACTAACTAATTTTACTAACACACTAACACATTAACAATATATACTAACAACTATACTAATTAACAACTATACTAACAAATTTTATAATTAACTATACTAACAATTAATAATATACTAACAATATACTAATACACTAATTAACAAAAATAAATAAGAAAAAAAAAGGGGGCCGGGGGCGCGCGCGGCTCACCTTGCCGGCGGAGGAGGGGCGCAGCGGTGGAGGAGGACGCGGTGGTGGAGAGAGGAGGCAGCGGCGGGCGTGGAGGAGGCGGCCGGCAGTGGAGGAGGAGTCGTCGGCGGCGGGTGGAGCGCGGGCGGCGCGGCGGAGACGGTGCGCGAGGCGGAGGGCGGCGGCGGTGCGCGAGACGGAGCGCGGGCGGCGCACGGCGGCGGCGGCGGCGGTGCGCGAGGCGGAGGGCGGCGGCGGTGGTGCGCGCGGCGGTGGCGATTTGCGGCGGAGGCGCTGTCGGGCGGGGCAGCCTGGCGGCGCTGTGGTCTCCTCCTCGCGCGATTGATTTGCGCGAGGAAGGAGACGAGCAGTTATACTCCACCCCCCCTTTGGACCCGGTTTGTATTACAAACCGGGACTAAAGGCCCCCCTTTGGACCCGGTTTGTAATACAAACCGGGACTAAAGGCCATTTTTGCTGCGTTTTCGCGCTGCGCGCGCAAAAAAGGCCTTTAGTCCCGGTTTGTAATACAAACCGGGTCCAAAGGCCATTTTTTTAAAAAAGTTTCATTCCCGCCTTATTTCAAATGAAAAAAAAGCCACCGCACTGCCACACGTGTCCACCGCCGCCACCGCCATGCATGTACACGCCACCGTCGCCACCGCCGTGTACTGGCCACCGTCGCCACCGCCACCGCCTGGCCACCACCGTCACCGCCATGTACGGGCCACCGCCATGTACTGCCCACCACCGCCACCGCCACCGCCATGTACTGGCCACCACCGCCACCGCCACACGTGTCCCTTCCCCGTGCCATGTGTCGCCGCCGCTTCCACGTGCCTCGCCCCGCCGCCACCGCCGTGCGACGTGTAGATCCCGCTTCCACGTGCCACGCCCCGCCGCTTCCTCGTGCCACCTGTCGCCGCCGCTTCCACGTGCCACGCCCCGCCGCTTCCCCGCGCCACCTGTCGCCAAACTTGCCGCGTCGCTGTGTGCTATAAAGCGCCGCGTGCGCGCGGAACCACACGTCGCCGTCGCCTCCGTTCATTCGTCGCCGGGATGCCGCCGCGCCGTCGCGGCTCGTCCGGCTTCCGTGGCGTCCGAGCGCGGCCGAACGGTAGGTTCTACGCCGAGATGCGCGCCGGTGGCTTCCGGCTCACTCTCGGCACGTACAACACCCCGGAGCTGGCGGCGCGCGCTTACGACGCGGCCGCATGGCGATTTCGGCGGCCACGGTGCGACATGAACTTCCCAGACGTCGAATCGCTAGAGGAGGCGGAGTTCCTCGCGCCGACGCCGTGCCTCGTCGACGACGAGGACCGTCGCCGCCACCGCCAGGTGCAGCGCCGGATCGCAATCGCCGAGCACGACGAGGAGTTGATGCGCCAGTGGAGGGCGCAGTTCCCCAACGACGTCGACAACACCGCCGCGTTCTTCGCTGACCTCCGGGCACAACGCAGGTCCAACAGGCGCCACCGTCGGGCCGTCGCCGTGTTCGAGCTCGATAACCCGAATACAACTTGGGCCGACAACGACCCTCGGTGACATGGGCATACCCTTCGGGTACCCATTATTAGTATACCCGGCTCGGCCCAAGATGGAGAAGGCGCAATATGGAGAAGGCCCAACAAGGCAACCCGAAGATGTAATCGACTAGGACTCTTGTAAAACCTTAGGCTGGTTGCATATATAAAGCTAGCCAGGGCACCCGAAATAGGGGACCAAGACAGAGGACAACATATAGACATAGAGATAAACAACATAGCTCGGCCGATGGCGACACCATGTAAATATACTGTGATCATATAGTGGATTGCTAGCAGCACGTAGGGATCCTCCACCGAGGGGACCCGAAGCTGGGTACGTCGTGTGCCTAATCTCGTCCCCGGAATCTCCATCGTCGCTCTCCCGAAACCCTAGTCTACAATACGTAGGCATTGGCGAGATGATCCCTCGTCAATTGGCGCCGTCTGTGGGAATTTGCGACGACTGGATTTTGTCATCTGGGCGGGATCCATCAGATTTATCATCAACATCATCGGCAAGATCGAAGTCAAGAAAAAGAAGTCATCGTTATCAGCTATGTCGAGATCGCAACTGCGTGGAAGAATCCGTCGAGTTCATCGCCAACATCCTTCAAGTTCATCTTCGATAGAGTCAATTTCGTCGATATCAAGCAGCAATTTCATCGCGAATCCAGAGAATTTCAACGTTTTGACAACAACGGCACACTTCGTCGGCTGTGTCCACTTCATCGACTCCATCTGTCGGATGACCTACTTTTACACCGACTTCGTCGCATCCAATAATAGAGCTAAGTATTTCCTTTTCAAAGTTGATTATCGTTTATTTTTGTCGCTCCCAACCAATCGGAAGCTGCACCATTACATTGTTACCATAAAAATAAACTTGATTACTTGGATACTATGAAGTAAAATTTATCGGGATTTTTTCGCAAGATATATATTACTTACGTGATATACTTCAGGATTAGTGAAAGGCTTAGTGAATATAACTTTTCCGGACTCAGCGGATTAATTTTCTTCGGCTTTGGATACATATTCTTCGGCTTAGTGGACTTATTTTGTTTGACTTAGTAAAAGTATCTCCTTCGGCTCAGTGGATTTATCTTCTTTGGATTACTGGATTCATCTTCTTTGGATTCATCTTATAAGATTATCATCGGTTTCCTCTATTACCCTACGCATCTTGGGTCAGTGAAATTATTTTTCTTCGGATTAGTAGATTTATCTTCTTCGGCATGCTGGATATATTTTTCGGGTTATCATTGGTTTCTTCTTATACAATACTATCCGAGGCATCAATGGATACATCTTCTACGATTATTACTGGAACTATTTTCTTCGGGTCAATGGATTCATCTTGTATGGTTATTACTAGATTCTTCGGATCAATGGATTCATCTTCTATGATAATCAGCGAATTCATCTTCTATGGGTATTACTGGATTCTTCGGGTCAATGGGTTCATCCTCTGTGATATAGATGGATTTATCTTCAATATATGCTCTATATTTAATGGCGTAATCTTCAATATGGATTCATCTCAAATATTTCATCTGGGATTCATCTTCATATATTATTGTATATGGCTTCATCTTAAATGGCGTCACCATATATGACGTCGCAACTCCGTCAAATTCTTTCGACATCATGGCTAAACATTCGGGGGCTCGACCATGACTTCGCCTTGGGTCGCAACTGCGACACAACATCTAAGTAACAATCATAACGTCACCCCAGCAGCGCTCGGAGGCTCGGCTATTTCTTCATCAACAATTTGGCGGCATCTATTATCGCTATTTGGTGGTTTCTACTTCGGTTCGACTTCTTCTATGCAGTCGAAGATTTCATCGCGCGTCGACTCCATCGTACCCAATAAAGCTAAGTGTTCCTTTATCTTACACAAAGTTGATTATCATTTACTTTTGCCGCACCTGATGCTCGGGGGCTGCGCGGCGTATATTCACTTTACATATCATTGAATCTGAGCATCTGACACCGCATGCGAAAAAGAGAGTCAAGGGAAAGATAGAAAAAAGTTTGTTTATTTGTGCAGGAGAAAGCAAAATTCAAAATATATAAGAGAGAACCCGACGAAATTGTCTACAGGGAGAACTCGACGAAATTGTCTTCAAGAAAAAACAGGACCCGAAGAATTATCTTCATTGAGGTCCCGAAGAATTATCCTCAAAGAGGATCCGAAGAATTGTCCTCAAATAGGACCCGAAGAAATTTTCCTGAAGGAGGAACCCGAAGAAATTGTCCTCAAGGAGGACCCGAAGAAATTTTCCTGAGAGAAGAACTCGACGAAATTTTCATCAAGGAGAGACAAAAAAAAAAAAAAAAAAAAAAAAAAAAGAGGACGGACAAATCTTCGGGTCCATTGACTCGTCATTTGTTCTGAGCAAGAGTATCGGCGATGTGCCTGACGACAATATAGAAGAACCAATATATTCGGCTGTCTCATAAAGCCCGAGAGAAAAATATAGAAGAACCCGCAAAATGGGTCATTGCATCAGCCGAACAAGGCACTCGACAATATATTCTCAGAACGCCAAAGTTGCGATCAATTTCTGAATGCCGCAAATTTGCGAAGGTAAGACCCCAGAATCCGTTCTGCTGGGCGTGGCATCGCCGAAGACTGCGCTCTGCTACTTTTATCCGTATCAACAGATACGAAGAAAAATCCTAGCGGACGCGTTAGGTACCCGATAAATATGACTGGGACTCGACAGAATGGTAAGACCTTAAGCGGCACCTGTCGAAGTTTACACCAGTATCCCGGGATCATGTCCAGGGACGTGATCTTGAAGTAGGTTTTTGCGGATTGCCACTAGAGCAGTTAACTAGTACCTGATCCGTCAGATGAACTAGCCCCAATTACCATTATCCCTGTACAAATATAGATATGGATGACAATTAAAAATAGCAATGGCTTGGACCCAACAAATATGGGTTGCGCCAAGATCTTTATCGAGTAGTACAACTTGAGCCTATGCCCAAGTACAAGCACCTGCCCATAGGCTCGGGGGCTATTCTTATCAAGAGAGTTGTTTACCCTCCCGATGAGATATAAGTTTTTGCCCAAATGCTCGGGGGCTACTTTGAGAAAAAGAAAAATTCAAGTATGACAATATAGAAATTGCGGGAGCCTTTGATCAAACACAAGTTTTTGCCCAAATGCTCGGGGGCTACTTTGGAAAAAGAGATCGACTATGATAATATAGAATTGCGGGAGCCTATGATCAAACGAAAGCATTTGTTCATAGCCTCGGGGGCTACTCCCATCGGGAGCGCTGTTCGCGCACCGAATCAATATGAAGAAGTTCGAGAAAGAATGACAATATAGCGGCATAAAATGTTGAGCCTACAACCAAGCGCAAGCACTTGGCTGTAGCCTCGGGGGCTACTCCCATCGGGAGCGCTGGTCGCGCACCCGATAGAAAAATAACTTCGACAGCATCTACAGCAGTCAATGTTTGTAGACTCAACTCGATTCTACGACTCGAGTGGAGCCTACTCCCATCGGGAGCACATGGATTTCATCAAGTTCTCCGGAAATATAGTTAAGTTCTTCATCGAGTAGTACAACTTGAGTCTATGCCCAAGTGCAAGCACTTGCCCATAGACTCGGGGGCTACTCCCATCGGGAGCGCTGCCGCGCACCCGATAATTTCAAGAATCGTCGACATCATCTACGCTACACATGATCTACGACATGGACCTCGCCTTATATTTTCTTCGACTTCGGAGATGGTTATGCTTGGAGTTTCTACGCAAGTCTTCGACTTCCCTATAAACTCGGGGGCTACTGACATGGGCATACCCTTCGGGTACCCATTATTAGTATACCCGGCTCGGCCCAAGATGGAGAAGGCGCAATATGGAGAAGGCCCAACAAGGCAACCCGAAGATGTAATCGACTAGGACTCTTGTAAAACCTTAGGCTGGTTGCATATATAAAGCTAGCCAGGGCACCCGAAATAGGGGACCAAGACAGAGGACAACATATAGACATAGAGATAAACAACATAGCTCGGCCGATGGCGACACCATGTAAATATACTGTGATCATATAGTGGATTGCTAGCAGCACGTAGGGATCCTCCACCGAGGGGACCCGAAGCTGGGTACGTCGTGTGCCTAATCTCGTCCCCGGAATCTCCATCGTCGCTCTCCCGAAACCCTAGTCTACAATACGTAGGCATTGGCGAGATGATCCCTCGTCACTCGGTAGGACGACATTTGGACCGAGACAACCTCCGACGACGAGTAGATCGCGAGTAGACTAGTTGTTTAATTATCTATTTTATTGTATTTTCAATAAAGTCGTTGTGGCAGACGCTGATGATGAGAAAAGTTTCCCGCCAGATTACATGTGGAATTAAAGTACACAACTCAACTGAAAATTAATTAAGATACATGGCCAGATAGTACTCGTGCCTAGCCCTATAGTACTCGTGCCTAGCTCAATTGAAAATTAATTAAGATACATGGCCAGATTCGACTGTTCGAGTCATTCAGTCATACTCGTGCCTAGCCCTATAGTAGTCGCCACTGTAGTCGTCGTAGTCGCCGTCATCATCGTCGCTGGCATCGGGGTCGCGGTAGTCAAACCTCGGCGGGAGAGCACGCGTGGGCTGGGACTGAGGGTAGCGCAGGCGGGGGCCACGGTGGGCCATGACGCCCTGGAGAGTTCGGTCGCGCAACCACAGCCGACGGCCGGCCTCGTTGAAGTTCGAAGGAGGCGGGCCGCCCTCCTCGTGCCTGGCGAGCGCCCTCTCACGCCGATTGATGAAGAAGCTCTCCCAAGTCGGGCTGTAGTCGGGATGCCACTGGGGATTCCTCCGCTGCTCTGGCGTGAGCTCGAAGTAGTAGTGGTTCGTGATGGCCATCTCGCGCGCCACACCTAGAGGGACAGGAGGGACCGGTACCCCTCCGACGCTCAGCAACCAGCCGGTAGGGATGCGGTAGCCCGGCGGGCAGGGGTAGTTCGACGCGCAAAGCGCCTCCGCCTCCCGGAGGGTTAGAGATACGATGGAAGCCATGTGACCTGGTGATGAGCATTTGCAGATATGAGTCTAGATGTGATATGTAAATGGAGGCCAAGCCAACATATATATAGTGAAAAAATGGCGGGAGGACGGAGGCAGGAAGCAGTGGAAAGCGCGGGAAGAAAAATAGGCGGGAACGCAGTGGCGCCAAAAACTGTCGGTGGGATAAGGACGTGTGGGTAACCTTTAGTCCCGGCTGGTGGGTACAACCGGGACTAAAGATCCTTTTTTGTGTCATCTAACAAAACTGTCGGTGGGATAAGGACGTGTGGGTAACCTTTAGTCTCGGCTGGTGGGTACAACCGGGACTAAAGATGTCGGCAGGATAAGAACGCATGGGTGGACGCACTGCTCGATGAGATAAAGCATATAGTGCACGACGCCCTGTCGAAGGAACAAGACAAAGTAGAAGAGGTGCCGTGCCTATAAAAGGAGCATCGATACGCCTTGCCAAGCAGATCAACAAGCCAAGCAGAGTTTCATTCCCATGGATGAAGGGAAGGGTTGGGAAATCTCCCGTGGCGCAGCTTCTCGAAGATGTCGTTGGTGCACACGCCCTACGACATCTTCGGAAGCTGCTCCTCGGAATTTTTCCCTGCAAGCCCCTAAACGACTACATCTCATCTAACAGTGTTGGGGAAAGGGTTGGGAAATCTCCCGTGGCGCAGTTTCTCGAAGATGTCGTTGGTGCACACGCCCTGCGGCATCTTCAGAAACTGCGCCTTGGAATTTTTTCCTGCAAGCCCCTGAACGACTACATCTCATCTAACAGTGTTGGGGAAAGGGTTGGGAAATCTCCCGTGGCGCAGTTTCTCGAAGATGTCGTTGGTGCACACGCCCTACGGCATCTTCAGAAACTGCGCCTTGGAATTTTTTCCTGCAAGCCCCTGAACGACTACATCTCATCTAACAGTGTTGGGCAAAGGGTTGGGAAATCTCCCGTGGCGCATCTCCACTTTTAATATCTTACATATACAGTTACATGATTACACAAAAATAAATAGGAAATTGATTGCCATGTTGAGATACTCATTTGTGCCATGAACATTCTTCAATTAACTTGATGATGGAGCATCTTCATCATTTAATTAATCTTCTTCGGCCGTAACCATGGAGCATCTTCATCATTTAACTTGATGCTTGGATCAATGTTCACTCGAAGGGTGGAATTTCATCAAACTGATTATAATCTTCTGACATGTCTGTCTTGTCCTCCACTCCCACGATGTTTCTTTTTCCAGAAAGAACTATGTGGCGCTTTGGCTCATCGTTTGATGTATTTGTTTCCTTATGTTTCCTTTTTCTTGGTTTGGTAGACATATCCTTCACATAGAAAACCTGGGCCACATCCTTGGCTAGGACGAATGGTTCGTCTCTATACCCAAGATTGTTGAGATCCACTGTTGTCATTCCATACAACTTGTCTACCTGAACCCCGCCTCCTGTTTTGTTGACCCATTTGCACCTAAACAAAGGGACCTTAAAAGAAGGTCCATAGTCAAGTTCCCATATATCCTCTATGTAACCATAATATGTGTCATTTGGGCCTTCATTCATTATTGCATCAAACCGGACACCACTGTTTTGGTTGGTGCTCTTTTTATCTTGGGCGATCGTGTAAAATGTATTCCCATTTATCTCGTACCCTTGGAAAGTCACTACAGTCGAAGATGGTGTCTGGGCTAGCAAGTACAACTGATCTTCAATATGTTTGTTATTCAGGAGATGTTTTTGCAACCAACTGCCGAAAGTCGACATGTGTTCACGTCTAATCCAATCGTTCGACTGCCCCGGGTTCTGGGAGCGTAGAAAGTTCTTGTGGTCACCGATATACGGAGCCACCAAGGTGGAACTTTGTAGAACTGTGTAGTGTGCTTGAGTCAAAGAAATCCCGTCCCTACATATCATTGATTTCCTTCCTAGCGTGCCTTTTCCACTTAGTCTCCCTTCATGCCGCGATTCGGGAACACCAATCGGCTTAAGGTCGGGAATAAAGTCAACACGTAATTCAATGACCTCCTCTGTTCCATAGCCCTTGGAGATGCTTCCTTACGGCCTAGCACGGTTATGAACATATTTCTTCAAGACTCCCATGAACCTCTCGAAGGGGAACATATTGTGTAGAAACACAGGACCGAGAATGGAAATCTCATCGACCAGGTGAACGAGGAGATGTGTCATAATATTGAAGAAGGATGGTGGGAACACCAGCTCAAAACTAACGAGACATTGGACCACATCATTCTGCAACCTCGGTAGAATTTCTGGATTTATTACCTTCTGAGAAATTGC
Source organism: Lolium perenne (assembly GCF_019359855.2). Lineage (NCBI taxonomy): Eukaryota > Viridiplantae > Streptophyta > Magnoliopsida > Poales > Poaceae > Lolium > Lolium perenne. The sequence goes on along the minus strand of NC_067244.2, from coordinate 236,345,209 downwards.
ATTGAGGAATGCACATAGCTTCACAATGGGCAGTCGAACATTTTCCGGTAGAAGCCCCCTCAATGCAATCGGAAGCAACTGTGTCATTATCACGTGACAGTCATGAGACTTCAGGTTCTAGAATGTTTTCTTCTCCATATTTATTATTCCCTTTATATTAGAGGAGAAGCCAGACGGGACCTTGATACTGCTAAGACATTCAAAAAATATTTCCTTCTCTGCTTTTGTAAGAGCGTAGCTGGATAAATGACGTCCTTTAACTCTCTCATGCAGCTTTTTGGGGTCTTTCCAACGTTGCTGGTCCTCCCGTGCTTCTGGTGTATCTTTTGTCTTCCCGTACACACCCAGAAAGCCTAGCAGGTTCACGCAAAGATTCTTCGTCACGTGCATCACATCGATTGAAGAGCGGACCTCTAAGACTTCCCAATAGGGTAGATCCCAAAATATAGATTTCTTCTTCCACATGGGCGCGTGTCCGGCATCGTCATTCGGAACAGACCGTCCGCCAGGACCCTTTCCAAATATTACATCTAGATCCTTGACCATACCAAATATATCAACACCATCACGATGGGGAGGCTTCCTCCGGTGATCAGCCTCACCGTTGTAATGCTTGCCTTTCTTTCTTACGGGATGGGTAAGCCTAAGAAATCGACGATGCCCCCGGTACACGACCTTCTGACCTTTTTCCAAATAATCACCTTCGAGCTCATGTAAACAGTGTGTGCATGCATTGTATCCCTTGTTTGACTGTCCTGAAATGTTACCAAGAGCAGGCCAGTCATTGATGGTTACGAAAAGCATCGCTCTTAGGTCAAATTCCTCCTGCTTGTGCTCGTCCCACACACGTACACCTGCTAGGGACCACAGCTGTAGAAGTTCTTCGACTAATGGCTTCAGGTACACATCAATGTCGTTCCCGGGTTGCTTCGGGCCTTGTATGAGCACTGGCATCATAATGAACTTCCGCTTCATGCACAACCAAGGAGGAAGGTTATATATACAAAGAGTCACAGGCCAGGTGCTATGGCTGCAGCTCTGCTCTCCAAAAGGATTCATGCCATCTGTACTTAGACCAAACCGTAAGTTCCTTGCATCCTGTGCAAAGTTTGGGAACTCTCTATCGATTTTTCTCCATTGGGAGCCATCAGCAGGGTGCCTCAACATCACGTCTTTCTTACGGTCTTCTTTGTGCCATCGCAACAACCTAGCATGCTCTTTATTTCTGAACAAGCGTTTCAGCCGTGGTATTATAGGAGCATACCACATAACCTTGGCAGGAACCCTCTTCCTGGGGCGCTCGCCCTCAACATCACCAGGGTCATCTCGTCTGATCTTATACCGCAATGCAGTGCACACCGGACATGCATCCAAATTCTCGTACTCATCGCGGTAGAGGATGCAGTCATTAATGCATGCATGTATCTTTTGCACATCTAATCCTAGAGGGCAGACAATCTTCTTCGCTTCGTACGTACTGGCGGGCAATTCGTTGCCCCTTGGAAGCTTCCTCTTAATTATTGTCAGCAACTTTCCAAATCCTGAGTCAGTGACACCGTTCTCTGCCTTCCATTGCAACAATTCCAGTGTGCTGCCTAGCTTTTTATGGCCATCTTCGCAAGTTGGGTATAACAATTTGTTGTGATCTTCTATCATCTTGTCGAAGGCCAACCTTTCCTTTTCAGTTTCACATTCTCTCCTTGCATCAGCAATGGCCCGGCCAAGATCATCATCAGCAGGCTCATCTGGTGCCTCTTGATCTTCTACTTCATTGTCTTCATTGCCTTCTGCAGTATCATCGTATTCAGGGAAATTGGGATAACCGTCATCATCCTCTTCCTCTTCGTCATTGTCTTCCATCATAACCCCTCTTTCTCCGTGCTTGGTCCAACAATAGTAACTGGGCATGTGTAAGGGTACATTGCCCCTATGTGTGGTTTTGGTAATTAATGACAACCCCTATGGACTAATGTTTTCATTGAGTTTATATGAAGGAATATTCCATAGGTACTACTTGTATTCCATGTGTTGGATTCAAGTATGGATGCCATGAAGATAAAGATACACCTTGTGTATTGGCATCAAGATCATTGTTTTAAAGATACATATGTGACATGATCAAGAAGAAGAAATGAAGATGGAGTTCTTATGTGGAACTCAATATTAGCCATGCTCTATCTTATGTGAGTATGAGAAGATACAAGGTTGAGTTGGGCAAGTTCAAGATGAGCATCTTGAGTGGATCACATGCTTGAAGCTTGCCATCCATTTGGTGATAATGGACATGTGAAGATGTGCAAAAGATACATGCATGCATTAATGTATGAAGATGTGCAAAAGATACATGCATGCATTAATGTGAAGATGTGCAAAAGATCACATGCTTGAAGCTTGCCATCCATTTGGTGATAATGGACATGTGAAGATGTGCAAAAGTTCAAGATGAGCATCTTGAGTGGATCACATGCTTGGAGCTTTCCCATCATAGTGTATGGGGGAGCATTTGTGAGTCTTCACAAAGCAACATTGATCAAGTGAGGCATTCCGGCTTGTGTAGAGCTTGAAGAGTTATCATCAAGATCAAGCGGGATGCGCAAGGCAAAGGTATGACCTTGATAGGTTTTCCTTTTACCGGTCTCAAGGTGGTTGATGGGAGACCGGATTATAGGATACATAGCCGCACTATTAAGAGGGGCTTTCGGTTGGGTAACTTGATCACATCGTCTTAGGGAGCTCAATCCTTTGCATACTTTGCATATCCTTATTGCTTCTTAGCGTTTATCTATGTGAGGTTCTTGAGCTTGTTGCTAGCTTTACAACAAGCCCAAGTTCATCGAAACGGAATCCGCATGCATCTTCTATTGCGTTTTCGAGTTTGGACGTCTTCACCGGTTCTTGACGGTGGGAGACTCCCTCTCTAAAATCATCTAAAATGTTCTGAGAGGAGTCTCCATATTTCCAGTTTTTGTTGGGGTTCTATTCGTCGTTATCTTTCCAACAAAATTGGTTTCATGTCAATCGGAATTCGGGAGCAATAATTATTAAAGAAAAAGGAAAGATGAGAAAAGAATAAGAAGAAAAAGAGAAAAAGGGGAGGGAGCCGGCCGGCCGACCGGCCCAGCCCACCGGCCCACCCGGTCCGCGACCGGGTCCGGCGCTGGTGCCATCCGGGCCGCCTCCCGGGGCCTTTGGCCCAAGTCCGGTCGCAGGCCCGGTCCGTGACCGGCCTGCCCGGCGCTGCCCCCGGTCCGGCCGGAACGCTAACTGGGCCGCCTCACCGCCGCGCGCTTCTGGGCCGCCGCCGCCCGCGCGGCCTGCCCTCCTGGCCGCTCGCGCGCTGCGGGCCGCCGCCGCCCACGCGGCCTGCTCGCCGGCGCTGCTTCGCCCAGCTGGGCCGCTCGCCCCGCGCGCCCTCTAAGTTGTTCGCCACTCAGCTCGGCTGCTGCTCAGCCCGGTTGCTGGGCCGGTCCGACCGGGCTGCACGCTGGCCTGTCCGGCTGCTGCTCCGGTCGGCCGGCCTGGTGGCCGGCTGGGCCATTTTTCTGCCCGTTTTTCTGCCCGTTTTTTCTGTCTTTTTCCCCCAACAGTTTTATTTGCTCCCATGCTATAAATAGCTCTTCTTCCACCTTGAGCAAATTAGTTCTTCCCATTCTCTCACCTCCATTGTTGCTATTTGAAGAACTTGCTCTCCCACTTGATTCCTCCAACCATTCTTGCTCATATTTGAGGATTTGAGAGAGGAGATCTAGATCTACACTTCCACCGATCCATTTCTTCTCTAAGTGAGGGAATCTCTTGGGATCTAGATCTTGGAGTCTTTGGTTGACTTTTCCCCTTGTTCTTCCTCTCCAATCTCATCCTAGCATTCGTTGCTTTGGTGGGATTTGAGTGTGAAGGACTTGAACACCTCCGGTGTTCTTGCTTTGCATCATTGCATAGTGTTGAGCTCTCCACCACGATTTGTTCGAGTGAGAGACCGTGAGCTTGTTACTCTTGGAGGGTGACCTCCTAGTTGGCTTGGTTGGTGTCCCGGTGATCTCTTCGTGGAAGATTGTGAAGGGGCCCGGGCTTCTCCTTCGTGGAGCTTGTGAAGTGGTTGTGGAGCTTGCCATCTCCGGAGCGGAGGAAAAGCTAACCATAAGGAAAGGGCCATTATCATTCGTGGGTGTGGTTCGGAGAATAGGGTGAGCCTTCGTGGCGCGGGGAATCCTTCGTGGGACCTCCACTCCTCCAAACGTGACGTACCTTGTTGCAAAGGAAGGGAACACGGGAATACATCCTCGTCTCCGCGTGCCTCGGTTATTTCTATACCCGAGCTCTCTTTCCTTGTGATAGCCATCGTGCTTGAAGTACATATATCTTGCTATCACTTGTGCTACATATATCTTGTGCTTATCTTGCTTAGCTCTAGTTGCTATTGTTACACTTAGTTGAGCTTAGCATATTTAGGGTTTGTGCTTGTAAACTAAACGATAGTTTAATTCCGCATTCTTACAAGACAAATCCGCAAGAGTTTGTAATTGCCTATTCACCCCCCCTCTAGGCGACATCTCGATCTTTCAATTGGTATCAGAGCAAGGTCTGTCCTTGTTTAAGGCTTCACCGCCTTGAGAGTAAAGATGTCGGCTAGTAACTTAGTGCACAATGACACAATTATCTTTGTTGGCACAAATTATCTTTTGTGGTGAAATTGCTTGCTTTGCAAACTTCGGACCTTGTGTCCAAACATTGAGCAATTTCTAGATGTAGGTTTTTCTCCTCCGATGGATCCTCAAAATCTATCTTTAGAGGATGAGAAAAACTTACATCTTGAAGCTCTAGTATCTAATGAGCTTTTATTCTCCTTGAGACCCGATTTTCGTAGGTTCTTGATATATATAAAGCGAAAGTCGTCTCATGAGATGTGGATCAAGCTTAAAGAAATGTTTGGTGGATCCATTTCTCATTTGGTCGGTGGTGTCTCCGAGGAGCTCTCTTCCCCTTCACATCATGAAGAGCTCCAAGTTGCCTCCACCTCCGGCCGTGATGATATATCATCTTCTTCCACTTCACCAACGTGTTGCAAGACACAAGGTAATGATATGGTGAGTGGTGAGGAAAATTGCAATGTTGATATTGTGTTCAATATTGATGACTCTTCATCTCTATCTCATTACAATGTTTCCTCTTTGGACTTAAACACATCTAGCATTGAAAATAATTTACATGCTTGTGTTGATAGTCCTTGCATATCATGTGTAAATTGCTTACATAAATCCCATGATGATATGCTTGCCTTGTCTTGCTCCCATAATCAAAATGCTTCTATTTCCTCTAGTTGTTTGTTGACTAACAATGTAGAGGAAACCGAACACTCTATGGATCAAGACATGTTTTCAAATGAGGATTCAAGAATTTCTTCATCTTCATCCTCCGGTATGCACATGTGCCTTATGGCAAATGGATCAAAGGTATCTCCTACTTTGACTCCTAACACTTCCTCTAATGATGAGAGTGATGATGATGATAATGATGAAGAATATAATATCTTGGTGCATAATATGGCAATGGTATATGCTTCTCTTCATGGTAATAAAGAAGCTCGTGCTAATCTCGAACACTCTATGGATACCTTGAGTAAATATAGGGAAACCATAGTGGAGTTGGAGTCCCATGTTGAAAATGGGGAAATGAGATTCACTCTCCTCAAGCATGAGCTAAAAGATGAGAAACATACTAATTTTATGCTCAGACAAAAATTTGAATCCTATATGCATGAAAATGAGAAAACTATTGTTGATGCTTGTGCTACTAACTCTAATTCTTGTGAAGCATCTACCTTAGAGGAGAATGTTGAGCTAAGGGCTCAACTAGAGTTGCTAACTAGCAATTATAGGGAATTGGAAGAAAGTCATAAAAAGCTCTCAAGATCTCATGATGATCTTCTAATTTCCTATGATGGGCTAAAGTTAGCTCATGAGGCAAGTATCACTAAGGTAACATCTTGTGAGCCTCATATGTACATTAGCACAATCTCTACTACAAATGCTATATTACCATGTGCTAGTCCTTGTAATCCATCTAGTCAAACTAGTGACACACCTTGTGTTGGATTACTTGCTTTGCCTTGTTGCTCTAACAATGAAGCTTCTACTTCCTCTAGTACTTGTATTTCTACTAACCATGTAGAGGAAATCAAAGAGCTCGAGGCCCAAGTCCTTTCTTTAAAGAAAGACTTGGAAAAGCGTCATGAAGGGAAATCCGCACTTGACAAGATGTTGAGTATGCAACAATCTCCCAATGACAAGAGTGGACTTGGATTCAATTCCAATAACAAGAACAAGTCCAAGAGCAAGAGCAACAAGAAGAAGGGCCAAGACAAAGTCAAGGATCCGGCCAAGTTGGTTTGCTTCAAGTGCAAGGTTGAAGGGCATCATGTTAGATCATGCCCGTTGAAGAAGAAGAAGCACTTGAGTGAGAAACAACAAGGGAAACGGCCACAAGGTCAAGGTCAAGCTCGTGCTCGACCTCAAGTTGAAGATAGGCCACTTCCCAAGAAGAATCAAGAGATTGTTCCCCAAGAGAAGAAATCAATAAAGAAGAGAAAGGGGAACACTTGCTACTTGTGCCGTGAGAAGGGGCACTTTGCTTCTTCATGTTTAGGTAGTACCTTATCTAACCCTATAATTGTTGATGATGATTATTCTCTAGGGAAGGATAAGGATGGCAATGTGTTTGCCAAGTTTGTTGGAACTCAAAGTGGTCTCAAGAAAAGGACCATTTGGGTTGCCAAGCCTATTGTGACTAACCTCTTAGGACCCAACTTGGTTGGGGACCAACAAGCTCAAACGTGATCAATAGGTACATATGGAGGTCATTGGAGACTTGGCTACTTCATGAAGAATTAAGGGATCTTCATATATTATATTTTGACCAAGCCAAGTCGTATGGATCATTATCTATATCTTACATCCAATGTTCCTCCTTGCGGTAACTTATACTTCAACTCTTCATATTTATTGTAAGTTACTTGCCCCCTTGCATGTTTGGTTTTGTTTCAAATATGTGTTTAAATGTGTTGAGTCTTACTTACCTATCTTGTGTATTCAAGTATGTTTGTTTGACTCATCATATACTTGTGTATTGTGTTAAGCCTAATGCATCTTGATAATATCTTATTTGGCTCTCTTTGAGTGATTAATGGAACATCCCATTTTGGGGGAGTGATATGCATTGTGCATCTCTCTTTCTTTAAAATGTGTGTTCATGTGTACCACCACTTAGTATTGATATTGCAAGATTATCTAGTCACTATGTGGTGTGTCATACTCATGAGAAATTCAAATTCTAAATGTCCATTAATCATCTCTAGTTGAATTTTAGTTGCCTCTTGTTTAGAATAAATGTTTTATCACATTATGGGGGAGTAATATGTTTTGTACATATCACAAGCCTAGAAAATTTGAACATATGAGGTTATGCCACTTAGAGTTGATGCTCTTAATTATCTTGTTCCTAGGTGGCATGTTTGCTCAAACAAGCTCCACTTCTATTAAAAAGCTTTTATTGGCTCATCTTATGGATTCTTGTTTGATTAAGAAATTCTTCGTACGGTTTTCCTCAAATACATATCTCTATATCCTATTTGGGACACCGTTTGCTTCAAGTTATTCTAATCATTGTCGTGCGTGATTGTTTGACTAATTGAAGCTATCAAGAATCTTCATCCGTGCATAGTGCTTAAATCTATATACTTATCCTATGCCTTTTATTGTGAAGTTGATCCTTACTATTCTTGTTGATATACCACCGGAAGTTAATTCCAATATTCTCATTGTCTTTGACAATTGATAACCTTGTATGTGGTTGAATTTATGGATCACCTTCACCTTGGATTGCTTCTTATTGCCTTATTTTATTTCCAAGAAATCTTTGTTGCTCCCATGTGTCTTCCTTGTCCCTTTGAAAAATCTTTTGATAAATTCTCTTAATTCATATCAAGTGTTTGTTTTGGAAGACAAACCTTTTCCTTAAGGTACATTGTGCCATTGTGAAAAGTGTAGAGGGTTTGGTTTATTTGTTCGAACCTTGCTCTTTTGGGAGTTTGCTATCTCATTCCTTCTTACATGCTTTATTTGCTTGAATGAGATAAATCTTTGAGCATGTTTGCTTTATTTCATCATTTATGCTCAATGGTTTCTTCTTAGTTCATTTGTTGAACTTTGTTGAACAAATCTTTTGTGATTTGCGTCTTTGATATAATTTGGACAACAAACTTGTTTGGTCACACATTTATGCCTTATTTAATTCATTTGGTGTTTTGTCCAAAGTGTATCTTTCTTGGATCTTTAAAAGTCTTTTTGCGTGCTTATATGTAATTTATTTATATTTATAGCATGCTTTCTTTCTTCGATCCATTATATAGGGTATACTCCATCAAATCCTAAACGGCTAAGATGTGCATGAAATTCAAATTTCATCTATAAATATGCACATATTTATATGGAGTGTGTCCTATGTATTGTGGTTAGTCTAACCATTTTGGACCCAATAAGTTTGGGGACCAAGATGTACTTGAATGTTGTTTTTAGGTACATTGGAGATGCAATGGAGGCTTGTCTTATCTATAAGGAAGGTGTTGTCACCATATGAAAATTGGAGTCAAGCTAGGATGATCGATGAACTCTTATCTACTACATCATGCCATTGCTATCTCGGTAACAAGTATCTTATTCATGCATACTCCTATAGCATCCAACCTCTTGTAGGTTGCATCTTGGCATGAAATTATTTATTTCAAAAAAAAATATTGCGGTTCGTGAAAAATTCTTTTTAAAGAAAAACTTCTTATTGTACATTTGAATAATTTGAGAAGATGCATATGATGGGGATATATATATAAATCATGTTCATGATTCACCCACCCAAATATGCCCTCTAGCAATTTATTGCATATCAATTCCTCAAAGAACTCTTATGTGCAACTTTGATGAAATTGCGAAGTAAATCCATACTTGTGATACTTGTTGCCTCTCTCAAAATATCCCAACTAGCTTTACTTCCCTTATTGTTAGTTGTGATGTTTTTTTGAGATTCTCTTGGTTGAAGCTCATTTATATACCATAAGTGAAAATTGGAAGCCATAGGCTATATATGCTTTTTAAGCAAACATTCTTGGTATATTTTATGACTTCATCTTGGATATCTTGTCTTATTTATTTTGTTAACCTCTTGTGTGTGCATGTTTCTTTATGGATCACTATGTCCACTTTAGAAACTTATATACATGAGAGCGTTAATCCATCACCTTGATATCCTTGTTCTTTGCCAACCATCTTTTACCCTTTTGTTTTTAGTGGTGTTGGTAAAGAAGATTTATGAGTGCTTGGTTTACTTGTTTTTCTTCATGCACTCATATCTCGTAATTGTTGGACCCAAGTTATTCTTGATAAGCATATTATCTCTATCTTGGTTGTGTTCTAAATGATATAGAGGGAGTGAGGATTCCATGTTTATGCATATTGTATTCAAATGCAAACATTATAAATTATGCACGAACCTTGGGGAGCTTCCTTATTTTTATTTAGAGGACTATATCTCTCTTATCATGATATCTTTGTTCGTCCAATTGGATCTTTGATTGCTTGCTTTATTTGTTAAAACTTCCTTCACCATGATATCCTTGTGCAATCTTTGATCCTCAATATAGTTTGAATTCCTTCAAGTATTCATCATTGGATATGTGCACTTGATTCCACTCAAATTATGAGAAGTGCACACTTTGGGGAGGAACTCACATTATATTGGCCTTCTAAATTTTTCACCCATTTTGACAATCGATGCCAATGGGGGAGAAGTTTAGAGGGTTTAAGGGAATGGTTTTATACTTAAGTTTGGTTTGTGCTTAAGTGTTTTGCCTCTCATGCATTCCATATTTATATGTCTTGCATGGTTGTATATATATAGTGGAAACTATCCCAAAGGTTAATCTTGACAATGTATGCAATGAATTCATGTTCATCACACGTGCATACATCGTGGGGGAGTTCTCTCTATATATATTGGTTCTACTCACTTCCATTGCATTTGTTGTAGTTGTGTGAGTAGAGCCGGTTTTGATATGGGCTAGTAGCTTTGTGTTACTTGACCATATCAAATACAACCTCTTGTATACAACTTATTCTCGGATAAGTTGCGTACTTGTCACTAATATTCATTATATAAACCCTCTTATTGTGGTTGTCATCAATTACCAAAATGGGGGAGATTGTAAGGGTACATTGCCCCTATGTGTGGTTTTGGTAATTAATGACAACCCCTATGGACTAATGTTTTCATTGAGTTTATATGAAGGAATATTCCATAGGTACTACTTGTATTCCATGTGTTGGATTCAAGTATGGATGCCATGAAGATAAAGATACACCTTGTGTATTGGCATCAAGATCATTGTTTTAAAGATACATATGTGACATGATCAAGAAGAAGAAATGAAGATGGAGTTCTTATGTGGAACTCAATATTAGCCATGCTCTATCTTATGTGAGTATGAGAAGATACAAGGTTGAGTTGGGCAAGTTCAAGATGAGCATCTTGAGTGGATCACATGCTTGAAGCTTGCCATCCATTTGGTGATAATGGACATGTGAAGATGTGCAAAAGATACATGCATGCATTAATGTATGAAGATGTGCAAAAGATACATGCATGCATTAATGTGAAGATGTGCAAAAGATCACATGCTTGAAGCTTGCCATCCATTTGGTGATAATGGACATGTGAAGATGTGCAAAAGTTCAAGATGAGCATCTTGAGTGGATCACATGCTTGGAGCTTTCCCATCATAGTGTATGGGGGAGCATTTGTGAGTCTTCACAAAGCAACATTGATCAAGTGAGGCATTCCGGCTTGTGTAGAGCTTGAAGAGTTATCATCAAGATCAAGCGGGATGCGCAAGGCAAAGGTATGACCTTGATAGGTTTTCCTTTTACCGGTCTCAAGGTGGTTGATGGGAGACCGGATTATAGGATACATAGCCGCACTATTAAGAGGGGCTTTCGGTTGGGTAACTTGATCACATCGTCTTAGGGAGCTCAATCCTTTGCATACTTTGCATATCCTTATTGCTTCTTAGCGTTTATCTATGTGAGGTTCTTGAGCTTGTTGCTAGCTTTACAACAAGCCCAAGTTCATCGAAAACGGAATCCGCATGCATCTTCTATTGCGTTTTCGAGTTTGGACGTCTTCACCGGTTCTTGACGGTGGGAGACTCCCTCTCTAAAATCATCTAAAATGTTCTGAGAGGAGTCTCCATATTTCCAGTTTTTGTTGGGGTTCTATTCGTCGTTATCTTTCCAACAAAATTGGTTTCATGTCAATCGGAATTCGGGAGCAATAATTATTAAAGAAAAAGGAAAGATGAGAAAAGAATAAGAAGAAAAAGAGAAAAAGGGGAGGGAGCCGGCCGGCCGACCGGCCCAGCCACCGGCCCACCCGGTCCGCGACCGGGTCCGGCGCTGGTGCCATCCGGGCCGCCTCCCGGGGCCTTTTGGCCCAAGTCCGGTCGAAGGCCCGGTCCGTGACCGGCCTGCCCGGCGCTGCCCCGGTCCGGCCGGAACGCTAATCGGCCGCCTCACCGCCGCGCGCTTACGCCGCCGCCCGTGCGGCCTGCCCTCTGGCCGCTCGCGCTCTTGGGCCGCTGCCGCCCACGCGGCCTGCTCGCCGGCGCTGCTTCGCCCAGCTGGGCCGCTCGCCCCGCGCGCCCTCTAAGTTGTTCGCCACTCAGCTCGGCTGCTGCTCAGCCCGGTTGCTGGGCCGGTCCGACGGGCTGCACGCTGGCCTGTCCGGCCGCTGCTTCTCCGGCTGCCGGCCTGGTGGCCGGCTGGGCCATTTTTCTGCCCGTTTTTCTGCCCGTTTTTTCTGTCTTTTTCCCCCAACAGTTTTATTTGCTCCCATGCTATAAATAGCTCTTCTTCCACCTTGAGCAAATTAGTTCTTCCCATTCTCTCACCTCCATTGTTGCTATTTGAAGAACTTGCTCTCCCACTTGATTCCTCCAACCATTCTTGCTCATATTTGAGGATTTGAGAGAGGAGATCTAGATCTACACTTCCACCGATCCATTTCTTCTCTAAGTGAGGGAATCTCTTGGGATCTAGATCTTGGAGTCTTTGGTTTACTTTTCCCCTTGTTCTTCCTCTCCAATCTCATCCTAGCATTCGTTGCTTTGGTGGGATTTGAGTGTGAAGGACTTGAACACCTCCGGTGTTCTTGCTTTGCATCATTGCATAGTGTTGAGCTCTCCACCACGATTTGTTCGAGTGAGAGACCGTGAGCTTGTTACTCTTGGAGGGTGACCTCCTAGTTGGCTTGGTTGGTGTCCCGGTGATCTCTTCGTGGAAGATTGTGAAGGGGCCCGGGCTTCTCCTTCGTGGAGCTTGTGAAGTGGTTGTGGAGCTTGCCATCTCCGGAGCGGAGGAAAAGCTAACCATAAGGAAAGGGCCAGTATCCTTCGTGGGTGTGGTTCGGAGAATAGGGTGAGCCTTCGTGGCGCGGGGAATCCTTCGTGGGACCTCCACTCCTCCAAACGTGACGTACCTTGTTGCAAAGCAAGGGAACACGGGAATACATCCTCGTCTCCGCGTGCCTCGGTTATTTCTATACCCGAGCTCTCTTTCCTTGTGATAGCCATCGTGCTTGAAGTACATATATCTTGCTATCACTTGTGCTACATATATCTTGTGCTTATCTTGCTTAGCTCTAGTTGCTATTGTTACACTTAGTTGAGCTTAGCATATTTAGGGTTTGTGCTTGTAAACTAAATGATAGTTTAATTCCGCATTCTTACAAGACAAATCCGCAAGAGTTTGTAATTGCCTATTCACCCCCCCTCTAGGCAACATCTCGATCTTTCAGCATGAAACCGGATCGCAGAAGGTGGCTGTGAATGAGACTCGAGTGAGCGTAATTTACGGTATTCTTGCAGTCCACACATGGACAATACATGAAGCCACCATGTTTGTTTGCCTCCGCCACGACCATAAAATTATCCAGGCCCGCAGTGAACTCGTCAAACCGTCGGTCAATGTACATCCATTGCCGATTCATCTGCATGATATAATTAAGCTGATCAAAACCATTACAGAACATCACAATGTATATATACACATGCATTTTATCAATTGCAGATGAAAAGGATAAAGTTGTTAACCTCGATGAAGAAGAAAAAAGCAAGTTAAGTGTGGCTTGATTTGTGTAAACTCAAGTGGCAAATCCTCTTAAGCATTTCATCGAACACCTCTTGTGCATGTGAAGAAGAGAGGAAAGCAATACACCCCTCTTGTGAAGATAGTGAAAAAATGGCTAAGTGTGGCTCACACTTGGGCAGGGGCAAGGTTATATAGCCAGAGGGGGGCCTTTGGACCCGGTTTGTAATACAAACCGGGACTAAAGGGTTCCCCACGACTGACACGGCCTGCCGCGCCCTGCGGTGGACCCTTTAGTCCCGGTTTGTATTACAAACCGGGTCCAAAGGCCACTACAGAATAGGCGCCAGCGGGTGGGGTCGTCCTGGGCAGAAACGAACCGGGTCCAATAGGGGCATTGGACCCGGTTTGGTTCAGCAGTGGGACATTTGCTTGGGACCAAAGGCCTCTTCTCCACTAGTGCGTCACTGACATAGGCATCCCAAATGGGCCTGCCGAAGATGGTACCCGGGGTTTACTGGAAGCCCAATACCCGAAGAATAAGAAGATTCGGGAGCCCAAGATTTACTAAGGAAAGATAGAGTTGTAATAGGAAGTGTTGTTTGTGATCTGGCGGGATGAGTTAGAAACCGTCCCGGATTATGTAAACTTGTATAGTACGAATCCCTCGGCTCCACCTCATATATAAGGGGGAGTCGAGGGACAAAGAATCAATCGAATCATTGTCTGCAAACCCTAGTTTTCGTAGTCGTCGAGTACTTTTCGGCCGAAACCTTCGAGATCTACTTGCCCTCTACTTCTAACTAAACCCTAGCCTACAATCCATAGGCATTGACAAGTCAATACCTTGTCAATTGGCGCCGTCTGTGGGAATTAGAGGCGTAAGGAGCTGATCTCGATGGCACGCTCAAGATCTTCGACATCGTCAACCGCAAGCAACACAATGGATCGAGGTAAACAGATCGCTACTGGTCTTGTCGATTTTGTTCCTCACCCACCCTCCCGTTTGGATGCATATGCGTATCTGGCGGAGCCCATGGAGATGACGTTCGGAAGGTTCCACTTTCGCGTCGAGAAGGAAGGATCGTATCGTGTCGAGATTCCGATTTCGTCGGAATCATCAGTGGCCGATTCCGATTTTTCAAGCTATACATCGTCAAACGAATCAGGAGAAGAAGAAACCTCGGCGACACGCTACGTCAGCATCAGAGCAAGAGAGAAACTCGCCAAGATCTTCAACGACATGTCGTTTGAGTCATCTGCGGATTCATATATAAGCGATGGTTCAAGCAATGTCGACAGTTACGACTTCATCGACAAATCTTTGACAGTGGGCAAGGTCTTCATCAATCTCAACGACGATGTCACCAAACCCAACATAGATCTGAGTACAAAGTATCATCAGATTTACGCCATTGAAAATCAAGAAGAGACATCTGAGGCTTTCGACAGTTTGGGAAATCCATACGTCGATCCCTCCAATCTGCGACAAGGCTTGGGCAACAAATACGTCGGGCCCGAGCCGCGAGATAGAGTTCAACTTTCACAAGCAGCGTGGGACAGAGCTGCGAGAGCTATGAACGGCACAGAACCAATGGCTACCACAGCCACACCAGAAGAATTGCAAGCATATCAATATAGGCTCGCACGAGCTGCCAGGGAATTGGAAAAACAGACAGCTGAGTTGAACAGGAGAAAGGAGGCAGCTTCTGCATCCAGCAGGAGAAGGGCAGATCTAAGTCGACAATCTAGAACTACGGGTGATAGCCATCGGGAGGCGCGGAACAGAGCAAGGTCAAGACTGCAACACATACCCGAAGCGGAAAGAGAGCACTTGGTTCAAAACCTCGACATGTCCTTTATGTCGATAGATACAAGAGGAAACATCATCCCTAAGACACCAGAGGCTGGGTATATGGCGACACATGCTTTTATCCTTGCATCTAAACCACCTCCGGGTGACCCAAGGGAAACACTGTACAATATGGCGGTAGCAGGAGTTGGAGCTATGGGGACAGCGTTTATATCAACGCCTCCCGAAGGAGTGGCAAGGCAAAATAGTCCGCGACCCGCAGCAGCAACAGCGGCAGCACCTGAAGGGCCAAGTGGAGCAAGAGACACAGCAGCACAAGCAAGAGTCGACAGAGCGCGGCAAAGCAGAAGGGATCATCGGCAATCCCCAGAACTTAACGACGAAGATATGTGCGGCTTACCATGCTTCACGAGGAGAGTCCGAAAAACGCGAGTCCCCTCAGGATTCAAGTTACCCGATAATTTCAAGAAATTCGACGGCCTTCAAGATCCGGAGGATTGGCTAGTCGACTATCCGGAGACGGTGAAGGCGACGGGAGGAACTAGGGCAACAGCCATGCAAAGCATCCAGGTGCACCTGAGTGGTGCCGCACGATCATGGATAAAGAAACTCGCTCCAGGATCCATCGACAGCTGGGAAAGTTTCGAGGACGTGTTCGTCAAGAACTTCAGATCCACGTGCAAAAAACCCGCATCGTTAGAGGAGTTGAGAGCGTGTCGACAAAAGCCAGATGAGCCAATGAGAAAGTACATCCAGAGGTGGAATATCATCAAAAACTCGGCAGAAAACATATCTGACGAGAGAGCAATAGATGCGTTTGTCGCAGGAGTCAGGCGTGGAGACTTTGTCGAGGATTTGGGAAGGACCAATCCAAGGACAGTATCCGCGTTAATGGAGATAGCAAATAAATGGGCAGATGGAGAAGACGCTGTCCACAACAAACGACACAGGTCGCCAGAGGAGGACCGTGGTCGAAACTATCAACCGAGGCGAAGATTTCCTCGGACGTACTCGTAACTACGACGCCCCGGGACAAATTTCGGCAGGTTTCGGACAAATACAGGAGGCAACAGAGATGATCACCGGAGAAGCGGTGAACAGCGAGGTGATAATAGGGATGATTCACGCAACGAGGCAAAATAGTGGGCCGAGGTTTCCAAGACCTTTCGTGTCCCCCGAGGAAATGCTGAACGGACCGTGCCGGATGCACTTCTTCCTCGACAAAGAACGGGAAAAGACAGTCGGGGCACCTGCAGAAAGGCGTCGAAATTTTCAGGCAATGTTCAGATACGCAGAAAATGCTCACGCTCGAGCAGCACAGAGAAACCCTCGGGAGCCTAGGAGCGAGGTTCATCTCCCGCCACCTCCCGCGATTACAGAGGACAATCGACACCAGCTAAGAATAGCGGCAGCACCTGCACCACCACCCTATGTTGATCCTAATTCCAACGGAGCGGTGTTGATGATTCAAGGGAAGGCCGTCCAATAGAGCTCAAAAAGTAATCTCACGACAGTGTTTATGGCAGAGAAAATGCCTCCACCAACAGTTGAGTACCTTAATTGGTCGGGACAAGATATCGGCTTCACAATAGCAGATCATCCGCAGCAAGTTCCTCGACCAGGGCGGCCAAGACTTATTCTCGCCAAAGTTATCGCAGGATTTGATGTCTCTCGAGTGTTCATAGACGGCGGCAGCAGCTTGAACCTCATGTATGCAGATACATTGAGGAAGATGAACATATCATTAGCAAACTTGAAACCAACGAGACACAAGGTTCCACGGCATTACACCAGAGAAACCAAGTTATCCATTGGGAAAAATCAATCTCGATGTTCAATTTGGGACCCGAGAAAATTATAGAATCGAGAAGCTCGAATTTGAAGTCGTGGATTTTCCATCACAATACCACGCTCTGTTGGGACGACCAAAGCATATGCTAGATTTATGGCAGTACCACACTATACATACCTGTTGTGGAGGTTGCCCGGACCAAGAGGACCAATCACGGTCAAGGGAAGCTTTGCCTTAGCCGATAAGTGCGACAAGGATTTTCACGGGTTGGCGAAACTTTCGGGATGCAAGCCGAGTACTTGGCGTCAAAAAGCATGACTGATTACGACGTCTTGCCCGGTGTTGGAAGGCCAAATAAAGAATCAACTTTCAACACAGAGAAAAATTCTAAGGAGGTGCAGATTCACCCGACAGATCCAAAAAGACGACATCTATCGCAAACGATATGGATATCGCATAGGAAAGCGCGCTCGTCAAGTTCCTCCGTGAGAACTGGAAAATCTTTGCATGGTGTCCAGGTGACATGCCGGGAGTACCAGGGAACTTGCCGAGCACCACCTAAATTTGGATCCAACAATGAAACCAATCGAGACAACCTTTGCGGCGTTTTTGAACCAAACCGCAAAGCCATGCTTTCAGAAATAAATCGACTCGAAGAAGCTGGTTTTATCGGAGAAATATCTACGAAGCCACATGGGTAGCTAACCCGGTGATGGTGCCGAAGAAAAACACGACAGGTCCTTCGCATGTGCGTCGACTTCACGTGTCTCAATAAACATTGTCCTAAGGATCACTTTCCCCTCCCAAGGATCGATCAAATTATCGACTCCACGGCAGGTTGCGAACGTCTTTCCTTCTTGGATGCATACTCTGGTTATAACCAGATCAGATTAAAAGAAGATGATGAAGCCAAGACAGCGTTTATTACACCTTACGGCGTGTTTTGCTACAAAACAATGCCCTTTGGTCTAAAAAATGCGGGAGCAACATATCAGAGGATGATGCAGAAGTGTTTAGCAACACAGATCGGGAAAAACGTGCAAGTATACATCGATGATGTCGTCATAACATCAAAAAAGGGGACAACATTGATCGAGGATCTCAAAGAAACTTTTGACAACCTCGACAAATTCTGCCTCAAAGCGAACCCGACGAAGTGTTCTTTTGGCGTCCCAGCGGGAGAACTTACGGGGTTTCTAGTTTCGGCAAGAGGGATTGAAGCAAATCCCGACAAAATACAAGCCATAGTAACAATGAGAAAGCCAACAAAGTTGAAAGAAATACAGCAGCTAATCGGGCGAGTCGCAGCTTTGAGCAGGTTCGTCGCCGGGTTAGGAGAAAAAGCGTTACCATTTTATGCGCTGATAAAACAAGGAGATAAATTCCAGTGGAACGAAGAGGCCGACAGAGCTTTCGAGGATCTGAAGCGAAAAATCTCGACACCACCAATCCTGGTGGCTCCAAAGGAAAAGGAACCTCTCCTGCTGTATATTGCAGCCACGCCCCAAGTGGTTAGCACGGTATTAGTTGTCGAAAGAGAAGAAGAAGGGAAAATCCATGGAGTGCAGCGGCCAGTATACTTCGTGAGCGAAGTCTTGTCACCTTCAAAACAAAGGTACCCTCAGTACCAGAAGCTAGCATATGGAGTGTTCACGACAGCACGAAAATTGCGCCACTATTTTTCGGCACACCCGATCATAGTGGTCAATGAAGCTCCCTTGTCAAATATACTGAATAACCCAGAAGCTACGGGTCGTGTCTCCCTTTGGGGAATAGAACTTTCCCCTCGGGACATCACGTATGAAAAAAGAAAAGCAATAAAGTCGCAAATACTGCCAGACTTCATCGCAGAATGGATGGAGTTGCAAAATACAGGACCACCAGATTTATCGAGAACTTGGACCATGAACTTTGATGGGTCCAAGAGACTAGAAGGAGCTGGCGCAGAGTAGTACTCATATCACCTGAAGGCGACAAATTGAAGTACATCCTCCGGATGACGTTCCTTAACGCATCTAACAATGAAGCAGAATATGAGGCTCTCATACACGGGATGAAGATGGCGAAAGCATGCGGAGCAACTCGATTAAAAATCTTTGGCGACTCACAGTTGGTGGCTCAGCAAGTTATGAACCAATGTGATGCAATCAATGATAGCATGATGGCATACAAGGAGGTGTACAACGAGCTTGAAAAGTTATTCGATGGATGCGAAGTAAATCATATTAGCAGGTTGAGCAACGACGAAGCCGACGTTCTTGCAAACATCGGGTCACAGTGCCTTCCAATCCCGCCAGGTGTATTCTGGGAAGAGATAACAGAGAGATCCACTAAGCCAACAAAGTCAAAAAAGAAGGAGAAGAAACCCTCGGGGGCTGCCAAGGAAAAGCAAGAGGACGAAGAAGAGGATCAGGACTTGGTCATGGTGATACAGATACCGTGGATGCAGCCGTACATATCATACATCATGAGGAAAGAAATACCCGATGATCCAGTTGAAGCAAGGCGAGTAATTCGACGCTCCAAAGCTTTTACGGTGGTCAAGGGAGAATTGTATAAGCGAAGTATTTCAGGCGTTTTGCAAAGGTGCGTTACACCCGAAGAAGGAAGAATAATCCTGAAGGATGTACACGAAGGAATATGTGGCCACCACGCAAGTAGTCGAGCTATCGCAGCCAAGGTTTTTCGGGCAGGATTCTACTGGTTGACAGCAATCGAGGACGCCAAGGACATAGTAAGAACTTGCGACGCATGTCAAAGGTTCGCCGCAAAACCTCACTCTCCAGCAGCAGAGTTAGCACCAATACCATTGTCTTGGCCCTTTGCTCAATGGGGACTTGATATGGTGGGTAAGTTACACAAATCCTGGCCAGGAGGAAAGGAGTACATGCTAGTAGCTGTCGATAAGTTTACAAAGTGGATAGAAGCGAAGCCGATAAATTCACCAGATGGAGCATCCGCAGTAAAATTCGTAAAAGGCCTCGTCTTCAGATTTGGAGTGCCCCACAAAGCATCGTCACAGACAACGGCAGCAACTTCACATCCCATGAATTCAAAGATTATTGCGAAGAGGTGGGTATTAAGCTGAACTTTGCGTCAGTTGCACATCCTCAAACCAATGGGCAAGTCGAGAAAGCCAATGGCATCATCTGCAATGGTATCAAGAAGCGCTTATTAGGACCACTGGAAAAAGCTCGACATACATGGCCAGAAGAACTACCAAGCGTGTTGTGGAGCATCCGAACAACACCAAACACAAAGAACGCAGGAAACTCCGTTTTTCCTGGTTCATGGAGCAGAAGCAGTACTACCAATTGAGATAGAGCACAACTCTCCACGTGTCGCTGAATATGATGAAGAAACGTCGAGAAGAGTGCTAGAAGACGACGTCGACGCACTTGATGAAGCTCGAGATGAAGTATTATCTCGGGTAACCAAATATCAACAGGATTTGAAGAATTACCACAGTCGACGTTTGCGGCCAAGATCTTTTCAGGTGGGAGACCTAGTTCTTCGGCTCACGCAAAAAAGTCATGAAAAACTCGAGTCACCATGGCTTGGCCCTTACATTGTCACGGAAGTAATTGGAGGAGGAGCATACAGAATAAAGGACAAGAAGACAGGGGTGGAGGAGCCAAACCCCTGGAACGTGGCGCAACTTAGGCGTTTTTACGCCTAGAGTCAAAATATAGTCTTTATAAAGCTTCAATGTACTGAAACGCCCGCGAGTTTTCAGACGCACTCTTTTCCTTTTTCGGGGCACCGAGTGGGGCCGGAGAAGGTTTTTAATGAGGCGGGCTCGCGGTGCTGCAATATAATAAAGATAGTGACAATATAACTTTTCTTCTTTATCGACATGACCAAAGTCTTCGCTCCGACGAATTTCAATATAGTTCATCAACAAAAGGAAAAACTTGCCTTGGTATTCAAATACCTCGTGAGTCAACAAAAATACAAAATAGTACTCAATAAAAAGCTTGGGGGCTCATATTCGCCTTAAATATATAAATGCCTTGGTTCAAAACCTCGCAAGTATACAAATATAGTAAAGAGTCACCGAAACACTCGGGGGCTAAACAAACAGAGAAATATAATGATTGCTTTACAATATAGTCGTGGATTACAAAGAAAAATATCTACAAGAAGAAACTAACTAGTCTTGATTCAATATGTCATCAAGAGTAACCCTGTTTTCCTCAGGAGCAGCACCAAGAAAATCGGCATAATGGCCATCGGCAAAAAAGTCGGCATCCATCCGAAGTAGGTCCTCAATCATTTCTTCGGCTATAGGCGTAACCTTCGTGTTAATCCTGTCAACACCAACTCTCCGACGTTTTACTTTTTGGTGAACCTTCTCGACAACCTGGGTAAGGTCAAGCTTCGAGTGGCAGATTTGGAGCATGATAAGAGCAAATCTGGCGCCAGCTACTAGTTGAGCTTTGACAAAATCATGGATACTGCGAGCATCCTTGAACCTTTCCATCAATTCAGGAAGAGTTTTTGGTTGGACGTTCCGAGGAAACATGGAGTTGTAAACCATGGACAAGGTCTTGGTACAGAAGTCGAGGAAATCACGAGTTTGAGAGGCGCGATCTTGAAATCTGACAATTTGGCGGGTCCTTTCCGGGGTAGCCCAAAACAAAGAACCATGGTCCAAGGAGAGATTAACAAGGAGGGTTGTCCTAGCATTCACCCTCTCTTCCTCGGCAGCAGCATCAGTAAAGGCACCTATCAAAACAAAAAAAAAAAAAAAAAAAAAAAAAACAAACGGAAACCTTCAAAGAAACAATAGTATGCAGATAAAGGATATCAGCAGATGAAACAGGCATACCCGACATATCTGCACTGGCTTCATTCATTAATTCGAGCATGAAATTTTCTCGAATAATCGCCTTTTCAGCCTCGGAAGCAGCAATTTCCTTAGCAGCTACAGCCTCGCGAGCTTGTTGAAGAGCAATTTTTTCGGCTTCAGATGACTTACGAGATTGCTCCATCATCACAAGTGTTTGCTTCTTCGCATACTGAAGTTGTTGCCGAAGTTCATCCAGTTCTTGCGACAAGGTATCGTCGACAGGAGCGGTATCACCAAAAGCTTTCCTCGCGCGGGAAGAAGAAGGCGAAACATTGGAAGGAGCAGAAGATGGAGTATAGTTATCAAATATCAACTGAAAAATAAACAAGACAACATCAAATAACAAGCAAAGATAGAAGTCTTCATTAATCTCTTGGAATAATTACAAGGGCATTACAGTGGAGTTAAGAAAGTACGTGTCGCCAAATGACTACTTTGGCGACAGAAGCAAAAGAAACAGAAAGAAAAACAGAGGCATGCAACTAGACCTCCGGCCTCGAGGAGCTAGGAGTTGAAGCTGGCTTGATCCCCAGATACGCCAAGATCTTCTTCGTGTTGGGCTTGGCCGCCTTGATCAGCGACCTCCATCTTGACTGCTCTATCTGACTGGTGTCGCCAACCTTCATCCAATCAAGCGTCTGTTGGCTGTCAGCAACCAGGGCAACAGTACTCTCGACAGCAACCTTCATATTCTCCTGACGCATCTTCAATCCCAGGTCTTCCGAAGCATTAAACATCTTGGCGAGGTTAAGGAAAGTTGCGGGTTCTTCTTTCTTCGGGAAGAAATAAGGGAACAACGCTGACAATCCTGCATTAGCATTTGCCACGCCTTCACGAATTTCGCGCCCGTGAAACTCCAGAAGAAAGTGCGTCAAGGAGAGGATCGTTGACAGGATTATCCAGATCAAAATCCTGGTTTGTTTGGGCTGCCACACGAGACAAGACATCAGTCAACAACCAAGAAACAGGAAGTGCAGTAAAATAAAAGGGATTGATAATATTACTCAGAGTACGTCGACTTTGCGACTTCAAACGCTTGAGGATTCCTTCGTCACGAGAAGCTTGTGCAGCTTTGTGCTCATCCAAGGCAGCTGTCGCATCCTCAAGTTTCTTCTGCAGTTCCTCGACACCAGCAGCTTTCGCCTTAGCTTCATCAGCTTCGACCTTGGCTTTGCTAGCAGCGAGTTCGGCTTTCTTGCGAGCCGCCTCACTTTGCTCAAGTTTCTGAGCCAGTGCGTCGGCGCGTTCGTTAGCCTCTGCAAGTTTCTCTGTCGAGATATGGAAAAAGAGAGAAGAAAGATCAAAAAATCGCGGCAAGTAACAGGAGTGACAAATTAAGGAAAAACGACAAGTATGAAAGTCGTTACCTTCGGCTCTATTAGCATATTCACGGTACCCAATAAATTGGGAACCGATGCGGAGAAGATCCTTGATCATAGGCTGTTCAACGTGAACACAGTAAGAGAAACATCGGCATAAAAAAAAAAAAATAAAAAAAAAGATGTGAAGAAACAAAATAAAGAAAATATAGATGTCGACAAACTTACATCATCTAGGAGCGGGGGCGACGAACTGCCCAACTGAGGGGCAGGATCAACAATCTTTTCAACCCGTGCCCTTTTTGGTGAAGGGGCACGGGGGCTCGAAGGAGTAGATGTATCAACATTTTGTTGAGGAGGCGACGATTCCTCCCCTTCAACTGGTTTTTCTGAAATAACTAAAGTATGTGACGTGCTCGTTCGAGCAGCCACATCTAAAGTTGGTGTTTCTTCATCATCACTGTGACAAAATAGCGGCAGCATAAAAGCAAGGCAAGATAAAATTCTTCAAATAAAAAAGGAAAAGAGCAAGGAACCTACGAGCTGATGATACTCTCGATGTATGGATCATAAGCTGCTTTTCGAGGTGCAGGAGCAGTTTCTTCGGGTTTCGAGGTCCCGGAATCTTCGGCATTGCTCCTTTTCCTTTTGCTCTTCGGAGAAACAGCAGGAGGAGGAGATTGCGCTGATGTTGTATCTTCAGAGGCAGCATCCTTCTCAGTAGATCCCGCAGATTTTCGAGAATCTGCGGGTTCATTCACAAAAGAGGGGGTCTCCTGGTTGACATCATCGACAACGGCTCTTTCTTCGACCTCTCCATCCTCAGGAAGAGGAGGAAGGGAAGCCATAGTAGGATGATTCTACAAGGAAATAGTGACAAAAGAGAATAAGTGAGATACCACTGCAATAAGATACGAGGAACAGTTCAGAACAAGATAGAACTTCGAGAAGAGAAAATACCTCGGGAAAAGGATTGGAAGAACTGTATGGTTCCACTCGACAGGAGGAGGGAATAGGATCCTTCTTGCCTAATCGAGAAATTCTTCGAACCAATTTTTCCAAGTCCTTTACAGAAAGATCACTGGAGATTCTGTTGGCGTCATTTTCACCAGAATACGTCCAAAGGGGATTTTTGCGAGCCTGAAGAGGCTGCACTCTAATCCTAAGGAAGTAGGCAGTAATTTGAACACCAGATAGCTCTTTGCCTCGAGTGTTTTGAAGATGACGGATACGAGCCATGAGCGCCTCTGTCGCCTTTTTCTCTTCTTCAGAAGCTTCGGCATCCCAGGAACGGCGACGCTGAATCCTGGCACTTCCGTCAAAAGGAACTATGTTGTGCTCCACAGAATTGGCGCTTTCTTCGTGGATGTAGAGCCACTTTTTGCGCCATCCTTGGACAGAATCAGGAAACTTGACGTCGAAATAATCGACATCAGTCCGAACACAGATAACAACGCCACCTATGTTATAAGTGACGTTGTGGGAGCCATTACGGCGGAGGCAGAAAATGCGCTTCCACAGAGCCCAATTGGGAGGGATTCCGAGGAAGCATTCGCAAAGTGTGATAAAAATAGAAATGTGAAGGATGGAATTGGGAGTCAACTGGTGCAGTTGAATCCCATAAACGAAAAGAAGGCCGCGGAGGAAATCATGGATTGGGGTTGAAAGGCCGCGGATCAGGTGATCAACAAAACTAACCCGATACTCCATTGGAGGCTTGGGGTAGCTTTCTTCGCTAGGAAAGCGGATGGCGTCCTCCTTCGTCATGAGGCCGAGCCTCTTCAGCGTGTTGATGTCTTGATTGGAGATTTTGGATCTCTCCCACTCAAGATCCTCGGCGGCCATCTTGGATTCCGGCGTGCTGTGGCGAGTCAGACGCGTGCGCGGTGGCATCAACGGCAGTGGGCAGAGCAATGTATGTGCGAACGGAAGATTGGAGAGAGTTGGGCGCAGGGGAAGTTTTGCGAAGAGGAATGTGTAAGCGGCGCAAGCAAGGGGATGAACGGAGGTTGAAGAAGGGTTTATATAAGAATCGGGTGAAGCAGTGTGCCGTTGGATGAAGAAATCGTGTGGTGAGAATGGATCTTCTAGACACAAGGGCAAAACAGTATTTTTATTGAGATAGGCGTTACCGTACGTGCGCCAGGAAAAGCGGAGGACGTGTGTCCCCCACTTGCACGACGTGTCAACATGGTCGAAGCAATGGACCCACAGGGCAGAGAACTCACGACTATTCGAGAAGGATGAAGTAAATTTGATTAAGGGAAGTATGTCGACAAGAAAAATAAAAGAAAAGTGACGACAGAAAGAATTATTCAATACTTCGGGAGCCTTTGATCAAATACAAGTTTTTGCCCAAATGCTCGGGGGCTACTTCAGAAAAAAGTAAATTTTCGAGTATGACAAATATAGAAATTGCGGGAGCCTACAACCAAGCACAAGTCCTTGGCTGTAGCCTCGGGGGCTACTCCCATCGGGAGCGCTGTTCGCGCACCCGAGAGATAAAAAAAAAAAAAAAAAAGAGAGAAGAAGAAAGAGATCATATTGGGAAGTAATGAAAATATAGCGACAAGGTGGACTAAAATGTTGAGCCTACAACCAAGCACAAGTTCTTGGTTGTAGCCTCGGGGGCTACTCCCATCGGGAACGCTGTTCGCGTGCCCGATGAAATTAACAAAAATAGAAAAACAAGAGAGTATATTTCGAGTTATAATTAACTCTACATATACTCCCATCGGGAGAACAATATAAGTCATATATGACTCGATAAAATGTGCCATTCCAACAGCCGGAAAAGCACTCGACAATATATTCTCAGAACGCCGAAGTTGCGATCAATTTCTGAATGCCGCAAAATTTGCGAAGGTAAGACCCCAGATCCGTTCTGCTGGGCGTGGCATCGCCAAAGACTGCGCTCTGCTACTTTTATCCGTATCAACAGATACGAAGAAAAATCCTAACGGACGCGTTAGGTACCCGATAAATTTGACTGGGACTCGACAGAATGGTAAGACCTTAAGCGGCACCTGTCGACGTTTACACCAGTATCCCGAGATCATGTCCGGGGACGTGATTTTGAAGTAGGTTTTTGCGGATTGCCACTAGAGCAGTTAACTAGTACCTGATCCGTCAGATGAACTAGCCCCAATTACCAGTATCCCTGTACAATATAGAATTTTATGTGAAGAAATATAAAAGGTTAAAGCTTTCGAGTAAAAATAAACAATGGAGATTTTCCCTGACTCTACGATTCAAGCAAAATCTCGGGGGCTACTGACATAGGCATCCCAAATGGGCCTGCCGAAGATGGTACCCGGGGTTTACTGGAAGCCCAATACCCGAAGAATAAGAAGATTCGGGAGCCCAAGATTTACTAAGGAAAGATAGAGTTGTAATAGGAAGTGTTGTTTGTGATCTGGCGGGATGAGTTAGAAACCGTCCCGGATTATGTAAACTTGTATAGTACGAATCCCTCGGCTCCACCTCATATATAAGGGGGAGTCGAGGGACAAAGAATCAATCGAATCATTGTCTGCAAACCCTAGTTTTCGTAGTCGTCGAGTACTTTTCGGCCGAAACCTTCGAGATCTACTTGCCCTCTACTTCTAACTAAACCCTAGCCTACAATCCATAGGCATTGACAAGTCAATACCTTGTCAGTCACCGACATGCTACTCGAGCGTTTATAAAGTGACCCTACTTTTTTAAACAGTAGACGAAAAACACCCATCTTTAATAAATTAATAAAGCCACGAATGGCCATCGATCAACTAACAAGGTAGAAAAAACCAAACAAGAAACAAAACAAAACACGCTGCTTGAGAGTTTAGGCCTCGCCAGCTGCAACGAATGCTGATCGCCAGTGAAAGTAAAGACCAAAAGACGGAGAAGACGCCGTTGAATGGATCATGCCACCATCTATCAGAGCGAAAGCTTCCTATTTTCAAGGCCCCATCCATCTCCACTTCCGAAGAAGGTTCCTTCCCCCTCGCTCTATCTCGAAGAGCGCCGTACCGTTGGAAGTTGGAAATGCTCACCCTAGAGCACAAAATGGTACAAGACAAAGAGGTTGCAAGAGAGACCAGAAACACACGACCGCCCAAACGAAGCCGAGCCACATCGAGAGGAACACCACCGACTCTGCCAACCAACCACACCCAAGCCAATTGTAGACACTAGGCTTGTGAAGCGGTGCCTCCAGGGAGGAAACAAAGCCAAGACGTCGTCACCGCCTGATCAGGAAAGATCAAGGTTTTCACCTGGAGCTAGCGGACACAATGATACGACTCTCGATGACACCTCCAAGGAGGAAAACGACGCCATACCAATGCAAGACTATCGCTTGGGTACACTGAGTTCTGTCCGGAAGTCATACCGATGCGGCCACATGAGGTGATTAGGAGAAGCGAAGCACCTAGATATGGTCGAGGCAAGGCTCACAACCACATTCGACCCACGTCAGTCATCTCACCCTCCGCACGGTCAAGTAAACAATATAATTATCCTTAGACAAAGCATTGTTGTTTTCTCCCTAGTAGCAACAACACATCTACAATCTTAGAAGTTATTGTCACTCTTCCAGAAAACTAGAGGCATGAACTCACTATCGAGCATAAATACTCCCTCTTGAAGTCACAAGTACATACTTGACCAGAGCATTTACTAGCAATGGAGAGCATGCAAGATCAGAAATAACATATGACAAGTATATAGTTGATCTCAACATAGTATTTAATATTCATCGAATCCCAACAAACACAACATGTAGCATTACATAAGGATGATCTTGATCATGATAGGAAGCTCACAAGATCTAAATATGAGGCACAAATTGGAGAAGACAACCATCTAGCTACTGCTATCGACCCATAGTCCAGGGATGAACTACTCACGCATCACTTCGGAGGCGAGCATGGCGATTTAGAGGCCTCCGGTGATGATCTCCCTCTCCGGCAGGGTGCCAGGAAGAGCTTCAGAACCCTCCCGAGCTAGGGTCGGCGATGGCGGGCACGATGGAATTTTTCGTGGATGGAGGCTCGGGTATTTAGGGTTTTCCCGAGATCGTGAAAAAATAGGTGGAGGAGAGAGGCCGGTGTGGTGCCGGGGGGGGGGGGGGCAAACCACCCCTAGGCGCGGCCAGGGGGCATGCCTAGGGCATGTGAGGCCGCCTCCTGGCGCCTCTCCAGCTCTCCTCTGGACTCCGTCTTCGTTTCGGTAAGTTAGGAACTTTCCCTTTCGTTTCGTCCTATTCCGAGAATATTTCCTGTACAACTTTTCTGAAACACGAAAACAACAGAAAATAGGGAACTGGCACTGTGGCATCTTGTCAATAGGTTAGTTCCGGAAAATGTACAAAAGAGTCAAGAAGTGTAAACAAAACATGCACAAATTGGTGTAAAACGAGCATGGAGCATCAAATATTATAGATATGTTTGGGACGTATCAGCCGTGCATGGTCCAAACGACGCACGACAAAGCCCCTCAGAATGCACAATCATGTAATACACACATGGCAAAGCCACACGCAACACGACGAAATGAAGGAAATACACACAATAAAGGCACAAAACACGACAAAGGCTAGAGCACACACATCAAAGAAATAACCCACGACAACGCCCAAGACACGTGGTCGTGGGTTGCCTGCTCCTCACAGAGCAGTTATGACGGCCAGCCTTTGTCGTGTGTCTGTAACAGACACACAACAAAGAAAAAAGGGCCCTGTCGGCGACTTCGTTTCTGCACCCGACAAAAATTCCCGCGCAAACCAATTTTCCAGCGCAAACCTTCGTCACGTGCGAGGTCCAAACAAACAGCAAAGGAGCATTTTGTTGTGTGCTTTCTACACGCACACAGCAAAGACCCATTTTCCCACCTATTTTTCTTCCTGCCATTTTTTCCCGCTCTAATCTTTTCCACCATTTTCCCACTGTTTCAGCCCTCGGGTCACTATATAGTCGTGTCTCAAACCATCTTGTTCTCACCACCACCTAAGCTAGCTAGCTGTTCTCCTCCAACACAACTACCATTGAAGGCATCTCTCCTTTGCTACTGTCGAGATGTCTCCTCGTCGTCGCACCAACCATAACTCCATGGGCTTCGTCGGCGTCCGCTTCCGACCCGGGGGCCATTTCGCGGCGAAATCTCCGCAAGAGGAGTGCGTGTGTGGATCATCACATTCAATACCAAGGAGGAGGTTGCCCACGCATACGACGCCACACCGTGGTGGTTTGCCCGACCGCGCCACCACATGTACTTCTCAGAAGTCAGGTCTCTATCGGAAGCCAAGAGCCTCGCTCTGGAGCCGCAATTTGTCTCACGGGCGGATACGCGGTGCCACCGACAAGGGCAGTGGCGGATTGCCATCGCCGAAGCGGATGAACGGTTTATGTTGCAATGGCAGAGGGACCATCCCGAAGACGTGTCATACATGTGCTCATTCTGGCAGCAGAAGAAGGTGGAGAGGAGAGCGGCGAGGGTGACAAAGAGGCAGAGGAAGGCCACTATTCAAGTGGATGATGACAAAGGAGAGGTGTCGACACTCGACCCCAATGCCAACTAGTGGTTGGATATCATCTCAACTACCGCTTGAGAGGGCACTGACAACGATAAATATTGCGACTGAGATTACTATGTGTGTGTGCTAATTTCAGTGTCTAGCTCGGGTGTCTATCTACTGTGTGTCTAGCTCATCGTGTGCCGAATGAGTGTTCAGTTGGTGTGTGTCTAGTTATATTCAGTATCTACCTAGTGGGTGTGTGTGGGTCTATTTTTTTAAGTGTCTTGTTCATGTACGTGTGTGTCTAGTTCTATAAGTGCCTTGTTCGTATACGTGTGTGCGTTGGTAAGGAAGGAATGCCGTATAAATTCCCTTCTCATGTCACGGAAAACCCAATTTACATTTTTTGAGTGCTGAAACACGTTTTTTTGTGAAGCAGCTAGTAGGGGCACATTCGATAATACAGAGGGACCTCTGCGTATTGATAGAGGAAAATATATAGTACTACGCTTCACATGATCTGTTGCGTTCTGGGTAGACTCGCCGCTCCCTGCGGTGTCCTGTCGATTCCGCTAGAAATCGCCTAGTATTGAACTAAGCACCCACTTTACCTCGCTCTAGATTTATTGGGAAAATCATTTTTACAATTGTGGCATGGCATTTTATATGTGGTTTTATCACGGTCTCACTCGTTTCCAAGCCGGTGCCCCCGATACCGGTTCTGGCGGAATGTCATATCATGTGGGCCCTATTTTGAGCACAAATTTATAAAAAATTAGAAAAATATGAAACCTTTGCGAGGCGTCATTATATGTGACCTATAAGAGAGGAGAAAATCCTATCTTGGGATACGACTGTTCCTATAAAAAGTCTCCACAAAATGAGCTACCATCGACGGAGATATATGACTTCTAAGGCAAAAGAGCTAGATATTGCCATCCGAACATGCATATTTTGTTGGAACGAGCACATATTGGGCACACGTGTGTTCCTTGAGATGGAAGCAAAGTCGTATAAAGTGTTTCCCTTTCCGTGCCACGGAAAACCCATTTTCTATTTTCAGAGTGCTGAAACGCGTTTTTTTGTGAAGCAGCTGCTAGGAGTACATTCAAGAATTCAACGGAATGTGTGCACATTGATAGAGGATAACATATAGTACTACGGTTCACATGCCTTATGTGCGTGTTAGGTTTCTAGGTAGACATATCACTCCATGCAGTGTCCTGCCAATTTCGCTGGAAACCGTCTGGATTTGAACTAAGGGCCCACTTTAGCTCGCTCCGTATTTATTGGGAAAATCATTTTTAGAACCGCGACGTGATATTTTATCTGTGGTTTTCTGCCGGTCTCACGCGTTTCCAAGCTGGTGCCCCCGGTGCCGGTTCTGGTGGAACGCCATTTCATGTAGGCTCCATTTTGAGAACAATTAAATAAAACAAAAATCAGAATGAATGTGAAACCTTCACGAGATGTCATTATATGTGACCTAGAAGCGAGGAAAAAACTATGCTTGGGATATGAATGTTCCTCTAAAATAGTCTTCGGAAATGAGCTACCACCGATGGAGTTATATGGCTTCTAGGGCAAACGAGCTAGGTATTGCACTCCGGATAGAACGAGCTCATATTGGGCACGTGCAGGTTACGTGGATGTGATGAGCTGGACACTAGGTACTGAAGTTCGTAGCAACTCTATGTGATAGTGATTGTAAAACTACCCTATTCGTAAAAACTACTTGTAATAACTCTTCGTAATAGTAATAGTGAGCCTAGTCTATTTGTAAGAACTAGTGGATGATCTTGTATTGCATTATAATCTTTTTGCTTTTACTCATTGTTACTTTTATTAATATTCATCTATTTATGTCGTGTGTAATAATGAAAATACTCTTTTTGTCAATGTAGGTGATTGAAAATGCCATCAGCACGAGGAGGAGCAAAGGGGGTGGCAAAGAATGGCAGTTGCAAAATTTAGAAGTTGACGTGTCTTATGGAGAAGAATGATGCGGAAGCCTCGGGATCTGTTGCGAGAGGGCCATCTCAAGCTCTACAGGGACGACGCTGCTCTCTGGAGCGGTTGCTTTCCCGCCGAGTAAGGATGGCAATGGAGCGGGTTTGGACGGATATAGAAAAACCAGATCCATGCCCAAATCCATCAGCCTCGCTCTGCCCTGCCCACGAAAGTATCCGTGGGCATGGATGTCGCCCCAAATCCAAATCCGATGGATACCTGGATATCCATGGATATCCATGTCCATAAAATTTGAGTACCATTTGAGAAATATTTCACTTGCATTTCATCAATAATAAGCTAACATGAATATTTTGGCAGCATTTCGACATTATTTCAATAGCATTTCAACCGTAATTATGTCGACAAGAGGAATATCAAAGCAACAATATATCACATTACCGAGGAGGCGGAGCAATCAACGAAGATCCACAGTCAATGCGGCCCGCGGAAGCCCTACCAGCACAAGGCGGTTCGTGATTATTTAGAGTATAAAATCATTAAGGATTAAATTAAGGGTTTGGTGATTTGGGCCTCAAAAGGACAGCCAATCGTAGGTAAAATCGCATGTGTCGCTGACATGTGGGTCCCACATGTTAGTTGGATATCCATCGAATATCCATGGAGCAAAAGCTCTACCCGTGCCCGCTCCATGAATTATCGGATATCCGCCCCATGAAATCCATGGACACAACCAATCCTCCATACCCGTGCCCGGCGGGTCGAATATCCGTGGATACCCAGATCCGTGGATAAAATTGCCATCGTGACCGGCCGAGCAACGTCCCCTTGTCGATGGTTGGCGTGTTTGCCTGGGAGGCTCCTAGTCTTCTGCTCCCTTTGCACTCTTATAATTCAGGTCGGGAACCTCTCTCTCTCTCTCTCTCTCTCTCTCCATCCCTCCCCCCCCCCGTGAAAATTCGAAAAAAAACATTTAATTAATTATTCACAGCAAGTACTATAAAGGCGATCCTCTCCCCATCCTCTCCCTCGCGTCGCCCCTCCAGGCGACCGGGGGGGAAACCCTAGATCGGGCGCCGCCAGCTCCTCCCCCCAACCTCCCTCCCCTTCTCGTCGCCCCTGGAGGCGGCCGCCGGCAAGGCTGTGCGGCGCCGGTGATGGGGGCGGCGGGGAGCTCCTCTCTGGCCCCCACGCGCGGCTGCAGGGAGGAAGGCGGCCGGGTGGCGGGGATGGCCTTCGCGCGGGGACTCGTCGCTGGCTCTCCTCCCGTCTCTCCCCTCTTCGGCCCGGCCTCGCCGGTGCGTGGGTGTGGTGGCTGGTGGCCGGGCTGTGCGCCGCCAACCGTGCGAATTCCATGGATGCAAGGCGGCGGCCTTGGGCGCGGGGTGGGGCGTCGCCAGCCTGGCGGCGGGTGGTGGCGCCGGTGTTGCGTTCTGCGATCTTCGGCCGTGTGGACGGCGAAGGGGCGGCGGGTGCAGGCCTGGTGCGGAGGTCGCCCCATCGGGCCTCCGGCATCAGATCTGGACAGGTGCTATTCCTCCCTGCGGTGCTCCTCCCATCTCCCTGGCCTCGGACTCCCTCCGGTGGTGTGGTGAGGTTGGTCGGCGGTGGGCTCTCAACCGGGGGAAACCCTTGGCTGATGGCGGCGGCCACGAGGTCGACGACGCCGGCGACGGCGCCGTGCTCCTTCTTGAAGGCGACATCGAGGTTGTATCCCCTCCCTCCCCTGCTCTGCTTATCTCGGGCGAAAGCCCAAAACTTCGGTTTGGACGGCGGCGGCGCTCTGGCGTCGTTCCCTCGTTGGAGGCGCTGGTCGGAGATAGCGGATACGGGTGGACGAGCTCGGCGGCGGTTGGTAGGCAATGTCTGTGCCTGCTCCTGGCAGCTTGGTCTAGTGTGTTGTGGTGCGGGCTGCGGGTGGCGGTGATGTTCGTGGGTGGCGGTGCGGCGAGGCGAGTGCTTGAAGTCCTTCTCCCCGGCAGTGACCTCCGATATCCATGCGTGCTCAGGGAGAGCAGTCTACCTCTGACAGGTCCGGCGCCTCTCGATCCGGGGCGAGAAAGCAGGGAGCTTTCTGCGGAGGTAGAAACGGATGGTGCTTGGGTTTGTGCGTGGCCTCTGGAGGTTGACTAGGGCGTGAGCTCTCAATGGCGGTCCTCTTCACCAGCTTCGGTGCCTCTTCAGTCGGATCGCAAGGCTGGACAACGGACACGAAGCTCAAGCTGTGTTTCTTTTTCTTTCTTATATGCTTGTTGTTTTTCGTCTCCTGTTAGCTGTTCTTCAGCACCATGTAACAACTTGCCGGCAACGGCCTTATTAATTTAAGGCAGGGCTACGGCCTTCTCTTTAAAAAAAAGTACTATAAAGGCAGCGATGAAGGCTGGACTGTGGGCACGGCTACCATGTGCGTTGCATAAAGCAGTGGCTTTCTGGAAAGAACGCTTGCCCAATTTGCAAGATCGCCTTCTCAAAACCACGAGATCCCTTCGCCACATTACTATTTGTTCTGGTATAGTACTTGTATTCATTCATGTCTGAGAGATGTTTCATGTTTGTTCTTCCTACAACCCTCTGCTGCTCTGCATATAAACATTGTTGTTGCGAAAAACACAGGAGACCAACACACAACTCGTCAATTATACGTGACAACATACCATGTCACACAAGATAGCATATATAGGAGTTCATCAGTGATGCTCAGGTTCTAGCTAGCATATCATAAACATCATCAGAACAGTGACATTATATAGTGCTGGGTAACATTACATAAAAAAGAACGTCTTGTTCACTACTCTCACTTC
Organism: Lolium perenne; assembly: GCF_019359855.2. Taxonomy (NCBI): domain Eukaryota; kingdom Viridiplantae; phylum Streptophyta; class Magnoliopsida; order Poales; family Poaceae; genus Lolium; species Lolium perenne. Next base: position 236,310,978 of record NC_067244.2, on the reverse strand, counting down.
TCTCTACCCCATTCACTTGCTCTGCTTTTTCTCTCCCTCCATCACTTTCTCTTGCTTCTTCTCAGCCTCCTCCACTTGGCTTCCTGTAGAGGCTATCATAACAGCGACAGTTGCCACTGCCACAAGGTTAAATACTTTTTGTCCCGGAAAAATCTTTATCAACTCCCTGCAGGTAGGTCAAGAGGAGATTATATCAACTACTGTCAAACAGGAAAAGAATAAGAAATAATCCATATCTGCATATGTTCGGTACTGTACCACAAAACCTGATGCGGCAGCTTTAGGTTCTTGGATTGCTCCTGAAGATTCAACATGATCATTAGTTAACTCCTAGTAACAAAATAGTGAATTCTGATACAAAAAAACTGTGCCATACATACACAGATGCAGCCAATGCCCTATATATGCTTGGTTGCCAATTAAAACATGGAATACATGGAACTATGGAAGCAGGAAAGACTTTTCTGCTTGGGCTAGTCCCTAGCATGCTTAGGAAATAAATTATGGGTGTGTCGATCTATGTCTCAGTTGACTGGGATTTTTCTTAAGTATCAGTTACCTTAGAAACGTGCAACTGCAGTTTAAAGAAAAGTGCAACTCGGTCTAGTTGCACATTTCTAGCAGAAAAGTGCAATTGCACTTTTTTAACAAAAAAGTGCAACTCAAAGCACTTTTTTGTAAGTGACTTAGAATTAAGAAATTCTCAGTTTACTGAGACGTAGCAAAACCGATAAATTATTGAGTAGTATTATGAATTGCAGCAAGCATAAAATTTATGGTTCAAGATATAAAAACAGGAGCAATAAGTTAACCATATAATGTGTTTCCATTTGCTAATTAAAGGGGTGGTCAGTATAAGTCATCATCCAAAGATGATCGATCAACCAGGAAGATAGGGCTGCTTCGTGTAAAAATGCTACTTTGGGTAAGTAAACTTGTTGTTAGCTGTAAAAAAGGAAAAAAAAAGGAAATTTCGCTCCGGTTTCTAATATGGGGTACTAGAAAAACAAATCCACTAAAGAAGTCGTCTTAACACATGGATGTTTGCTGTTTGTATCGCAAAGAATTAGGATATTTGTACGGTGAAAGAAATAGCAGAAAATCGTGCAAGATAAAGAAATGTTAGTTTTTGGTACGCAAAGATACCTTATCGGTACTAAGCATGCGCCTTCTTGGCACAAGCAGGCGTCGCGCGTGACCCGCTGATGATGTGACCACCGCCTGGGTTCGCTGGAGCACGGAGCCATCGATCCTCGTCAAACCCTGTCGAAGAAGCGCCACCATCGTCGTATGCCTGTGAATACGTAAGGATTAGGGGAAGTCCGTCGCGAATCCCCACCGGCCGCCGGCCGCCGGCCGCTCCTCGTCAGTCGTCCCCTACCAACGCTATTGGGTTGCGATTGGTTAAGCTGAGAAACTTCGGTAGATTTTTGTGCCTACCTTGCGGATATGGGATTTAGGGTTAGGGTTGTTCGCTCGACTGCCTTCTGCCTCCGGATTCCACGATAGGGTGGCGACGTCGTGTTCTTTCCTTCTTATTATTGGAAGGTGCGGGGGAGCAGCTATATATACACCGACCTGGTCGGTCGGTGCAACGCACCGCACACCCGCGCAACTCGGGGCGGTTCAGTGGGCCGCGGCCCATCCCAACAGGTAAGCTTTTTTTTCCTTTTGCTGTTTTATCTTTTCTGTTTATATTTCCGTTTTTAAAATCTAACAACTTTTTTGGAAACACAAAATTATTTTTGAGATAGAATATTTCGTAAAATGTGAACATTTTAAAAACTGAACAAATTTTAGAATTTGAATAGTTTTAAATTTGAACAATTTTAAAATTTGAACATTTTTTAAAGTTGAACATTTTTAAAAATTGAACATTTTTAACTGAACAATTTCAAAGTTTGAACAATTTTAAAATTTGAACAGTTTCAAAGTTTGAACAATTTTCAAAATTTTAAATTTGAACGGTTTTCAGATTTGAACGATTTCCAAATTTGAATATTTTTGAATTTAAACATTTTCTCAATTTGAAATTTTTTTAAAAATTAAATTTTCGAATCTGAAAAAATATAACGAAAACCGAAAACAGAAAAAAGAAAAGAAAACAGAAAAAGAAACCAGAAAAGAAAAAAGAAAAAGCAAAAACGAACTGCACAGCCTAAATAGACCCAAATGGGCCCGGCCCATACCCGACCAGGGGGTGTGCGGTGGCCGGTAGCCACCGACCTGGTCGGTGTATAGGTTTTGCCAGGTGCGGGGCTGAGTTTCAACCCGACCCGCCCAATGCAAGACGAATGGAATGGAACAGCCGGGCGACCGAACACTAAAGAGGGTGTTTGGTAGGCTGCATGTCCCTTGGCTCGTATCGGGTCAGCAATTTTCAGTCCGTTTCTATGCCTAGGCCGAGCTGCGTTTTTTGCATCGCACGGTTTTTAAAGCACCCCGGGACAGGCCCTGGAGGAACGCCTGGAATGGCAGTTTCCCCGGGGCAGACCCTACCGAGATGAATCTGTGTCCCCGAGATGCAAACTTTGGCCCCACGATGCAAAAGGTGAGAACGTGCACGGAGCGAGTGTTTTCAGGAGCTTCTTTAATCTCTCTCCTTAATCCACTCCATGGCTTGGCTATGGAAGAGCTTCTCCATGCCGGCCACCCTACGGAGGAGCTCCGCCACGAACTCCACGACGGCCCTACCACAGCCACAACGAGGAGCTCTGCCATGGGCGCGGACTCGGCCACGAAGAAGCTCTGCCACGGCCACGGAGGAGCTCCACCATGGACACCTAAACTACATTGTGAAGTTCATAAAATCTTTGATCCTGATGATCTTGAATTCATCCTGATCAACACTTGATCCCTGCAAACACACACAAAGCAAACACAAGTTATGCCAAGTGGCATTGCCACTTGGCAGGTTAGCAAAGAAATAATGAACTAGAGAGGATATTATCAAGATCAGCCGAGCTGATCCACCAAATGGACCAAGTCCCAACAGGGAACCACACAGGCAGCTCACCAGGCTATGTGCATGCACAACAGCACACACAAGCCAGGGGAGTCACCAAAATGGTGCCAGGCTCAGCTGTCGACCAGGAGAGCAAAGAGAGGATGATATAAAACCTTTTTCCATCCAAACCCTAACCATTCCATCAACACAAGCTCCTGGGTAAGTTCACCAAGAACAGTAAGAACACTTAGAATAGGAAGAACAACAAACCACCAGAAACCATCCAGGGACAGTTTCACCAAGAACTGTCAACTGTGAGCAAGCACCAGATGGAGTAAAGCACCACAAGCTTGCAAGGAGGAGCAGGGCAAGCAAACCAAGCATCACAGAAGCAATCCTCTACACCAACACCCATTTCTAGGAGCTGGAGTGAGGTATACCCAGATAAACATGAGCAAACCATGGTTTTGCTCATAATTAAGCATGTGCATAAGTCACAGAAGCAAAGAGGGTAGAATACCCTATTTGTATCATCACTTGGCTACTAGCGATTTGGTGCAAGCAAATATGGGAGAGGCCAATAGGAAATCATCCAAGGGAACACTAGTTATGTCAAAATCAGTGGCACAACTAAGGAAATCCAGCAAGGGATGGATTCATAGCTAGCCTAGCCCAACTCACCTAGCACCTACAGCTAGTAATACCATCAGACAGATAGGCAACCTGTGCCTATTTTTATTTCAACAGTAAAGCTCACTGGAAATCCAACAAGGAACTGCCAGAGATGCATCCACAAAGCCACAGCAAGTCACAGAGAGGGGGAGCTACCCATGACAGCATCAAAGAGCTGTCAGGGCCACCTCAACCCACAACCAACACCTTAAGCCACCACATCATCACCCAATAGGGTTCAGTAGTAGGCTAGGGTACCCAACCAGTGGTTGGCATCCATCTAGCCTTATCAAATTCATTGAGATGATCATTACTGCAAGAAGTTCACATCATTTATCTAGTAAACAAGCACAAGCTACACAGATAAATGAATCACATAAGTCACCAGAAACTAGGACACTTGCAAATGATTTCAAGGATCACTGCAAGCACCAGCAGATGCTTGATAAAGCAAAACCTGCACTAGCACAAGGCATGGTGATACACAGTCACCACTCACCAGGATAAGCACCAGATAGACACAGACAGAAACACAACAGTTAATCATCAAGCAACTAATGATCATATGATCATCAGAGCTTGCTAGCACTTGTTACAGATTGCTATAGCCAAGCATAGCACCAGTAATTAGCCAGCTACTGAAGAAATACACCCAAGCCATAACTGAATAAACAGATACAGGATTAATGACTTTATAATTGTATCCAGAAGCACATCAAAGGCATGATGTACCACTGGATCAAGTTACACAAGGATAGCACACACAGGAGAAGCAAGAACAAGACAACAGCAGCAGTAACAATTAAATTAAGCACAACACTACAGCAAGCTCATGAGCAAGGGCTCATGGATTACAACCGCAACTGATAGAGAAGAACAGCTCAGCACAGAAGCTAGGAATCATGGCAGCAGCATACACAGAACAGCATCACAGCAGCAGCATACGCGCATTCATGGCTAGCACAGCAGTAATAGCGCAGCAGCGAGCCAAGCCATAGCACAGCACAGCAGAGCACATCGGCATGGCCAGCATCTCCATGAGGAGAAGCAGGCCAGTAACTAGAGCTAGGCACAGAGGAGAAAGAAGGAAGGAAGAAGACGGAGGCGCACTAACCTGGAGCAGCACCACGGCGTCACCGTGGTGGCACGGCGGCACGGCCTGGCGATGGCAGCGCCAAGCCATGGCCAAGCCAGGCGGTCGCCGAAGCGCGGGAGCTCCAGCGCAGGCACGGCGAGACACACGGCCGCGCCGCAGCACCTGGAACATCGGTGGCGACGAGATCGCCGCGAATCACCATGGCAGCGTCGCAGAGGCGATGGGGGCGAGAGATGGCAGCGAGGAAACACAGATCGGCGTGGACCGATCGGTGCGCCGTCGTGCGGCCGATCGAATGCGACCAATCTCGCCGGCGGGGATGGCCGGTGGCGGCCAGAGTAAATCGGCGAAGGCGGCGGCGACGCGGTAGTCGCCAGAGCTCTAGGGTTAGGGTTCGGACACGAGCGCGCGAGAGAGAGAGAGTGAGCGGGTTGGACCGGACCGGAGTGGGTCGGCCACACCTAACCCGTTGGGCCACCTGACAGGTGGGGCCCAAGGGTATTTCAGTCATTTCACAATTCATATAAATGCAGAAACTTTGAAATTAAATAAGAAATGTTTAGAAGCTTTAAAAAATAAATTAAAAATATGAAAATGGATCAGCATAAAATTCTCTATTTAAATAAAATACCAAACAGAATTTTTGAAGACAATTAAGAATAAGTCTTAATTTGATGATTTAAATAATGATTTAAATCACACATATTATTTTCAATAATGAAAATAAGTCCATAAATACAATTAGAGTTTAAAAACACCTTGACAACATTTCAAGGTTGTATTTTACCCTAAACAGAGTATCCCTAAATTGTTCTTAGTATTAACCTCTCACATAAAATAACAACGACATCGGAAGGGGGGAAACAAACCCTAAAACTGGAATCATGCATAATTGCTTCTTTAACCATTGCCCTTATCGGACAATGATGCTATTTTTCAGAGACAGAGGACAAGGGTCAGTCCACACCTTCCAACTGCAAAACTTTGCAGTGTTCAGGCAAGTTCATCACTTGCTCATGTCATTTGAGTATTTCTATCAAATTACTTGCAAAGTACTATGGTTATCACTATTGCATAAAAACCAAAACCACTACTTTCATAACTATGAATATGACTATGTGGTGGGCAATGGAACCATGGATTGTGTTGATATGGTGGAGGTTCCATTGCACGGGTTTATATCCATCTAGGATTAAACAACAAATGTCGCCAGTGATTCTTGTGCCATAATACCCGTGTTAACCATAAGATCCGGAGTGGGACGGAGTAGTCAAAAGTGTTTCCACCTCTCGTTCATCAACGGATGCGCTTACCGTAGCAGTTGTATCTGGCGGAACAACCGGAGGGTGGGGATCCCATTCTAATTCCCCACGGTAATTCTTTGCATACCGTAGCAGTTGTGTCTTGCGGAACAACCGGAGGGTGGGGATCCCATTCTAATTCCCCACGGTAATGCGGTCTACGATGGGTTGCAGCTACCGGTGTAGGAGTGTATGGTAGAGCCCAGCACTGTCGTCGTGGTCGGGGTCCACCTTGAAATCTATAGGAATAATGGGACCGACGTGGACCCAGGGTCGGGGCATGCAACAAAGGGTGGGTGTTCGAGGTAGCGGAGGAACATGATTGGCTAGACCTTATACCGGGCCTCACACCATAGGAAGTGTGAACGGGAGAGCTGCCCGGTTGGCACCAAGGTTAAGATCTCTTATGGGTAAAGCAACACACCTCTGCAGAGTGTAAAGAACTATGACCTGTCACTCCCTGTTCCGGGATAAGGAACTGCGAACGCGGCCGGAAAGGAGCTCCATGAAGTTCTAGTAAACCGGTGAAGGCTGACGGACATAACTCTTTGGAATAAAAGCAATCTCTTGAAGAAATGTTTACCAAAACCTGCATTGGTATTAGACTTTCTGGTCTAATATCGTAGCTAGTGCATTAAACACCTCTTATCTATAATGAACTTGTTGAGTACGCTCGTACTCATACCACTCTTAAATCCCATGCTTAGATTGTCTGAATCGTCTGGAGGAGGACTACGACAACAATGAAGGAGCCGAGATCATCGGCTATGAAGAACCAGACCTCTCTGGAGGTATCGAGGGCGTAGACTACCTCATCGTCTACGGAACCGGGGAGGCTTCCGGAGGAGATCCAGCCTAGAAACACCCAGTAGTAGTAGTAGCCGAGCAGCCCGAACTCCTAGTACTTAGCTACTCGAGGAAATAAATGTATAACTTAATGAGACTCTTATATTGTAAGCTAAGTTGGGTTCGCCTCGAACCCAGGAGTATTCCTCTTAGGACCCAAGAGGAGATCCAAGACGATATGTGTATGATATTTGTAATAATAAATGAATGAGTTATCGACCTGCTATGTTCTGTTGTACTACTCTGAGGGATGTAATATTTGCGGAATGGTACTTCCTGAATGTTATATCAACGACTGGCATACTACAACATGCAGTGGTATACAGGGTCACCACAGTTGGTATCAGAGCAAAAGCTTTGACCTTAGGTTGGAACCTAGTAAATGGGACCAAACGTTAGGAGTCAAATAAGGATTAGTAAAGAATTCTCTAAAAATATGGTGTATATTCAATTGAGAATACAACAATCATATCTTTTAGTGCGATAATTCTTTATTATCTCTATTAGGATGCATTATTACTAATCTTTTAATCTTTCTATTTCTACAGCCAACATGGCAAGTTCACGTCCCAGACGAAACGTGAAAGTGATGGATTCCACACTGAGTGAATACGAAGGAGGACTTGCAGATATTCTACGAGCCATGTTACTTGAATTTGGGTGTGATCCCCAGATCCAAGTAAAGAAATACATGTACTACGATGGTACTGTATTGGCCAAGTGTAGGGTAGGACTGCGACTTCCCGAATCTTTGGGAATGAGCAGGTGAAGCCAGAACTATCAACACAACCTACCATATAGCTGTTATGAGAGCCATCACAGATATTCGGGAGCATAAGACGAAAGAGCTTATGGGTTCCGAATTCACCCACATTCCTCATAATCAGGAGGAAGAAGATCCCATGCTTAACCACTACAAATATGCAAAACGCAAACCAATAGCAGCTGCAAAATACATGGACAATAGTCGCAACTTCATATCATTACTCTTTCAGTTGAACCATCATCTGACGGGAGCAATTGATACGATGCTAGAGGAGTTTACTGAACCCAAGGAGGAGATTAGGGGGAAAGAACCTATGGAGAATGTGGTGCACACACCAGTTTACTCAGCTGGTGACTACATTAGTATTGATCCTCTTGAGCGTGAACCTACACCTGTTACACCTGGGAACTACCTAGGTAGTTCCTATGGGGGATATGAGGGCGGAGAGGAATCCGGAAACAATCAGCGTTCCGAGACTCCTATAGAAAATTCCACGGGTTGGCGTTGGGGATCTGATACTGGAACTCATAGTACTTCAGTGTATTATGACGGAGAGATGAATGATGACGCCACAACCCAGAACCAGAGTTATCCTAGTAATGAAGGAGTTGATGGAGGGTATCCGACACAGGTTGAGTCGGGTACGAGTGTTGGAAACACCTATGGTGAAGCTACAGGGGAGTACACCCGATGGGTGGACTATGATGCACTTAATGATCAGTTTGTGAACACTGACTTCTCCCTAGGATCATCATCTGATTCGGATTACCAGCCGACGGGGAGACCTTATATTCCAGGGTCTATCAGGAGGACGACACGTTCGACCGGATGGAAGCCTGGGATGTACCGGGAGTGAAGATCGACTAGAGTCCACCAAGGGAGGCGAGGCTATAATACACAAGTACCACGTGTATTATAGTATGTAATATTTGTAGAAATTTGTACATATACTTTAATAAGTGAGTTTGCATACTCACATCGACTTGAGTATTGTAATAAGACCACTTAAGTATGTATATACATGGTATATGTTTTGTATGATTTGGATTTGCTTCTTGATTTCCATTGCGTGACTAGTTCTGTGCACAAAGTTGAGCTCAGAAAACTTGCGCATGGAGTAATTATGAGTATCATCTTGTGTTGCAGAACTAGGGGGTTATGTCGGGAGCGATAGGTGAGGAGACCGAAGCGCAGCGCATGGAGCGCGAAGCAAAACAAAAGGAAGAGGCTGAGGAAGCAGCCAGAAATCAATTTCCACCACCACCACCACCCATGACGCAACAGAATTTTGTCCAGTACATGCAATTGGTGGAGGAAAGACAACATGTAACGTTGGAGCAGCAGAATAAATTCTTCCAAGAGTTGCTGCAGCAGAACAGGGTAGAGAGACCCGAGAATCCGGGAGTCACCTTAGCAGACTTCCAGAACACCAAGCCTATATCTTTCGCATACGCGCCCGAGCCTATGGACGCGGAAGATTGGCTTATGGATACTGAGCGAAAGCTCAATACTGTTGGATGTAACGACCAAGAGAAGGTCCGTTATGCTACCCACCTGCTGTGTGGACCCGCCGCATCATGGTGGGATAACATAGTAGCCGTTTACCCGGCCGGAAAAGTATTCACATGGGAGGAGTTTGCAAGGAAGTTCAGGGAATCCAATGTCCCTGAAAGTATTGTGGAACTGAAGTGTCGAGAGTTTGAAAGTCTCGAGCAGAAGGACAAGGCAATCCTGACTTATGTCAGGGAATTCTCAAAGCTGTCCCGGTATGCGGTTGAAGAAGTCAACACCGAGGACAAGAAAAAGAAGAGGTTTCTGAGGGGGTTAAGTCCCCAGTTCAAAGTACAGCTTCGTATGATGAGAGCAACGGAGTTCCAAGAGTTGGTGGATGCAGCCATCACTCTGGAAGATGATTTTAAGCAACTGCAAGAGGAAAAGAGGAAAAGGGCCAAGTTTGAGCCTAAGAGGTTTGTTAGTAACAAGCCTAATACCAGCTTGAGTTTCAAGCCCAGATACAACAACAACAACAACAACAGCAACTACTACGGCAGTAGGAAGAACCAAGCATTCCAGTCTGCAAATCAAATAGTTTGCAGAAGCTGTGGATTCACATGGCATTTTGCCAAGGATTGCAAGAAGCCAAAGATCATATGCTTTGGTTGTCGCCAGGAGGGGCACATGCTGAAGGACTGCCCCAAGAGAAACACCGGAGGAGGTCAGTCTGGAGGAGGTGGAAGCCGAGGATGAAACACCGGAGGAAACTGGAAGAATAAGAAGCCCTTCGGCAAGCTGAACTGCACTAGTCTGGAGGAGGTGGTCAACTCCGATCAGGCGGTGATATGTACGCTCCAGATACTCACTCATCCTGGCAAAGTACTTTTTGATACTTGTGCAACTACATCATTCATTTCTCAACAATTCATCATCAAACATGGGATTAGTTGCACTAAGTTAGATACACCCATAACCATACTTTCTGCGGGGGGAACGATAGTAGTAACCCATACCAAACAAAAACAAGTCATCATGATCAATAAGTGCGTGTTTGACGCGGACCTGTTCATTTTACCGATGAAGGACATTGATGTCATTCTTGGTATGAACTGGTTAGAAGCTAATGGAGCATTGATCGACTGTGTGAACAAGACGGTATCTTTGAAAAGCCCCGATGGAAGTAGAATGATCTACCAAGGCGACAAACATACACAGATTGAAGTTGAGCTACAGCTGAACAGCATGAAGGAGGTGAAGTTAGAGGATATACCTGTAGTGAATGAATTTCAGGATGTGTTTCCTGCGGAATTACCTGGTATGCCACCAGATAGGGAGATAGAATTCACTATCGACCTAATTCCAGGAACAGCTCCGATTGCTAAGGCACCATATAAGATGGGGCCCAAGGAGTTGAAAGAACTTAAGGAGCAGCTGGATGACTTGGAACAGAAAGGATTCATACAAGAAAGTGTTTCACCATGGGGATCACCTGTGATCTTCGTGGATAAAAGAGATGGAGGAAGAAGGATGTGCGGAGACTACAGGAATCTGAACAACGTCACAATCAAGAATAAGTATCCACTTCCAAGAATACAAGATCTATTCGATCAAGTTAGAGGCGCGGGACTCTTTTCCAAAATTGATCTAAGATCCGGTTATCACCAGATAAAGCTAAAAAAGGAAGACGTTCCGAAAACTGCCTTTGTTTCAAGGTATGGACATCATGAATACCTTGTAGTGCCTTTTGGATTAACCAATGCCCCAGCAATTTTCATGAATCTCATGAATAAGATTTTCATGCCATATCTAGACAAGTTTGTCATCGTATTCATTGATGATATCTTGATCTATTCCAAGAACAAGGCCGAACATGCTGAACATTTAAGGTTAGTGTTGCAAACACTAAGAGAACATCAACTCTATGCCAAGTTTAGTAAGTGTGAATTTTGGCTAGATCAAGTGGAATTTCTTAGTCATGTCATTAGTAAAGAGGGAATCGCTATTAACCCGAGCAAGGTAGCAGCAGTTCTAGAATGGGAAGCACCCAAGACCGTCAAGGAAATCCGAGGATTTCTAGGAATGGCAGGATACTATCGGAGATTCATTGAAGGATTCTCCAAAATAGCAGGACCAATGACGAAACTGTTAAGAAAGAACACACCATTCGTGTGGTCAGAAGAGTGTGAGAAGAGTTTTCAAACTCTGAAGGAGAAACTCACCACGGCACCGGTGTTAGCAGTTCCTGAAGTTGGCAAGGATTACACCGTGTACTGTGACGCATCCAAGCATGGATTGGGTTGCGTACTCATGCAAGATCGGAAAGTGATATCTTATGGATCGAGGCAACTCAGACCTCATGAAGTGAATTATCCAACACATGATTTGGAATTAGCAGTAGTCGTATTTGCACTCAAAACTTGGAGACATTTTCTCTATGGAGCCAAGTGTGAGCTCTATACAGATCATAAGAGTCTCAAATATTTCTTCACTCAAAAGGAACTCAACATGCGGCAGAAAAGATGGCTAGAATTGATCAAGGATTATGATTTGACTATCAATTACACTCCAAGGAAGGCCAATGTTGTCGCAGACGCCTTGAGTAGGAAGAGCACCGGAGGAGTGGAACAAGAAATATCACCGGAGTTGAGGAAAGAAATAAGTCAAGCCCAAATACAACTTTGGGAGAAGGAAGCTCATGAAGGACTATCGGCTTTACAAGTAGCCGATGAGCTAAATGTCAACCTAAAGAATGAGATAATGATGGGTCAGCTGGACGATCCATTCATTGTGGAGGAGATGAGAAGAATAGATGAAGGAAGACCATCAGAATTTCACCGCGGAGAATCTGGATCATTATGGTTCCAGAAGAGAATTTGTGTTCCGGATATTGCTGAACTCAAGGAAATAATACTCCGGGAAGCCCATCAAACACCATACTCCATTCATCCAGGTAGTACAAAGATGTACATGGACCTAAAGGAGTTATTCTGGTGGAATAATATGAAGAGAGAGATAGCACAATATGTGGCGGAATGCCATACCTGCCAGAGAGTGAAGGCTGAACACCAGAGTCCGGCAGGAAAGTTACAACCTTTACCCATTCCAGAATGGAAATGGGAGGAGATAGGAATGGATTTCATCACCGGACTACCCATGACCAACAAAAAGAAGGACATGATATGGGTAATCGTGGACCGGTTGACGAAAAGTGCACACTTCTTAGCGGTAAATCAGCAGGATAAAGGAGAGAAACTCATCGATCTTTACATCAAAGAGATCGTGAGTAAGCATGGAGTGCCCAAGAAGATCGTGTCGGATCGAGGATCTGTGTTTACGTCAGCATTTTGGAAGCAACTACATGAAGCTTTAGGATCCAAGTTGGACTATAGTACCGCCTATCATCCCCAGACAGGTGGACAAACCGAGAGAACTAACCAGATCTTAGAGGATATGCTTAGGGCTTGTGCCCTAGATTTCAGAGGATCATGGGAGGAGCACTTACCACTAGCAGAGTTTTCATACAACAACAGCTATCAAAGTAGCCTCAAGATGGCACCGTTTGAAGCTCTGTATGGAAGAAAGTGTAGATCACCGATATGTTGGTATGAAGCCGGAGCAAGCAAAGAGTTCAAACCTGATTATGTCAAGGAAAAACAACAAATCATTGACATTATCAGAGATAGGCTCAAGATAGCCCAGAGCCGACAAAAGAGTTATGCCGATCAAAAGAGGAGAACATGGGAGCCACGAGTTGGAGACATGGTATACCTTAAGGTGAGCCCGATGAAAGGACTTCAGAGGTTTGGAGTGAAAGGAAAGCTAAGCCCTAGGTACATCGGACCTTTCAAGATTTTGAGTCAAAACCGAGGGTTAGCCTTCGAATTGGAACTACCGGGAAGGTTATCTCAGGTTCACAACGTGTTTCATGTGTCGCAACTCAGAAAATGCTTGAAGACCCCAGATGAACCAGTATCACATGAAGAGCTTGAGTTACAACCAGATTTGACATACATCGAGAAGCCAGCAAAGATTCTCGAGGAAAACTGGAAACAACTCAGGAATCGAGCGATAAAATACTGCAAGATACAATGGAAGCACCATCCCGAGAGGGAAGCCACCTGGGAAAAGGAGGAAGACCTGAGGAAAACATACCCTGAACTTTTCAGGTATTACAACCACAACTTCGGGACGAAGTTTTCTTTAAGGGGGAAAGGCTGTAATATCCCAGGTTTAGAGACAATCGAGGGGTAGATTTTAGAAAGGGATGTGCATTGCATTGTAAATTACGGGGAAATTTCGCGCTTTAAAACAAAACTGCATCGAAGGGGGACAGGTTTCTCTCTCGACACCTTACAGGGTTAGGGTTTCGAGAGTACGATGAACTTGTTCCTACTTATCTAAATTAGGGTTTTGAGAAGAGAGAAGTGATATTACATTGAAATCTTAAGTTGCATGATTGAATTATAAGTGAAGTTGTTTGAATGAATTCAAACCAAATTTGAATTTGAATTTCAAATTCAAACATCAAATGATTATCAAATAATTCAAACTAGAGATAATTTAACACACAATTATCATTAAGCAAGAACATAAATAATACAACAATTACATTGAGCTCAATAAGGAAAACTTGAGCTTTATTGATCATCACACACATAATACATTGTCTTTACAATATCCAGATTTGAATTATGGAATTACAACAAATTACAAGAATTGAATAAATAGAAAAAGAAAAAGGGAAATTACAAGTTATCTAAATGACCTAAACTACATTGTGAAGTTCATAAAATCTTTGATCCTGATGATCTTGAATTCATCCTGATCAACACTTGATCCCTGCAAACACACACAAAGCAAACACAAGTTATGCCAAGTGGCATTGCCACTTGGCAGGTTAGCAAAGAAATAATGAACTAGAGAGGATATTATCAAGATCAGCCGAGCTGATCCACCAAATGGACCAAGTCCCAACAGGGAACCACACAGGCAGCTCACCAGGCTATGTGCATGCACAACAGCACACACAAGCCAGGGGAGTCACCAAAATGGTGCCAGGCTCAGCTGTCGACCAGGAGAGCAAAGAGAGGATGATATAAAACCTTTTTCCATCCAAACCCTAACCATTCCATCGACACAAGCTCCTGGGTAAGTTCACCAAGAACAGCAAGAACACTTAGAACAGGAAGAACAACAAACCACCAGAAACCATCCAGGGACAGTTTCACCAAGAACTGTCAACTGTGAGCAAGCACCAGATGGAGTAAAGCACCACAAGCTTGCAAGGAGGAGCAGGGCAAGCAAACCAAGCATCACAGAAGCAATCCTCTACACCAACACCCATTTCTAGGAGCTGGAGTGAGGTATACCCAGATAAACATGAGCAAACCATGGTTTTGCTCATAATTAAGCATGTGCATAAGTCACAGAAGCAAAGAGGATAGAATACCCTATTTGTATCATCACTTGGCTACTAGCCATTTGGTGCAAGCAAATATGGGAGAGGCCAATAGGAAATCATCCAAGGGAACACTAGTTATGTCAAAATCAGTGGCACAACTAAGGAAATCCAGCAATGGATGGATTCATAGCTAGCCTAGCCCAACTCACCTAGCACCTACAGCTAGTAATACCATCAGACAGATAGGCAACCTGTGCCTATTTTTATTTCAACAGTAAAGCTCACTGGAAATCCAACAAGGAACTGCCAGAGATGCATCCACAAAGCCACAGCAAGTCACAGAGAGGGGGAGCTACCCATGACAGCATCAAAGAGCTGTCAGGGCCACCTCAACCCACAGCCAACACCTTAAGCCACCACATCATCACCCAATAGGGTTCAGTAGTAGGCTAGGGTACCCAACCAGTGGTTGGCATCCATCTAGCCTTATCAAATTCATTGAGATGATCATTACTGCAAGCAGTTCACATCATTTATCTAGTAAACAAGCACAAGCTACACAGATAAATGAATCACATAAGTCACCAGAAACTAGGACACTTGCAAATGATTTCAAGGATCACTGCAAGCACCAGCAGATGCTTGATAAAGCAAAACCTGCACTAGCACAAGGCATGGTGATACACAGTCACCAGGATAAGCACCAGATAGACACAGACAGAAACACAACAGTTAATCATCAAGCAACTGATGATCATATGATCATCAGAGCTTGCTAGCACTTGTTACAGATTGCTATAGCCAAGCATAGCACCAGTAATTAGCCAGCTACTGAAGAAATACACCCAAGCCATAACTGAATAAACAGATACAGGATTAATGACTTTATAATTGTATCCAGAAGCACATCAAAGGCATGATGTACCACTGGATCAAGTTACACAAGGATAGCACACAGCACTCATCACTGGATAGTGCTGTTAAGCCAATAACAATGCTCAATTAGGCATGTTCATGAAATTAAGCACAAGATATAGCACACCAGGGCACTGGCACTTGCCAAAGGCAAGGATCATGCATCATGATCAAGCCAGAGGAAAGTAATTGCACCCACAGGAGAAGCAAGAACAAGACAGCAGCAGCAGTAACAATTAAATTAAGCACAACACTACAGCAAGCTCATAAGCAAGGGCTCATGAATTACAACAGCAACTGATAGAGAAGAACAGCTCAGCACAGAAGCTAGGAATCATGGCAGCAGCATACACAGAACAGCATCACAGCAGCAGCATACGCGCATCCATGGCTAGCACAGCAGTAATAGCGCAGCAGCGAGCCAGGCCATAGCACAGCACAGCAGAGCACATCGGCATGGCCAGCATCTCCATGAGGAGAAGCAGGCCAGTAACTAGAGCTAGGCACAGAGGAGAAAGAAGGAAGGAAGAAGACGGAGGCGCACTAACCTGGAGCAGCACCACGGCGTCACCGTGGCGGCACGGCGGCACAGCCTGGCGATGGCAGCGCCAAGCCATGGCCAAGCCAGGCGGTCGCCGAAGCGCGGGAGCTCCAGCGCAGGCACGGCGAGACACACGGCCGCGCCGCAGCACCTGGAACATCGGTGGCGACGAGATCGCCGCGAATCACCATGGCAGCGTCGCAGAGGCGATGGGGGCGAGAGATGGCAGCGAGGAAACACAGATCGGCGCGGACCGATCGGTGCGCCGTCGTGCGGCCAATCGAATGCGACCAATCTCGCCGGCGGGGATGGCCGGTGGCGGCCAGAGTAAATCGGCGAAGGCGGCGGCGACGCGGGAGTCGCCAGAGCTCTAGGGTTAGGGTTCGGACACGAGCGCGAGAGAGAGAGAGTGAGCGGGTTGGACCGGACCGGAGTGGGTCGGCCACACCTAACCCGTTGGGCCACCTGACAGGTGGGGCCCAAGGGTATTTCAGTCATTTCACAATTCATATAAATGCAGAAACTTTGAAATTAAATAAGAAATGTTTAGAAGCTTTAAAAAATAAATTAAAAATATGAAAATGGATCAGCATAAAATTCTCTATTTAAATAAAATACCAAACAGAATTTTTGAAGACAATTAAGAATAAGTCTTAATTTGATGATTTAAATAATGATTTAAATCACACATATTATTTTCAATAATGAAAATAAGTCCATAAATACAATTAGAGTTTAAAAACACCTTGACAACATTTCAAGGTTGTATTTTACCCTAAACAGAGTATCCCTAAATTGTTCTTAGTATTAACCTCTCACATAAAATAACAACGACATCGGAAGGGGGGAAACAAACCCTAAAACTGGAATCATGCATAATTGCTTCTTTAACCATTGCCCTTATCGGACAATGATGCTATTTTTCAGAGACAGAGGACAAGGGTCAGTCCACACCTTCCAACTGCAAAACTTTGCAGTGTTCAGGCAAGTTCATCACTTGCTCATGTCATTTGAGTATTTCTATCAAATTACTTGCAAAGTACTATGGTTATCACTATTGCATAAAAACCAAAACCACTACTTTCATAACTATGAATATGACTATGTGGTGGGCAATGGAACCATGGATTGTGTTGATATGGTGGAGGTTCCATTGCATGGGTTTATATCCATCTAGGATTAAACAACAAATGTCGCCAGTGATTCTTGTGCTGTAATACCCGTGTTAACCATAAGATCCGGAGTGGGACGGAGTAGTCAAAAGTGTTTCCACCTCTCGTTCATCAACGGATGCGCTTACCGTAGCAGTTGTATCTGGCGGAACAACCGGAGGGTGGGGATCCCATTCTAATTCCCCACGGTAATGCTTTGCATACCGTAGCAGTTGTGTCTTGCGGAACAACCGGAGGGTGGGGATCCCATTCTAATTCCCCACGGTAATGCGGTCTACGATGGGTTGCAGCTACCAGCGTAGGAGTGTATGGTAGAGCCCAACACTGTCGTCGTGGTCGGGGTCCACCTTGAAATCTACAGGAATAATGGGACCGACGTGGACCCAGGGTCGGGGCATGCAACAAAGGGTGGGTGTTCGAGGTAGCGAAGGAACATGATTGGCTAGACCTTATACCGGGCCTCACACCATAGGAAGTGTGAACGGGAGAGCTGCCCGGTTGGCACCAAGGTTAAGATCTCTTATGGGTAAAGCAACACACCTCTGCAGAGTGTAAAGAACTGTGACCTGTCACTCCCTGTTCCGGGATAAGGAACTGCGAACGCGGCCGGAAAGGAGCTCCATGAAGTTCTAGTAAACCGGTGAAGGCTGACGGACATAGCTCTTTGGAATAAAAGCAATCTCTTGAAGAAATGTTTACCAAAACCTGCATTGGTATTAGACTTTCTGGTCTAATATCGTAGCTAGTGCATTAAACACCTCTTATCTATAATGAACTTGTTGAGTACGCTCGTACTCATACCACTCTTAAATCCCATGCTTAGATTGTCTGAATCGTCTGGAGGAGGACTACGACAACAATGAAGGAGCCGAGATCATCGGCTATGAAGAACCAGACCTCTCTGGAGGTATCGAGGGCGTAGACTACCTCATCGTCTACGGAACCGGGGAGGCTTCCGGAGGAGATCCAGCCTAGAAACACCCAGTAGTAGTAGTAGCCGAGCAGCCCGAACTCCTAGTACTTAGCTACTCGAGGAAATAAATGTATAACTTAATGAGACTCTTATATTGTAAGCTAAGTTGGGTTCGCCTCGAACCCAGGAGTATTCCTCTTAGGACCCAAGAGGAGATCCAAGACGATATGTGTATGATATTTGTAATAATAAATAAATGAGTTATGGACCTGCTATGTTCTGTTGTACTACTCTGAGGGATGTAATATTTGCGGAATGGTACTTCGTGAATGTTATATCAACGACTGGCATACTACAACATGCAGTGGTATGCAGGGTCACCACAAGTGTTTAGAGTTATGGTTATCGTGCCGGTTCTACTAGTACGAGAAGGATGGTTTTTAGGAGAGGAATCCGGAGCTAGTGGTGAGTAGAGGAGTGATAAAATGAGTACGATAAGGATGACTAAGGTGTATGCGGAAGAAGAGAATACGAGGAACAAGACGAAGGAGGGAGCTGGTGGGTGCAACTGGAACTAAATGTGGTTTTGTTGCGCCATCTAACAAAACTGTCGGCGAGATAGTGGAGCCACCAAACAGAAGTAACCTTTATTCACGCTTGGTGGGTGCAACCGGGATTAAAGGTGGACAAAACTGTCGGTGGGATAATATCAAATCAGGGTCCCCGTCGGCACGTGGGTGGACGCACTCCTTCGCGAGATAAAGCATGTAGCGCACGACGCTCTATCGGAGAAACAAGACGAAGGAGGAAGCGGTGCAACTGCTATAAAAGGAGCATCTCTAATAGCAAGAAGCTCAACAAGTCAGCCAAAAAGGTAGGGAGAAAAGGGTTGGAAAATCTTCCGTGCGCATCTCCATTCTTGGTCTACTCCTGTATCAGCAGTCTCTTCCCTCTCATGCAAACTCCTTCTATGGTACGTCACAAGCTCTTTGTTCAAAATGGCATACTATTCACAAACTAACAATATTTTCTAAAATGACAAAGTAGTGAAGTTAGTGCCAATCATCTTTCACTTTCTCTTTGTTGAAATCAATGTTCCCAAGCATGCTCATCTAGTGTTAATACATTACATACATTTACATTATTACATCAAAAGAAATTGATTGCTATTTTGAGATACAGATGTGTGCCATGAACCTTCTTTGCATATGTCTCTTGCTTATGATCGCGTCGGTCGTAACCATGGAACAACTTCATCATTTAGCCGGATGCTTAGGTCAGTATTCACTATGAAGGTCAAAATTTCATCGAACTTATTATAATCTTCTGATATTTATGTATTACCCTCCACTTTTACGATGTTTCTTTTTCATGAAAGAACTATGTGGCGTTTTGGCTTATCGTACGATGTATTCATTTGCTTATTTTCTTTTTATCTTTGTTTGGTAGAGATGCAATTCACACAGAAAATCTGAGTCACATCATTGCTAGGATGATGCTCTACAACATTTGGCTAGCAAGAGATGATGCAAGAGAGACGAAAATTCTTGTTGATCCGAAGATGGTAATGATGCGAACTACAATGAATGAATGTTACAATAGTCAAAACCTGCTGTTGCAAAACCATTAGGGCACTGGTTAAATTCTGATTTAATTAGATTGGGTGATCGTAAACATGGATGGAGCTATTCGCACCGTTGGGAGAATTGGATGGAGATGTATGGTTATCCGAGGCCACCATGGTGTCTTCGGGAGTGGAGCAAGCCGTTTTCCCCCACCCGATTGATGGTGAGTGCGCTGAGCTCCTGGATTGCCGTGTACGTCTCTGCCTTGCATTGGACGAGAATGTGCAGGAAGCAGGGGCAGAGCCAACCGGAAAATTCTGTGGGGTTAGAGCTCCTAAATAGCTGGGTTCCGTACTGAAATATGGATAAATAGAAGCGGGTTTTCAGCTGTGAGGTCAGCTGACCCCACAGCTAAGTGGTTTGGCAGATGGATAGCATGGGAGTGGCTAGCAAGCTAAACATGGACGAGCAGAATTGATCTATTCACGGTCCGAAGGCTAACGAAATAAAGTGCCTCCTTCATACGTTCGGCGATACTGCTTCGAGAGCAGTCGGTGAATGAATCGGCGCATTTGTGGGCTGAAGAAGGCTTCGGTGATAAAACTTGTGGTATGGTGCCGCATCAGACTGTATTAGAACCAACTTGTCCTTCATTATGTTACGAATTAATAGATTGCAGCAAGTTTATGTTAAGAAAGAGGACAAGTTGTTATTGAGTTCATGCGTGTAAGCCGTTCCCCATTCAGTTTCATCCGAGTTGTTATTCTTACGTTAGAACCGTACAAGTATACTCTTGGCATCTAAAGGTATATATGATGCCCTCCATAGGGGGCCTCACAGCGCTCAGCACACGCGAGCCGTCCGATTTTGACTCTGTCCAATCTTAGCCGTCTATTCTTGCCAAGAGAGTTAACACTGCCCACCCACTTTTCACCCTGGTCGTCGAATCTGGTAATTTTTTCTCACTCCTTTGTCTTCCAAGCAGGTCCATGACATGTGGGACCATCTATGTGCGCGGTCCAGCAGTCGGAGGCAGCCATCAGCGCTCGTCCGCGTCGCTCGTTTCATTCGTTGGTCTGAGCGGTGAAAACCCTAGATCGAGATTGGCCCTCTCCTCCCCCAATCCACGCCCCCTCTCTCCACCCCAATCAGACGCCTCCTGGCTTCCTCCTAATCAGCCGCCTCCTGGCTGCGGGAGCTCCGACGGTGGCGGCGGCCGGAACGGGACTGGTCGGCAGCAAGCAGGACAAGAATGGGCGGCGGTGCCTCGTCTCTTTCTGAGGTTGAGGCAACGGCGGCTGTGCTGGCTGCGGCAGACGCGAAGGACGAGGGGCGCATGGCCGAGGTCGGGCGGGAGGAGGCATCGCGACAACGGGCGGCAGCGGTGGGGAGCACGCTGCGAGCAACGGCGACGGCTCGACGCGGAAGTGGTAGTGGCAGGCAGCGCCCCGAGCGATGAGGGTGACTTGACGCGGCAGAGCAACGACAAGGAGTGCACGCTCGGGCGCGCGCCAGCGGCCTGATCCAAGGGACGTTGGAGGCTTGCCGACCATTGCCGACAGTGGTGGCGGCCGAACGGGGCGGCAGCGAGCAGGGTAGGGACGGGTGGTCGTCTCTCGGACTCCTTCCTCCGTGCGCAGCTCGTCTACCTGCAGAGGCCACGCGCCCGTCCCCCATGCCCCTCCTCCTCGTATCATTCTCCGCCAGGAAGGTGTGTTTGTTCTTCCTCTCTCGGTTTCCCCTCGATTTTGTGCTGGTACTATGTTGAGTTCTTGTCTATTGCTTTGTGGGCTACAGCGCCTCGGCTAATAAGGGCAGGACGGGCGGGATTCGGGGAAGGGCCGACCAAATCGTGTGGTGGGTGGCAGATTTCGCACGAGCGACGGCAACCTTGAGCGTGGGCACAGAGGCCATGGCGAGCGGCGCGGAAAAGCTCGATCTCGAGCGGCACCACGGGGGAGAAGAGAGAGGAAAACTGCAAACGCCTGCGGGAGGAGCAACAGCGCGGCCGACCGGGAACGATTCAATTGATTGCAATTTTGGTACCGCACAACGCCCAGGTAGTCTGTCAAAAACTGCCCCTTCTTTCTCTTCTGATCTCGTGTTTACAATCGTCTTGCTTGGCATCTTTTTACCTTTCCCTCATCTATATTTTTGATTTGGTTATAAATCTTGCAGATGGATGCTACTAATTAGGGAGTAGGTTTATATACGTTTGAAGGTTGCAGCTCACAAAACAATTCGGTGGTAAGCTTCTGTAATTTTATTTAGAGAACAACAATAATAGTTATACCATCATATTGGCGTACCAACTTGGAGACAATTTTTGTTGGCTGAAATTCTGCGGTGAGTTATTTTGTTTCAGAGATGTAGCAGTGTAAAATAAAGTATATGGACATCTGAATTCGCGGACTTTGGGTAGTGCCACTTCAGATAGTTGGAGACCTCATGATTTGTGTTGTGCACCCATCCATGATTTAAAAAATCTGGTCTACAATTATGTGGTGTACAATATCCTAAAAAAGTATTGCAATCGATCTACTTTGAGCAGCAAAGATCTCGATATGGTGCTTAAAATTAAAATAGTTTTGAGTTATTTCTTTTCTACTCTATGATATTTAGGCCAGTATATAGATGCTTGGCACATTTTTTTAGTTCAACGGTTATCTGTCATAGGATTGCAAATGCCTTAATATTACTTAATTCTTTTGAGAGAAACTCACCGTGACTAGCCTCTGAAATTTGTTACTGTGTGTACTTCTCATCCACTATATCAAGGAAAACTTTGCTGAAGAAATTGTTGTCTACTTGTAGTGTTCTTAAGACCGCAATGTTTTTGTTTTTGTCTTTATCTGTCCTTCCTCTCTCAGGTTTTTGATAGTTGGATAAAATATGGGTTAAAGCATTGTTAGTAGAAGGAAAGAAGCACAACGTCAAGCTGCAGAGATATCTTGAAGAAACCAGGCCGGTAAGTTAGTGTTGTGTTGCATATTTGTACTTGATTGTCCAGTTTTGTTCTCACGGTTATAATCTTATAGGAAGTTATGGCAACCAAGAGTTCCATTTAAAATTTGTATTATTCATGTTTTGTTGCATGTATGAGGGCGGTGGGCTAACTCACCACGTGGCGTTGCTTTTGGGTGCAAAGCAGATGAAAAATCAAGATTGGTCTACGGTCAATCCACTTTTTGCAAGGTCTGTGCAGTTTCTTTTTTGCAAGTTGTGTTTGATCTTGGTTCTAATACATTCGTGTCTGATAAGCCGTGGGTTTCGTGCTCTGGTCATCGAGCGGGAAGGTTTATTTAGCATATGTTTTTTTTGTGCGAAAATTTGTATTTTTAGATCGGTAATTGGTTAGCCATGGAAGTTTCCATGCTCATTGACCATTTATTCAGTTCTGAAGTTTGTGGGTGAATTGATGTTAGAGCTACAATGCTTAGGTGGTATTTTTATTTTTACTCAACAACCTTTTTGTTAGTGCATTGCTCATCTGGTTATTGATACAAGGGGGAAACCAGAGCTAAAGTGAATTTAGAAACCATGGAGGTGCGGTCTCATGCTGTCGCGGTCTCATGCTGTCGAGAGCATGTTTGGTGCATATGTACACACCCTGTGGCATTGGCACCTTTTTGTTCATGCAAATCACCAGGAATCTTAGAGATTGGATGGTACCTGTGGTATAGGGAATAGTTTATGCAAATCACTAGGAATGAAATGAATAAATTTTGTGATAGATTTCAGCTACAGCTGGTCTTATTTGAGTTAGTTTTAAGTTCATTTTGATTTGAAAAAAAGTTTTAAGTTCATTTTGCATGCTAATATTCTTGCTGGTGGTACATGTTTGGTGTTGGTTAATTCACAAAGGAATCAAAAAGCAAAAGGCGCATGAATAAAAGAACATGGAGGCATATGTCATAGTGGCTGATTTGTGCTTGAGTGCATCTTGGTTAGTTCATCTATATTAATCATTTCCCTGAGCCACTGGTGTGGCAATTGTAATGTAGAAAATAATTAGTATTGCTGGTAAATTTTCTATGCAGCAGGCTACTTTTAGACGTGCTTATATTGGTGATGGCTTATGATGACGTGCAGTCTTCTACTGGTCTCAATTGGTTCATTTAATATGTTTTTTATGAAATGCCAAGGGATGATTTCCAGGCATGCAGTGACACTTTTCTGGGTATGTGTGTTCTGTGTTGCTTGAATAAGACTGTTTCACTGAATCCATGGCTCGTAACTTGCTGACTGTAGCTCTCTGTGAATTAGTTTCCTATTTGACTGGCCTACCAGTTCTGGGGTATTCTTCAGACATTGGGAAGGAGCATGTAAATTTCGTCGATGCGTAATTATAGAAGTTGATATACAATGGCCAGCTTGATTAGAAGGAATTGGACAGGTCATTCTTGAGTCTATCTCCGTTTCTTCTGTGTATTTTAATTTATTCTGCATTTGGTTCAGTTACTCCATCCAGTAGTGTACTGCAATTTTCTATAGAATCTTTATTATTTTCTATCCAGCATACTAGACTAGGTATGTTTTGCTTTTATTCCAAAAGAGTACCAAATATTGAATATTTGCGTGATCAAGCCGAGCTAGCGGTGATATGGCATCGAGCCACCTACAAGTTGATAGGGTAGCCGTGTGCCTGTGGTGGTGTGATGGTGAAATATTGACTACATGATTGAGCTTTCTGATTGTTTGTTGGTAAATTAGGAGATGTTGTTTGGTGGTGTAAAGGTTGGCAGCTGGGCGTTGGGTTAAATGCAAATTTGTCACCCCAAAACTGTTGGCAGTTACTCTTTTTTCACGATTCCACATTTAGTTAGTTGACAGGAACTCTGTCTTGATTTGATATATTCAATGATCTTAGTTTTCAGAATCCTTTGTTATTTATTTGAAGGGGCACTGGAGGAGGGCAAGCTGATCAGCGTGAATGGCAACAGCTCTCAACCACAATCAGCTGTAACAACAAGTACAACCTCCAAATTCAGTGTTCGATTTGGTCCTTATTTTGCTTACTCCACCGACTTAACACTCCGCGGTGGTGTCGCATGTCCAGGACACACAGGGATCGTCGACTGGCCACTCTGCGGCATCCATGCTGCGCAGCGCCAGCACGCTTGGCGACAGCATTCTCCTCATCATCGCGCTCTGCTTCCACTCCACGATAGCCCGTTGGTACTTGTTCTATTCTCCCGATTCACCACCCAATGCACTCCAATTTGGCTATAAAAGGTTATTTGTTCCCAAATAAAGGATTTTCTTTGTTCATACCATGTGTTTGTTTTTAGATGGGGAACAAAAAGGACTTCCTTACTACTTAATAGGAGGATATGAATTTGTATGCTACATTTTGAACTTTAAAGTAAACATAGTTGTTGATTTTTTAATTTTTATATTCATGTTGCATTTCAGAGATTTGACTTATTGCATTTCAAAGATTTGATCTATTAAAAGTGGCGGTGAACAGGAGGTGGATAGTCATGTAAGTTTGAGGTGTATGTTGTATCCTCTGGATATTGTAGGGCACATTTGTTTCCTATTTAAAATATGACATTGTGGTCAGAAATAAGGGTGTGTAGTTTGTAATATTAAATCTATCGCTACGTGTAGGTGAAAATAAATGACCACTGTATATGGTTGTCATTGATACGTCCAATTTGCATCACTATTTTATATCATAATTTGCTGTTATTCATTGATATATTTCATATTGGGACACAATACTTATGTTATTTCATCTATTTTGCATGTTTCATCATTATTGGAGGATCAAGCACCGGAGCCAGGATTCTGCTGGAAAAAGCACCGTCAGAACGCAATATTTCGGAAGATCAACTGTGGAAGGAAATTATACCAAAAATCCTATTTTTCAAGATGACGAAGGAAGCCAGAAGGAGGAGCCAGCTGGACCCAGGGTGGGCCCACACCATAGGGCGGCGCGGCCCATGGCCTGGCCGCGCCACCATGTGGTGTGGGGGCCCCACAGCCCCTTTCGCCTCCTTTTCTTCGCGAAGTCCTTCGTCCCGAAAACCTAAGCCACAGAGGGTACCTCGCGAAGAGTTACAGCCGCCTCTGCGGGGCGGAGAACACCAGAGAGAAAAGAGCTCTCCGGCGGGCAGGAATCCGCCGGAGAAATTCCCTCCGGGAGGGGGAATTCGACGCCATCGTCACCGTCATCGAGCTGGACATCATCTCCATCACCATCATCATCATCTCCACCATCATCACCGCCGTCTCCACCGCTGGACACCGTCACCGCCGTAGCAATTTGGGTTTGATCTTGATTGTTTGATAGGGGAAACTCTCCCGGTATCGATCTCTACTTGTTGTTGATGCTATTGAGTGAAACCATTGAACCAAGTTTATGTTCAGATTGTTATTCATCATCATATCACCTCTGATCATGTTCCATATGATGTCTCGTGAGTAGTTCGTTTAGTTCTTGAGGACATGGGTGAAGTCTAAATGTTAGCAGTGAACTATGGTTGAGTAATATTCAATTGTATGATATTTAAGTTGTGGTGTTATTCTTCTAGTGGTGTCATGTGAACGTCGACTACATGATACTTCACCATTTATGGGCCTAGGGGAATGCATCTTGTATTCGTTTGCCAATTGCGGGGTTGCCGGAGTGACAGAAACCTAAACCCCCGTTGGTATATCGATGCAGGAGGGATCGCAGGATCTCAGAGTTTAAGGCTGTGGTTAGATTTATCTTAATTACTTTCTTGTAGTTGCGGATGCTTGCAAGGGGTATAATCACAAGTATGTATTAGTCCTAGGAAGGGCGGTACATTAGCATAGGTTCACCCACACAACACTTATCATAACAATGAAGATTATTCAGCCGTATGTAGCGAAAGCACTAGACTAAAATCCCGTGTGTCCTCGAGAACGTTTGGTCATTATAAGTAAACAAACCGGCTTGTCCTTTGTGCTAAAAAAGATTGGGCCACTCGCTGCAATTGTTACTCTCGCACTTTACTTACTCATACTTTATTCAACTGTTACATCAAAACCCCCTGAATACTTGTCTGTGAGCATTTACAGTGAATCCTTCATCGAAACTGCTTGTCAACACCTTCTGCTCCTCGTTGGGATCGACATTCTTACTTATTACACCCCCTATACTTGTGGGCCATCAAGACTATTTTCTGGCGCCGTTGCCGGGGAGTGAAGCGCTATTGGTAAGTGGAATTGGTAAGGAAAACCTTTACTGTTTGTGCAGATTTTATTTCTGCCTGCTGCTATAAGTCATTATGGAGAGATCTTCTCTTCAATTTCTATTTGGGAAATCTACTACTACTGCAACGGTAGTGGATGAGGCGCCAGGTGAGGAAGTGATACCATATAAAATACCTATGAAAATTATTGAACGTGTTATGGATAACCGCTATGAAGGGGATGGAACTGTCCACCCTGGAGATCATTTATTGTTCTTGCATGAATTATGCGATTTATTCAAGTGTGCAGGTATTGCTATGGATGAAGTGAGGAAGAAACTATTCTCTTTATCGCTGTCTGGTAAAGCGGCGCATTGGTATAAATTACGGGATAATGGGGATTCTCTTGAATGGAATGATATAGTGCCCCGGTTTTATTCTAAGTTCTATCCTCCAAGTGAAATTCACAAGGATCGGAATCGCATATATAATTTTTGGCCTCATGATGGAGAGAGTATTGCCCAAGCTTGGGGGAGATTGAAGTCTTTAATGCTCAAATGCCCCATTCATGAGCTTCCTGGTAATGTTATTATTGATAATTTCTATGCAAGACTTTCTTTTCAAGACAAGACCTTGCTGGATACTTCTTGTTCTGGATCATTTACACGCAACAAAGAAGAGTTTAAAAGGGACCTTCTTGATCGGATCCAAGAAAATACTGAAGGTTGGGAGAACGACAAGGATAGAGAATCAGGTATAATTTATGATTATAAATGCATTGAAGCTTTTATGGATACTGATAAATTTCGTAATATGAGTGCTACATATGGTCTTGATTCTCAAGTTGCTGTAAATCTTTATAAAGCTTTTGCCTCTCATTATGAATTGCCAAAGAAGAATTTTGATAAGTATCATGAACCGTATAAAGATAAAATTGATTCATCTATTAATAAATGTGTTGTAGTTGAAACTGCTGATCATGTTATTCCTGAAGCTTATATTGAAAAAACTCCTTTCCCTGCTAAAATGAAGGAGTACTCTGTTATAAATAGTGCGGTTCATAAAAGTGAAAAGAAACCTGTAGAACCTGAGGAACAAATAAAAGTTGAACCTGCTGTTGCAATAGTTAAAGATCTTGTGACTGAAAATGTGGAGGATGGTCATATTATTTTCTGTGAAGATGCTTCTAATATTGTTTCACATCCTAATAAACCCAAACAAGCTAGTGTTCCTATGCTATCTGTTAGAATTGGTGATCATTGCTATTATGGATTATGTGATATTGGTGCAAGTGTTAGTGCTATTCCTTATGAGCTTTACACGGAGATTATGCACGAAATTGATTCTTGTGAACTTGAAGATATTGATGTGGTTATTCAGCTGGCTAATAGAGAAACTATTTCTCCAATTGGTATTGTTCGAGATGTGGAAGTTTTATGCGGTAAGATTAAATATCCTGCTGACTTTTTGGTACTTGGTTCTCACGCTAGTGATTATTGTCCTATTATTTTTGGTAGACCTTTTCTAAATACTTGTGGAGCTATTATAGATTGCAAGAAAGAGAAAATTTTGACTAAATTTTCTGGTGAATCTTATGAGTTTAACTTCTCTAAATTTACCAAAACTCCTTATAAAGCTGATTTACCTAGTAATGATTTTAAAATGGAGCAATGTGCATCTATTGTTCTTGTTCCTAACAATCCTTTGCAGCAACATTTGGAGGATAGCGAGAGTGAAGTTTTTAGGAAAGAAAGAGATGAGCTTGAGGAAATTTTTCTTCGCCAACCTATTCTCAAGCATGATTTACCGGTGGAAGATTTGGGTACAACACCGCCACCAAAGGAAGATCCTGTTTTTGAATTAAAGCCTTTGCCTGATAATCTTAAATATGCTCATATTGATGATAAGAAAATATATCATGTTATTATTAGTTCTAAGCTTTCAGAGATTGAGGAAGAAAGGTTATTGGAAATATTGAAGAAGCACCGAGGCGCTATTGGCTACACTCTTGATGATTTAAAAGGGATTTCTCCTTCTATTTGCCAACATGCTATTAATATGGAAGATGATGCAAAGCCTGTTGTTGAACATCAGCGTCGTCTAATTCCGAAGATGAAGGAAGTGGTAAGGAATGAGGTATTAAGACTTCTTGAAGCTGGTATTATATATCCTATTGCTGATAGTAGATGGGTTAGTCATGTGCATTGCGTTCCCAAGAAAGGAGGAATGACTGTTGTGCCTAATGATAATGATGAGCTCATCCCTCAAAGAGTAGTTGTAGGGTATAGAATGTGCATTGATTTTCGAAAAGTTAATAAAGTTACTAAGAAAGATCATTACCCTTTACCATTTATTGATCAAATGCTAGAAAGATTGTCTAAAAATACTCATTTTTGCTTTCTTGATGGTTATTCTGGGTTTTCACAAATTGCTGTTAAAGCTAAAGATCAAGAGAAAACCACTTTCACTTGTCCCTATGGAACTTATGCTTATAGACGTATGCCTTTTGGTTTATGTAATGCTCCTGCTACTTTTCAAAGATGCATGTCTGCTATTTTTCATGGTTTTTGTGAGAGTATTGTAGAGGTATTCATGGATGATTTTTCCGTCTATGGGAATTCTTTTGATAGTTGCTTGCGAAACCTTGATAAAGTTTTGCAGAGATGTGAAGAAACTAACCTTGTTCTTAATTGGGAGAAATGCCACTTTATGGTTAATGAAGGAATTGTATTGGGACATAAAATTTCTGAGAGAGGCATTGAAGTTGATAGAGCTAAAGTTGAAGCAATTGAGAAGATGCCCTATCCAAGGGATGTTAAAGGTATTCGTAGTGTTCTTGGTCATGCTGGGTTTTATAGGAGATTTATTAAAGATTTCTCCAAGATTTCAAAACCTCTTACTAATCTTCTTCAAAAAGACGTACCATTTGTTTTTGATGATGATTGTAAGGAAGCTTTTGAAACTCTAAAGAAAGCCTTAACAACTGCTCCTATAGTTGAACCTCCTGATTGGAATTTACCCTTTGAGATTATGTGTGATGCTAGTGATTTTGCTGTAGGCACTGTTCTTGGACAGCGAGTAGATAAAAAACTGAATGTTATTCATTATGCTAGTAAAACTCTTGATGCTGCTCAAAGAAATTATGCCACAACTGAAAAAGAATTATTAGCTGTAGTCTTTGCTTGCGATAAATTTAGATCTTATATTGTTGATTCAAAAGTTACTATTCATACTGATCATGCTGCAATTAGATACCTTATGACAAAGAAAGATGCTAAGCCGAGGCTTATTAGATGGGTGCTTCTTTTGCAAGAATTTGATTTACATATTGTAGATAGGAAAGGTGCTGATAATCCTGTTGCTGATAATTTGTCTAGATTGGAAAATATTGCTTATGATCCTGTTCCTGTTAATGATAGTTTTCCAAATGAACAATTGGCTGTAATAAAGGTGAGCTCGCGAGACAGTCCTTGGTATGCTGATTACGCTAACTTTATTGTTTCCAAGTACTTGCCTCCAACCTTTTCAGCTCAGCAAAGGAGGAAATTCTTTTATGACTTGAGGCACTATTTCTGGGATGACCCACACTTATATAAAGAAGGAGTGGATAGTATTATGCGAAGATGTGTTCCCGAATATGAACAACAAGAGATATTGAGTAAATGTCATGGTAGTGCTTATGGAGGACATCACGCCGGAGAAAGAACCGCGCAAAAGGTTCTACAATCAGGTTTTTATTGGCCAACTCTCTTCAAAGATGCGAGAAAGTTTATTTTATCTTGTGATGAATGCCAAAGGGTTGGTAATATCTCCAGACGTAATGAAATGCCTATGAATTATACTCTTGTTATTGAACCGTTTGATTGTTGGGGATTTGACTTCATGGGACCTTTTCCCTCTTCAGAAGGTAACACTCACATACTTGTTGCTGTTGATTATGTTACTAAATGGGTGGAAGCCATACCTACAAAAAGTGCTGATGGTGAGACCTCTTTAAGAATGCTTTTAGACATTATTTTTCCTAGATTTGGAGTGCCTAGATATATTATGACTGA
Organism: Lolium perenne; assembly: GCF_019359855.2. Lineage (NCBI taxonomy): Eukaryota > Viridiplantae > Streptophyta > Magnoliopsida > Poales > Poaceae > Lolium > Lolium perenne. The sequence goes on along the minus strand of NC_067244.2, from coordinate 236,280,128 downwards.
TGGAGGTTCTCATTTTATTCATGGAGGTTTTAGAAAAACTCTTGCTAAGTATGGTATTAATCATAGAATTGCTTCTGCTTATCATCCTCAAACTAGTGGTCAAGTAGAATTATCAAATAGAGAGATTAAATCTATTTTGGGAAAGACCGTTAATAAAACTAGAAAGAATTGGGCTAGTAAATTGAAGGATGCACTATGGGCTTATAGAACTGCTTATAAAAATCCCATGGGAATGTCACCTTATAAAATGGTTTATGGGAAAGCTTGTCATTTACCTTTAGAACTAGAGCACAAAGCTTATTGGGCTGTTAGAGAATTAAATAAAGATCCTAAACTTGCCGGTGATAAGAGGTTGTTGCAATTAAGTTCTCTAGATGAATGGAGAAGTGAAGCTTATGAAAATGCTAAACTCTTTAAAGAGAAAGTTAAAAAATGGCATGATAGAAGGATTATCAAAAGAGAATTTAATATTGGGGATAAAGTCCTATTGTATCGGTCTCGTCTCAGATTCTTTGCAGGGAAATTACTCTCGAAATGGGAAGGACCATATGTTGTCGAGGAGGTGTATCGTTCAGGAGCAATCAAAATTAGCTCTCTCCAAGGCAATGCTACGCAAGTGGTGAATGGACAAAGACTCAAGCATTATATCTCGGGTGATTCTTATAATGTTGATGTTGATATTATTCAAGTGGAAACACCGGAGGCTTTCATCAAAGGGAAAATTGACAGTCCGCGTAACTTGACTTTGAATAGGTAACAGTACTGGTAATGAAAAGTACGCAATTTACTTTCCGAACAATATTTTTGCTGTTTTTGGAAAATATGAAAAATTACGAGTTCGAAACGGAGTGGAAAGGACGCACGAGGGGGTGCCACCATAGGGCGGCGCGGCCTGACCTGGGCCCGCGCCGACCTATGGTCTGGCCGCCCCGTCGCCCCTTTCCGACTCTGGTTCGATCTGGTACTTTCCTTTTGTCGTGAAAATATTTGCTATATAATCCCCCGGACCCCTGGAGGTCCGTATATCGTTTTCTCGACGTGTTTTGTTTCGAGCTGTTTCTGCCAGGATCTGTTTTCGGTCTAGAAGCACCATGGCCTCCAACAACAAGGGCAAGGGGCTTTCGGAGGAAGAAGTGAAGAAGGTGCCATCAAGACAAGAGCAGCAAGCCGGTGGGAGCAAGCAAATCTCGGTGGGATCTGTTGACACTCGACGTTCTTTTTCTCATAACCTGCAGGGACCCTTACCACCCGCTCTTAGCCTCGACTCCTTCCCTATGTTGGAAGAAGTTCTACGGACTACCGATGAGTTTTGTGATCAATATCGGGCTCTGAGAAGAGAAGTGGAGATACTCCAGGAGGAGAATTGCCGTCTCCGAAGAATGCTGGAATACCACTCGATTCGCATCACAAGGTCATCATCGCCAACTTCAGATAACAATGAATCTCTTCGAGTCTTAGTGCAGAATTGTCAAGCTGAGAAACTAAAGTTGAAGGAGTTCTGTAAGAAGCGCGGGAGGAGTTCATCACCACCATCGCTGAAGGAGTAATTCATCATCGGTATTGGCATCCCCTTGGTTTGTTCCAAGCTTGGGGGAGTGCCGCGGTATCACATCATCACTACCTTTTACTTTTATTGTCAAGTAGTGTCATATCATGAGTAGGGAAGTTATCATATAAGATGGGTTGCAGTTTGGAAGTATCTCTCCTTTAGTTGGTTATCTATGTATCCCTTGGTGTGAGTTATCGTTATGGAATATTAATGAGAAGTCTTATCATTTACATATTGCACATCTTATTCTAGTTTGCAATCTCTATCATATGATTTACCTTGTTGTTAGTATTGGTATCACTTTGGGAGCATTGAATAAATCTATTTGGTTTTGGCAAACTTAGCATTGGTCAATAGCAACAACACTTTGAGGTTTAAGTAGAAAAGAGAAATACATGTAGATGTTTCATTGTCTTTCTTTCTTGTTAGCTCATAGCTTTTTATTCTGAAGTTAAAACTGTTTGTGCTTACAAGGAAGATGCATGATTGTTTCTATCACATGTATATTTGTTTGTTTCCCTCGACTCTTATGCTTGCTAATTAACCTTGCTAGCCAAAAACCTGTACTGAGAGGGAATACTTCTCGTGCATCCAAACCTTAGCCCAAACCTATGTCATTTGTGTCCACCATACCTACCTACTACATGGTATTTTCCGCCATTCCAAGTAAATACTTCATGTGCTACCTTTAAAAAATTCAAAACTTAGTATCTCTTATTTGTGTCAATGTTTTATAGCTCATGAGGAAGTATGTGGTGTTTTATCTTTCAATCTTGTTGGGCAACTTTCACCAATGGACTAGTGGCTTCATCCGCTTATCCAATAATTTTGCAAAAAGAGCTGGCAATGGGATTCCCAGTCCCAAATTAATTAAACTAAATAGACACTCCTCCATGGTATGTGATTGATGGACGGCACCCAAAGGATTCGGTTAGCCATGGCTTGTGTAAGCAAAGGTTGGGGGGAGTGTCATCATCATAATAAAACTAAAATAAAAAGGCACTCCTTCATGGTATGAGATTGTTGGCAGGCACCCGAGGATTCGGTTAGCCATGGTTTGTGAAAGAAAGGTTGGAAGGAGTGCCACACAAAATAAAAATAAAATGGGAGCCGCTCTTTGAAGGTTGTCTGGCAAGGGGTTAGAGTACCCGCTACCGATCGTTGACAACAACAAACACCTCTCAAAATGTTACTTTTATTCTCTTTATATGATTTCAAAACTGAAAAAAGCTCTAGCACATGATTTAATCCCTGCTTCCCTCTGCGAAGGGCCTGTCTTTTACTTTATGCTGAGTCAGTAAACCTATTTCCCTCCTTCTCAAGCAAGCATTTGAGTAGTTGTGATCAAACCATTATATTGTGATTTGCTTCATCATGTCTTTTATTCTTCCTAGTTTAGTACAAGTTTTATCTGAATGAATATAGCTTTGCAAGTTATCAATGATCATGAAGGGACCTTTATGATTGAGTATGCAAGTTGTGCCTTATAAACTTTAACATGAGAGCGCTGCTCAATGAGATAAGTATAATCTGTTAATTGTTCTCTGACCAAGAACGAAGTTTGCCATCACCAATTATGATTTCTTATGCACCTTTTTTTGTGATTACCTTATACTTGTTTCAAGTTGAGTTGTAAGAGGAAGTTGTCCACTATAATGTCTTGTGCGAATGAATATGATGCTTCTTGTCCGTATTTTATTTATCGACTCTTCACTCCATAAACATGTGGTCCTGTTTATCGAGCTCGATTTCGCTTGGGGACAAGCGAAGTCTAAGCTTGGGGGGAGTTGATACGTCCAATTTGCATCACTATTTTATATCATAATTTGCTGTTATTCATTGATATATTTCATATTGGGACACAATACTTATGTTATTTCATCTATTTTGCATGTTTCATCATTATTGGAGGATCAAGCACCGGAGCCAGGATTCTGCTGGAAAAAGCACCGTCAGAACGCAATATTTCGGAAGATCAACTGTGGAAGGAAATTATACCAAAAATCCTATTTTTCAAGATGACGAAGGAAGCCGAGGAAGGAGGAGCCTGGACCCCGGGGTGGGCCCACACCATAGGGCGGCGCGGCAAATGGCTCTGGCCGCGCCACCATGTGGTGTGGGGGCCCCACAGCCCCTTTCGCCTCCTTTTCTTCGCGAAATCCTTCGTCCCGAAAACCTAAGCCACGAGAGGGTACCTCGCGAAGAGTTACAGCCGCCTCTGCGGGGCGGAGAACACCAGAGAGAAAGAGCTCTCCGGCGGGCAGGAATCCGCAGGAAATTCCCTCCGGGAGGGGGAATTCGACGCCATCGTCACCGTCATCGAGCTGGACATCATCTCCATCACCATCATCATCATCTCCACCATCATCACCGCTGTCTCCACCGCTGGACACCGTCACCGCCGTAGCAATTTGGGTTTGATCTTGATTGTTTGATAGGGGAAACTCTCCCGGTATCGATCTCTACTTGTTGTTGATGCTATTGAGTGAAACCATTGAACCAAGTTTATGTTCAGATTGTTATTCATCATCATATCACCTCTGATCATGTTCCATATGATGTCTCGTGAGTAGTTCGTTTAGTTCTTGAGGACATGGGTGAAGTCTAAATGTTAGTAGTGAACTATGGTTGAATAATATTCAATGGTATGATATTTAAGTTGTGGTGTTATTCTTCTAGTGGTGTCATGTGAACGTCGACTACATGACACTTCACCATTTATGGGCCTAGGGGAATGCATCTTGTATTCGTTTGCCAATTGCGGGGTTGCCGGAGTGACAGAAACCTAAACCCCCGTTGGTATATCGATGCAGGAGGGATCGCAGGATCTCAGAGTTTAAGGCTGTGGTTAGATTTATCTTAATTACTTTCTTGTAGTTGCGGATGCTTGCAAGGGGTATAATCACAAGTATGTATTAGTCCTAGGAAGGGCGGTACATTAGCATAGGTTCACCCACACAACACTTATCATAACAATGAAGATTATTCAGCCGTATGTAGCGAAAGCACTAGACTAAAATCCCGTGTGTCCTCGAGAACGTTTGGTCATTATAAGTAAACAAACCGGCTTGTCCTTTGTGTTAAAAAGGATTGGGCCACTCGCTGCAATTGTTACTCTCGCATTTTACTTACTCGTACTTTATTCAACTGTTACATCAAAACCCCCTGAATACTTGTCTGTGAGCATTTACAGTGAATCCTTCATCGAAACTGCTTGTCAACACCTTCTGCTCCTCGTTAGGATCGACATTTTTACTTATCGAAAATACTACGATACACCCCCTATACTTGTGGGTCATCAGTCATCCTCCCTTAACTTAGGTTTGTCGATTTTGCATATGGCGTACTAGAAGTCAGATATGTGAATCCTCCATATTGAGATAGTGCAGTCCTCGAGTTTGCACTATTTTTTGAAACTGTCACTTTAAATGTTTTTGCATCTGGATTTATGTTATGTGCTTCTGGTTGAAGGTGATCCTGATCATGATGTTGCCACTGCCGACAAATTACTGTTTCTGTAGTCTTATGTGCTTCTTATTGAACATGATAATGGTGCTATCATTAGTTACTGAACTTTCTGTGTACATGCATTTCCCTGCCTCATGTTTTTGGTCCAGGGTAGTAAGGACTTAACCATACAGTTTGGTCTTCTGTGTGACTGTCCAATATTGCTTTATCTAGCATGGCTACTTTGTAAAACATATCTATGACAACTACTTTTTTCCCAGCTTTCTTTATTGTGATCAGGCTTGATTGTTCAGTAATGAAATCCCCCTGAAGGTGAAAGTTGTGCGATATTGCAATGCTACTGAACCATTTTGATTACCAGCTTGTTGTGTTCATGTGTCCAGTCGAGCTTGTGGGGGAGGGCAGCAACGGGAGCAGGGTAGAACGAGCTCGCGGATCCTAGAACGTGTTAAAGGATTAGAGCTTGCCCTCAGTGGGATGGTTGGCCACCGGGGTGAAGCAAAAAAGTATGAGATTCTGCCTATTTTTTTATACGTTCTGTTTGTTGAACAAATTGCCATAGTGGTCAGGACCTGGGATATTTTAGAACAATAACTTCATAAAGCTACCTGATTGAACATAATTACTTGAAGAGTTTACTTGGTTTAATTGAATAAATCAGGGGGTGGCGCATATATATCATTCAGGCTTAATCCTTTTGGCGACTATTTACCGCGAGCAATCTGAAAGAACGAATGCCCGATAATCATTTGACAAGCCAATGCACCATGTCGCTCAATTACAGGTATTTTACTTACGCAAAGGATATTTAAACTTAACGTGTGATAATTTTTTAGGTACAGATCAATATGATTGTTACCTATGAGGAACCTAATGGCACCGTGTGTTGCCCAATAAAACCTGATTTTAGTGAAGTTCATTCAATGACATTCTATTTCTCTTCGAATGCGGTAATTTGCTTCCAATGTAACTTGATTTATTTGTAAGTGCAAGACTAACCGGTGATTCGGTGAACCATCGGTTGAAAGCAATGGTAGTCGGTAGATGTAGTCTTAGTATTATTAATATAGGTTCATCTTAGTCACGATAAATTCCTGCTATGCCTGGAAACATTGTGATGTATGTCTCATTTTTTTAAATGGCTGCGGTGCTCAGATCGAGCCGAGTATACTTAGAAAGAAAGTTTGTTCAACCAAAAATTTAGAAAGAAATTTCGTTCATCCTCTTCTCTTACATATACTTGGTCATTCCCCTTCGATTTATTGCTTCCTCTTCCTTGTTCTCCAGAGCTGAGGAGGACCTGTCAGGAGGTTGGGACGATGATGCCCTGGAGGAGGGATGGTCTTTGGTGGCAGAGGATGCTGGCAGGGCACAAGATTGCAGCAGATGAAATGGCGTGGCGTTCAAACCTTGGGAAGTAAGTGACTATTGTTTCTTGTGCTTCCTAATGTTATCCTTTGTTTACCAAATTATCACGGAGAAACTTTGTTCTTCCTCTTTTACAGTTCATGTATTTTTGACTTCTTCCTACACCTAGCAGAGTTGTATTGTCTGTCTAAATTTGTATATCTATTTCTGTGAAAATTTGCTACCAATCAGATTCATCTTACTATATAGGTTCATCTTAGTCATGTCAAATTCCTGCTATGCCTGACATTGTGATGTATGTCTAATTTTCTATATTTGTCTTGTAACAATTCGCGCCCCATTACATTGTGGTTCAACTTAGTATTATTAGTATACATGTATCTTACCAAAGAAATAGTGTGATCTTGATCTTAGTTCTCTCAAACTCCATCAATTTCATTGCTATTGCCCTTATTCCTGTACTATTTTCGTGCTAGAAGAGCACTTGTATGCGTTGATAGGGGTGATGTTCCAACCTAATGCATTATTGGGTATACCAATGATTGTGCAAAGGCAACCATGGAGCACGACAAGATTTTAGGATAGTGCCTGAACATGGAGACTTGACCTACTACCAATGTGTCTTCATAATGTTGCTTTTATATCCATATAATTATAGTGTACGAACTACTTTTCATACAAGATTCCTCTGGTTAAATTAGGAATGCAGATATATGTGAGAACAATGTCTGCCATGCTGGTGAATGGTAAAATATCGGATGACTCAATGTTACCGATCAACGTGATGAGTTGTGGTTTTAAGCAATGTTATAAAAATGAAAAGTAGTATTAATTATGGAAATAAATTTTAGCCCGACATGGGTATTTTCCCCATTTGTCCAACGTGTAATCTTTATTTTTGATTGCAACATTTATAAGGTCATGGAGGTTAGGCATGTACCCTATGGTTTAACTATGTAGCTGCATCAGATAAACTAATTTTTCTGTTATGTCTTCCCTTATTTTGAAAAGAGACAGATGGTGTATTGTGTTATGATTCTGAAATTAACAACATATTTTCTTACGATTCTAAAATGTTTAATTTGTTTTGTCCTCAATCAGGTGTCAGTTAAATCCTGTGACGAGCAGCGGATGGCTAGAGGGAATGGAGGGAGGTGTAGTGGATCAAGGCGGAGGGATATGGAGATAGGTTAAGAGAAAGAGACTATAAGCCGTTAACGCAGATCACGGTGGGCATGGGCATCAACCGATAATAGTGGTGAGAATTGTTTAAGCGGGGCAAATATCTATAATAGTTTCTGTTTCCCGTGGTATCGGTTAAGAGACTCAAAATCTTGAACCAAATTTTTTGTGTCTTTGTACTCACAATAAGTAGAAACCTTTTTCTTGGGATTAGTAATTGTTCTTTTATACTTATTTTATGATACTACCTCTTTCGGTACAATAACTAAGCTTTTTCTGTCTTTACACACAAAAGCATAACAAAATAGTGTAAAATCATACTAAATTGTCATATCTTATTTCAACACCTCGATAGAATGGTATGTCCATATGTGGACACTAAAGCAGTTATATTCTGGTCTAATTTTTAGTACTAAAATAAGCTACACGTATTGTTTCACCCATCGAATAGATTTTTCATTTGATTTCTACAGATGCTTAATATAGTATTTTACAAACTTTTTACCAGAACCGCGAGCCAAGGCGGGCCCCAAAATATTCCTCTATTTTCCTGAATGTATATAAGCATGTGCTACTATGTTTGTGATTTTGTTTGTTTTATCCTAATTACATGATATCCACTTTGTTTTGTAAAAGCTAAAAAATGAACTAATATTTTACACTGGATTTTCATTGTTATTATACAAAATGTAAATCAGGGCGGATTCCACGGGATTGTGCGCCAAGGCGCACATCTAAATCTAGTGTGCATAATCCGTCAGCAACAAGCACCCAACTACAACTCAGTCCAACGCCTTCTCTCCAACACCGGCAGCCTGGACACAACAATGCTAAAAAACATCCAATTGCATAAGAAAACTCCCACGACTACTGATAATAGCCTCGAGCATTACTGAGAAAAAAATCCAATAGAAACTAGGGATTTATATTTTCGTGCCCTCGGGTCCTTAGTTGTGCGCAGTTTTTCTCAACTCCTTAGTTTTTCCTCAGTTTTCCCCAAGCTCTTGTCTGAAACCATCACATGTGTTGTAACGGCCGGTTGCCCGACGGTTGACCGTTATCTTCTGACTAGTGAGGCCACATAGAGCTCGCAAAGACACGTTAGACCATCCATCTTTGTTTGACCGTAAGCATCGCTGTATCCATGACCAAAACGCGAACGAGTGGGACTTCGGTATATTGAATGACAAGTGGGGCCATGACGCTGATACAAGGGGCAATACACGAGTATGATTAGATTTTTAAACGGAGCTCTACAGCGATGGCACGGAGGAGGTGCCCTGCGGGGTGCCGAGATGAGATCGACGTCCACAAATAACTGCATGAGGCGAGAGCAGACACATTAGATAGATATGAACTAGACGCGTTTAACCATGCAAAGAAGAGAAGAAATGGTCGACGACATCGACGACTACCTCAAAACTTTGACTGACCGTATCGGACACGAACGCGAGTAATGTAGAGAAAACTAGTGTCTCTCCTTTCTGACGTGTATAGATGGGTGCTAGGAGAGTGTGGTTGCGAAGGGAAAGACCTCGCGGTGGTCTGTGCCGTTCATCATAGCGGGGCGGCGTGGCCGTGCCCACAGTGGCGTGCATGCATATTCGGCATTGGCATCAGCATGTACGTTCGTCATTGGCCTCGGTGGTATATCTGGTGTGTCAGTGATCGAATGAGGGGACGGGATTGAGGGTGCATCCCAACGGTGACCTAGCAGTGACGACGAGCATAGCCGTTTTGACCATGCCGATATCGGCATAGGCATCGTTTGGAGGTTGTGGTGCTCGAATCAAAGTGCGATTTGGTTCTTGTACACCAAAATGAATTTGAAACAAGTTTCATGTTGAAGGTTGGGTAACGAAAGTTTGTAACTAAAAATTATACTAGCGCCATTGTGAGGTTCTTTTTGATAGAGCTACACGGTTGGGCAAACTTTTGACACTTTTTAGATAGGGTTTCTTGTTGTTACACGTATGGCATCATGTATGGCAAATTTGGGGTCATTTGGAGATGTTTGAAAAAATCACTTTGCTTAAGCGCATGCCGTTTCGTCTCACTGAAACCAGCTTTTCTAATAAGGTGATTTTTTCTACCTTCTCTAAATGACCTCAAATTTCATACAGCTGATCTTCTATACATAGATAGATAGTTTCGTTTTTACATTTTTCGAACTTTTTATTTCCCTTTATAATACCCAATTGATTTTCAGGTCAAAACCTCGAAAAACAGCATCATGTATGGCATCATTTTCACCATAAATTTCAAGTTAGGTTTTTTCGACCTCAAAAAACCCTAAATTTTTAGCCTAAACTTTGTTAGGTCTCACTGAAACCAGCTTTTGTAATAAGTTAGGATTTTTCGACCTTCTCAAAAGGGATTTTTTCTACTTTCTCTAAATGAACTCAAAAATCATACAGACGATCTTCTATACAAAGATAGGTAGATTGTTTCGTTTTTACATTTTTTTGAACTTTTATTTCCCTTTACAATACCCATTTGAATTTTAGGTCAAAACCTCAAAAGTTAACATAAGTAGATGGTGAACCCTCCCAAACTTTAAATATAGAGATAGATAGATTGTTTCTTTTATCATTTTTACCGTGAATAGTAATGGCTACAAGAAATCGGTGATGATTTATCATTTTTTTGCGTGAAAAATAATGGCTACAACAAATCGGTGATGGTTTATCATTTTTTGCGTGAAAATTAATGGCTACAACTAACCGTCGACAGAGAGAGAGAGGGGTTATCCTGCCCGTTAGATTATACGATCAACGGTCGGCGGGCACGATCCGCGTGACATGGGCTAGACCAATCAGGGCAATGTTGCACGTCTGCGAGAATTTGTGAAGGGAGAGGGCAAAACTGAGTAGTATCAAAAAAACCAAGGGCACCTGAGTAGTAAACAGACTAAGGGATTTAAATATGAGATTTAAAAAATGGAAAATGCGTGTTTTGTACAATGAAACCCATCTTGACCTACCTCAAACTATTTGCAATACAAATATACATGAGTGTGAGAATTGTGGCCTTATTTATACAAAGTATGTTTTGGGGAAAGCTGTTTTGGGAAGGGCTTATTGTGGAAAACCATGCACCTTCTTAGCTACTAGGTGATTTGTGAAGTCGTAATTTGTGGTAAAATTTGATTTATCTATGACTTATCCATGATTTGAGAAGTGGCAATTTGTGGTAAAGACTCCATGAGTAAGTGCCACTCTTTTTCGAAATTTTTTGCACATTAAATGACTCATTTAACTAGTTAATCTGATTTGTTGAATCTTTGTTGACTAGCCACTTGAGGGTAAAACTGAGTATATTGCACTAGCCAGTATTAGCACTCAAGGGAAAACTGAGCACATAAAAAATGCTAGTATAAGACTCAAGGGTATACCTGAGTATATCTAAATTTCCAGGGTTAAACTCGAGGACGCGTGTTGCGGTGCAGAAATGGAAGACGTGCAATTGTTAACGCGTAGACGCGGGTCATGGTGTAGAAGTCGAAGACGTGCAATCGTGGACGCGTGTCGCGTTGCAGAAGTCCAAGACGTGCAGACGTGCAATGGTGGACGCTTAGAACGCGGGTCGCATTAACCACCCCTCGCCTTTATAGACGCCTCCTCGCACTATCTCTGTCACTCTCACTCGCTCACGCAACGCCACCTCTCTCACGTCCCATCATCTTCTCCAAAGCAAAAAACCCTCTCCCTCTCCTCTGCCGGCGAGATGGACAAGGAGAATGCCAATCCCATCATCCACGATGTCGTCGGCTCCAAGCGCGACGCCTCCCTCTTCGACGCCGTCCCCTCAACGGTCATCGCCGCCGGTGCATCGGAAGCTGCCGCTAGTGGTAGTCAGATCCTGGCGGGATGGGACCCCTATGAGGAGGTGTCGTACAAGTCGCCCCGAACCCCTACGACACCTTCATGGACGACCCATGGAACAAGGTAACTACGGTTTGCTCCCATTTTTGTTCCCCATTCCTTTTGAACCCTATTTTTGCTGGTGTAGATGGATCTGTAGATGGATGAGTATTGGGTTAATATTTGCGCCGATTTTATTCTTTTTTTATCCCTTCTTGATTTCATTTAAGATTTGGGGTTCGGTCGTCCGGTTAATTTATGCAAGTAATAATGGGATCTAAATCAGTTAATTTATGCAACTAATCATGGGATCTCAATCAGTTATTTTATGCACGAATCAAAAGATATCAACCGTTTAATTTTCCAAATAATCTGGAATGTGTTCAAGTTCAGATCTGGAATCTGTTTCTTTGTCTATGATGAATTGTTGGGCACAAATTTTTACAGGTAGGGTTCAGCGAACCATTGCTGTGTACAAATCTATTGTGCATGAGCTTTGGTTCGCTAACCCCTTCCATGTAGATATATAATCGTGTCCACTCTAACTGATGCTGCCTCTATTTTTCCTAACTTTGTTATCATGCTCGTTAGTCATCGTTGCAACTCATTCACTCATATTTTACGTTTGATATGGATCATCTATCTAGCAGTGACGTCGGCAGCGACGACGAGCACCATGACACCAAGACTCGGCAGGTGCTGCGGAGGCTGCAGGTCGGCCAGTACATCTCCTACTTCGCCAAGGGTGTCTACAGGTGCCCCTTCTACACTAAGAGACTCGGCGGCACAGACTTCAACTGCCTCTTCACGCATGCCGAGGATATCGGCAACACCTTCCCCAAGGTCGGCACGACGGTGAACGCCTACTCCTTCCGCGCCAAGTACAAGGCGCTCAGCATGCACCTCCGCAACTTTCAGCGGGTGGAGATCGCCGCCGGGCGCATGCCTCCGCTCAAGCCCAAGGTTCCCAAGCGGAGCAACAAGTGGAGGCAGAGGCAGATGGGGTAGGCGGAGTCCTGGACGTGTGCTGCTGCTGCCTCCTTAATTTTGTTGTTAGCTAGGGATCCCTTGTTGTTATGTTGTTAGTATGATGGTGTTGTGAAGAACCTCGAACCTGTTAGTATGTTGGCAGCTGTATGCAGCTTATTATCTAGGGAGGGATCCCTATTATCTATCCATATTCTACTATATGACTGTGTGAATTTATCGTCAATTACCCTCGAGATTTTCTTCTAGATTTAACTACGTACATATGGACCAGAGAGAGTGCTAGATTTGCTGCCATATTGAGCAAACAACGAGGACCAAAAGGCACAAATAATTGAAGAAAAATAGAAATGCAAGCTTCTCTAGATTTGATACTAATTAGGTGAAAAAAGACAAAGAGAAAGAGAGGGAAAAGGTACTCTTAAAAATGTCAATTTAGGCCGAGAGAGACAGAACCCAGCTCCTGCTCACGTGCAACCAAATGTTGTCTCGTCCTGTCCCACGCGGTCCCTTTCTACCAGCCCCACGCGACGCGGCCCCACACGTCAGCACGGAACGGTCAACTAAACGAGAATCCTGCTGTCTGAACTCCTTCTGCGGGTTTCAAACAACGGTTTGGGGAAAACTGAGAAAAAATTAAGGAGCTGGGAAAACTGAGTAGAACTAAGGACATGAGGGCACGCGAATAGAAATCCCTAACTAATAATGGGCAACGTGAGCTTGGTAGCTCAATCATGGAGGAGCTTGACGGCTTCTTCCAAGTATACAACAATTCAGCATTGGAGTAGTTGACCAAATTTTAAAATCTAGCTATGTACCCATAACCCAATCTGTAGCGAGCAGTGTGCAATGGTGCAAGGCGTGTGAGCTGCAGGTATAGCTGGGTATGGGCCGCCTGGGCCAGACGGTCTGATCCGGCCCTGCCAAAAAAATCCTAGGCTAGGTATGGCCAAGATTGCATGCTGAGTTGGGTTCGGGCAAAAATATTGAGCCTGAACATCGGTCCAGGCTGGACTTGGGCCTACATAATACGCAATTGTAAGTTTGGTTGGGCTGGACTAATTTGGGTCGGGCTTTTTTGGGCCTTAGGCCAAGATCAGGCCTGATTTGTAGGCCTGAAGGTCCATCCAGTTGGGCTGGGCTTAGGCATAAGTTTTCAGCTTCGAGTTTTTTCAGGGCCGGTTCAAAGCCTGGTCCGGCCCGAGTTTTTTCTAGGTATAGCTCCAGCATAGAAGTATATTGAACGGCTTATTATAATAATCATTTCCTAGTTCTTATAAATTATAATTCAACCTAGTTAACAAATTATGTTTACCAAGCATACAAACACACACATACAATTTCTTAGTACAATTTGATGGTATTTTCTTCATAACAAATGGTAGGAGCTCTCATGTGTCACACTATGCCACATCTTACATGGTTGGCATGTTAAACTTTTTTCTCTTTTGTTATTTAATGTGCATACATTATTTTTATCTAACAAACTATCTTACCGAACGTTAGTACACCCCCCTGATACGCGTACAGCACGCGTCCGTTGGGAACCCCAAGAGGAAGGTGTGATGCGTACAGCGGCAAGTTTTCCCTCAGTATGAAACCAAGGTTTATCGAACCAGTAGGAGCCAAGAAGCACGTTGAAGGTTGATGGCGGCGAGATGTAGTGCGGCGCAACACCAGGGATTCCGGCGCCAACGTGGAACCTGCACAACACAAACCAAGTACTTTGCCCCAACGAAACAGCGAGGTTGTCAATCTCACCGGCTTGCTGTAACAAAGGATTAGATGTATAGTGTGGATGATGATTGTTTGCAGAAAACAGTAGAACAGTATTGCAGTAGATTGTATTTCAGTAAAGAGAATTGGACAGGGGTCCACAGTTCACTAGAGGTGTCTCTCCCATAAGATAAACAGCATGTTGGGTGAACAAATTACAGTTGGGCAATTGACAAATAGAGAGGGCATGACCATGCACATACATATTATGATGAGTATTGTGAGATTTAATTGGGCATTACGACAAAGTACATACACCGCTATCCAGATGCATCTATGCCTAAAAAGTCCACCTTCAGGTTATCATCCGAACCCCCTCCAGTATTAAGTTGCTAACAACAGACAATTGCATTAAGTATTGCACGTAATGTAATCAGTAACTACATCCTCGAACATAGCACCAATGTTTTATCCCTAGTGGCAACAGCACATCCATAATCTTAGAGATTTATGTCACTTCCCCGGATTCACGGAGACATGAACCCACTATCGAGCATAAATACTCCCTCTTGGAGTTACAAGCATCTACTTGGCCAGAGCATCTACTAGTAACGGAGAGCATGCAAGATCATAAACAACACATAGACATGAATTGATAATCAACATAACAAGTATTCTCTATTCATCGGATCCCAACAAACCCAACATATAGAATTACAGATAGATGATCTCGATCATGTTCGGCAGCTCACAAGACCCGACAATTAAGCACAATGGGGAGAAGACAACCATCTAGCTACTGCTATGGACCCATAGTCCAGGGGTAGACTACTCACACATCACTCCGGAGGCGACCATGGCGGCGTAGAGTCCTCCGGGAGATGATTCCCCTCTCCGGCAGGGTGCCGGAGGCGATCTACTGAATCCCCCGAGATGGGATTGGCGGCGGCGGCGTCTCAGTAAGGTTTTCCGTATCGTGGCTCTCGGTACTGGGGGTTTCGCGACGAAGGCTATTTGTAGGCGGAAGGGCAGGTCAGGGGGCCACACGAGGGGCCCACACTACAGGTCGGCGCGGCCAAGACCTGGGCCGTGCCGCCCTATAGTCTAGCCACCTCGTGGCCCCACTTCGTCTCCTCTTCGGTCTTCTGGAAGCTTCGTGGCAAAATAGGACCCTGGGCGTTGATTTCGTCCAATTCCGAGAATATTTCTTTACTAGGATTTCTGAAACCAAAAACAGCAGAAACAGAATCGGCACTTCGGCATCTTGTTAATAGGTTAGTTCCAGAAAATGCACGAATATGACATAAAGTGTGCATAAAATATGTAGATAACATCAATAATGTGGCATGGAACATAAGAAATTATCGATACGTTGGAGACGTATCAGCATCCCCAAGCTTAGTTCCTGCTCGTCCCGAGCAGGTAAACGATAAACAAAGATAATTTCTGGAGTGACATGCCATCATAACCTTGATCATACTATTTGTAAAGCATATGAGCTGAGATCAAATCATTCAAAGCAAGTATCTATATTGACATAAGAGATGATAATGCAAGAGTTAGACAAGCTAGAAGTTTTCATGAACTATTGCTTTAAAGACATGCAACCGTACAAAGTTCATTAAAGATGTATTAAGTATTCAGCATAGAAGTTCTATCCTTCATTCCAAGCATCAAGTAAATTTTCACAACATAAGAAGGATTCAGTCAAGTAAACATAAACATGAACGTCATGAATCAACTGTTTCGAAGTCTACTCAACCGGTGAGCGCAAGCATTTGGTATTAGCACCAGGATGTTATGGCATAAAGAACGTTAATGGGGGTTTGGAAGGCCAAATGGAAGAAAGGCTTGCAAAGCTGTAAATGACCATTAGACAAGAGGAAGCCTTATGATCGAAGCTATGCAAGGAGTAGTGATTGCCATGCAACGGATGCACATAGAGCTATATGTGTATGAAAGCTCTCCAATGGAACTAGTGGGGTGATACGTCCAATTTGCATCACTATTTTATATCATAATTTGCTGTTATTCATTGATATATTTCATATTGGGACACAAAACTTATGTTATTTCATCTATTTTGCATGTTTCATCATTATTGGAGGATCGAACACCGGAGCCAGGATTCGGCTGGAAAAAGCACCGTCAGAACGCAATATTTCGGAAGATCAACTCTGGAAGGAAATTATACCAAAAATCCTATTTTTCAAGATGACGAAGGAAGCCAGAAGGAGGAGCCAGGAGGAGCCAGGGTGGGCCCACACCCTAGGGCGGCGCGGTCCAGGCCCTGGCCGCGCCGGCCTATGGTCTGGGGGGCCCACGACCCTTTTCGCCTCCTTTTCTTCGCCAAACCCTTCGTCCCGAAGACCTAAGCCACAGAGGGTACCTCGCGAAGAGTTACAGCCGCCTCTGCGGGGCGGAGAACACCAGAGAGAAAAGAGCTCTCCGGCGGGCAGGAATCCGCCGGGGAAATTCCCCTCGGGAGGGGAAATCGACGCCATCGACACCGTCATCGAGCTGGACATCATCGCCATCACCATCATCATCATCTCCACCATCATCACCGCCGTCATCACCGCTGGACACCGCCACCGCCGTAGCAATTTGGGTTTGATCTTGATTGTTTGATAGGGGAAACTCTCCCGGTATCGATTCCTACTTGTTGTTGATGCTATTGAGTGAAACCATTGAACCAAGTTTATGTTCAGATTGTTATTCATCATCATATCACCTCTGATCATGTTCCGTATGATGTCTTGTGAGTAGTTCGTTTAGTTCTTGAGGACATGGGTGAAGTCTAAATGTTAGTAGTGAACTATGGTTGAGTAATATTCAATGGTGTGATATTTAAGTTGTGGTGTTATTCTTCTAGTGGTGTCATGTGAACATCGACTACATGACACTTCACCATTTATGGGCCTAGGGGAATGCATCTTGTACTCGTTTGCCAATTGCGGGGTGATGACCCACAAGTATAGGGGGTGTATCGTAGTATCTTCGATAAGTAAGAATGTCGATCCCAACGAGGAGCAGAAGGTGTTGACAAGCAGTTTCGATGAAGGATTCACTGTAAATGCTCACAGACAAGTATTCAGGGGGGTTTGATGTAACAGTTGAATAAAGTACGAGTATGTAAAGTGCGAGAGTAATAATTGCAGCGAGTGGCCCAATCCTTTTTAGCACAAAGGACAAGCCGGTTTGTTTACTTATAATGACCAAACGTTCTCGAGGACACACGGGATTTTAGTCTAGTGCTTTCGCTACATACGGCTAAATAATCTTCATTGTTGTGATAAGTGTTGTGTGGGTGAACCTATGCTAATGTACCGCCCTTCCTAGGACTAATACATACTTGTGATTATACCAACGGGGGTTTAGGTTTCTGTCACTCCGGCAACCCCGCAATTGGCAAACGAATACAAGATGCATTCCCCTAGGCCCATAAATGGTGAAGTGTCATGTAGTCGACGTTCACATGACACCACTAGAAGAATAACACCACAACTTAAATATCACACCATTGAATATTACTCAACCATAATTCACTACTAACATTTAGACTTCACCCATGTCCTCAAGAACTAAACGAACTACTCACGAGACATCATACGGAACATGATCAGAGGTGATATGATGATAAATAACAATCTGAACATAAACTT
The DNA here is from genome assembly GCF_019359855.2 of Lolium perenne. Lineage (NCBI taxonomy): Eukaryota > Viridiplantae > Streptophyta > Magnoliopsida > Poales > Poaceae > Lolium > Lolium perenne. The sequence continues at coordinate 236,262,330 of NC_067244.2, read as the reverse complement.
GGTTCAATGGTTTCACTCAATAGCATCAACAACAAGTAGGAATCGATACCGGGAGAGTTTCCCCTATCAAACAATCAAGATCAAACCCAAATTGCTACGGCGGTGACGGTGTCCAGCGGTGATGACGGCGGTGATGATGGTGGAGATGATGATGATGGTGATGGCGATGATGTCCAGCTCGATGACGGTGACGATGGCGTCGATTTCCCCCTCCCGGAGGGAATTTCCCCGGCGGATTCCTGCCCGCCGGAGAGCTCTTTTCTCTCTGGTGTTCTCCGCCCCGCAGAGGCGGCTGTAACTCTTCGCGAGGTACCCTCTGTGGCTTAGGTCTTCGGGACGAAGGGTTTGGCGAAGAAAAGGAGGCGAAAAGGGTCGTGGGCCCCCCAGACCATAGGCCGGCGCGGCCAGGGCCTGGGCCGCACCGCCCTAGGGTGTGGGCCCACCCTGGCTCCTCCTGGCTCCTCCTTCTGGCTTCCTTCGTCATCTTGAAAAATAGGATTTTTGGTATAATTTCCTTCCAGAGTTGATCGTCCGAAATATTGCGTTCTGACGGTGCTTTTTCCAGCAGAATCCTGGCTCCGGTGTTCGATCCTCCAATAATGATGAAACATGCAAAATAGATGAAATAACATAAGTATTGTGTCCCAATATGAAATATATCAATGAATAACAGCAAATTATGATATAAAATAGTGATGCAAATTGGACGTATCAACTCCCCCCAAGCTTAGACTTCGCTTGTCCCCAAGCGAAACTGAGCTCGATAGACATGACCACATGTTTATGGAGTGAAGAGTCGATGAATAAAATACGGATAAGAAGCATCATATTCATTCACACAGGACATTATAGTAAACAATCTCTTATAACTCATATTGAAACAAGTATAAGGTAATCACAAGTAAAGGTGCATAAGAAATCATATTTGGTGATGGCAAACTTCGTTCTTGGTCAGAGAACAATTAACAGATTATATCTCATTGAGCAGCGCTCCCATGTTAAAGTTTATAAGGCACAACTTGCATACTCAATCATAATGGTTTTCTCATGATCATTGATAACTTGCAAAGCTATATTCATTCAGATAAAACTTGTACTAAACAAAGAAGAATAAAAGACATGATGTAGCAAATCACAATATAATGGTTTGATCACAACTACTCAAATGCTTGCTTGAGATGGAGGGAAATAGGTTTACTGACTCAACATAAAGTAAAAGACAGGCCCTTTGCAGAGGGAAGCAGGGATTAAATCATGTGCTAGAGCTTTTTCAATTTTTGCAATCATATAAAGAGAATAAAAGTAACATTTTGAGAGGTGTTTGTTGTTGTCAACGACTGGTAGCGGGTACTCTAACCCCCTTGCCAGACAACCTCCTAAGAGCGGCTCCCATATTATTTTCATTTTGTGTGGCACTCCTTCCAACCTTTCTTTCACAAACCATGGCTAACCGAATCCTTGGGTGCCTGCCAACAATCTCATACCATGAAGGAGTGCCTTTTTATTTTAGCTTTATTATGATGATGACACTCCCCCCAACCTTTGCTTACACAAGCCATGGCTAACCGAATCCTTCGGGTGCCGTCCATCAATCACATACCATGGAGGAGTGTCTATTTAGTTTAATCAATTTGGGACTGGGAATCCCATTGCCAGCTCTTTTTGCAAAATTATTGGATAAGCGGGTGAAGCCACTAGTCCATTGGTGGAAGTTGCCCAACAAGATTGAAAGATAAAACACCATATACTTCCTCATGAGCTATGAAACATTGACACAAATAAGAGATACTAAGTTTTGAATTGTTTAAAGGTAGCACATGAAGTATTTACTTAGAATGGCAGAAAATACCATGTAGTAGGTAGGTATGGTGGACACAAATGGCATAGGTTTGGGTTAAGGTTTGGATGCACGAGAAGTATTCCCTCTCAGTACAGATCTTTGGCTAGCAAGGTTAATTAGCAAGCATAAGAGTCGAGGGAAACAAACAAATATACATGTGATAGAAACAATCATGCATCTTCCTTGTAAGTACAAACAATTTTAACTTCAGAATAATAAGCTATGAGCTAACAAGAAAGACAATGAAACATCTACATGTATTTCTCTTTTCTATTTAAACCTCAAAGTGTTGTTGCTATTGACCAATGCTAAGTTTGCCAAAACCAAATAGATTTATTCAATGCTCCCAAAGTGATACCAATACTAACAACAAGGTGAATCATATAGTAGAGATTGCAAACTAAAATAAGATGTGCAATATGTAAATGATAAGACTTCTCATTAATATTCCATAACGATAACTCACACCAAGGGATACATAGACAACCAACTAAAGGAGAGATACTTCCAAACGCAACCCATCTTATATGATAACTTCCCTACTCATGATATGATACTACTTGACAATAAAAGTAAAAGGTAGTGATAATGTGATACCGCGGCACTCCCCCAAGCTTGGAACAAACCAAGGGGATGCCAATACCGATGATGAATTACTCCTTCGGTGATGGTGGTGATGAATTCCTGACAAGCTTCTCAATAAGCTCCTGAAGCTCGTCAATCCTGTATATGAGATTGCGAATCATCTCTGAATTGTGCTCGACGCGGTTAAAGAGTCTGTCTGATGGCGAGTCCCAGCTCTTGGAGTTATTTCCCCACTCTTCAGCCTCAGGCTCCTTCTCTCCTGCAGTGTTAGAGCGATCTATATCCCATTGGCTAGGCAATGCTGCCTTGGGAGTCCCTTCAATTTGATTATTGAAAATTAGATTGTGGAAGGGGTGATGAGTGCCTGATGGAGATGTTTTCGGAGCTAGGTAATGACGTGGGACTGCTCCTCCAGGTCACGAATTCTTGCGCTCTTGTTTGCACAAAAAGGGTTGTCCACCACCTTGATGCTTGCGATGGTAGCACACGGGCGTGCGCGCGAGTCTTCCTCCACCTCTTCTTCATCTTCTTCCTTGACGTCCTTGTCTTCCTCTTTCCACCCGAGATCTCGATCATCTTCATCCGGAAACTCCTTGCCCTTGTTCTTGGAGACCATGGTGCTTCTAAACCAAAAACAGATCCTGGCAGAAACAGCTCGAAACAAAACACGTCGAGAAAACGATATACGGACCTCCTGGTCCGGGGGATTATATAGCAAAATTTTTCACGACAAACGGAAAGTACCAGATCGAACCAGAGTCGGAAAGGGGCGACGGGGCGGCCAAACCATAGGCCGGCGCGGGCCCAGGTCAGGCCGCGCCGCCCTATGGTGGCACCCCCTCGTGCGTCCTTTCCACTCCGTTTCGAACTCGTAATTTCTCATATTTTCCAAAAACAGCAAAAATATAGTTCGGAAAGTAAATTGCGTACTTTTCATTACCGATCGTTACCTATTCGAAGTCGAGTTACGCGGACTGTCAATTTGCCCTTTGATGTAGGCCTCCGGTGTTTCCACTTGAATAATATCAACATCAACATTATAAGAATCACCCGAGATATAATGCTTGATTCTTTGTCCATTCACCACTTGCGTAGCATTGCCTTGGAGAGAGCTAATTTTGATTGCTCCTGAACGATACACCTCCTCGACAACATATGGTCCTTCCCATTTCGAGAGTAATTTCCACCGCAAAGAATCTGAGACGAGACCGATACAATAGGACTTTATCCCCAATATTAAATTCTCTTTTGATGATCCTCCTATCATGCCATTTTTTAACTTTCTCTTTAAAGAGTTTAGCATTTTCATATGCTTCACTTCTCCATTCATCTAGAGAACTCAATTGCAACAACCTCTTATCACCGGCAAGTTTAGGATCTTTATTTAATTCTCTAACAGCCCAATAAGCTTTGTGCTCTAGTTCTAGAGGTAAATGACAAGCTTTCCCATAAACCATTTTATAAGGTGACATTCCCATGGGATTTTTATAAGCAGTTCTATAAGCCCAAAGTGCATCCTTCAATTTACTAGCCCAATTCTTCCTAGTTTTATTAACGGTCTTTCCCAAAATAGATTTAATCTCTCTATTTGATAATTCTACTTGACCACTAGTTTGAGGATGATAAGCAGAAGCAATTCTATGATTAATACCATACTTAGCAAGAGTTTTTCTAAAACCTCCATGAATAAAATGAGAACCTCCATCAGTCATAATATATCTAGGTACTCCAAATCTAGGAAAAATAATATCTAAGAGCATTCTTAAAGAGGTCTCACCATCAGCACTTTTTGTAGGTATAGCTTCCACCCATTTAGTAACATAATCAACAGCAACAAGTATATGAGTGTTACCTTCCGAAGACGGAAAAGGTCCCATGAAGTCAAATCCCCAACAATCAAACGGTTCAATAACAAGAGTATAATTCATAGGCATTTCATTGCGTCTGGAGATATTACCAACCCTTTGGCATTCATCACAAGATAAAATAAACTTTCTCGCATCCTTGAAGAGAGTTGGCCAATAAAAACCTGATTGTAGAACCTTTTGCGCGGTTCTTTCTCCGGCGTGATGTCCTCCATAAGCACTACCATGACATTTACTCAATATCTCCTGTTGTTCATATTCAGGGACACATCTTTGCATAATACCATCCACTCCTTCTTTATATAAGTGTGGGTCATCCCAGAAATAATGCCTCAAGTCATAAAAGAATTTCCTCCTTTGCTGAGCTGAAAAGGTTGGAGGCAAGTACTTGGAAACAATAAAGTTAGCATAATCAGCATACCAAGGACTGTCTCATGAGCTCACCTTTATTATAGCCAATTGTTCATTTGGAAAACTATCATTAACGAGAACAGGATCATAAGCAATATTTTCCAATCTAGACAAATTATCAGCAACAGGATTATCAGCACCTTTCCTATCTACAATATGTAAATCAAATTCTTGCAAAAGAAGTACCCATCTAATAAGCCTCGGCTTAGCATCTTTCTTTGTCATTAGGTATCTAATTGCAGCATGATCAGTATGAATAGTAACTTTTGAATCAATAATATAAGATCTAAATTTATCACAAGCAAAGACTACAGCTAATAATTCCTTTTCAGTTGTAGCATAATTTCTTTGAGCAGCATCAAGAGTTTTATTAGCATAATGAATAACATTCAGTTTTTTATCTACTCGCTGTCCAAGAACAGCGCCTACAAAAAATCACTAGCATCACACATAATTTCAAAGGGTAAGTTCCAATCAGGGGGTTCAACTATAGGAGCAGTTGTTAAGGCTTTTTTAAGAGTTTCAAAAGCTTCCTTACAATCATCATCAAAAACAAATGGTACATCTTTTTGAAGAAGATTAGTAAGAGGCTTAGAAATCTTGGAGAAATCTTTAATAAATCTCCTATAAAACCCAGCATGACCAAGAACACTACGAATACCTTTAACATCCCTCGGATAGGGCATCTTCTCAATTGCTTCAACTTTAGCTCTATCAACTTCAATGCCTCTCTCAGAAATTTTATGTCCCAATACAATTCCTTCATTAACCATAAAGTGGCATTTCTCCCAATTAAGAACAAGGTTAGTTTCTTCACATCTCTGCAAAACTTTATCAAGGTTTCGCAAGCAACTATCAAAAGAATTCCCATAGACGGAAAAATCATCCATGAATACCTCTACAGTACTTTCACAAAAACCATGAAAAATAGCAGACATGCATCTTTGAAAAGTAGCAGGAGCATTACATAAACCAAAAGGCATGCGTCTATAAGCATAAGTTCCATAAGGACAAGTAAAGGTGGTTTTCTCTTGATCTTTAGCTTTAACAAGAATTTGTGAAAACCCGAATAACCATCAAGAAAGCAAAAATGAGTATTTTTAGACAATCTTTCTAGCATTTGATCAATAAATGGTAAAGGGTAATGATCTTTCTTAGTAACTTTATTAACTTTTCGAAAATCAATGCACATTCTATACCCTACAACTACTCTTTGAGGAATGAGCTCATCATTATCATTAGGCACAACAGTCATACCTCCTTTCTTGGGAACGCAATGCACAGGACTAACCCATCTACTATCAGCAATAGGATATATAATACCAGCTTCAAGAAGTCGTAATACCTCATTCCTTACCACTTCCTTCATCTTCGGAATTAGACGACGCTGAGGTTCAACAACAGGCTTTGCATCATCTTCCATATTAATAGCATGTTGGCATATAGACGGAGAAATCCCCTTCAAATCATCAAGAGTGTAGCCAATAGCGCCTCGATGCTTCTTCAATATTTCCAATAACCTTTCTTCCTCAATCTCTGAAAGCTTAGAACTAATAATAACAGGATATATTTTCTTATCATCAATATGAGCATATTTAAGATTATCAGGTAAAGGCTTTAAATCAAAAACAGGATCTTCCTTTGGTGGCGGTGTTGTACCCAAATCTTCCACCGGCAAATCATGCTTGAGAATAGGTTGGCGAAGAAAAATTTCCTCAAGCTCATCTCTTTCTTTCCTAAAAACTTCACTCTCGCTATCCTCCAAATGTTGCTGCAAAGGATTGTTAGGAACAAGAACGATAGATGCACATTGCTCCATTTTAAAATCATTACTAGGCAAATCAGCTTTATACGGAGTTTTAGTAAATTTAGAGAAGTTAAACTCATAAGATTCACCAGCAAATTTAGTCAAAATTTTCTCTTTCTTGCAATCTATAATAGCTCCACAAGTATTTAGAAAAGGTCTACCAAAAATAATAGGACAATAATCACTAGCAGTAGAACCAAGTACCAAAAAGTCAGCAGGATATTTAATCTTACCGCATAAAACTTCCACATCTCGAACAATACCAATTGGAGAAATAGTTTCTCTATTAGCCAGCTGAATAACCACATCAATATCTTCAAGTTCACAAGAATCAATTTCGTGCATAATCTCCGTGTAAAGCTCATACGGAATAGCACTAACACTTGCACCAATATCACATAATCCATAATAACAATGATCGCCAATTTTAACAGATATCATAGGAACACTAGCTTGTTTGGGTTTATTAGGATGTGAAACAATATTAGAAGCATCTTCACAGAAAATAATATGACCATCCTCCACATTTTCAGTCACAAGATCTTTAACTATTGCAACAGCAGGTTCAACTTTTATTTGTTCTTCAGGTTCTACAGGTTTCTTTTCACTTTTATGAACCGCACTATTTATAACAGAGTACTCTTTCATTTTAGCAGGGAAAGGAGTTTTTTCAATATAAGCTTCAGGAATAACAAGATCAGCAGTTTCAACTACAACGCATTTATTAATAGATGAATCAATTTTATCTTTATACGGTTCATGATACTTATCAAAATTCTTCTTTGGCAATTCATAATGAGAGGCAAAAGCTTTATAAAGATTTACAACAACTTGAGAATCAAGACCATATATAGCACTCATATTACGAAATTTATCAGTATCCATAAAAGCTTCAATGCATTTATAATCATAAATTATACCTGATTCTCTATCCTTGTCGTTCTCCCAACCTTCAGTATTTTCTTGGATCCGATCAAGAAGGTCCCTTTTAAACTCTTCTTTGTTGCGTGTAAATGATCCAGAACAAGAAGTATCCAGCAAGGTCTTGTCTTGAAAAGAAAGTCTTGCATAGAAATTATCAATAATAACATTACCAGGAAGCTCATGAATGGGGCATTTGAGCATTAAAGACTTCAATCTCCCCCAAGCTTGGGCAATACTCTCTCCATCATGAGGCCAAAAATTATATATGCGATTCCGATCCTTATGAATTTCACTTGGAGGATAGAACTTAGAATAAAACCGGGGCACAATATCATTCCATTCAAGAGAATCCCCATTATCCAGTAATTTATACCAATGCGCCGCCTTACCGGACAGCGACAAAGAGAATAGTTTCTTCCTCACTTCATCCATAGCAATACCTGCACATTTGAATAACCCGCATAATTCATGCAAAAACAGTAAATGATCACCGGGATGGACAGTTCCATCCCCTTCATAGCGGTTATCCATAACACGTTCAATAATTTTCATAGGTATTTTATATGGTATTACTTCCTCACCTGGCGCCTCATCCACTACCGTTGCAGTAGTAGTAGATTTCCCAAATAGAAATTGAAGAGAAGATCTCTCCATAATGACTTATAGCAGCAGGCAGAAATAAAATCAGCACAACAGTAAAGGTTTTCCTTACCAATTCCACTTACCAATAGCGCTTCACTCCCCGGCAACGGCGCCAGAAAATAGTCTTGATGACCCACAAGTATAGGGGGTGTATCGTAGTATCTTCGATAAGTAAGAATGTCGATCCCAACGAGGAGCAGAAGGTGTTGACAAGCAGTTTCGATGAAGGATTCACTGTAAATGCTCACAGACAAGTATTCAGGGGGTTTGATGTAACAGTTGAATAAAGTACGAGTATGTAAAGTGCGAGAGTAATAATTGCAGCGAGTGGCCCAATCCTTTTTAGCACAAAGGACAAGCCGGTTTGTTTACTTATAATGACCAAACGTTCTCGAGGACACACGGGATTTTAGTCTAGTGCTTTCGCTACATACGGCTAAATAATCTTCATTGTTGTGATAAGTGTTGTGTGGGTGAACCTATGCTAATGTACCGCCCTTCCTAGGACTAATACATACTTGTGATTATACCAACGGGGGTTTAGGTTTCTGTCACTCCGGCAACCCCGCAATTGGCAAACGAATACAAGATGCATTCCCCTAGGCCCATAAATGGTGAAGTGTCATGTAGTCGACGTTCACATGACACCACTAGAAGAATAACACCACAACTTAAATATCACACCATTGAATATTACTCAACCATAATTCACTACTAACATTTAGACTTCACCCATGTCCTCAAGAACTAAACGAACTACTCACGAGACATCATACGGAACATGATCAGAGGTGATATGATGATGAATAACAATCTGAACATAAACTTGGTTCAATGGTTTCAATCAATAGCATCAACAACAACTAGGAATCGATACCGGGAGAGTTTCCCCTATCAAACAATCAAGATCAAACCCAAATTGCTACGGCGGTGACGGTGTCCAGCGGTGATGACGGCGGTGATGATGGTGGAGATGATGATGATGGTGATGGCGATGATGTCCAGCTCGATGACGGTGACGATGGCGTCGATTTCCCCTCCCGGAGGAATTTCCCGGCGGATTCCTGCCCGCCGGAGAGCTCTTTCTCTCTCGGTGTTCTCCGCCCCGCGCAGGCGGCTGTAACTCTTCGCGAGGTACCCTCTGTGGCTTAGGGTCTTCGGGACGAAGGGTTTGGCGAAGAAAAGGAGGCGAAAAGGGTCGTGGGCCCCTGCACCATAGGCCGGCGCGGCCAGGGCCTGGGCCGCGCCGCCCTAGGGTGTGGGCCCACCCTGGCTCCTCCTGGCTCCTCCTTCTGGCTTCCTTCGTCATCTTGAAAAATAGGATTTTTGGTATAATTTCCTTCCAGAGTTGATCTTCCGAAATATTGCGTTCTGACGGTGCTTTTTCCAGCAGAATCCTGGCTCCGGTGTTCGATCCTCCAATAATGATGAACGAAAGAACCCTGGTAATCAGGTGGGTATGTGAGCACGCTCTAAATATCTGACACGTGGCTAACAGACGTTTTATAAAACGTTAAGAGGGTACTGGTCACGGACCTTCTGTACCTAGATTCTTATCTCTATGCCTAGCTTTGAAAAGCAAGCGCAGGAACCAGCACACGTCGCACAGCGAACAACAAAGCACCAAGCATCAAACAGTGAAACAAGCATCATTTTTTAGCACATTCAAACCTCGAACCAATCTTGCATGCACGTACAAAACTAGCAGCAGGCTAGGTGGGACCTACGGGTAGAAAAGAAGCAAAGAGAGAGAGCCATGTCCATGCATCTATTAGTTTTGGATTTAAAAGGGCATGGCCCACCATGAATACACTAGTATGAAACTTAGTTTATCTTGCGTTTCCATGCTAATGATCTGAGGCATGTCTCTTAATACTGTATTAGATTGGACGAGTAAGAAGCTACTGCTTGTGGCAGCTTTTTTGTTGAACGCCAGCGAACAACACAGGGCACAGCGGCATATCGCTAGTTGCTTGCTATTTGCTGTTTTGCAATGTACTGGATATGTTGTAGGCTTGGTATAGTGCCTGCGCGCTTGCTAGTCAGAAGCACATGCATACAAGGCGACTCAGGTTGAAAAGGTGAGTTCACGCCGTTTGGTCGCCGTCTATTAAGCTAGAATCTTAAAGCAAATTCGACGATGGATGAAGGGTGCACACGTACACATGTGATCACCAAATTCACTCTCTAATGATGAAACATGCAAAATAGATGAAATAACATAAGTATTGTGTCCCAATATGAAATATATCAATGAATAACAGCAAATTATGATATAAAATAGTGATGCAAATTGGACGTATCACGGGGTTGCCAGAGTGACAGAAACCTAAACCCCCGTTGGTATATCGATGCAGGAGGGATCACAGGATCTCAGAGTTTAAGGCTGTGGTTAGATTTAATTCTTAATTACTTTCTTGTAGTTGCGGATGCTTGCAAGGGGTATAATCACAAGTATGTATTAGTCCTAGGAAGGGCGGTACATTAGCATAGGTTCACCCACACAACACTTATCACAACAATGAAGATTATTTAGCCGTATGTAGCGAAAGCACTAGACTAAAATCCCGTGTGTCCTCGAGAACGTTTGGTCATTATAAGTAAACAAACCGGCTTGTCCTTTGTGCTAAAAAGGATTGGGCCACTCGCTGCAATTATTACTCTCGCACTTTACATACTCGTACTTTATTCAACTGTTACATCAAAACCCCCTGAATACTTGTCTGTGAGCATTTACAGTGAATCCTTCATCGAAACTACTTGTCAACACCTTCTGCTCCTCGTTGGGATCGACATTCTTACTTATCGAAGATACTACGATACACCCCCTATACTTGTGGGTCATCAAGACTATTTTCTGGCGCCGTTGCCGGGGAGTGAAGCGCTATTGGTAAGTGGAATTGGTAAGGAAAACCTTTATCACAGTGCTGATTTTATTTCTGCTCGCTGCTATAAGTCATTATGGAGAGATCTTCTCTTCAATTTCTATTTGGGAAATCTACTACTACTGCAACGGTAGTGGATGAGGCGCCAGGTGAGGAAGTGATACCATATAAAATACCTATGAAAATTATTGAACGTGTTATGGATAACCGCTATGAAGGGGATGGAACTGTCCATCCTGGTGATCATTTACTGTTTTTGCATGAATTATGCGGGTTATTCAAATGTGCAGGTATTGCTATGGATGAAGTGAGGAAGAAACTATTCTCTTTGTCGCTGTCCGGTAAGGCGGCGCATTGGTATAAATTACTGGATAATGGGGATTCTCTTGAATGGAATGATATTGTGCCCCGGTTTTATTCTAAGTTCTATCCTCCAAGTGAAATTCATAAGGATCGGAATCGCATATATAATTTTTGGCCTCATGATGGAGAGAGCATCGCCCAAGCTTGGGGGAGATTGAAGTCTTTAATGCTCAAATGCCCCATTCATGAGCTTCCTGGTAATGTTATTATTGATAATTTCTATGCAAGACTTTCTTTTCAAGACAAGACCTTGCTGGATACTTCTTGTTCTGGATCATTTACACGCAACAAAGAAGAGTTTAAAAGGGACCTTCTTGATCGGATCCAAGAAAATACTGAAGGTTGGGAGAACGACAAGGATAGAGAATCAGGTATAATTTATGATTATAAATGCATTGAAGCTTTTATGGATACTGATAAATTTTGTAATATGAGTGCTATATATGGTCTTGATTCTCAAGTTGCTGTAAATCTTTATAAAGCTTTTGCCTCTCATTATGAATTGCCAAAGAAGAATTTTGATAAGTATCATGAACCGTATAAAGATAAAATTGATTCATCTATTAATAAATGCGTTGTAGTTGAAACTGCTGATCGTGTTATTCCTGAAGCTTATATTGAAAAACTCCTTCCCTGCTAAAATGAAAGAGTACTCTGTTATAAATAGTGCGGTTCATAAAAGTGAAAAGAAACCTGTAGAACCTGAAGAACAAATAAAAGTTGAACCTGCTGTTGCAATAATTAAAGATCTTGTGACTGAAAGTGTGGAGGATGGTCATATTATTTTCTGTGAAGATGCTTCTAATATTGTCTCACATCCTAATAAACCCAAACAAGCTAGTGTTCCTATGCTATCTGTTAAAATTGGTGATCATTGTTATTATGGATTATGTGATATGGGTGCAAGTGTTAGTGCTATTCCGTATGAGCTTTACACGGAGATTATGCACGAAATTGATTCTTGTGAACTTGAAGATATTGATGTGGTTATTCAGCTGGCTAATAGAGAAACTATTTCTCCAATTGGTATTGTTCGAGATGTGGAAGTTTTATGCTGTAAGATTAAATATCCTGCCGACTTTTTGGTACTTGGTTCTGCTGCAAGTGATTATTGTCCTATTATTTTTGGTAGACCTTTTCTAAATACTTGTGGAGCTATTATAGATTGCAAGAAAGTGAAAATTTTGACTAAATTCGCTGGTGAATCTTATGAGTTTAACTTCTCTAAATTTACTAAAACTCCTTATAAAGCTGATTTGCCTAGTAATGATTTTAAAATGGAGCAATGTGCATCTATTGTTCTTGTTCCTAATAATCCTTTGCAGCAACATTTGGAGGATAGCGAGAGCGAAATTTTTAGGAAAGAAAGAGATGAGCTTGAGGAAATTTTTCTTTGCCAACCTATTCTCAAGCATGATTTACCGGTGGAAGATTTGGGTACAACACCGCCACCAAAGGAAGATCCTGTTTTTGATTTAAAGCCTTTACCTGATAATCTTAAATATGCTCATATTGATGATAAGAAAATATATCCTGTTATTATTAGTTCTAAGCTTTCAGAGATTGAGGAAGAAAGGTTATTGGAAATATTGAAGAAGCATCGAGGCGCTATTGGCTACACTCTTGATGATTTGAAGGGGATTTCTCCGTCTATATGCCAACATGCTATTAATATGGAAGATGATGCAAAGCCTGTTGTTGAACCTCAGCGTCGTCTAATTCCGAAGATGAAGGAAGTGGTAAGGAATGAGGTATTACGACTTCTTGAAGCTGGTATTATATATCCTATTGCTGATAGTAGATGGGTTAGTCCTGTGCATTGCGTTCCCAAGAAAGGAGGTATGATCATGTTGTGCCTAATGATAATGATGAGCTCATTCCTCAAAGAGTAGTTGTAGGGTATAGAATGTGCATTGATTTTCGAAAAGTTAATAAAGTTACTAAGAAAGATCATTACCCTTTACCATTTATTGATCAAATGCTAGAAAGATTGTCTAAAAATACTCATTTTTGCTTTCTTGATGGTTATTCTGGGTTTTCACAAATTGCTGTTAAAGCTAAAGATCAAGAGAAAACCACCTTTACTTGTCCTTATGGAACTTATGCTTATAGACGCATGCCTTTTGGTTTATGTAATGCTACTGCTACTTTTCAAAGATGCATGTCTGCTATTTTTCATGGTTTTTGTGAAAGTATTGTAGAGGTATTCATGGATGATTTTTCCGTCTATGGGAATTCTTTTGATAGTTGCTTGCGAAACCTTGATAAAGTTTTGCAGAGATGTGAAGAAACTAACCTTGTTCTTAATTGGGAGAAATGCCACTTTATGGTTAATGAAGGAATTGTATTGGGACATAAAATTTCTGAGAGAGGTATTGAAGTTGATAGAGCTAAAGTTGAAGCAATTGAGAAGATGCCCTATCCGAGGGATGTTAAAGGTATTCGTAGTGTTCTTGGTCATGCTGGGTTTTATAGGAGATTTATTAAAGATTTCTCCAAGATTTCAAAGCCTCTTACTAATCTTCTTCAAAAAGATGTACCATTTGTTTTTGATGACGATTGTAAGGAAGCTTTTGAAACTCTTAAGAAAGCCTTAACAATCGCTCCTATAGTTGAACCTCCGATTGGAACTTACCATTTGAAATTATGTGTGATGCTAGTGATTTTGTTGTAGGCGCTGTTCTTGGACAGCGAGTAGATAAAAAACTGAATGTTATTCATTATGCTAGTAAAACTCTTGATGCTGCTCAAAGAAATTATGCTATAACTGAAAAAGAATTATTAGCTGTAGTCTTTGCTTGTGATAAATTTAGATCTTATATTGTTGATTCAAAAGTTACTATTCATACTGATCATGCTGCAATTAGATACCTAATGACAAAGAAAGATGCTAAGCCGAGGCTTATTAGATGGGTACTTCTTTTGCAAGAATTTGATTTACATATTGTAGATAGGAAAGGTGCTGATAATCCTGTTGCTGATAATTTGTCTAGATTGGAAAATATTGCTTATGATCCTGTTCCTGTTAATGATAGTTTTCCAAATGAACAATTGGCTATAATAAAGGTGAGCTCGCGAGACAGTCCTTGGTATGCTGATTATGCTAACTTTATTGTTTCCAAGTACTTGCCTCCAACCTTTTCAGCTCAGCAAAGGAGGAAATTCTTTTATGACTTGAGGCATTATTTCTGGGATGACCCACACTTATATAAAGAAGGAGTGGATGGTATTATGCGAAGATGTGTCCCTGAATATGAACAACAGGAGATATTGAGTAAATGTCATGGTAGTGCTTATGGAGGACATCACGCCGGAGAAAGAACCGCGCAAAAGGTTCTACAATCAGGTTTTTATTGGCCAACTCTCTTCAAGGATGCGAGAAAGTTTATTTTATCTTGTGATGAATGCCAAAGGGTTGGTAATATCTCCAGACGCAATGAAATGCCTATGAATTATACTCTTGTTATTGAACCGTTTGATTGTTGGGGATTTGACTTCATGGGACCTTTTCCGTCTTCGGAAGGTAACACTCATATACTTGTTGCTGTTGATTATGTTACTAAATGGGTGGAAGCTATACCTACAAAAAGTGCTGATGGTGAGACCTCTTTAAGAATGCTCTTAGATATTATTTTTCCTAGATTTGGAGTACCTAGATATATTATGACTGATGGAGGTTCTCATTTTATTCATGGAGGTTTTAGAAAAACTCTTGCTAAGTTTGGTATTAATCATAGAATTGCTTCTGCTTATCATCCTCAAACTAGTGGTCAAGTAGAATTATCAAATAGAGAGATTAAATCTATTTTGGGAAAGACCGTTAATAAAACTAGAAAGAATTGGGCTAGTAAATTGAAGGATGCACTTTGGGCTTATAGAACTGCGTATAAAAATCCCATGGGAATGTCACCTTATAAAATGGTTTATGGGAAAGCTTGTCATTTACCTTTAGAACTAGAGCACAAAGCTTATTGGGCTGTTAGAGAATTAAATAAAGATCCTATACTTGCCGGTGATAAGAGGTTGTTGCAATTGAGTTCTCTAGATGAATGGAGAAGTGAAGCTTATGAAAATGCTAAACTCTTTAAAGAGAAAGTTAAAAAATGGCATGATAGGAGGATCATCAAAAGAGAATTTAATATTGGGGATAAAGTCCTATTGTATCGGTCTCGTCTCAGATTCTTTGCAGGGAAATTACTCTCAAAATGGGAAGGACCATATGTTGTCGAGGAGGTGTATCGTTCAGGAGCAATCAAAATTAGCTCTCTCCAAGGCAATGCTACGCAAGTGGTGAATGGACAAAGACTCAAGCATTATATCTCAGGTGATTCCTATAATGTTGATGTTGATATTATTCAAGTGGAAACACCGGAAGCTTTCATCAAAGGACAAATTGATAGTCCGCCAGAACTCGACTTTGAATAGGTAACAGTACTGGTAATGAAAAGTATGCAATTTACTTTCCGAACTATATTTTTGCTGTTTTTGGAAAATATGAGAAATTACGAGTTCGAAACGGAGTGGAAAGGACGCACGAGGGTGTGCCACCATAGGGCGGCGCGGCCTGACCTGGGCCCGCGCCGGCCTATGGTTTGGCCGCCCCGTCGCCCCTTTCCGACTCTGGTTCGATCTGGTACTTTCCGTTTGTCGTGAAAAATTTTGCTATATAATCCCCCGGACCCCTGGAGGTCCGTATATCGTTTTCTCGACGTGTTTTGTTTCGAGCTGTTTCTGCCAGGATCTGTTTTTGGTTTAGAAGCACCATGGTCTCCAAGAACAAGGGCAAGGAGTTTCCGGATGAAGATGATCGAGATCTCGGGTGGAAAGAGGAAGACAAGGACGTCAAGGAAGAAGATGAAGAAGAGGTCGAGGAAGACTCGCGCGCACGCCCGCGTGCTACCATCGCAAGCATCAAGGTGGTGGACAACCCTTTTTGTGCAAACAAGAGCGCAAGAATTCGCACTGGAGGAGCAGTCCCACGTCATTACCTAGCTCCGAAAACATCTCCATCAGATCGCTCTAACACTGCAGGAGAGAAGGAGCCTGAGGCTGAAGAGTGGGGAAATAACTCCAAGAGCTGGGACTCGCCATCAGACAGACTCTTTAACCGCGTCGAGCACAATTCAGAGATGATTCGCAATCTCATATACAGGATTGACGAGCTTCAGGAGCTTATTGAGAAGCTTGTCAGGAATTCATCACCACCATCACCGAAGGAGTAATTCATCATCGGTATTGGCATCCCCTTGGTTTGTTCCAAGCTTGGGGGAGTGCCACGGTATCACATTATCACTACCTTTTACTTTTATTGTCAAGTAGTGTCATATCATGAGTAGGGAAGTTATCATATAAGATGGGTTGTGTTTGGAAGTATCTCTCCTTTAGTTGGTTATCTATGTATCCCTTGGTGTGAGTTATCGTTATGGAATATTAATGAGAAGTCTTATCATTTACATATTGCACATCTTATTTTAGTTTGCAATCTCTACTATATGATTCACCTTGTTGTTAGTATTGGTATCACTTTGGGAGCATTGAATAAATCTATTTGGTTTTGGCAAACTTAGCATTGGTCAATAGCAACAACACTTTGAGGTTTAAATAGAAAAGAGAAATACATGTAGATGTTTCATTGTCTTTCTTGTTAGCTCATAGCTTATTATTCTGAAGTTAAAATTGTTTGTACTTACAAGGAAGATGCATGATTGTTTCTATCACATGTATATTTGTTTGTTTCCCTCGACTCTTATGCTTGCTAATTAACCTTGCTAGCCAAAGACCTGTACTGAGAGGGAATACTTCTCGTGCATCCAAACCTTAACCCAAACCTATGCCATTTGTGTCCACCATACCTACCTACTACATGGTATTTTCTGCCATTCCAAGTAAATACTTCATGTGCTACCTTTAAACAATTCAAAACTTAGTATCTCTTATTTGTGTCAATGTTTCATAGCTCATGAGGAAGTATGTGGTGTTTTATCTTTCAATCTTGTTGGGCAACTTCCACCAATGGACTAGTGGCTTCACCCGCTTATCCAATAATTTTGCAAAAAGAGCTGGCAATGGGATTCCCAGTCCCAAATTGATTAAACTAAATAGACACTCCTCCATGGTATGTGATTGATGGACGGCACCCGAAGGATTCGGTTAGCCATGGCTTGTGTAAGCAAAGGTTGGGGGGAGTGTCATCATCATAATAAAGCTAAAATAAAAAGGCACTCCTTCATGGTATGAGATTGTTGGCAGGCACCCGAGGATTCGGTTAGCCATGGTTTGTGAAAGAAAGGTTGGAAGGAGTGCCACACAAAATGAAAATAATATGGGAGCCGCTCTTAGGAGGTTGTCGGCAAGGGGTTAGAGTACCGCTACCGATCGTTGACAACAACAAACACCTCTCAAAATGTTACTTTTATTCTCTTTATATGATTGCAAAAATTGAAAAAGCTCTAGCACATGATTTAATCCTGCTTCCCTCTGCGAAGGGCCTGTCTTTTACTTTATGCTGAGTCAGTAAACCTATTTCCCTCCATCTCAAGCAAGCATTTGAGTAGTTGTGATCAAACCATTATATTGTGATTTGCTACATCATGTCTTTTATTCTTCTTTGTTTAGTACAAGTTTTATCTGAATGAATATAGCTTTGCAAGTTATCAATGATCATGAGAAAACCATTATGATTGAGTATGCAAGTTGTTCCTTATAAACTTTAACATGGGAGCGCTGCTCAATGAGATATAATCTGTTAATTGGGCTCCGACCCCGAACGAAGTTTGCCATCACCAATTATGATTTCTTATGCACCTTTACTTGTGATTACCTTATACTTGTTTCAATATGAGTTATAAGAGATTGTTTACTATAATGTCCTGTGTGAATGAATATGATGCTTCTTGTCCGTATTTTATTCATCGACTCTTCACTCCATAAACATGTGGTCATGTCTATCGAGCTCAGTTTCGCTTGGGGACAAGCGAAGTCTAAGCTTGGGGGGAGTTGATACGTCCAATTTGCATCACTATTTTATATCATAATTTGCTGTTATTCATTGATATATTTCATATTGGGACACAATACTTATGTTATTTCATCTATTTTGCATGTTTCATCATTATTGGAGGATCGAACACCGGAGCCGTGGATTCTGCTGGAAAAAGCACCGTCAGAACGCAATATTTCGGAAGATCAACTCTGGAAGGAAATTATACCAAAAATCCTATTTTTCAAGATGACGAAGGAAGCCAGAAGGAGGAGCCAGGAGGAGCCCGGGGTGGGCCCACACCCTAGGGCGGTGCGGCCCAGGCCCCGGCCGCGCCGGCCTATGGTCCTGGGGGCCCACGACCCCTTTCGCCTCCTTTTCTTCGCCAAACCCTTCGTCCCGAAGACCTAAGCCACGTAGGGTACCTCGCGAAGAGTTACAGCCGCCTCTGCGGGGCGGAGAACACCAGAGAGAAAAGAGCTCTCCGGCGGGCAGGAATCCGCGGGAAATTCCCTCCGGGAGGGGGAAATCGACGCCATCGACACCGTCATCGAGCTGGACATCATCGCCATCACCATCATCATCATCTCCACCATCATCACCGCCGTCATCACCGCTGGACACCGCCACCGCCGTAGCAATTTGGGTTTGATCTTGATTGTTTGATAGGGGAAACTCTCCCGGTATCGATTCCTACTTGTTGTTGATGCTATTGAGTGAAACCATTGAACCAAGTTTATGTTCAGATTGTTATTCATCATCATATCACCTCTGATCATGTTCCGTATGATGTCTTGTGAGTAGTTCGTTTAGTTCTTGAGGACATGGGTGAAGTCTAAATGTTAGTAGTGAACTATGGTTGAGTAATATTCAATGGTGTGATATTTAAGTTGTGGTGTTATTCTTCTAGTGGTGTCATGTGAACGTCGACTACATGACACTTCACCATTTATGGGCCTAGGGGAATGCATCTTGTACTCGTTTGCCAATTGCGGGGTTGCCGGAGTGACAGAAACCTAAACCCCCGTTGGTATATCGATGCAGGAGGGATCGCGAGGATCTCGTAGTTTAAGGCTGTGGTTAGATTTAATTCTTAATTACTTTCTTGTAGTTGCGGATGCTTGCAAGGGGTATAATCACAAGTATGTATTAGTCCTAGGAAGGGCGGTACATTAGCATAGGTTCACCCACACAACACTTATCACAACAATGAAGATTATTTAGCCGTATGTAGCGAAAGCACTAGACTAAAATCCCGTGTGTCCTCGAGAACGTTTGGTCATTATAAGTAAACAAACCGGCTTGTCCTTTGTGCTAAAAAGGATTGGGCCACTCGCTGCAATTATTACTCTCGCACTTTACATACTCGTACTTTATTCAACTGTTACATCAAAACCCCCTGAATACTTGTCTGTGAGCATTTACAGTGAATCCTTCATCGAAACTACTTGTCAACACCTTCTGCTCCTCGTTGGGATCGACATTCTTACTTATCGAAGATACTACGATACACCCCCTATACTTGTGGGTCATCATGGGGGTGCATCCAACTTGGTTGCTCACGAAGACCTAGAGCACTTTTGAGGAGGCTCATCATTGGAATATACAACCCAAGTTCTATAGTGTAAATTCCCCACATAGTTATACTAGTAAAACATGAAAACTCTCTCATATGAATGTAGGTGCTGAACATGAGCACAAATGATGACTATGAATAATGCGGGTGCTAAAACATGAGCACAAGTGTGGATAAAAGATAGTAATGCTGCCCCCTTTTTTCTTTATTCTCTTTTTTTTCTTTTTTTTTTCTTTCTTTTCCTTTTTCTTTCTTTTCATTTTTTCATTTTTCCCTTTTTTTTTTCTTTTTGATGGCCTCCACGGCTCTTTTCATTTTTAGGGGCAACATCCTAATATGACAACACACTTTTTGGTACAAATAACTCATAGTGAATGAAATATGATGTATGAAACTGTATGCCTCTGCCGGTGTAGCAGGATGTGCAATGATCTAGCGTAACATGGGTAAACCACACATCAGCTGTATATGATCATGCAAAGCAATATATAAATAATAAATGACAACATGACATGTAATGTAAAATGGATGTTGCATGGCAATATATCTCGGAACAGCTATGGAAATGCTATGGTAGGTAGGTATGGTGGCTATTTTGAGGAGATGTATGGGCTTATGTGTAGGAGAACAAGAGAAAGTTCTCCCACGGGTTTGGATGTACCGGCGAAGTATGCACAATTCTCAATGTGAGCAAAAGGCAATGCACAAGATGCTAAGAGGCTAGCAAATTTGGAAGGTGGAAGTGCCAAAAACCGTAGCTTAACATTAGTCAAAAAGAACTCACAAACTTATTGCAAACAACTAGCAGGTTCATCATTAAGAGCATGATTAAAATTTACTCCAAGGAGGGCCGTTCACGGTGGCACAAGTACCCCGCTAGCTCCCTCGACCTTCAGCACAACTTAGTTATTACGATGAACTCTCAGACATGGAAAGCTATCAAGTCCAACTACGCCTTCAACTATTTAAATAGAGTTTGTAGTACGGCACAAGCTTAAAGACAACAATCCACTACTAATTTTAACTCATTTATCCAGCAAGCCTTACCATCTAAATATCTCAATTTTTTTGCAAAGAATCAAGTTATCAAAGCTCAATGTTCTACAAGTATTTTATTATTCACTACCACATGCAACATTTCCCGTTTCCAACCATATAACAATTTAACGAAGAAGAAACTTCGCCATGAATATTATGAGTAGAGCCTAAGGACATACTTGTCCATATGCTACAGCGGAGCGTGTCTCTCTCCCACAAAGTGAATGCTAGGATCCATTTTATTCAAACAAAACAAAAACAAAAACAAACCGACGCTCCAAGAAAAGCACATAAGCTGTGATGGAATAAAAATATAGTTTCAGGGGAGGAACCTGATAATGTTGTCGATGAAGAAGGGGATGCCTTGGGCATCCCCAAGCTTAGACGCTTGAGTCTTCTTAATATATGCAGGGGTGAACCACCGGGGCATCCCCAAGCTTAGAGCTTTCACTCTCCTTGATCATGTTGTATCATCTCCCTCTCTTGATCCTTGAAAACTTCCTCCACACCAAACTTAGAACAACTCATTAGAGGGTTAGTGCACAATCAAAATATACATGTTCAGAGGTGACATGATCATTCTTAACACTTCTGGACATTGCACAAAGCTACTGAAAGTCAATAGAATCGAAATATCCATCGAACATAACAAAACTGGCAATGCGAAATAAAAGGCAGAATCTGTCAAAACAGAACAGTTCGTATTGACGACTTTTATCGAGGCACCAGACTTGCTCAAATGAAAATGCTCAAATTGAATGAAAGTTGCGTACATATCTGAGGATCACTGACGTAAATTGGCATAATTTTCTGAGTTACGTACAGAGAATTTTGTCCAGATTCGTGACAGCAAAGAAATCTGTTTCTGCGCAGTAATCCAAATCTAGTATGAACTTTACTATCAATGACTTTACTTGGCACAACAAAACACTAAACTAAGATAAGGAGAGGTTGCTACAGTAGTAAACAACTTCCAAGACACAAAATAAAAACAAAGTACTGTAGTAAAAACCATGGGTTGTCTCCCATAAGCGCTTTTCTTTAACGCCTTTCAGCTAGGCGCAGAAAGTGTGTATCAAGTATTATCAAGAGACGAGGTATCGTTATCACAAGCTCCCCCATCCGTAGTGGTACTAAGGGCTTTGTCAATTTTAGGCCTATAATAATATTTCTTTGGTTTAGGCACTTTAGAGACATACATAAACTTTTGCTCCTTACCCACATAAGCTTTCTCCTTATATTTAAGAGAAGAAAATGTTGAACCCAAGGTTCCCATAGCTTTTTCAAGTTCGTCAATCCTATTGGTTTGATCATCATGGACAACACAAGTTCCTAGGACACTAATTCTTTCATCAATTCCTCCTAAGGATTTATCAAGTTTATCAGTTTTATCAAGTAACATTTCCAATTTAGTTTCAATACTTGGAAAAAATTTCTCTATGGTTTCCAATTTTTTAATAACATCTTCAAGAGAGATTTCAGTTTTAACTTCATCAACAGGGGGTATTCCAAATAGACTCTCAATGATACAGCTAGCTTCTAATGCAGGAGTACTTAGGAAGTTACCTCCCGCGAGACAATCAAGAACATACCTATTCCAGCTAGAGATACCAACATAAAAATTCCTGAGTAAAATAGTGGTGTAGTGTTTCTTAGTGCATCTATTATGGGCATTACTAATTCTACACCAAGCATCTCTTAAACATTCTCCCCCTTGTTGCTTAAACGAACGAACTTCGACTTCAGGATTACTTATTTTTGCAATAGTAAATAAAACAAACTAGATAAAGTAAATGCAAGTAACTAATTTTTTTTTTGTTTTTGATATAGCAAACAAGATAGCAAATAAAGTAAAACTAGCAACTAATTTTTTTGTATTTTGATTTAGTGCAGCAAACAAAGTAGTAAATAAAACTAAGCAAGACAAAAACAAAGTAAAGAGATTGCGATGTGGAGACTCCCCTTGCAGCGTGTCTTGATCTCCCCGGCAACGGCGCCAGAAAAAGTGCTTGATACGCGTACAGCACGCGTCCGTTGGGAACCCCAAGAGGAAGGTGTGATGCGTACAGCGGCAAGTTTTCCCTCAGTATGAAACCAAGGTTTATCGAACCAGTAGGAGCCAAGAAGCACATTGAAGGTTGATGGCGGTGAGATGTAGTGCGGCGCAACACCAGGGATTCCGGCGCCAACGTGGAACCTGCACAACACAAACCAAGTACTTTGCCCCAACGAAACAGCGAGGTTGTCAATCTCACCGGCTTGCTGTAACAAAGGATTAGATGTATAGTGTGGATGATGATTGTTTGCAGAAAAACAGTAGAACAGTATTGCAGTAGATTGTATTTCAGTAAAGATAATTGGACCGGGGTCCACAGTTCACTAGAGGTGTATCTCCCATAAGATAAACAGCATGTTGGGTGAACAAATTACAGTTGGGCAATTGACAAATAGAGAGGGCATGACCATGCACATACATATTATGATGAGTATTGTGAGATTTAATTGGGCATTACGACAAAGTACATAGACCGCTATCCAGCATGCATCTATGCCTAAAAAGTCCACCTTCAGGTTATCATCCGAACCCCCTCCAGTATTAAGTTGCTAACAACAGACAATTGCATTAAGTATTGCGCGTAATGTAATCAGTAACTACATCCTCGAACATAGCACCAATGTTTTATCCCTAGTGGCAACAACACATCCATAATCTTAGAGATTTCTGTCACTTCCCCAGATTCACGGAGACATGAACCCACTATCGAGCATAAATACTCCCTCTTGGAGTTACAAGCATCTACTTGGCCAGAGCATCTACTAGTAACGGAGAGCATGCAAGATCATAAACAACACATAGACATGAATTGATAATCAACATAACAAGTATTCTCTATTCATCAGATCCCAACAAACGCAACATATAGAATTACAGATAGATGATCTCGATCATGTTCGGCAGCTCACAAGACCCGACAATTAAGCACAATGGGGAGAAGACAACCATCTAGCTACTGCTATGGACCCATAGTCCAGGGGTAGACTACTCACACATCACTACGGAGGCGACCATGGCGGCGTAGAGTCCTCCGGGAGATGATTCCCCTCTCCGGCAGGGTGCCGGAGGCGATCTCCTGAATCCCCCGAGATGGGATTGGCGGCGGCGGCGTCTCAGTAAGGTTTTCCGTATCGTGGCTCTCGGTACTGGGGGTTTCGCGATGAAGGCTATTTGTAGGCGGAAGGGCAGGTCAGGGGGCCACACGAGGGGCCCACACTACAGGTCGGCGCGACCAAGACCTGGGCCGCGCCGCCCTATAGTCTGGCCACCTCGTGGCCCCACTTCGTCTCCTCTTCGGTCTTCTGGAAGCTTCGTGGCAAAATAGGACCCTGGGCGTTGATTTCGTCCAATTCCGAGAATATTTCTTTACTATGATTTCTGAAACCAAAAACAGCAGAAAACAGCAACTGGCACTTCGGCATCTTGTTAATAGGTTAGTTCCAGAAAATGCACGAATATGACATAAAGTGTGCATAAAACATGTAGATAACATCAATAATGTGGCATGGAACATAAGAAATTATCGATACGTCGGAGACGTATCACCCCTCCCCCCCAATAGGGAAGCAAGCGGTCGGCCAGAGATGCGGGCATGCGGTGGGAGTTACCAGGAAAAAGAGATTGTAGCGACGACCAACCTTCCATCGCGGGACACCGACAGTGTGCTCGAGGTGGCCCTCAAAGCTCAGCCCACAGGGCAACACAATTCACCACCAGGCGGGGAGATGGCCACTGCACATGGATGAGGGTAATGGCGCATGCGTCCAACCATAGTTTTCATCTTTTCTCTCCACTCATGGACCTTATAATATGGTGTCTCAGAAACTCGTAAAGGAACTAGACAATGTGACTAACACTAGAAGAGCAAGATCCTCATCTTTATACTTTACGTCCATGGAGAGGAAATTAGAAATGATCTCTCTAAAGATTGATAGGTGATTCATCATCGACACACATGTTCCAACTTACGCGGGAACAACTCTCATGTGCATCTTACTGGTTAGATCTTTGGACATGCACATTATTCTAGTTTTAGCCACATAGTCGTTGCAATTTTCTCCAGCAGCACTTCCAGTAACATATTATTGGATATATGAAGTTGAATCAAAGATAAACTTTACAATCCTTCTGTTTTTATAATCGATATAAGTATTTTGCATCGGACTTGCCGAATCCTTCGAGGGCTTCATCCAGATCAGAAGTTTGGACGAGAATCGTCCTCATCTTCACTCGCCACAGAGAAAATCTTGTTGTGTAGTCCAACTGCGGTAGATCAAACTTCAAGAAAGAGATGTCGCAAACCCTAGATTGAAGCACATGCTCTGATACCAATTGTTATAAATACGACAAATAAATAATGAGGAACGAAAAGGAGGTCACAACGAAGGCACGAGATTTTAACGTGAAACACCCTCACCCCCGCTGTCAGCCAATAAAATTTCACTATATCGGGGAGTGCTTAGAAACACCGTGGGTTATCTTATAATATGATAAAACCTAGGTAACGGCTTACAAGAGATATATATTGATGGTGATGACAATCTGTTGACAAGGCCAAGCCTACCGATGATGGAGCCTCCCGTCGCTCTGTCGTTAGCTTTCTTATTAATTTGAATCATAATATAACAAAGGATAACAAAAACTAGATTGCCCGTTTGAGATTGGGGAAGGAGGTCTACCAAAGCATGGCTGTCTTTACCGAAAACATTGCGTTGTTTGAAAGGATTTGTCTGCAGGAACAAATAAATCCCGAGAAGGAATAGGATTTCCCGTAAGTATGGTTGGACAGCATGTTAAGAGTTAGCAATGCATAGTTGCATACTTAAAAAATAATAATATATAAACCTATAGGAAAATCGATGCATATTTGCCTCCATGTCTGTTTAGACTGAATAATTACAAAGGAGGAGAAATGAGTCACCACAACCCCACACACTGACACATTGCTACGAAGAACACGTACTATGAATCTATGATGCTACTAGCATAATAGCAAGTCATCTTCCAAATCGACCAAGCGTATCACTGCAAATGATCTGGAGTGCCTTCTCGAGATTTGCCACGACGTCCCGTATGTCCGGCCGGTTATCCCCGTGCAGCCGCAAACAGCTTGCCGCCGTGCTCCCTACGAGCTGCAGCGCCTCACGTTGCCGCGGAGTTGGCGCCGACGCCGGACGCCTGTCAAGCACTTCACCGAGTTGCCCAGCCTCAATGCTCGGTAGCGCCCAAGACACCAACGTCGTATCGACCATCGTCTTCTTCGTCTCATCCCACGCAGGTACCGCCGGCTGGTTCCCGGTCAACACCTCGAGCATTACCACGCCGAGGCTGTACAGGTCGGTCGCCGGTTTCAGACGGCCCGTGCTGCAGTACTCCGGGTCACCGTACCCGTACGTCTGGACGACGTCCACGTCCTGGGAATCCACGTCCGGCGCCCGCCAGACCGACGCGCCGAAGCCGGACAGGCGCGGCGTCCAGCTCCGGTCGAGGAGGATGTTGGACGAGGTGACGTTGCAGTGGATGAGCAGCGGACAGGCGCGGCAGTGCAGGTGGTAGATTGCGCGCGCCGCGCCCAGCAGTACACCGACGCGCGCTTTCCAGTTCCAGGACGCCGCCCCAAGGTCCGGGGACGCGTCCAGGTGGTCTCTGAGCGTGCCGTTGTCCATGTGCTCGTAGACGAGCAGGCGTTCTTCCTGCTCGGCGCAGGAGCCCAGGAGACGGACGATGTGTTCGTGGCTGACCGGGTGGAGGATGGCGAGCTCCGTGCCGAACGTGTCCTCGGCGCTTCGCAGCCCGTCCCTGAGGCGCTTGATGGCCACCTCCCGCCCGTCGCGGAGCTTGCCCTTGTACACCGTTCCGGAGTCGCCGTGGCCGAGGACGACGCCGAAGTTTTTGGTCGCCGCCGTGATCTCCGCCAGCGTGAACACCTCAGGTCCCTCCTGAGAAACTGCGTGCTGGGAGGAGTGGCCGCGACTGAGAACCGAGTCGTTGCCCGTTCCATCCAGGCGGCGCGTTATGCCGATATGGCTGATCACGGGGAAGACGGCGAGGAAGGAGTCGATCCTGCTCTGGACGCTCCTGAACCGCTCGGCCTGCCTGCTGGCCGTGAAGAAGCGGTAGGTCCGGCCTCGCCCCTGGCAGGACATGACGAGGTCGTGCGCCTCCCTGAGTGCGCCGTCAAGTCCGGCCAGCGGCCGCATCGCCTCCGGATCCCGCACGAGCGGCAGCAGCTCCGCGATCATCTGGACCCGGCCCGCCAGGTGGCCGCACTCCACCTTGTTCTGGTGCGCCGTAATCGCCGCCTGCGTGATCTTGGAGATGAGCCCGCCGGCGTCCACCCCGACCAACTGCGCCACCGTCGCCGCGCCCTCTAGCCCGTGCCATAACGCGTCGCCAGCCATGTCTTTCTGTGAACTATCAAGAATCACGATGCTACTGCGTGGTTTGTAGGAGTACTAGAGAGCGCGGGAGGTAGACGTAAACTGAGCGTGGCCGAGAAGAAAATCCCAAAGAGTGCTGCCATTATCAGATCCGTAATGTGCCAGCGATCGAGAGGGACAAAGGGCCTTGACTTCAGTTTTCTTTCTCACAAGTTGCCAACTTGGCAAGCAGTATACTAACTGTTTTATCTGTCTAAACTAGATGGAGCCAACGCTGCCAATGCCGGGGGCGTTGACGGAGAGCGAGAGTGATGCGGACATGCCAGCGAATAACTGGAGATCAGCGCCCGCTCTTGTTCTGAAATATTGCATTTTCTCAAGAAAATGGGTACTTCGCCCGCTGTTATTCTGAGATAACGCAGTTTCTTAAGAAAGTAGCTACTTCACTCATGGAGCCCACATGTCTTGTAGCCAGAAGCAGTCAACAAGCCCCATGATTGGCCTCCCAAAGTAAGACTGACGAGTTCAATATACGTGCGTGTGACGTCAGATTTAACTAGGTTTAGACATTGATGCTCTTCGGGCACACAGACTGTCATATGACAAGTTGCAACCACTGAACATATACATATGTGCACCTTCAACGCATTACCCAATCAACTCGGAATTAATCTACTCACCTGACATCTCTATCAAATGCAACCAAATCCTAAAGCCGATCTGATTTCTACCTAGCTATATATATCTAGGGAAGGGGAAATGAATATACTTCAACTTGGAGGGCAGGAAACAATCAGCTACAACCTGAGAAACAAACAAAGATTGACACTACCATGAACAAGTGGCAAAACCGCGTATGGCCTTTACGTGAACTTGGAGACTGGAGTAGTGCCAGTCTTACAGGAACTAGTGACGCGTCCTCTTTTTGGACATGCTTTTTTTACATGACATTGTGACGTTCTTGTTGGTGTCTGCCTAGAGCGGTGCGCAACAGAAGGGGTGTGTCGAGGCAAATGCCAACGATGGAGTTAGGGGTAGATAACCCGATCGAGGTCATTGCTTTTGACGTACCCTGGTAGGTTTGTATGCAATGTACCTTGGAAGTGCTAAATAATTAAAGATATTTGTATGCAATGTCATGCCAATAATTTGCAGCCCATTTTGGACAAGACAAAAAGAATATGAAAAATAGGTAAAATTTTCATTCTTTGGTATGAGATTCTATTATGCGTACGAGTTACCAGTTTAAGACTAAAAAAAATGATAAACTTGAATTTGAACAACTTTTGAAAAACTTGATCCACGATATGGTCTGTTATGCACGAGCATTCACAATAATGTGCATGTATTGCGCACAAATGTGCATCTAGGCATGGAAAACAATGTTGTCAAATAGAGTTTCCAAAAAATTACAAAATAAAAAAATTCATATTTAAATGCAACAAATGGTTTTTTTTGTAACATGAGTACAGATAGTATGGTGCATAATGGCACTAGCAATCGTATCATATCAAGTAGACCATATTCGATGTATAATGCCTAAGTTTTTTCAATTTCCAACATTTTTAGCTAATTTTAGCTATGTAACTGTTTTATGTATCTAAACTAGATGGAGCTAACGCTGCCAATGCCCGTGGTGTTGACGGAGCGAAGAAGCAGTCAACAAGCCCCGTGATAGGTCTCCCAAATTAAGAATGACAAGTTTTATATACGTTGTGTGTGACATCATATTTAACTAGGTTTAGCCAATAATGTTCTTTGGTCACATAGGCAGTCATATGACAAGTTGCAATCACTGAACCTATACACATGTGCATCTTCAACGCATTACCCAATCAACTCGGAATTAATCTACTCACCCGACATCTCTATCAAACACAACCAAATCCTAAAGCCGATCTCATTTCTACCCATATCCAAGAAATAGGAATTGGAAATGGAACGGGTCAATTTACCCGTAGCTTTATCCTGGATAATCTCGAGAATGATGTAACTATGTTTTGATATTAATAAAGCTCTCCGCAGCATAATCCTGATGATTAGTAACCCTAAACAAGTGGCAAAACCACGAATGGACTTTACTGGAATTGGAGTAGTACCAATATTACCGGAACGGGTGACGTGTCCTCTTTTCGACATGCTTTTCTTACATGGTATTGTCACGTTCTTGTTGGTGTCCACTTCGGGCGGTGCACAACGGAAGGGTTGTCTCAAGGCGAAGGCCAGCCATGGATGTAGAGGTAGAGGGCCCGGGGTCATTGATTTTCACATACCCTACACAGGAAGTGTTAAATAATTCAAGGTATTTGTATGAAATTGCATGCACGCAATTTGCATCCCATTTTTCACAAAGACACAAAGAATATGAAAAATAGTTCAACAATGTCATTCTTTGGTATGGCATTCTCTTGTGTGTACCACTTAATTCCACAAAAAATGATAAACTTTAATTTTACCAAGTTTTGAAAATATCATGTATGAGTATTCATGACTTCCAAACAAATGACCAAGGTGATAACTGTTACATGTAATATTTGTTTTCCATATGCTTGTATGCGGATATGTATTCTGTAATGCCTTTGAGCCCTATATTAATAGGTAAACAGGTGTGGACTCAAGCACCGTTTCCTGCCACATTAGCTGACATGGTATCAGAGCATCTCCTCTCCACGACCTATCTTCCGCCACCACAATACCAAACCCACTACAACTAGAAAACAATGACCCCAAACACACCCTGCCGCCGCCGCCACGACCCAAGATCCAGCCACCACAGTCTGCCGCCGCCGCCATAACACCAAAACCCTATCCGCCGATGTCGCTTTTCAGCCACCGCCAGACAAACCCAACCACCCATAACCCTAAGATCCCTTTGTCGCCGCCATCATGAGCTCCTCCTCATCGACCTCTGTTTTGGCCTCCGCCTTGGGTGCTCCTCCTAGTCAGCAGCTGACCTAGAGCACCTTCCTCCTATGGAAAAGCACTCATCATCCATGTGTTCCGTGGTGCCAACGTCATGGGCCTCCTCGATGGATCTGACCATGCGCCGGCCAAGACCATTGAGGTTGAAGACTCCGACAACAAGAAGATCTAAGTTGAAAATCCCGCCTATGTGGCCTAGGTTGCTCGAGATAAGAAGGTGCTGCATTTTCTTCTGAATTCGCTATCACCAAACATTATCTCGCACGTCCTCAGGATGGACTCCACTGCTGATGCATGGGCTAACATCAATGCCATTTTCAAGACTGCCTCTCGAACCAAGGCTCAGCTTTTGCGTGGAGAACTCAATGACACCAAGAAGCTCACGATGACGGTTGATCAGTACTTCACCAAGATGGAAGGGTTCTCCTCTGAACTCGCTGCTCTCGGCAAGCCCGGTCCATTGAAGAAGACGAGCTCCTAGGCTACTTGCTGCATGGTCTGGACAAGACCCAGTACAACTCCCTCATCAATTCCGCGAATGGGAACCCAGGTACTACAATTGATGAATTTTATGATCATTTATGCTCATATGATATGCACAATGGTGTCAACGGAAATGGCACTTTTGTGTCTTCGGTGAACCTAGCCCAACATGCAGCTGGCCTTGACCAACGCCCTCGTCACACGCCCCCACCACGTGGTCGCAACCATGACCGTGGCTCCTATCGTGGGGGTGACAATGGTGGCTACCATGGTCGCCGCGATTATGATTGTGGGAACTGGCGCCGTGGAGATCGCCGTGACAGGCGATGTGACGAGGGTGGCTACTGTGACCGCCACTCTGATGGTGGTGCTGGGCGCCATCCTGACCGTGTCCCCAGTCCCCACTCCCTACGTCAACACGGAATGTCAAATCTGCAGGATTCATAGCCATCCCACCAGTGATTGTTGGTGGTGCTACTGAGATGTCAAGGAGAAAGATGATGGTGATCATGGTGAAAAGTGTGCACATCTTGCATCCTATGGCGTTGACACGAACTGGTACACCGACACGGGAGCCACTGACTACATCACCAGCGATTTGAAGAAGCTCCTCATCGCCAACAAGTACAATGGGCAAGATCGTGCCTGCATCGCTGAATGCGTAGGTATGCACATCAGCCACATAGGTCATTCAACTTTACGTACCCCTCATGGTTCTTTTGATCTTAACAACATTCTTCATGCTCCTAGTGCATCTTAAAATCTTTTATCAGTTCATCGATTTACTCTTCATAATCATGTCTTTATTGAGTTTCATGCTTTCTTCTTCTTAATCAAGGAACAAGCAAAACGAAGAGTTCTGTTTAGGGGGCCCCTGCTATGGTGGTCTCTATCCTTTGGTGCCTATGTTTCACGAGACCTCCAAGCATGATTTCATCGCAACAAAGACATCATCCTCTACATGGCATCGCCGTTTAGGACATCCATCTTCATTTGTGGTTCAACAAGTTCTTAGGAAGAAATAAAATAGTTTACACCCCTGAGAGTACTCCATATGTTTGTGAGTCTTGTCAGATGGCCAAGAGCCACCAGTTACTATACCCCATATCCACTAGTGTTTCCACTGCTCCCTTGGAGTAAGAATTCTCTGATGTATGGGGCACTGCTCCTCTCTCCGTGGGAAAACATGCATATTATATAAGCTTTATTGATGATTTCAGTAAAGTCATATGGATCTATTTGCTTAAAAAGTGTTCTGATGTTTATTAAGCCTTTCTAAATTAGCAGCAATATGTTGAACGCAAGTTTGATAGGAAAATTATTACTGTGCAAACTGATTGGGGTGGCGAGTATGAGAAAATCAATGGATTTTGCTAGAAAGTTGGCACCACGCATCATGTCTCTTGTCCCCATGCCCATCAACAGAATGGTTCAGCTAAAATAAAATACCTTCATATAGTTGAAGTTGGTCTTGCTTTACTTGCCAAAGCTTCTATGCCTCTCAAGTTTTGGGATGAATCTTTTATCACTACCACATTTCTCATAAATTTACTTCCTAGCAAGGTTCTTAATTTTGAGACTCCCACAGAATTCCTTCTTCATGTTACTCCCAATTATGATGCTCTTAGAATCTTTGGCTATCCTTGTTAGCCTAATCTTCATCCCTACAACAAACGTAAACTTGGCTTTCGTTCAAAACTATGTATTTTTTATTGGTTATAGTCCTCTTCATAAAGGAGTTAAGTGCCTAGATGTGTCCACATGCCGCATATACATTTGTCGTGATGTAGTCTTCAATGGAAATGTCTTTCCTTTTGCCTCCCTACATCCCAACACCGGTACCATTCTAAAAAATGAAATTCTAATTCTGCCTACATCATCTCCATTACATTTGCATGAGGGTGAACGTAATTTCGATAACAATATGTCTCCTATTGTGCCTATTGCTCACTAACAGCAGGAAATGATGCTGAAACAAGCTCAGAAATTGTTGCTGAAGATTGGCCAAAAATGACGAAACGAGTGCTGAAAACAATGTTCATTCTACTGGACATTCCATGGTCTAGCCAGATCGGGAGGCATGGTATTTCGAGGTGGATTCTCCTGCCTCCCCGCCTCGCACCTCCCGCCCGCACGAGAACAGCAGCTGGTCACCACAAGTGTGTGCTCGCCACACGCCCCTGGCCAGTGCACCTCTCTTAAAAAAAACCTGGCACACTCACGACGCAGCACCCGCTGACATAGGCATCCCCAATGGGTCTGCCGAAGATGGTACCCGGGGTTTACTGAAGGCCCACGACTCGAAGAATAAGAAGAATCGGAAGCCCAAGTTATTATTAAGGAAAGCTAGAGTTGTATTAGGAAATAATATTTGTAATCTGGCGGGATGGGTTGGAAACCCTCCCGGACTCTGTAACTTGTGTATTACGAATCCCTCGACTCCGCCTCCTATATAAGGGGGAGTCGAGGGACAAAGAAAGGATCGATTCATTGTCTCACGAAACCCTAGTTTTCACATCGTCGAGCACTTTTCGGCTGAAACCTTCGAGATCTACTTGCCCTCTACTTCTGACTAAAACCCTAGTCTACAACCTGTAGGCATTGATAAGTTAATCCCTTGTCACCCACGGTCCCCTACGACGCCGTCCTCCACTATGGCTCCTTGTCACTGTCTGCGGCAGATACCCCCCCTAGAGAATCTTTTGCGGCTGGAGCTAGTGGGGGAAATCGGTGCAAACTCCAACTCATAAAATGAAGAAAATCCACCACTGCCATCTCCATTTGTGCAACATGCTATGGTGCAAACCGTTTTACAATCTTCTCAAGAATCTCGTACTCGTCTTTAGAAAGGTATACGGAATCCAAAACAGTATACTTATGGCACTGTTAGATATGTCATGTTCTCTTCATCGTATACACTTGTGGAGGCTATGAATAATTCCAAATGGCATCAAGCAATGCAAGAAGAGTATGATGCACTGATCCAGAAGAAGACTTGGCACCTTGTTACTCCTAGTAACAACAAGAACTTGATTGACTGCAAGTGGGTATACCGTATAAAAAAAATCAGATGGCTCTATTGACAGATACAAAACACGACTAGTTGCAAAAGGTTTTAAACAAAGGTATGGCATTGATTATGAGGATACCTTTAGTTCGATGGTTAAGATTGCAACCATTAGGACTATTTTATCTATTTCTGTCTCTCTTGGATGGAGTCTAAGGCGGCTAGATGTCAAGAACTCATTTCTTCATGGTGTTCCAGAAGAGGAGGTCTATATGAGACAACCTCCAGGTTTTGAAAATCCTAATGACTTACAACATGGTTGCAAGCTTGATAAGGTTTTATATGGATTGAAAAAAGCATCTCGAGCATGGTATTCTAGGTTGAGTTCCAAGCAGTTGTGTGATCTTGGATTCACTCCTTCGAAGGCTGATACTTCACTGTTCCTCTGTGACAGGTTAGGTATCACTATGTATATGTTGGTTTATGTTGATAACATCATAGTAACCAGCTCTTCTGATCATGCTATTACAACTCTGTTTCGAGATCTAAATGAGAATTTTTGCTATTAAAGATTTAGGTGATTTGGACTACTTTCTTGGCATTGAGGTAAAAAGGACACACAATGGTCTAATATTGACATAAGAGAAATATGGCAGGTACATTCTTGACAGGGCCGGCCTACGTGGTTGCAAATCAGCGCCTACACCGGCCTATGTCTGCTACAGAACATCTATCTCTTACTCATGGCACACCTCTGGGGTCCTGAAGACAACAATCAGTATCGAAGCATTGTTGGGGCCTTACAGTACTTGACACTGACACGTCCAGATTTGTCTTATTAAGTTAATAAAGTTTGCTAGTGCCTTCATGCCCCAATTACAGAACATTGGACAACTGCAAAAAAATAGTATACTTAGATATGTGCAAGATACTTACAAGTTGGAATTACTTTTACAAAGTCCCTCCCACTTTTCTTAGTGCCTTTTCAGATCTAGATTGGGCAAGCTCCCTTGATGGCAGACGATCCACTGATGATTTTACTATATTTGTTGGACCAAACTTGGTCTCTAGAAGTGCCAGAAAACAAGCCACAATGTCAAGCTCACTGAGGCAGAATACAAAGCCTTCACAAATGTTACAACTGAGTTGATTTGGGTTGAAGCTCTCATTGCTGAACTTGGAGTAAAGTTAAAGGAAAAAACCATATCTTTGGTGTGCTAACTTAGATGCTACCTTCTTGTCTGGAAATCCAATGTTCCATGCATGCACCAAACACATCAAGATATATTTTCACTTTGCTAAAGAACGAATTGTTGACAACCTCAACCTTCATCAAGTTCATCTCCAGCAAAGATTAAGTTGCAGATGGTTTTACCAAGGCACTTCCTGTAAAAAAGTTAGATGAGTGAAACGTAATCTAAACATTTCAAAAGGTTTAGATTGAGGGGAGCGTTAGATGTAATATTTGTTTTCCGTATACGAATACGTATTGTGTAATGACTCTGGCATTGGAGCCCTATATTAACACGTAAAACCGATGTGGACTCGAGCACCGTTTCCTGCCATTTAGCTGACAATAACCACATATTCATCGAATGGTTTATGATAATGTGCATATATTGCGCACAAATGTGCATCTGGGAATGGAAAACAATGCTATCAAATATAGTTTCCATTTTTTGTTACTAAATATTCATTTTAATATTTAAATGCGATAATGGGGGTTATGTAAAAGGAGTAAAAGTAGTATGGTGCATAATGGCATCACCCAAATTTTCACACAAAGTAGACCATATTCAATGGATAATGCCTAAGTTTTTGAATTTTAAACATTTTTAGATAATTTCGGCCATTTGAATGATATCATGTCAATTTTCCTGAAGAATTGTTGTGAAACTAATTGGCATGATTGTAGCATCATGTTAAAAAAATTACGAACATATTATAACATTGCCACAGTAATACATTTTTTCGCTACACATGCGAGGGTTCTACCCCAAAGGGATCAACAACACATATCTGGACGGCCGGCGGGGTGCCAGATATTTCCCCCAGTCGGTCACCCGACGCCTAGCACTGTCCTAATTACACTCCACACACACACATTTCAGTGAACACGTCCTATGATGCATGCTACTGAAACAGTACAAAGTCATTGTCCTAATCGACCAAACACATCGTTGCAAATGCCTTCTCCAGATTTGCCACGACGTCCGGTATGGCCGGCCGGTTATCTCCTTGCAGCCGCAAACAGCTTGACGCCGTGATCGCTACCAGCTGCAGCGCCTCGCGCTGCCGCGGAGTTGGCTCCGTCGCGGGGCGCCTGTCGAGCACGTCGCCGAGTTGCCCGGCCTCAATTGGCGGTAGCGCCCAGGACACCAACGTCTTTGTCCCCTCCCACACGGCTACCACCGGCTGGTTCCCCGTCAACAGCTCGAGCATCACCACGCCGAGGCTGTACAGGTCGGTGGCCGGTTTCAGCCCGCCTGTTCTGCAGTACTCCGGGTCCTCGTACCCGTACGTCTGGGCGATATCGACGGTCTGGGACTCCACGTCCGGCGCTCGCCAGACCGACGCGCCGAAGCCGGCGAGGCGCGGCGTCCAGCTCCGGTCTAGAAGGATGTTGGACGAAGTGACGTTGCAGTGGATGAGCAGCGGGATGGCGCGGCAGTGCAGGTGGTAGATGGCGCGCGCAGCGCCCAGCAGCATACCGACGCGCGCTTTCCAGGACGTCGTCAACGGGGACGCATTATTATTCAGCTGGTCTCTGAGCGTGCCGTTGTCCACGTTCTCGTAGACGAGCATGCGCTCTTGGTCCTCGGCGCAGGAGCCCAGGAGGCGGACGATGTGCTCGTGGCTGACCGGGTGGAGAATGGCGAGCTCCGTGCCGAACGTGGCCTCCGCTCTTCGCAGCCCGTGCCTGAACCGCTTGACGGCCACCTCGCGCCCATCATGGAGTTTTCCCTTGTACACCGTGCCGGAGTCGCCTTTGCCGAGGACGACGCCGAAGTTTTTGGTCGCCGCCGTGATCTCCGCCATCGTGAACACCTCAGCTCCGTCCGAATCCGACTCCGACACCTCATGAGAAACTGCTGAGTGCACGGAGGAGGAGCTGGCGCGATTCAGAACCGAGACGCTGCCCATTCCGTCGAGTCGGCGAGCTAGGCCGATATAACTGATCACCGGGAAGAGGAAGAGGAGGGAGTCGATCCTGCCCTGGACTTCCCGGAACCTGTCGGCCTGCCTGCCGGCCGCGAACAAGCGGTACGGCCGGCCTTTCCCCTGGCAGGACTGGACGAGCTCGTGCGCCTCCGTGAGCGCGTCGCCAAGCCCAGCCAGCGGCCGCAT
Organism: Lolium perenne; assembly: GCF_019359855.2. Classification (NCBI taxonomy): domain Eukaryota; kingdom Viridiplantae; phylum Streptophyta; class Magnoliopsida; order Poales; family Poaceae; genus Lolium; species Lolium perenne. Next base: position 236,225,220 of record NC_067244.2, on the reverse strand, counting down.
CGCCTCCGGATCCTGCACCTGCGGCAGCAACTCCGCGATCATCTTGACTCGGCTCGCCAGGTTCTTGCAGGCCCTCTTGTTGCGCTGCGCCGTATCCGCCGCCTGGATGATCGTCGAGATGAGCCCACTGGCGGCCACTAGCCCGGTGATTACCGCAGACGCAGCCATGACAGTTAGCCTACTGTGTCTGTGTGCTAGCCACAATGATGATGCTGATCGACAGGGCTGCATGGTTTCTAGTATATTTAACAAGAGCAAACGGATTCTACGGGAAGGCGTACGTCGTAGTGTACGCGGATGGGAAGGAACTTTCATGAACGAGCTAGGAGACTGCGCATATAACTGTATTATTATCGTCTTTCTCAAGTCACGCCACGGTCCGTCTGACTTGGTAGCTAGGGACATTGCTTGCAACCAATTCGGCAAATGCATCAATCCTCAACCATCTGCATCGGCAGGGACAACTTCAATTTTCTTTCTCACAAATCGCCAATTAAAACTGTTGAGTGTATCTAGTAGATGGAGCTAGCATTGCTAATTAAACTTTTTTGAGATATCTCCGGGGAGAGTTGACATGAAGCGTGATGTCGACAAATCATCAAATTAAGTGGAGAGCACCGCCCTGTGTTGGTTCCGACATACAGTATATACTTTTCTATGAAAAATGACTACTTCACTCTTGGAAGCCACACGTCTTGTACCATGTCCTCCATCGTGGTGTTGACGACGCTCCATGCGTTGGGCGAATTGGCCATTAGGATAGAATTATCAGTTTTTTTTTATTATTTTGGATAAAAGATGCTTTGTTACAGAATAGGTTTAAGCATTACACCCTGTCTCTGCATAGCTAAAATGCACACAATCATCCAAGTAAATTACAAATCAAAGAAAATATTGCATGAGCATAAAATAATACAAGAGACAATCAACTAGTCCATAATAGGTGCAATCCGACGATTATGCAGCCATCCATGTTGGAAAATAAACTCCTTAGTCATAATCTCCAACCATGTAGACACCTCCGTAAAGAGGTCGCGGTCCTCCAATCGCTGAAGCGAGGACCATAAATAGAGCAAAGTCATACACCGGTAAATGACATGGATAAGAGAAGAATTTTTATCGTTAAAAACCTTGTCATTCCTTCATAGCTATAGTGGCCATATAACAGCAATCACACTCTAATAAGAGTTTTAAACCTAGAATCCACACCATTTAGCTATTTGCCAAAAAGCTTAGAGGAGGGTATAAGATAGAACATATCTAAACGATTGACCATATAGACCTGATGAACCGACACTAGAAGAAAATGTGTTTTATTATCTCATCTCCGTGACCAAAAACACATTTCGTACAACCATACCAGTTACGTTTTGAAAGGTTATCTTTAGTAAGAATAACACCCGACAAAGCTACCATGCAAAAAACCTTGATTTTCAAAGGCGTCTTCATCTTCCAAAAGGATTTATTGTTGTGCACCGGTTGAATGGGTTCGATTAAAGGTTATACATGGAATCTAAAGAGAATACAACACTCTTGTTAGTCCCCATCGGAATTCATCAGTCCCTTGTATCAAATAGACTGAAGCTAACATTTGTAGCAGTTTATTTCAAGAAGCTAGCCGGGGTACAATAAAATCATGCCTGAACGTCATACATGGCAGTAGGGAAAAGGCTGAATGTATTGAATGCGGAATGCAATACGTTTCAATAATCCAGATACTGAGACATGTCAGCATATGCACATGGGCTTCCAAATGGCGCAAGCTTGTTGGTCCAGGAGCCGGGAACAAATAGACCAGGGAGCCAAATAACATTTCCGGTTTTTTTTTATTCAGAAACCTAAACTCTGATATATTATAACTGGTGTAGCTAGCACAACTTTTGTACATATAAGTTTAACAGAAGCCAGATCGTTCACGCTAAAAGAGACTTATTATTCATTATACTAAAAAGTTCACGACAGTTCAATCAAAGGAAAGCTCGATGCATGCATTTTTTAGGCTTAATTACAATTTACCAGGTTCGGGAATGAGCTAGGAAAACCACACACACACATATAGCAAGCCTGCAGTAAAATGGAACTTACAAAGAGGAACACATACACACACTCACAAGACAAAGAGGAACATGTATTTTGCTAGCAAATGAGATGGAGTGCCTTCTCGAGACTTGCCACAACCTCCGATATTGCCGGCCGGCTATCCCCATCCTGCCGCAAACAGCTTGACGCCGTGTCTGCTACCAACATCAGCGCGTGTTTCTGGCTTGTAGTTGGCTCAGACGCGGGGCGCCTGTCAAGCACTTCGCCCAGTTTCCGGGCCTTAATGCTCGTTAGCGCCCAGGGTACCAACATCTTATCGATCATCATCCTCTTGTTATCCTCCCAGATATTACCTACCACCGGCTCCCTCCCCGTCAACACCTCGAGCATCACCACACCGAAGCTGTACACGTCGGTCGCCGGTTTCAGAAGGCCTGTTCTGCGGTATTCCGGGTCTTGGTATCCATTCGTGTGGACGACTTCCACGGCCTGCGACGGCGCGCCGGGGGCTCGCCAGACCGACGCGCCGAAGCCCGACACGCGTGGTTGCCATCTCCGGTCAAGAAGGATGTTGGATGAAGTAACGTTGCTGTGCATGAGCTGCGGCCTGGCGTGGCAGTGCAGGTGTTCGATGGCGCACGCCGCGCCCAGCAGCACCTGGACGCGCCTCTTCCAGGACGCCGCCAGCTCGGACGCATTGTTCTGGAGGTGTTCTCTGAGCGTGCCGTTGTCCATGTTTTCGTAGACGAGCACGCGCTCTTCCTCGTCCGCGCACGAGCCCACGAGGCGGACGATATGCTTGTGGCTGAGCTGGCGGAGAATGACGAGCTCTGTGCCGAACACGTCGTCCGCGCGTCGTCGCGGCCCGTTCTTGAGGCGCTTCACGGCCACCGCCCGCCCGTCGAGTTCGCCCTTGTACACCTTTCCAGAGTCGCCTTCGCCGAGGACATCGGCGAAGTTGTTTGTCGCCTCCTTGATCCTCGCCAGCGTGAACTTCCCAGCTCCCTCCGGCTCCGACTCCGCCCGAGAAACTGCAGGCAGGGAGGAGTGGGGATGTCCGGCGGTGCTGTTCGGAACCGGGACGTTGCCGCGGTTTATGCCGATCAGGAAGACGAGAAGGAAGGAGTCGATCCTTTTATTGACGTCGTCGAAACTATCGGGCTGGAAGATGGCCTTGACGAAGCGGCGGGTCCGGCTCTGCGTGATGAGCTTGTGCGCTTGCTCGAGCGCGTCGCGAAGCCCGACCACCGGCCCCATCACCTCCGGATCCTTCAGCCGCAGCAGATGATCGGCGATCGCGTAGACTCGGAGTGCCAGGTCGTCGCACTTGTCCTTGTTATGGTGGGCATTAGCTGCCGCCTTCATGATTTTCAAGGCGAGCCCAACCAACTGTGTCACCGACGCCGCGCAAGCTATTCCGGCCATTAACGCCATACCAGCCTACCGTGTGTACGTGTCCGTGTAATATCCAGAATGAGGATGCTGATCGAAACAACTTCGTGGTTTCTAGTGCTATTTATATCACATATGCTCCCTCTACCCAAAAAACATATTCTTAATTATTAAAAAAGTTAACAATTTTTTTGCCCTTACATCTCGACAATCTATATGCATTCATGTGGTTTCGTGAAAAAAAAAACCATATTTTTATGATCGATGTAAAAACGACAATACATGTCATAGAAAAAATCTTATTTTTAGCACCAAATTTTATCTTTTTTAGTTAGCCCAAATGACAAGTCGATTTTTTATGGAAATGGCTTGTGAAAATGTACACCTGAAGTTTTCGTTTCAACTTTAATATTTCAAAATATACTAAAGATGTAATTTAAAATAAAGGATCACCAAATAGCCAAAACAACACTTTCAATATACTATACAATAACAACAAGAATAATATACGGATCCTTTGGGTACAAGTAACTATATCGTGCCCCAAGAAACTTCCATCGAGGAGAGAGTATATTATACAAGTCTCTCTCAAGACACATCACGACCTGTCTGACTTGGTAGCAAATGTATCATCGATCGGGAGGGACATGACTTCAATTTTCTTTCTAACAAGCAAGTATAAAAACTGCTACTCCCTCGGTGCACGAAAAGATGTCTCAACTTTATATAAGATTTTATATGGATATCAAGATCATTCTTGGAAAGAAAATGTGGTAAGAAGCATATTCATGCCTTTTGATGCTGATGCTCTCCTCAGAATTAGACTCCCAAATTATGATGGAGAAGACTTCATATCCTAAACTTCAGAGAATCATGGCTTATTCACTGTCCGAACTGCTTATATTTTGCTTTTTTGAACCGGTACGCGTCCTCGCGTCGTCCCCTAGGTCGACGCTAGGGCAAACCCTAGCACCGCCAGCCGCCGTCCCCCCTTCGCATCCCTCCTTCCGCCGCTGCCGTTGGCGCCGGCCACGGTGGCGGCGGGCCTCGACGCCAAAGGTGGTCAGGGGGTGGTGGTGGCGGCGATCCGTTGTGGCGGCGCGCACGGCGTCCGGGGCGGAGATCCCTTGATGTGCAGCGGCGGCTGCTCCCTCCATGGCCTTCTGGCTATGGGTGGTGGTGGTGGTTGTGGGTTTAGTTCCCACATAAACATGTCGTCGGTTCAGCTGACGGCGCGAGGAGGGGGCAGCGACCTTGCGAGGCGTGGATGATGTGGTACCGGCGTCGAATACCGTGTGGCGTGGCAGGCCAGATCTGAGATTTGGGTCGTGTGGGTCTCGGATGGTGCGTCCACCGATTTCTCCTTCGTTTTCGCTAGCTAGCAGATGGTGGCGAGGGGGCATGTTCGTCTGTTTCGCAGGTTGATGTATATTTAACAATAGCAAACGGATCCACAATGATGATGCTGCCCCTGATAGACAGGGCTGCATGGTTTCTAGTATATTTAACAAGAGCAAACGTATTCTCTGAGAAGGCGTAGGTCGTAGTGTACGCGGATGGGAAGGAACTTTCATGAACGAGGAGACTGCGCATGTACTGTATTATCGTCTTTCTCAAGTCACGCCACGGTCCGTCTGACTTGGTAGTAGGGACATTGCTAGCAACCAATTCGACAAATGCATCAACCTCAACCATCTGCATCGGCAGGGACAACAACCCCCGACTTCAATTTTATTTCTCACCAATTGCCAATTAAAACTGTTGAGTGTATCTAGTAGATGGAGCTAGCACTGCTAATTAATTTTATTTTGAGATATCTCCGGGGAGAGTTGACATGAAGCGTGATGTCGACAAGTCATCAAATTAAGTGGAGAGCACCGCCCTGTGTTGGTTCTGACATTCAGTATATACTTTTCTATGAAAAATGACTACTTCACTCTTGGAGCCCACACGTCTTGTACCATGTCTTTCCATCGTGGTGTTGCCGTCGTGGACGACACTGCATGCATCGGGCGAATTTGGCAACTAGGATAGAACTATCAAGGGCGTCCAATTATCAGTTCCTGTCTCCCGTGTGTTCCGTATACTACGGGAAAAGTATATACTGTATGTTGACCAAACCCTAACGGTAGCTTGCACGGTGTTTCGACCTCGTTCATGAACATGCTTGTGGCGAACAAAGTCGACATCTCGACCGGTCACCACTACACTCATTCGAGGAAGGATTCGAGGAAGGATACGAGGGCAACTTTGGCCTAGCAGTACCGACGAGGCTGCCGAAGGAGAGGATCTTGAAGAGGAGGGCGTGAAGCGTTCGAGGAGGCTGCCCTTGCCGACGGCAAAGGGGCATTCAAACGATCCACGAATTTCACAGAGAAGAACGACATTGCCCTTTTGAACACATAGGAGAGTGTTTCTCTCTACGTGGTCGATCACCGGCAATGATCAACAGAGAATTGAAGACAAATTTCGCCGGTTGCTCCACAATGTGATCTCTATCAAGTCGGTACGATACAATCAAGAAATGTTGCTCCCGTTGGAGTGCGTGTTTCTCTCTACGTGGTCGATCACCGGCAATGACCATCAGAGAATTGAAGACAAATTTCACCGGTTGCTGCACAATGTGATCTATATCAAGACAGTATGACACGATCAAGAAATGTTGCTCCCGTTGGAGTGCGTGCTTGGAACAAGTGAGGAATTCACCTCCTAGTAGTTGTACCATTGACGACTTTGTTAGTTCTTCGTGAACTTCTCCCGGTTTCGGTTTGCTTGCTATCAAAAAATCGTACTTGCATGTAAACTATTTTTGTTGTGAGTATTCTTTAAAAGAGTTAATCCTGTTGACATCGCTGGCTTCTCAGCGCCCGGCCGATGCCTTGCTGATGTACATAGTCGTGTGGGACATTGTCGTGTCTCGTGTGGGCCTTCGGTAATACGTGCCTCGCGCTGCTTCCTTTGACGGTGCCGCTCGACGAGTGCGGGGTGCCCCGTTCCGGAGGTCGGCCTCGCATTGTCGCACCCTCCATCCACTTCCCAAACCTAGCCACACAGGCGATTTGCACAAAAATAACCCAAAAGTTAAAGAAAAGCACAGACTGACCTTCCGGCGAAACTATTTCACCAATCTAACCCTTTTGTGTGGCGCCCCTCTCATCGGCGCCACACATGCCAGTGTGGCGCCCCTCCTGCCGGCGCCACTCTCCCAGCCGACGTGGCGCCCTCGACGCTGAGCTGGTGCGCCCATCCGACGTGGCAGCATGTGTGGCGTCCCTCCCAACGGCGCCACACATGCACTTGTAATTGCCCAAAACATATTGTGAGACAATTCGTCTGGGACTTAGCCGTTTTGCGAGGCTCTATGTGTGGCGCCGATGCCACGGGCGCCACACATCCACTTAAGTGTGGCGCCCGCGCCCGCCCCCAGCCCGACCCAGCCAGTTCTTCTCTGTTTTTCTTATCTTCTTCCAGGAAACCGCCGCTGCCGCCCGACTCCCCTTCGCCCCCCCCCCCCCCACCAAATCGACCAAGGATTCGTCAGATCTATCCGGCCAACTCCTTCCTCATCCATTCCTCAAGGTATTCCCCTTCGATTCCCTCCGATTCATCCACTAGTGTTGGTGGATTTGGTAGATTTGGGTATGAACCCTAGACATGGAAATTTATGTTGGTGGATTTAGATATGAACCATTGATATGTTAGTGGATTTGGATATGAACCCTAGATTTGGATATGTTGGTGGATTTGGATATGAACCCTAGATTTGTTGGAACCCTAGATATGAAATTTTACATGTATGTGTTGAAATTCTATGTATGTATATGTTGAAATGTCTAATATTTGCCTAGTAAATGCATTCAAATGTGTTACATATGCCTAGTATTCTTGATGGAATAACTCATATTTGTTAGGAATGCCTAGATATGAATGTATATGTATGTATATGATGTATGTGTGATGGCTCATGTACGTGTTGCTCATATTTGTTATGAATGGCTCATAATATGTTGTATTTGTGTAAACATGTATGATGGTGTGGCTCCTAGATGAAGAGTACGACAGGGATCACCGGGCTGTTCATATGACGGAGAGGACAACGGATCTTCACCCTTTGAAGATTCGTTACCATGGCACAGTGGATATACCGTATGACGAGAGGTACACAGAGTTCATCCAGCCTACCGGTCTTATGCCGTTCATATCCCTTGTAAGCCGTGGGGGGCCGAACATGAACCCCTCGGCACTCACCGCCCTTGTCGACCGGTGGAGGCCGGAGACTCACACCTTCCACTTGAGGTACTTGTTGTTTGAATTTAATTGCTACGATGTAGACTACATCTTCTGAGATTGCTACTTGTTGTGTATGTTCTGAGATTGCTACTTGTTCTGAGATTGCTACTTGTTGTGTCCAATGAAAACTGTTGGAGTTTGGTAGGATTTTCCATGTTTTTAACACAAGTCAATGTGTGGTGCCCTCCACACTGGTGCCACACTGCACTGTGTGGCGCCCGTGGCATCGGCGCCACACATGCCAACTTATATCAACTATTGGGTCGAAAACATCCAGGGGCTCCGGACGATAAGTCCTTAGCCGTTTTGGCGACCCTCTTTGTGTGGCGCCCGCGGCATCGGCGCCACACATAGAGCCTCGCAAAACGGCTAAGTCCCAGACGAATTGTCTCACAGTATGTTTTGGGCAATTGCAAGTGCATGTGTGGCGCCGTTGGGACGGGCGCCACACATGCTGCCACGTCGGATGGGCGCACCAGCTCAGCGTCGAGGGTGCCACGTCGGCTGGGAGAGTGGCGCCGGCAGGAGGGGCGCCACACTGACATGTGTGGCACCGATGAGAGGGGCGCCACACAAAAGTGTTAGATTGGTGAAATAGTTTCGCCGGAGGGTCAGTCTGTGCTTTTCTTTAACTTTTGGGTTATTTTTGTGCAAATCGCCCCACACACACACACTCCATTTTTCTCCTCTTTCCCCCTACGGCGGTTTCTGGCCGCCGCCCCGTCCAGTTAAGGTCGCCGCCCAGTCGTCAGATCGGAGGTCCACGGGTGAGAAGGGAGCGGAGGAGGAGGGAGGTGTGCCGGAGGGCTTGAGCGCCTACACGACGAGCGGCGGCAACGACCACCACCACCAGGCACTCGACGAGTTGGATCGTTCCCTCACCATGGCGTCGGAGAAAGAGGCGGCGCTCGCCGCCGTGCCCAACGAGAACCCCACCATGTGAATCTCCTGCACCCCCTTTCCCCGCACTGATCCGTCGCAAGCTTAGTTGTTCCTCTGTTGACTGCTCGATCTGCTGGAGCCTGGAGCGCCCTTCATTGATATACGCTGTGGGATCGTAGATTTGGGTTGTGATTTTTTTCAGTACCGCCCCGATTAATTGAGTGTGGATTGCAAGATTAGTATTTATAAATGGGTAGTGTCTACGGAATTTGGGGCAGCTGGTAAGTACCCGAGCTTCCTCTACGCCCACCACATCTCCCAAAGGTCGTGGGATGGATTGGCGCAGCAGGCCACGTCCACCGCAACGCACCACACGCACGGTCTCCGCAGTCGACACCACCGCCTACCCAACGCTCCGTCCAATTCTGGCCGGCGATGAGGTTGACCTACCGGCAGTTGTTTGAGGCAGGTGGAGGTGCTTTCTGGCGTAGATGGCGGAAGCGACGAGGTGGCCAGCGCCAGATCTTCGTGGAATGGGCGCGGTGGCGTTAGCGGCTTTGAGGTGCGGCGATAGACGCCATCTGGGTGGTAGAGGTGATCCAGCGGTGGTGCTCGGGAGTTGGAGGAGCTGGAAATTGGCGGTACGACGAATTTCGGCGTGACGAGGCGCTGCACAAGGCGTTTGGTTGTGTTCCACTCGCCCTCAACTCCTGATCCATCCTTACAGGTAAGGCTAGCTCCTTGCTAATCGTGGTCTTGCTTGGCTACCAGATACAATCTAGGTACGAGTTTCTTCGATCGATTTTATTTCTTATTCTAATAATGGACGTGTCCTACCAACCCAGGGTACCAATATACATGGCATGAAGGAGGTCGGTAGATCAGTATGCCCGTTGTTATACAATGTGTTGAACAACCATGTTTATGCTTCCATGTTTTCAGTAGGGTCAGTTCACATGCCTTTTCAATAGGTCCCACCAGATTAAAGACATGAGCTTATTAATCTTTCTGAATATTTGCAAAACTACTATTTAAATTTTATGGCACTACGAAAACTAATTTTAGCCTACAAATTCAGTTCATCAACCCTTAAAATGTTGTTTGAAACTGCCAAAATAAAATATGCATAATCGCTGATGGTTTTCATTTTCACACAGATATCTGCATGGTCGTTGATGTAACTGATGATGCCAGAGGTGCTCTACATGAGAGAGGAGAGTGATGAGATGAACCCCTGCTACCGCCGCCTCTCTGCATTGTTGTAGCGTGCTTCCCCGACGGACAAGAGGGACATCCTCGCCGAGGTACTTTTCTGCGTCCACTTCCGCGATCCACCACATACATATAGTGCTGGCGTGTTCTTCAAGTCCATCCTCGACGAATCATCGTGATGCTTTTGATTTGACTCACTCAATTGCATTCAAGGGAGCATAATTTCTATGCCATTAGGAAACCACATCAGCTTTCTGGCAATAAGTCTTTAGGTTCTTAGCCATGATTGGTCCATTACCTAAAGAAAGTTATGGTTGGACGAGTGTGTTCTTAGGAATTCATTGTTGATTGGGGTTGTTTCACAATTGATCGATACAGATCAGCTTGCTTTGATGATGGGTTGCCGATATTCACCATTAGAAAGGAGAATCTGGTGCTGGTTGTGACTTGTGAGGCTTCTTAACAGCAACATGTACAACCACCAATCTGATGGACTAAAGGTTACTACCTTCCAACCATGTTCAGTCATTTGTTTGATAGGTTTTAAAAGCTTCAGCAGCTTCAAATAAATGGAAATTCCAGTTTAAGAAATAACTAGCTAGCTAAAAGAAAGCAAAGCATTTCTAATATTGTTACCAACTTTAAAGTTGTGTTCTGAAAAAATATTTTTTATTGTGTGCTTCGACGATTCATACAACTTGGTAGCATATTAGTACCAAAAGTTTGTTGCTCTAGAGCTGGTGTGTAGGTACTGTCACAAACTGATATATGTATGTTATTGTTTGTTGCTACAATGAACATACAGTCATTTTATTTTAGATCCAGTCATTAGCTCAGATCTGGATTACTGCATCGTTTTTTTCCATTTTCCCAACATATGGGATCAGACCTCTTGGTTAGGTTCATACGTTCACAGATCAGCATAGGTTATTTCATCTTTCTATGATAGAATCATTTGTTTGATGTTTTGCTGAATAGCTTATATCTGAGTTTTGATAGTTTTTTTCTACTGATATCCAGTCTAGCAGTTGGGTCATACCTCTCGGTGTTACTCACGATTGTATTTAGTTCCTTTGCCATCCTCATTCCCAATACTCATTTATTTTTGTATTTCCTAGGTTCCGGTTCATGCCAAGCTACGCCACGGGTATCGCGAGATTCAGTAGAGACATAACATTCTCTTCTATCCCCATAAGTGAGATCACAACTTATTGTTGCTACCTTATATTAATTGAATTAGTGTTTGAAGCATAAGCATACATAGCACAATTTCTACATTACAGTGGACTTTTGCGATTGGACTATAAGAGCAAGAAGGATAACCTGCCTCTTGCTCGCCTGATAGCAAATTTGATTATGGATATGTAATCTTAGGGATCTTTCTTCACTTCAATTTAGATTTTTCTTGAGATCTAAACCTACAATGTTGATGATCCGGTAAGGTGTATCTGTGTGCATAATTGCAGTGGATGGGATGGAAGGCAATAAATACTTTATATAAAAAAGGTGAAATATGGGAGGAAAATACTCAATAAAGAAATTTTGGTGGCCAAAATCATCTTCTACATGATGTTTTCATTAGTTTTCTGTTATATTATCACATAATAGGAAAGTGTTTTGCTCTTAGATGCAACAATTACTATTTTTACATTTTGGTGAAACCTAAACTCATACTTTCTTAGTGTTAGCCTTTTGCATATATGGTGCACTGAAACTTATATGGTTATGTTTTGTCTGTGCGACTCTGCAAATTTATAGGCGCAAATTTACAGGGTTGTTGGAATGTGTCATTGCCTCATTGGCATACCAATTATTCATTCCACGTAGGCCTTGCTTTATCCTTCATTTTGTCTCTTTTGTTGCCTGAAGATATAGACACCACCACATTTTATCTTTGTTCGCTTATTGTCTCTTCTTGGACCCTTGAGCATGAACGCTTCTTCACATCAGATGCTTGCTGATTTATTTTTTGTGTGATTAAAAGCATTGTTGTGTGAGCGGAACCTGCATTATTGCCTTGGTATGTGTGCTAGGTCTGTTGTTCACATATTTTACCACAGCCATAAAATGTGCTTGATGGACCTCAACTGTGACCTTTACCTACATAATTTCTCATTACACATTATTACTACCTCTGTTCCTAAATATAAGATGTCTTGGGATTTCAAATTGAGCTCCCAAAACATCTTATATTTAGGAATGAATAGAATAATTCTTTACTTATGTTTCTTTGTGGTTTGTAGCGGTTGTATTTCACCGTCGACTATGGTAGAGTTTCAGGTATGGGTTTATAGACAGCTGTTTCTTGATCCTCCGCATACGCTATATGCAACCCATATCGCAAGAAAATATAAGTGGAGCAAAAATAAAGAACAGCTGAAAGCTCACAAAACAGCCCAATGCAAATTTTATCCCCCAGCTGATGGAGGCAGCTTGGGGTAAAATAAAGGCCTTTCCACCGATTCAAATGGACGGTGATATTTAGAAATGATGACTATGTCCTGGGCCAATTTCTATATGAAACTGGGTAGCAGTCAACGAATGGAGGCAGCTTGGTCTAACAAAGAACTGTTTACCTGTCTAAATGGAAGTCGAAAGACTTTTTTGAATCTGCATCCCTCTGTGGATGATGACTTTCGTGGGGTTGTCTTATAAATTGGGCCGTCGTCGTATCTATTCCACCCACAGTAAAGAATAATAGAATTCTGCCCCAATTTAGAAATGAAGAGTTTCTCAACACTCACCACTACTGTAACCATCTGCAACATGTGTATTCTCCCAGTGGAACCCTGCCTCAGGTCATCGTGGACGGCAATTCCTTCGCTCCTGCAACCCCTCAGTGTGGCAATGAGAGCAACCGTGAGAGAAGCGCTGGCCTGAGTGACCTCTCACGACCTAGGAGGTCGTCCCCGGCTAAGCTGCCGCTGGCTACACATATATATATGGCTTGGAGCCCCTCCAGTGCCAACGCTGACTCCAGTGGCTCCCAAATTCTTCAGTTGTGGCTTCTGTTCTGGCCCGTGAATCTTCTGCTTGGGAGATGCGGTAGAAAAGGAACAAGAGAAGATTCATCGTGCTAGGTGCTCCCGGTCCCCGACATATGTCAGCTACAAGTTATTTTGGACTTCAGTTTTCTGATATTTAGACATGGAGCCTAATAGTTGGTGTAGAAGACATATATACTGGTCCTTGGCAAAATTCTGCAGAACGTTTTTTTTGTCAAAGTAACACAATCAGCATAAGTGTTGCGGAAATCAACAGTTATAGAGTAGTAGAGTAGTTTATTATGTTTCCTTTTTTAGATATATGTGTTTTGGTGTCATCCTCCAGAATTCTGCAAGTGTCATCAATTATATTTTGCCAATTGTTGCATCATCAGCATTTTTGTATTTTTTTTGTGTTTATGAAGGCATATTTAGTACACATGTTGTTTAGTCCTTTTGATGCCAATAAATATAGTTTTTTTTTACTTTATAATACTTGAGCATTGCATTGACCATGTTGTGCCAGAACGGCATGTAGCCGGCGAGGCGAAGCTCGCATGTTCATCTAGTACAGTATAGCATTGCAGCAATGGAGGCACAAGGATATTGCCACAAGCAAGAACACATTTTTTTACCATCCACAACTGTTGGAAGATTAATCAAGAACATAGTGAAAATTGGACATTGATGGACCAAGAGGCTCCTCCTCTACGAAGGTGCTCCCATTACTTTGGACGACGATGATAGTGATGATCCACTGAGAGGAGGGAGAAACAAATGGAGGCCGGATGGATGAAGACGTCTAAATCTAGAAGTGAAGAGAAGCTCCAAGATCGAGAAGCTAATGAGCGCCAAGCAAAAGATAGCACAAGAGCAATTTCAAACTAGAAATGAGTTGGCCGAGAAGAAACAAGTCAATAAAATAAGGAAGTGTGAATCAATTAGAGAAGAGGAGAAGCAGAGTTTGAAGATTGAAAGATTCGACTTGAGAAAGAAAAGGGATGAGAACAGGGTGATGATGATGGATCCATTGAATATGGATCCACTCACAAAAGAATGGTGGAAGATTTTGGGGGCCGAGATATTGGAAGGAAAAAAGGAAATAAGAGAGATTGTTGTTGCTCGTGTTGCTTTTGTTGTTCATGGTGGTGATGGTGGTGCCGCTTTTATTTGTGGTGGTGGTGGTGCGACGGCGTTGGCGGTGCTTCTCTGGTAAGTAGTGCTGGTGATGATGGTGTTCGTGTTTGTGTTGATGGCGGCTGCAATGGCCCTTCTACTTCTTGTTGACCCACCATGGTTTTCTGTCCAAACTTCCGTGCATCGTATGCCACCCTGTATGGACTATCATTCGTTCAAAACTTTGCTGATATTTCGAACTATTTATGTTTTAATTTTGAAAATTGATACCTCGGGCTTAAACCATGTTTGTGTTGAAAACCCTAATTTAAGGTATAATAAATGTGCTAGGCAGAACAGATCTAATATACTTGTACTGCAAAACTGATTGTTGTACAGATATGCGGCCACGACAATTTTGGCTCCGCAAAAACCCGATGCTCTAATTGTTGGAGAGAGAGAGAGAGTCACACCACTACACCACCCTTCTTTCTTTAGGGACTTGGACGAAAAGGCTCCATGAAATTCTTTGCAAAATCTCATGACCCTATTTCTGGTTGTTACTTTTTTTGAGAGTGAAAATTATTTCCATTCACTGACATGCTTGAACACCATTGAACTGCAAACAAGTCACAGCTGGTGCATGCGGATCTCGACGATCCACCTTTTTTTCGCTCAGCCAAAGGAGACGAACAAATAGCCCGAGAGTCGGAGACTGTAGCTCATCCGGCCACTGCGTACATTCGATAATTTCCTGACAACAGCCGCGAATAGCCATGCTGTGTTTGGATCCAGTGAATTAGATCTGGCATTGAATTGGTCTAGAAATTGCAAATCTAGGATGGAAATGCATTAACTTCCAATTCAAAAATTCGGTTGTTTGGATGTGCTTGGTGTTTGCTGTTGGAATCAAAAGATTTCCCCAATTCTGATTCATGTTTAGATGTACAAACCATTAAATTAGATGATTTGTTGAGGTCAGGGAAGCCTGGCTCAGGTACCGCTTCGATTTAATCCAGGCAAATACGGATTGGTCAACAAAGGGAAAACCTCCGCGTGGGTGCGGGCTGGAATTGGCATGTGATTCCAGACCCAGATTCTGCGTACCCAAACGCTCGAGTTGAGGGCTCTAATTCCAATTCCACAAATACCGGTCTAATTCAATGCATCCAAACATAGTGAGGGATTTCTTCTTTTTTCAATGAAAAACACTTGTAATCGGCCGACCGTTTAGAGAGAGAAGATCGATCGTCGCTCCCGCGCACGAACGTCCGTGTGCATGTAGCTTCTTTCCATGCTGTAAGTCCGTAGCTAGCTTTCCACCTCCTTGTGCCTTCTTCTCCTCGGCCAGACGGCCGTGCCAACTGAGCGCTGCATGCAAGTAGGTACTCCTAGCTAGATATTCTCGCACACTATTCGTGCATGCATGGGCAGCTTGGTGGCCTTGGTGCATTCATACACAGCCGCTGCTAGCCAAAAATTCCGTACCTTCTCGCCGAGATCAACGCTGCTATATGTACGACTATTTCCCTACGAATCTTGTACGACGAAGCTGCTCTATTTGCTGCATGCGTACGTGTTAAATAAATCATACTACGTTAAAACACATTTGTGTCCATATAGCTCAGCCAATGGTAAGGACGACTTCACCGATAATGCCGATGGCGCCGTTGATGGTATGTATGGTGCCATGGACCATGCCACCGACGCCACCGATAGTAGGACCAATGCCGCTAACCATGTCATTAATGTGAGGACGATGATGTTGATTGTTCCGACGACTAGAGAGATGGTGATGTTGATGTCGCCGCCGACAGGATTGACATATGGAATGCCGATGGGAAACTTGGGGATAGTGGCGATTGTGTCGATGGAGGGAGTGCCGCTGATCTTTGATGTTGCATACATTTCCCGATATTTTGTGGAACACACCCTCGATATATGTTGTGAACTCACAAGCGATATGTTGTGAACACACGCGTGAGATATCGTATGATTTTTTGCAGTGTATGATATAAGCGTGTTTCTCGGGTTTCGATGTTGCATAAGTGTGTTCCATTTGTAAGAAACTCGTGTGTGTTTTGTTGTGAAAGCAAGGTTTTTGTGTGTTTGCTATATGTTTGTGTTTTCCTCATATTTTTTATATTTCATATGTTCTTTAAACTTGTAACAATATTGTATAAGATTTGTTAAGAAAATGCACGCGGTCAGTGATGCCGAATGGGCGAAATGTAGTCTGCCATGGATAATTTTTTCCGCAAACTTTTTAGATGTTGTATATGTTAACTACTTTTGTAACAAACGATTATCCGTTTTGTAGCGAAAACACATGCGAGATGTATTGTTTATCTAGGTGGTTACCACAAGTTTATGTTTCCCCATATTATTCAATGTTGTGTAAGTTATTTGAAATTGTAACAAGCTTGTATGAATTTTGTTAGAAATATAGAAGCCATGTGTTGCAAAGGTTCGGTACAATTTATGCGTCTTCTTGGATTTTTCGACTATGTTTACATGATTTTAAAATATATCAAATACATACTATTTTTGTTGTAATAGATGGTAATTTTTATTGTAAATCAATGTGTAGCAAATTAATTGTTTCTTGACCACTTTTGCATTATTTGCAAACATATGGTTTTTTGTTGTAATTGTTTATGACTATTGTTAAAATAGTTGGTGACTTTTGTTGTTAAACAATTTGTGCCAAATAAATTATTGCTTAACCACTTTTTTATTGGTACCCACACATGGATGTTTGTTTTAATTATTTGTTGATTTTTTGTTAAACAACTGGCTATTTTTGTTGCAAATCAATCTATAGTAAAAAATGTTGTTGTAAAAACTTTATTGTAAAGTTAACTTTAATTAATGTTGCCATGTTGTGTACTTGCAACATTAACATAGTACGTACGTCGCCAAACCAGCAAGTCTCCTCGCCCTAATAGTCTCAAGACGATTAGAACGGGGAACCATAAAGCCATCTTGTACGTGTGCACCAAACCAGCAAGTCTCCTCGCCCTAATTAACATAGTACGTACGGCGCCATGGAGAAGTCGGCGGCCGCCACACTCCCTGAGGACGTCGTGCTCGAGATCCTCGTGCGCGTCACGGACCCTGTCGCCCTCTTCCGCTGCGCTACGGCGTGCAATTGGTGGCGCGACCTCGTCGTCGAACCCTCCTTCCTCGACCGCCGCTGGCCAGAGAACTCGCCCGACAGGTCGCTCCTTCTCGGCTTCTTCATGCAGCTACAAAGCGTTGGGAAAGGGATTGCGGGGCCTCTACCAGACCCGGCTTGGGCCTTCCGTCCGGCGCCGACATCGCCGCTCGGTGGTCCTCCTAACCGCTTCCTCGCGTCACACTTCCCCATCGTCCTCGACGGTGGTAGCGACTTCTCGAACCATGTGATGGCGCCTCTCGCCTCACGCCATGGACTCCTTCTCGTGCGCCTCCTCCCACCAGGTGGCACCTCCGCTGATCCCGCCCAACTAGCAGTGTACAACATGTTCGTCAGCGGCACCTTCCACGTGATCCCTCCACTCGCGTGCCATGGACTTTCCTACATCCGCTGCAGCGCCGTCTTAACAAGCGCGGACATACAACTGCAGCGGTCATTGCCGCCCTTCTTCAAAGTGATAATTATCGGCATGGACAAGCAACGCTACTACAATCTCTACTCCTTCTCTTCCTTCGAGGCGAGCTGGAGAGGGACAGAGATTTGGTGTTCCTGGGCACAAGTGCTTCTGCTATTTTAGAAAAAATAAAAATCATATTTATGTGTATCAAAAAAATTAGAGACAAAAATCATGGTGTAGCCAATGAATTGTCCCATAAACTTGCAAAATTTTAATTTCAAATACAAAAATTCTGGGCTACACAAAAATAACAAACGTGTGGATCTAGGTGTGCATATTTCAAATATCCAAATTTTAACAGATTTTGTCTTTTTTGTGTAGTCTACAATATAAAGAATTTTATATTGAAATTTTACACGCTTGTAGGTTACGTCATTTATTATGTCTAGATTGATTTTTCAGATTTTTTTAAACAAATATGTATGATTTTCGATTTTTTTTAAACAGCAGGAGCACTGGTGCCCATGAGCCAAAGACACTTTTCGGCTGGAGAGTGCCTATACAGTGCCGCAACTTGCCACCGCAACCTGTCCACCAATTGACCATACCACGTGCCACGGTGGTGTGTCAGGGCAGTGTATGTTGGCTTTTTGTCGACTTTTACCACTTTTACATCCTTAGTGTGAGCATGGGCACACACCAGGTCTCGCTAGTGAAGGTCCACGGGACCTGTGACGCGCCCCACACTTAGGACATGAATAATGGTTAACAAGACCGTTTTATCTTAACTCAATAACCCCCATGTATTATACAAAGATGTTATCGTCGTTTGAACCATTACGCCCAGTCCAATTCCCTTTATTCTTCGATACCTTCACTCGTCCAAGATATGATCATCGGTACCACGGTACCTAGTTCGATCTTGTTACCGACAAGGCCATCTCACCGAGTGGGCCCAGAGTATATATCCGTCAGGCAGATGAACAAATCCCACTCTTGACACATACTTCTCAGCCTATACCTTCGGAATATGCGAGAACACCTTTATGAACAATCCTGTCACGGAATGACATTTCATGCAATCAAAGCAGCCTCCGGTGATCGCGATTAGATATGATCTCGCTTTCACTAACATCGCAACGTGGAACTTAGTGACATGATCGTGTTACAATATTTATGTGTTGGTTATGTCCATCATATCATTCACCTAATGATATGGCTTCATTGTTAATTACGTACGTGTCCATGATTGGGAAATCTCGATCATCGATTGATCTCAATTAACTAGTTTGCATATGCATACTAGGAACCCTGCTTTGCTTGTAATAGATACAGTTATAGCATGACACGAAACTACTATAAAGTAATGAGATATTATAATAAATAATGAGATATTATAATAAATACTTCTTATTATTTTCCTCTAGAGCACTATCTCCAACAGTTTCCTACTTGCACTAGACTACAAATAATACGTGTTTGTTTACAAATCACAACATTATACACTTATATGTTGTTGATCACGCTTGGTCATGGAAGAGGTTGTTAACAGTCCAGATCATGTTCTTTGCAAATCACTATGTCAACTTTCTTGACACCATTCTATCGTCACAATGATATTTGTTTTGTAATTTATACGTTTGGCTGCAGTGGTGAGACTTTCCTTCCTATGTGCAAAATGACGGTCTGTTCAGTCAATTGGAATTTCAGTCATTTTACAGTTAGAAATAGACTCAACTGAAAGTTAAATTTTCTTGCCAAACTATCAATGTAGATTTGTTTAATCGACAGTGCACTACATGCAACTTCGATGTCTAACCATGTTTATTTCAACTTACGACGATCATCCTCATTTTCTGGTTTGTCTAGCGGCACTAGAATTACGTGGTTTTCAATGGAGAGGCGGCCTCGCAGGTGGCTATTAGGAGGAAGATTAAGGAGGAATATGAGAAATGGCGCCTCGTTAATTAGGCTCTTCGGTGGCTCTGTTTTTTCAATATGATTGATTGTGTATTCTCCGAAACAGTCGCTAATAGCAGATCGAGTAATTTCCTTGTCCTCCTCGTTTCTTATTTCTGCTACTACAATATATTGAAGGAATCAGGCCACGCTACGTTTGATTCAGGAACCGAATAGCATACAAAAGAGTCCGCCCGGCAGATTTATATCGCAGATTGGCAGAGCACGACTGCTTGTTGGTCAAGACGATTACAACGGGGAAACATATAACGCGGTCGTACGTGCAGCAAAGCCAGCAGGTCGCGTCGCCCTAACATAGTAGCTCGCCATGGATATGGAGAAGTCGGCGGCCGCCCCGCTCCTGGAGGATGTCCTGCTCGAGATCCTCGCGCGCGTCACGGACCCCATCGCCCTCTTCCGCTGCGCCACGGTGTGCAGGCAGTGGCGCGCCCTCGTCATCGACCCCACCTTCCTCAACCGCCGCTGGCCGGAGAACGCGCCGGACAGGTCGTTCCTCCTCGGCTTCATCGTCGTCCAGTCTCCAGGTGTTTTGGAACAGATCACGGGGATTTGGCCAAACCGGCTTTTCTTCCTCCCGGCGCCCCCATCGCAGCACGGTCCTCCCCGCCGCTTCCTGGGGTCACACTTCCCCGTCCTCCTCGACGGTGGCGGCTTCTTCCCAGGCCATGTGATGGTGCCGCTCACCTCACGGCATGGTATCCTCCTCGTGCACTTCCGACCCCAAGGTTTTTCTTTTTCCTCCGCTGATCCAGAACCAAACATCGTCAAACTGGCAGTGTACAACATGTTCTCCGGCGCCTATAGGGTACTCCCTCCACTAGAGTGCCACGGGTTCTCCGACATCGTCTGCAGCGCTGTCCTAACAAGCGCAGACTGTCGCAGGGACCCACAATACTCGGCCTTCTTCTTCAAAGTGATTATTATTGGCACCGGCGAGCAACTCTACAATCTCTATTCGTTTTCGTCCTCCGAGGCGAGCTGGAGCGCCCCTATAGAGTGCCGCAACATCCCAAAGAGGCTAAGTGTCTACAAGATAACTATGCCATGTGGCACCGTCGTGTGTCAAGGCGGAGCACATTGGCTCTTCCGTGACTCCTCACATTTGTACACCCTTAGTGTGAGCCTGGACACGCACCAGGTCTCCTTCGTGAAGCTCCCGACGTCAATATCGCTCCAAAATATGTTTGGCAGCTTGCAGCTTTGTGCGGGCACCGACGGGACACTCACTCTATTAGCCATGTGTGGGCGCCGACTGGAGATCTGGACAAAGGAAAACAATGAACCGCAAACATTGCATGACGATACACGATGGCTCTGGACTCAGGTTATCAACACACTTGTGCCAAGTCGAATTTGCCCGGAGCGATGGATGTACATGGGAGTGACAAGTGGCACGTCGCTCCTCTTAGGCAGCCAATGGTGCACGTACACGATCGACCTCGAAACTATGACACTTGAAGAAGAGACTGGCCAGTTTAGATTCCTTGCACATAGGAGCAGTGTGCCCTTCGAGATGGATTGGCCATCCTTCTTCACATCTCGGCTTAACAATCACATGGACTTCGTGTGAGCAAACTCTATATTGTTTTGGGCTGGTGTTTAATTATATCTCTGCTTGCAAAGAGAAGTGTCTAGCACTTATATTTATGAACGAGTTAATCTATGAATTGGCGTCTGCGAGATGATATTTTACTAACGATAACATCATATACAAAAAAAAAAATCAGTTGAACCAATTTTAAGGAAGCCTATCTTACTGACTTGCTTGCGAAACTGGGAAAGCTTCACAACAGTTCGCTCTGGCGAACGAGGTGATGTACTCTTCCCTGAAGTCCATAAGTGTTGCGAGAACTGAATATTCAGAGAATAGGTAGTATATATTCGGTAGTTTTTAACAACATGTGAACGGAGTGAGCTAAGGCAAATTCAGATCGGCCAGCCGTGCAATTAAGGATATAGCCAGAGGAACTTCATTTTCATGGATCAGCCGGAGGACATTTCCAAAGAGGAAACAAAGCATTTCTACAGAGAATTTCATAAAGTGTAGCAGGCCTTGGGGTGTTTTTTGTTTCTATTTTTGAGGGAACTTGGGGTGGTGACCGAAGGAAGGGATGGCGCTGGGAGGCCCAAACTTCACAGGCCCAACCAGTGGCACCTACGGGCCGTATCTTTCTTTCCTCTCCCGTGTGTGAGTGTCCTCTCCTTCCGAAGATAAAGAGATAGGAGCCGAGCCGAATCATTCGTCGTCACCGTCGCCGTTCTACAGCTGCCGTCATGCCGTGCCTTGGCGCCGCCGCACTCGCCTCAGTGCAGCTCCCACGCCCCCACCCCGCCTCCCGCCTCTCACGCGGCGCGTCGCCGCCGTTGCCGTTCCCCTTCTTGCACGTCGGCCCCCGGGACACCGCGCGCGTTCCTGGTGCTGCTGTCTGCAGCCCGTCCCAGTCTTCTGCAATTGGTGTCTCCTCTGAGGTTTTGAGGTATGAGTTCCCTCTATATCTGCCCTATTTACAGTCCAAGCAACGAGGAAAAGTGGAGGGATTAAGTAGACTGATAAACAGTACAGGGGCTTGGACTCATGGGTATTTGTAGAGTGTTTGTCGACAAAGTAGCTTGCTACTAGGTGGCTAGGTGCTCAAGAGCAAGGCTCCGAAATTTGCTACTAGCTGTATTGTAACAATTTCTAGAGGTTACACTAGTCTCTGGACACCCTTTATAGTTGAAATTGTTATGTTTAAAAGTTCAAACGACAGTTTCAGTTCGTTTGAACTTCTTCTCTGGTGTTCAGAGTGGCATTTTTAATCTCTTCCCCTCTCTATGTTCCTCTGTACATATCTCTAGTCTTTTCCCTTTTTTCCGGCTTTCCCCTCTTGTTCTTCGGTTCGTGTAATGTTTTGAGCTGCCTTAGCTCCTTTAATAAAATTTAGGTAGGGGTTCCCCCCCTTCCGACTCGTTCAAAAAAAAACAGTTTCAGTTCGTACAAGTCTTTCTTTCCTAGACTAGTTTTGAATCGTTCCGTACTTTGCAAGCATATGCCACTAGAATTCACAGTATAGACACGAATTTGTTGTTGAGACAAATAGTACAGACACCATATTTGCTCATGGGATTGATGGAAACAGTTAACACTGGGTAGATTTAAGTCAAGTTCTGATCTAAAGAGTCATGGAGTCAGTCAGTCAGCCAGACAATGTTGATGTGCATAATAATTTCATGGTACAAAAACTGTGCCCTTATGTTGTTTTAACTGTCCAAGAAGAAATTTTGTCAACTTGATTCGCTCCAAGAACATCGCTCAAGTGAACCAATGTAAAGTGGACTAGAACCTTGTGATGTCACCAGTAGCAGCCATGGTCGAGAACCTTATTCTTAGGGCCTGTTTGGTTCCGCCACACTTTGCCAAGCCAAAGTTTGGCAATTTGGTATATGTTTGGTTCTTGCCACAATTTAGAGCTGCCACACTTCACTATCCATATGGCCCACTTGTCATAGAGTGATTTTTTTGCCAACTTTTGCCACACTTTGTGGCTTCCAAAATCCTAGGCACACTTTTGTGGCTGCCACACTTGCCAAAGTTAGGCTTGGCAAAGTGTGGCAGGGAACCAAACAGGCCCTTAATGTAACATATGTGATTTGAATCATTTCTTGTGCTCATATACATCCGCATTAAATTGCAAAGTATAATAGTATAAATCATGCAAATAAGTAATTTCTTGGAGAAACTTGAATATTGCCATGGTCAGTACATGTCATTAGATTCTTAAATTATTACATTGTTGCCAATTGCAAGTGCACTAAAAAGACTTTTGCAGTTCCCAGGAGGAATGTACTATCCACACTACTATCCACTTCAGCAGTCCTGTTTTTCGGGCCAAAGCGGATCACCTTAGCAGAGACCACCGGCGGTGCATTCAGGGAGTACATCGACACCTTTGATGGCTACTCCTTCCTGTACCCCAAAGGATGGATCCAGGTCCGAGGAGCTGGTGCGGACATATTCTTCAGAGACCCGGTTCTCCTCGATGTGAACATGTCTGTCGATATATCCTCGCCTTCCTCATCAAATTACAAAACCGTCGAGGATCTAGGCCCTCCGGAGAAGGCTGCAAAGGGAGTTCTAAAGCAGTACTTGACAGAGTTCATGTCCACCAGGCTAGGTGTCCGACGTGAGTCAAATGTGTTGTCAGCCTCGTCAAAGATTGCTGATGATGGCAAGCTCTACTACGAAGTTGAGGTAAATCAAAATAGTCAAATGTAGAAATCATGATCCAATCAAGAAGTACATTTAATGATGTTTCCACCACATGTTGGCTAAATCCTGCTCGAACTCTTACGATGTACTGCTATGTTGTGCTTCCAGGTGAACATAAAGTCCTACGCAAGCAACAATGAGCTAGCAGTGATGCCGGCAGACAGGGTGCAAAGGCTGGAGTGGGACCGGCGTTACCTGACGGTCCTTGGCGTCGAGAACAATCGGCTGTATGCCCTCCGGCTGCAATCACCAGAGCGGCTGCTCTTGGAGGAAGAGGGAGACCTGAGGAGAGTCATGGACTCCTTCAGAGTCAACAAGATCGAAGCGTAATGAAGATTGTAGAGAAAACAGAAGTAGCAATCATTGCTTAACTTTGGATGCCACCGTCGGGTGAACGTTAGTAATTCGGTGTGGGGCACGACATGATCTTGTTGGTCCATTCAAATCTGAATGGTGGTGATCTTGTTAGGAAAAAAACATAAGTTGTCGTGGCCCACGTGGCAACTTCAGAACCGCGCTGCGTTGTGGAGCTCGAGAGGGCACATTGTTCATTTTTAAGTAGAAAATCAAGGTTGTCTCTCAAAATCAAAGAGTATGTACTTAACTTCTTCCTTTATTTCAACACTCTTAGGCAAGATAGCGCAACACATAACTCAAGTTACAAGCTCAGTTTGTCGGAAAGAAGTTACAAATTCAATTTTATGGCAACCTACTACTAGCCAAATGATCTAGCAAGTCCCAATACAGCTTCTCCACTTTTGGTACACTTGATACTGCCCGTCGCCAAGGGAGACACGAAGAAGCCCGGCCAATCTATTTCAAAGGGAATAGCGGTGGAGACAGGATCGCATAATCGGGCAGTAACCTCCTCCATTGTCCCAGTTTCGAGATCAGCAACGTACATGTTTCCTCTGGAGTCTTTGATGAGCAATGTGCCGCTCTTCTCGCCTACACACATACATCGCGCGTTGTCGATTTGTGTCTTGTGTGGTTGCTGTAGCTCGATCACGCGATCGGGGAGCCACTTTGCAGTGCCATGTATGCTATCCTCATCGCCTTCACTTGTCCATATCTCTACCCGGAGGCATGCCCTATGCAGGAAATTCAATGAGAGCCTGCGGTCCGTGGTGGCGCCAAGCCGTGGCTCGTCATAGAGCTCGCAGACGCGAAGATACATCGGGAGTAGGATCTTTGTTGTGGAGACATCACCGGTCCCGACATTCACATCAAGGGTGCAAATGTCCAGACGGTTACGAAAGAGCCAGCGTGCCTGGCCTCGGCACACGACGGCGCTGAAGTGGGTTTGTTGCTTCCCTACCACTGGGTTCTTGCACTTTCTAGGCGCGCTCCAGCTCGGCTCGGTGGACGAGAATGTGCGGAGATAGATGGAGTGACCATTCCACTCGATGATGTTGATGATTAGCACTTTGAAGAAGGTCGAGCTCCCCACCGTGGACCGTTTCTGTTCATCCGAGCAATAGTCCTGACCACTTAGAATGGCACAGCAACAACTTTTGTCGCTGAAGGGTCTGCTGGGTTCTAACGGTGGCAGCAGCTCGCTGGTGCCGGCGAGCGGGTTACACACGGCTAGGTGGACCATGGAGTTCATACCCGTCCACTCTTGTGAGCCAAGGCGCACGAGCACGAGGCCACTGCGCGAGGCCAGCGGCACGGCGCGTTCCATAGAGCTGCCGGCTTCAGGGATAGAAACGACGAGGAAGCGACGGCGGGGGCCGAGCGGCGACATCGGCGCCGGGATAAAAGGCGACAGCACAGGCGGGGGGTGGATGATGAACGGTTCTGGTTGCCCCTGGAAGAAGCCGATGAGGGAGGACGGGCGGCGCGCTCCTTTCGGCCAGTCGGCCACGAGGCCCCGCCACCGCTTGCAGGTCGCGGCGCAGTGGAAGAGCGCGACGGCGTCCGCGACGCGCACCAAGATCTCCACGAGGACGTCGTCCGGGACCGTCTCCATCTTCGGACGATAGCTAGAGTCTTTGATTCGCATTGGGTGGCCGGGCTGCTTCTTTTTCCTGCCTAGCTATATGTATGCGTGTGTTCCGGTTTTCTTGATAATCTTCCGCGTGTTCTTTTCAACTTCTATCTCAACTCATCTTTAAATTTAGGGACCGTGATTAGCGTCCTAACGGAACGTTTTACATCTCTTACTTGTTTTTTTGGTATAATTTTGAGTATGTACATATACGTGCCCACGTACATGCTCAGCGTGGCTTACAAGAGTCCTTGCCCTAAAGTTTCTCCTAAACTCTCGGAGCCACCCTTCCGGAGGCGATTAGGGTTTCTAGGGTCTTGGGGGCGCTTGTTGATCTGATTGAAGAGGCGCAAGGGGGATCACTGACATGGACATGGCTTTGTCCGTGTGTGGTGGGGAGAAGGGGAAGGAGGCTCTGTCGCCAGGCGGCGAGGGCGAAAATGGAGGAGTTGGGCCGTCTTGACATTACGGATGCGGAGGCCACTCCTCTGGTGGTTGATGATAGGGAAGAGGAGGAGCAAAAGAAGTGGATGCTGGTAGGGAAGATTCTAGCCCGTAATACTTCTCACATCCAAACCATTGCCAGTGCCCTACGCCCTGCATGGGGAAACCCTAAAGGGCTGGCGGTGTTCCGCTCGGTTGGGGCGAACATGTTCATCGTTGTTTCCGCTTCTCAGCGTGATCGGGAGCGGGTATGGGATGGATCACCATGGCATGTCAACAAGTGATTCTGTCAGAATTCGAGGAATGCATGAAGCCGTCTGAACTGTTATTTGAGTGGCTATGGATCTGGGTTAGAGTGATGGATCTTCTGTTCAACCTGCGCGACAAAAAGTGGTGGCTGCCAATTGCAAGGCAAATTGATGAGAATGTGAAGGACGTCCAGTTTGATCATATTGGGGGCTACCTGAGGGTTAGGGTTACACTTGATGTAGCCAAACCTCTCCGAAGATGGGTGTTGATAGATTCGGCAAGGAGAAAATGTGTGGATCTCTATGATATTCAGTATGAGCAGGCCCCACACTTTAATTTGTTTCTCCTGTGGCTGCTTTGGACATGCTGATCCACTTTGTCCGACGCTAGGGACAAGAGATGCCAATGGTAACCTCCCTTTCGGGAGGGGTTTAAGGGCGCGAAAGGAGGAAGAAGGCAAGCTTTAGTGGAGGATCATCGGGTGGGCAGAGCACATTCAGAAATAATAAAGCAGATACCCAAGGATCAAGCAATGTAATGGAGGCTAGGGGTGAGGCCACATCCCCACTAAAGAAGAACACGGCGCAAAAATGCATAGTTGGGACTACACCTAAAGTGTACATGAGGGTGGAGACGCCGCTCCTCGAGAATGGTTCTCGCCAAATGGATGGTGTTATTGTGCCATTTGTGAATCTATCAGAGGTTGTAGCTCATTCAGTAGCGGATGATGAGGGTAGAGGAGAACCTGATCCTAAGAAGAAGAAACCTACTCTGACTAACTCAGACAATTTGACCGAGGCTGCGATGCAGCCCTGCCTAGAGCAATGAGTTGCTTAAGTTGGAACGGTCAGGGGCTTGGGAACCTAGCAGCTGTTTGTGAGCTTCGCAATATTGTGAAGCAAGAAAGGCCTTGTCTCCTGTATGTTATGGAGACGAAGATTTCTGCGAGGCGAGTTGAAGAGTTGAAAAATACGCTTGGTTTTCTAGGTTGTTATGCGGTGAACACTGAGGGTTTGAGTGGTGGTATTGGTCTGTTTTGGACAGAAGAAGTGTTTGTTGAGAAAAATTATTTAATTCATGCCATATTGATGCAATGGTGAGGATGAAATATGATGATGCTCCAAGTTGGAGATTTACTGATTTTTATGATGTGCCAAAGGTTGCGGACATGCACCATAGTTGGAGTGACCTGCGCACATTGGCGAGAATTGAGCATCCGGCCTGGCTTTGCATGGGGGATTTTAACGAGACACTTTATGCCTTAGAGCAATTCTCCAGGGCAGCTAGACCGGAGTGGCAGATGAGAACATTCAGAGAAGCCACTGAAGATTGTTCTGTCCATGACCTTGGATGGTCTGGTATGGAATACACTTGGGACAACTGGCAATGGGTGTTGCAAATGTTAAAGCACGACTTGATCGGGCCTTTGGTGATGAAAATTTTGTTAACAGATTTGCTCACACACAAGTTCGGCATATAGTCTCTACGGAATCAGATCATTGTTTTGTTAATGTGGTTTTCAGAGAACATGTGGTTGAGGAGAGAGGACGGGGTACTAAGCAATTCAGGTATGAAGATGTCTGGCAGACCCACGTCGATTATGATAAGCTGGTACTTGACAAATGGTAGCGAGGGGCTTGTCAGCAGGGTTTATGCGGCGTGGTTAAGGCCTTGTTTGTGCTGCAATCAAACCTTAGTGTTTGGGGTGCAAATGAATTCTGGTGTGTCACTCGGAAGGTCTGTAAACTACGTGATTAGCGTTGCCTACTCGATGATACCCCGAAGGAGGGATCCGCACGAAGGGGGAAGAAGTAGGGGCCATAGGGAGGAGAGTCATTGGAATGGTGGTACGCGGTTTACCAAGCTTCAGAACACGCTGCTCGGAGGCAGGGCCTACTGCTGATTGTCTGGAATTATCTGGGCGCT
Source organism: Lolium perenne (assembly GCF_019359855.2). Classification (NCBI taxonomy): domain Eukaryota; kingdom Viridiplantae; phylum Streptophyta; class Magnoliopsida; order Poales; family Poaceae; genus Lolium; species Lolium perenne. Next base: position 236,196,891 of record NC_067244.2, on the reverse strand, counting down.
TTCGCATTATTACAATGAGTTGTGGTTGTGTCTTTAGGGCTCCCGGGATCCAGCTTATAAAGGCACCAAGATCTAGGGTTTACACAGAGAGTTCTAGACAAAATACAATATTTCATAACTACGGAATATTACATTGCCGTGCACGTCAAGGATCCGCCTATACCTAATACGTCATACTGGATCCGGATATCTTCATGGGCCTTGCCATATCCGACTCCTGGCGAAGGTCGGGCTAGATCCGGCTCCTTGTTCCTAGGATGGACATCTTCCATTTTGATCAACAACAACTGGGCCGCCCGGTAGGCCATATGCCACCACCACCATCTGTGGGCCACCCGGCTTGCCAGATGTAGGCACTGTTGATGGTACCCTATGAAGTATATCCACAACAGTAGGTTCACCATATATTACGTCTTGCTCATGCCTCTGAAATCTCCGCTTAGCTTCCCGGAAGTCTTGGAAATCTTGAAGAACTCCGACTTCTAAAATATCTTTGCAGCTCCTTTCCCGGAAAATCTTTTCTTCCACAGGACTTCACCATCTACCAAACTTTGAAAATTGTTCTCTGGATAATCATCTCGTATAATTTAAACTAAGTACCTCAGAGTTTCCCGGATCCCCCAAGGAGATCAAATGGTTCCGCCAACTCAGGCTTCAAATTCGGGTATTCCAACGGTAACTTATAATCCCTTTGCCGAATTTACCGCTAGGGTTTCGTACACATGTCGACCATCCTACGGAGCGACGCTTGCGTTTCGACCACAGGATATCCGGAGCCTTAATCTCATTCCCCGGCTATAAATATCACTGCGGCATGGTTTACCTTCTCTAATCTTGTCATTCTCCCATTGTGTTGCTCTCACTCCAACGCCGCCTCCGAGCTCCTCACGCAGCCGTGCCGAAACCTCACCGGAGTTTCGCCGGAGCATCACCGCTGCACCGTGTTCATCAACAGTTCTTTAGTCAAGTGAGCCACCGCACAAAAACCTCGCTGCCGGCCAGCTCGACCACTGCGGACTCCATTCTCTGGTAATTTCTCTGGCCACAAGATTTTCAATCGGAGCTCGTAGGGATGAATCAAGTGAACTGGCAATCTTTACTCACACTAGACATTTGTGCAGATGTGTCTGATACGTCTCCGACGTATCGATAATTTCTTATGTTTCATGCCACATTATTGATGATATCTACATGTTTTATGCATACTTTATTATATTATTATGCGTTTTTCGGAACTAACCTATTGACGAGATGCCGAAGGGCCAGTTGCTGTTTTCTGCTGTTTTTGGTTTCAGAAATCCTAGTAAGGAAATATTCTCGGAATCGGACGAAATCAACGCCCAGCATCTTAGGATTGCATGAAGCTTCCAGAACACCCGAGAGTCGCCAGAGGGGGGCCACAGGCCCACCAGATGACAGGCCGGCGCGGCCAAGGGGGGGCCCGCGCCCCCCTGTTGTGTCGTCGCCTCGTTGACCTTCTGATGCCGCCTCTTCGCCTATATAAAGGTCCCTGACCTAAAACACGATACGGAAAAAAACCACGGTACGAGAAACCTTCCAGAGCCGCCGCCATCGCGAAGCCAAGATCTGGGGGACAGGAGTCTCTGTTCCGGCACGCCGCCGGGACGGGGAAGTGCCCCCGGAAGGCTTCTCCATCAACACCACCGATATCTTCATCAACGCTGCTGTCTCCCATGAGGAGGGAGTAGTTCTCAATCAAGGCTCGGGGCTGTACCGGTAGCTATGTGGTTCATCTCTCTCCTATGTACTTCAATACAATAATCTCATGAGCTGCCTTACCTGATTGAGATTCATATGATGATGCTTGTAATCTAGATGTCATTATGCTAGTCAAGTGGATTTTACTTATGTGATCTCCGGAGACTCCTTGTCCCACATGTGTAAAGGTGACAGTGTGTGCACCGTGTGGGTCTCTTAGGCTATATTTCACAGAATACTTATTCACTGTTATGAATGGCATAGTGAAGTGCTTATTTATATCTCTTTATGATTGCAATGTGTTTTGTATCACAATATATCTGTGTGCTACTCTAGTGATGTTATTAAAGTAGTTTATTCCTCCTGCACGGTGTAATGGTGACAGTGTGTGCATCGTGTAGTACTTGGCGTAGGCTATGATTATGATCTCTTGTAGATTATGAAGTTAACTATTGCTATGATAGTATTGATGTGATCTATTCCTCCTTTCGTAGTGTGAAGGTGACAGTGTGCATGCTATGTTAGTACTTGGTTTGGTTATGTTGATCTGTCATGCACTCTAAGATTATTTAAATATGAACATTGAATATTGTGGAGCTTGTTAACTCCGGCATTGAGGGTTCGTGTAATCCTACACAGTTAGTGGTGTTCATCATCCAACAAGAGGGTGTAGAGTCTAGCATCTATCTATTTATTCTGTTATGTGATCAATGTTGAGAGTGTCCACTAGTGAAAGTATGATCCCTAGGCCTTGTTCCTAAATACTGCTATCGCTGCTTGTTTCTTGTTTTTGCATCTTTACTTCCTGCAATATTACTACCATCAAGCTGCACGCCTTGACAAGCACTTTTCTGGTGCCGTTGCTACTGCTCGCATTTATTCATACCACCTGTATTTCACTATCTCTTCGCCGAACTAGTGCACCTATTAGGTGTGTTGGGGACACAAGAGACTTCTTGCTTTGTGGTTGCAGGGTTGCATGAGAGGGATATCTTTGACCTCTTCCTCCCTGAGTTCGATAAACCTTGGGTGATCCACTTAAGGGAAACTTGCTGCTGTTCTACAAACCTCTGCTCTTGGAGGCCCAACACTGTCTACAAGAATAGAAGCACCCGTAGACATCAAGCACTTTTCTGGCGCCGTTGCCGGGGAGGAAAGGTAAAGGCACTCATACTCCGGTCCCAGGTAACTAAGTACTTTTCTGTTGCCATTGTGTGTGTGCTCGAAGCTATTTCCTTTAGATCCTGCAATTGCATCTTTTTGTTTCTTGTTTACACTTGTTAGGCATAATGGACAACAATGAGCTTCTTATTCTATTTCCTGATTTAAGATATGGATGGTTTGATGCGAAAATTAAAAACCTATGGAACATATTAGTATGAATGCTTTGAACACCATTGTTGCTAATGATATGGAAAATTCTAAGCTTGGGGAAGCTGGCTTTGATGAGCATGATAGTTTTAGTCCCTCAAGCATTGAGGAGAAAATTTACGCTGATGATACGTTGCCTCCTATTTATGATGATGATAGTAGTCTTTTAGTACCGCCTGTTATGGAGGATAAATTTGATTATGATTACAATATGTCTCCTATATTTGATGATGAGAATAATAATGATAGCTACTTTGTTGAATTTGCTCCCACTATTACCAATAAAATTGACTATGCTTATGTGGAGGGTAATGATACTTTATGCATGTGAATAAAGATGTTTTATGTGATACTTATATTGTTGAGTTTGCTCATGATGCTACTGAAAGTTATTATGAGAGAGGAAAATATGGTTGTAGAAATTTTCATGTTACTAAAACACCTCTCTATATGCTGAAATTTTTGAAGTTACACTTGTTTTATCTTCCTATGCTTGTTACTTTGCTCTTCATGAACTTGTTTATTTACAAGATTCCTATGCATAGGAAGCATGTTAGACTTAAATGTGTTTTGAATTTGCTTCTTGATGCTCTCTTTTGCTTCAACTCTTATTTCTTGCGCGAGCATCATTAAAATTGCTGAGCCTATCTTAATGGCTATAAAGAAAGAACTTCGTGGGAGATAACCCATGTGTTTATTTTGTTACAGTACTTTTATTTTGTATTTGAGTCTTGGAAGTTGTTACTACTGTACCAACCTCTCCTTATCTTATTTTATTGCATTGTTGTGCCAAGTAAAGTCTTTGATAGTAAGGTTCATACTAGATTTGGATTACTGCGCAGAAACAGATTTCTTGCTGTCACGAATCTGGGCCTAATTCTCTGTAGATAACTCAGAAAATTATGCCAATTTACGTGAGTGATCCTCAGATATGTACGCAACTTTCATTCAATTTAGGCATTTTCATCTGAGCAAGTCTGGTGCCTCAATAAAATTCGTCTTTACGGACTGTTCTGTTTTGATACATTCTGCCTTTTATTTCGCATTGCTTCTTTCGCTGTGTTGGGTGGATTTCTTTGTTCCATTACCTTCCAGTAGCTTTGGGCAATGTCCAGAAGTGTTAAGAATGATTGTGTCACCTCTGAACATGTGAATTTTTGATTATGCACTAACCCTCTAATGAGTTTGTTTCGAGTTTGGTGTGGAGGAAGTTTTCAAGGGTCAAGAGAGGAGGATGATATACTATGATCAAGGAGAGTGAAAGCTCTAAGCTTGGGGATGCCCCGGTGGTTCACCCCTGCATATTTTAAGAAGACTCAAGCATCTAAGCTTGGGGATGCCCAAGGCATCCCCTTCTTCATCGACAACATTATCAGGTTCCTCCCCTGAAACTATATTTTTATTCCATCACATCTTATGTACTTTACTTGGAGCGTCTGTTTGTTTTTGTTTATGTTTGAATAAGTTCATCCTTGTGTGGGAGAGAGACATGCTCCGCTGGTTCATATGAACACATGTGTTCTTAGCTTTTAATGTTCATGGCGAAGGTTGAAACTGCTTCGTTAATTGTTATATGGTTGGAATCGGGAAATGCTACATGTAGTAATTCTAAAATGTCTTGAATAATTTGATACTTGGCAATTTTTGTGCTCATGTTTAAGCTCTTCCATCATATACTTTGCACCCATTAATGAAGAAATACATAGAGCTTGCTAAAATTTGGTTTGCATATTTGGTCTCTCTAAGGTCTAGATAATTTCTAGTAAAGAGTTTGAACAACAAGGAAGACGGTGAAGAGTCTTATAATATTTACAATATGTCTTTTATGTGAGTTTTGCTGCACCGGTTCATCCTTGTGTTTGTTTCAAATAACCTTGCTAGCCTAAACCTTGTATCGAGAGGGAATACTTCTCATGCATCCAAAAATCCTTGAGCCAACCACTATGCCATTTGTGTCCACCATACCTACCTACTACATGGTATTTCTCCGCCATTCCAAAGTAAATTGCTTGTGTGCTACCTTTAAATTTCCATCATTCGCCTTTGCAATATATAGCTCATGGGACAAAATAGCCTTAAAAACTATTGTGGTATTGAATATGTACTTATGCACTTTATCTCTTAGTAAGTTGCTTGTTGAGCGATAACCATGTTCCTGGGGACGCCATCAACTCTTTGTTGAATATCATGTGAGTTGCTATGCATGTTCGTCTTGTCTGAAGTAAGGGCGATTTTCACAATCAAATGGTTTGAGTATGCATACTGTTAGAGAAGAACATTGGGCCGCTAACTAAAGCCATGAATCATGGTGGAAGTTTCAGTTTGGACATAAAACCTCAATCTCTTATGAGAATATTATCTGTTGTTGAATGCTTAAGCATTAAAAGAGGAGTCCATTATCTGTTGTCTATGTTGTCTCGGTATGGGTGTCTAAGTTGAAGAATGATCAAAAGCGAGAAATCCAATGCGAACTTTCTCCTTAGACCCTTGTACAGGCGACATAGAGGTACCCCTTTGTGACACTTGGTTGAAACATATGTTATGCAATGATAATCCGTGTTAATCCGAGCTAATTAGGACAAGGTGCGGGCACTACTAGTATACTATGCATGAGGCTCGCAACTTGTAAGATATAATTTACATGATACATATGCTTTATTACTACCGTTGACAAAATTGTTCCATGTTTTCAAAATAAAAGCTCTAGCACAAATATAGCAATCGATGCTTTCCTCTTTGAAGGACCTTTTTTTTACTTTTATGTTGAGTCAGTTCACCTATTTCTCTCCACCTCAAGAAGCAACCACTTGTGTGAACTGTGCATTGATTCCTACATACTTGCATATTGCATTTGTTATATTACTTTACATTGACAATGTCCATGAGATATACATGTTATAAGTTGAAAGCAACCGCTGAAACTTAATCTTCCTTTGTGTTGCTTCAATACCTCTACTTTGAATTATTGCTTTACGAGCTAACTCTTATGCAAGACTTATTGATGCTTGTCTTGAAGTACTATTCATGAAAAGTCTTTGCTTTATGATTCATTTGTTTACTCGTGTCATTACCATTGTTTTGTCGCTGCATTCATTACATATGCTTACAATAGTATGATCAAGGTTATGATGGCATGTCACTCCAGAAATTATCTTTGTTATCGTTTACCTGCTCGGGACGAGCAGGAACTAAGCTTGGGGATGCTGATACGTCTCCGACGTATCGATAATTTCTTATGTTTCATGCCACATTATTGATAATATCTACATGTTTTATGCATACTTTATGTCATTATTATGTGTTTTCCGGAACTAACCTATTGACGAGATGCCGAAGGGCTAGTTGCTGTTTTCTGCTGTTTTTGGTTTCAGAAATCCTAGTAAGGAAATATTCTCGGAATCGGACGAAATCAACGCCCAGCATCTTAGGATTGCATGAAGCTTCCAGAACACCCGAGAGTCGCCAGAGGGGGGCCACAGGCCCACCTGACGACAGGCCGGCGCGGCCAAGGGGGGGCCCGCGCCCCCCTGTTGTGTCGTCGCCTCGTTGACCTTCTGACGCCACCTCTTCGCCTATATAAAGGTCCCTGACCTAAAACACGATACGGAAAAAAGCCACGGTACGAGAAACCTTCCAGAGCCGCCGCCATCGCGAAGCCAAGATCTGGGGGACAGGAGTCTCTGTTCCGGCACGCCGCCCGGACGGGGAAGTGCCCCCGGAAGGCTTCTCCATCAACACCACCGCCATCTTCATCAACGCTGCTGTCTCCCATGAGGAGGGAGTAGTTCTCCATCGAGGCTCGGGGCTGTACCGGTAGCTATGTGGTTCATCTCTCTCCTATGTACTTCAATACAATAATCTCATGAGCTGCCTTACATGATTGAGATTCATATGATGATGCTTGTAATCTAGATGTCATTATGCTAGTCAAGTGGATTTTACTTATGTGATCTCCGGAGACTCCTTGTCCCACGTGTGTAAAGGTGACAGTGTGTGCACCGTGTGGGTCTCTTAGGCTATATTTCACAGAATACTTATTCACTGTTATGAATGGCATAGTGAAGTGCTTATTTATATCTCTTTATGATTGCAATGTGTTTTGTATCACAATATATCTGTGTGCTACTCTAGTGATGTTATTAAAGTAGTTTATTCCTCCTGCACGGTGTAATGGTGACAGTGTGTGCATCGTGTAGTACTTGGCGTAGGCTATGATTGTGATCTCTTGTAGATTATTGATACGTCCAAAACGTATCTACTTTCCTGAACACTTTTGCTATTGTTTTGCCTCTAATTTGTGTATTTTGGATGCAACTAACACGGACTAACGCTGTTTTCAGCAGAACTGCTCTGGTGTCTCGTTTTTGTGCAGAAATCCAACTTTCGGGAAAATCCTCGGAATTTATGCAGAAGGCCCTATTTTCCCAGGAAACTAACGGAGCCAGAAGGACAAGTCAGGTGGAGGCCCGAGGGCCCCACACCATAGGGCGGCCCGGCCCAGGGGGGGCCCGCGTGGCCCTGTGGTGTGGCCCCCTCGGCCGGCCTCCGACGCCCTCCTTCGGACTATTTATCGGCCTCGACCTAAAAACGCACGGGGAGAAGTCGAAGTCGCCAGAAACCCTCCAGAACGCCGCCACATCGCGAAACTCCGTCGCGGGAGCCAGAAGTCTCCGTTCTGGCACTCCGCCGGGACGGGGAATTGGAGGAGATCATCACCGCCATCACCGCCAACGCCTCTACATCAACCAGCCATGTTTCCCCCATCCATGTGTGAGTAATTCCCCCGCTGTAGGCTGAAGGGGATGGTAGGGATTGGATGAGATTGGTCATGTAATAGCATAAGATTGTTAGGGCATAGTGCCTAGTGTCCGTAATTGGTACTTTGATGATATTGTTGCAACTTGTTATGCTTAATGCTTGTCACTAGGGCCCGAGTGCCATGATCTCAGATCTGAACATGTTATTGTTTCATCATGATATTCATTGTTTATGGTCTTACCTATAAGTTGTATACACATGTCGCTGTCCGGAACCGATGGCCCCGAAGTGACAGAAATCGGGACAACCGGAGGGAATGGTAGCGATGTGAGGATCACATGTGTTCACGGAGTGTTAATGCTTTGCTCCGGTACTCTATTAAAAGGAGTACCTTAATATCCAGTAGTTTCCCTTGAGGCCCGGCTGCCACCGGCTGGTAGGACAAAAGATGTTGTGCAAGTTTCTCATTGCGAGCACGCACGACTATATATGGAACACATGCCTATTGATTGCTTTGTACTTGGACACCGTTTTATTATTATCTGCAAATGCCCTGCTATGATTGTTACATGAGTTTCTCTCATCCATGCAACGCCCGTCATCCGTCCCCGTGCCTACAGTATTTTAATCCTGCTGTTTACTAAAATTACTACTGCTGTCTCTGTTACTCGTCTGTTATTTCACTACTGCCATCGCTATAAAGCTGTTACTGATAAACTCCTGCGAGCAAGTCTGTTTCCAGGTGCAGCTGAATTGACAACTCCGCTGTTAAGGCTTCCAAGTGTTCTTTGTCTCCCCTTGTGTCGAATCAATAAATTGGGTTTTACTTCCCTCGAAGACTGTTGCGATCCCCTATACTTGTGGGTCATCAAGGCTATTTTCTGGCGCCGTTGCCGGGGAGCATAGCTTTATTTGGAAGTTCACTTGGATTGATATTGTTCGCTGCAAATTCTCCATCATGGGTAAACCTCGCGATACTAAGATCGCCATATTACCATCCACTACAAGAAAAGGTACAATTCTGAATACCTCTGCTGCTCTTGATTCACCATCTGTGATTGATAAACTTGTCTCATAATATTGATAATGTTTCTGCTGTGCTTGATGATAGTGGTTCGTTGGGATCTTTTCTAGATGCTACAATTGCTAGGTCTAGACAAATTGAAAATACTGAAACTCCTAATGCTACTACACCTGTTAATTCACCTGAACTTGATTATTTTAGTGATGATCCTGATGAAGATTATGTGGAGCTTAATGATGATTTTATTGAAAAATGCAATGCTACTACTGATGCAAGAAAAATTAAAAAGTTGCTTGCAGAACATGCTGTTAGATATAAACTGTCTCCTGATCCTAAATTTGCTACATCTCCTATAAACATTAGGGATAAAGATTATGATTTTTCTCTTGATCTATCTCATATAGCTATTGTTGAGAAAACACCCTTTTGTGGTACTGAAAAAGAAAGTGCTGTTGAACACATGACTGAGTTATCTACTCTTAGTAGCTTGTTTTCTGATGATGTCAAGATGCGTACTTACTTTGTTGCTAAAATCTTTCCATTCTCATTAAAGGATGACGCTAAAACTTGGTATAATAATTTGCCACCTAATTCTATTAAAAATCCAAAAGAATTGCTTGATGTTTTCTTCCGCAAATACTTTCCTGCTAGTGCTCAACATATTGCTTTGCAGAGAATTTATAATTTTGACCAGGGAGATGAAGAGAAATTGCCTGAGGCTTGGGCGAGGTTTTGCTCTCTTATTAGAGCCCGGCCTGAGCATGATCTGGAAAAGCATGATTTACTTGATATATTTTATAGTGGACTAACCATTGAATCTAGGGCATACCTGGATAGTTGTGCTGGTTGTGTTTTCAGGAAAAGAACTCTAGACGACGCTGAAGAATTATTGGCTAAAATAAGCCGGAATCATGATGATTGGACTACGCCTGAACCAACTCCAACTCCAATATTGAAGAAGAGGGGTTTAATTAAATTGAATGATGAAGATATGAGGGAAGCCAAGAAGTCTCTCAAGGAGAAAGGTATTAAATCTGAAGATGTGAAGAATCTACCTCCTATAGAAGATATATGTGAGATAATTCCCCCTTCATCCATGATTGAGGTAAACTCCCTTCAACGCTTTACTAGGGAAGATATTCCGTATTCGAAACCTCCTGCACAATGCTTAGATGAGTTTGATAATTATATTGTTAAGCAAGAAAATTTTAATATGAGAGTAGAGAATCATTTAATGGAAAATTCTCGAGCTATTAGTGAATTGCATGATATTGTGGAGAGAACCTCCAATGATGTTAAGATGCTTGTTAAACATTTTCATATGATTCAAACTCAAATTGATCAACTCACTAAAGTGCAAAATGACTTGTTGGGGAATAGTTCTAAAGAGAAACATGCTTATGAAGTAACAACTAGAGGTGGTGTCTCTACCCAGGATCCTCTATATCCTGAAGGGCATCCCAAAAGAATTGAACAAGATTCTCAACACATTGAACCTAGTGCTCATTCTAGGAAGAAAAAGAAGAAGAAACATAAAAATGTTGTAGAATCCTCTGAACCTGTTAATGATCCTAATAGTATTTCTATTTCTGATGCTGAAACTAAAAGTGGTAATGAACATGATAATGATAAAGATAATGATAAGAATGATACTCCTGATAAAGAAGAGGTAGAAGATGAACCTGAAAAGCATGCTAAAAATAAAAAGTACACTAAAGAAGATTTTATTGCTGAGAAACATGGTAATGAAAGAGAACCTTGGGTGCAAAAGCAAATGCCTTTTCCTGCTAAGAAATTAAAATCAAAGGAAGAAGAACACTATAATAAATTTTGTGATTGGATGAAACCTCTATTCTTGCAAATCCCTTTGACTGATGCTATTAAATTGCCTCCTTATTCAAAGTATATGAAAGATATTGTTACTAACAAAAGGAAAATCCCCAATGAGGAAATTTCCACTATGCTTGCTAATTACTCTTTCAATGGCAAAGTTCCAAAGAAGTTGGGCGACCCAGGTATACCTACTATTCCTTGTTCTATTAAGAATAATTATGTTAAAACTGCTCTATGTGACTTGGGAGCCGGTGTTAGTGTTATGCCTTTTTCTCTTTATAAGAGACTTTACTTAGATAAGTTGATACCTACTGATATATCTTTGCAAATGGCTGATAAATCCACTGCTATTCCTGTTGGTATATGTGAGAATGTTCCTGTTCAAGTTACTACTAACTGCTTGATATTAACTGATTTTGTTGTGTTGGAAATGCCGGAAGATGATAATATGTCTATTATTCTTGGGAGACCTTTTCTTAACACCGCAGGGGCTGTTATTGATTGCAATAAAGGAAAGGTTACTTTCAATGTTAATGATAAGGAGCATACCGTTTATTTCCCCAAGAGGATTGAGAAAGCGTGTGGAGTTAATACTATTTCTAATGTGAGAACTATCAAAGTGGGAACTATTGATTGTCCTATATATGAGCCTAAAGAAGAATATCAAACTCTCATGATTGGATCCATATCAATACAATTCAAGGTAACATGATTGATTTGAGGTTTATTTCTTCTTATGCTATGTAAAATTTATTTGGTGACAAGACTTGATCAACCTTGTTAACAAATACCTTTTACATGCATAGAGAGGGTAAACAACATCTCTTCCTTCCTCCACTTGCTCTAGTTGCTGTAGCATTTTTAATTTGCAAAGTTCCTTAGTTATTTGAAGATTTCAAATTTTTTCCTTACCAGTAATAATAAACTAAATACCCAGAAATGTGCATTTTTCAAAGTTTTCAAAAATTCACAAAAATTATACCGTTGGTCCTATTTTTCGACAAGGCACCTGGGAGCACCAGAGGATGACCTGTGGGGCACCAGAGGGCGCCAAACCACAGGCCGGCGTGGCCAAGGAGGTGGCCGCGCCACCATGTGGTGTGGGCCCCCCGTTGCCCCACTTTGTCATCCCTTTCTCCCAGCACCTTCTCTCTCCCGAAAAAACTCGTACCAAGTTCCTCTCACTCGCGTTTTTGCTCCAAGAGCTCCAGATTTCTCGATCTCTTTGCTCAGCCCAGATTTCTGTCTGAAATTTGGCACATTTGCTCTTCGGTATGTGACTCCTCCACCCATCCAAGTAGAATTTTGTTTGGTTGAGTATATCTTGAATATTTTGCTGCTGTAGGTAACATGTTTAGTGAGCTTGCATGCTTGTTCTAAGTGGTAGAAACTAGTTTTGATGCATGATTAGTACTCTAGCAAGTTCCTATGATAGTTTCCCTCAATTATATGTCACCAAATCAAATTTTTATATTGTTTGTTGAAATTTCAGAAAATGGAGTGGAATAGATATCACTTGAACCAGCAAGAATTGGAAGTCCAACAAGTTATGATAGTCAATCGTGAAGAGGGAGTATACCCCTCTTACTACCCGTGCGCGGATTTCATGAGAAGCGCGGGGATATTTGAAGATGTTCAAACTCTAATTTCTCGTGCAGGGCTGAGTGACTTTGTTGAAGGAGAGCCAAGACAATATGTAAAATTAACTATGTCTTTTGTGCAGGACTTCAAGTTCAATTGGTCGCGATCTAACCCCACGGTCCAGTATAAAATTTACAATAAAGCAGTCAACTTGCCATTTAGTGCTTTTTGTGCAGCAATTAGAGTACCGCAATGGGGGTCATGCGAGAAGATAAGGGGATCGCCGCAAGAACTCTCGGATCTCTACAAGATGATTTGCGATGGAAGGAGTTTCTCAGGTGATAGTGGTAAAATCACTAGTATTCAGCTCCCGGCTATCCGCTACTTTGCCTATTTTATTACCAAATGCGTTCTTGCTAAAAGGATTGGTGGTAAACTTTCTATCCCGGATTTGGCTTTTCTAGCTGCGGCACTGCAAAATAGTAGGACTTATAATTTGGGGGCATTGATAGCCTATAGACTTGCTACTAACCGTGAGAAAGGTGGAATTTGTGGAGGTCTCATCGCCTCTCGTTTACTATCTTTTCATAATGTAGAACCTCATCATTTTGATATTCCATTCCCCATAGAAAAACTTGACATAGCCTCTATGATTAAACATGAATTTGTTTCTGATTCCTCCAACTTGGGTAACCTGTATTACAAGATGATATTTTATAAGAAAGTCTGGAGAATAACTAAGAAAACTGAGAAATTAGTAAGATTGCCTGCGCCTGTTCTGTCTAACCTTGATTCCAGGGGAGATTGGTCGGTCACAGAAGGTGCACTGGATGCACACATAGAGAGAGGAGGCCATCATGCAAGAGACGACATAGAGGTCGAGGAGCACCTCGACTCATCATCCGATGCAGCAAGTTCCTCGCATCAACATGGTAGATATGCGGAGCCTCCACGCTTTTCTTCTGCACAGGAACTTTACTATGACTACTCCATGGACTACCCACCGGCGAGGAATAACGACCCTTGTTGGGGTTGAACTCCACTTAGGCCAAAAGCCTAAGCTTGGGGGGAGGTATACCAGCATCACTCATTCTTTGCATATTATGGTTGCTGGATACTTGCACATTCTTGTTTTGTTCGTTTGAGTGGTTTTCTAATGAGAGGAAGATGATATTTGGGGAAGTACTGCCTGAAAACAGATTCTGGAACGTTACCGTAAAAATTCTCAAACATAGCCAGAGCGTCATTTTGAGCTGCCAATTTTTGTGCAGGTTCCCCAGGTTGTTATCTAACTTTCATTAGTTGAACACTTTTCGATCTGAGCAACATAAGATTTTTGTAAAAATAGATTTCTGTACTGCTGTCAAGTTTTGGCAGATTTCTGTCATCCTGCTGTTCTGTGTTTCTTTTAATTTGCTATTTCTTGTTCTTGCTTTGTTTCCTTCCCAAAACACAAAAAGACCAAAAATATTTCTGTTGTTTCTCTTCACCATTTGTTTGCTTTGGTTTCTTGCATTTGTTTCACTTTATTTGCTATTGCTAGTTTGCTATAAGAAAACCCAAAAAGATTTTACTTTGTTTGTTTGTTTCCTCTTGTTCTTGTTTGTAATTCGAAAACACCAAAAATATTTGCTGTTCTTCCTTGGTTTGTAAAGTTCTTTATGAGTTCAATGGTCTTTGGTGGCTGGAGCGTGGTTTTCATTTCATATTATCCAAGCTACACAAGTGAAAAGGCAATAATGACGATATACGGCAATCTGACTGTGGTGAGAGGCTGGTATGAACTCTATTTGTTTTCATTTTTGTACATATACTCATCCATGTGAGCATGCTTAGTTGGTTCATGTGAGGTATATGTTATTTGAGAAAGTCTAGTAGTTCATGATCTCTCATGTTTAGCTCCAATTTATTAATATGAGTAGCATGTCATGGATGTTTGCTTGCATTGTTTTTATTCATAAGTAAGTATGGCATTGTGGTATCCTCCTCTGAATAATTCATTTATATCGACTTGGCACATGCTCACGCATGCATATGACTGAACAAAAAAGTCAATTAAGCCTCGATGATCTATATTGCTTCAGAGTTCTTGTATCACTTTTATGCCTCCGTTAATTTATTTTGCCGCAAGCATGATTATGACAGTTACTGCTCTCTTGATTTGTCGCTCCCTAGTCTATTGCTAGCCTTCACTTGTACTGAGCGGGAACACTGCTCGTGCTTCCAAACACCTGAAAACCAAGTTGTTCCAAAAGTGTCCACCATAAATACCTATGCATGGCATTTCAAACCATTCCAAGTAAATTCTCATGCGCTACCTTTAAAACCTTCAAAATGCTTCTCAATTTGTGTTTATGTTTCATAGCTCATGAGGAAGTATGTGGTGTTTAGCTTTCAACCTTGTCATTTACTTTTGACGGACTCTCATATGGACTAGTGGCACATCCGCTTATCCAATAATTTTGCAAAAAGAGCTGGCAATGGGATTCCCAGTCCCGAATTAATTAACTTAAATAGACACTCCTCCATGGTTTGTGATTGTTGGACGGCACCCGAAGGATTCGGTTAGCCATGGCTTGTGTAAGCAAAGGTTGGGGGGAGTGTCATCATCATAATAAAACTAAAATAAAAAGGCACTCCTTCATGGTATGAGATTGTTGGCAGGCACCCGAGGATTCGGTTAGCCATGGTTTGTGCAAGAAAGGTTGGAAGGAGTGCCAAATAAATATGCAATAATTCATGGGAGCCGCTCTTGAAAGTCCGGTTGGCGAGGTAGTTAGTGTACCCATTACCATTCGTTGACAACAACAAACACCTCTCAAAATAATTTTGCTCCTGCCTTTATAAAAATGAAAAGCTCTAGCGCATGTTAATCCCTGCTTCCCTCTGCGAAGGGTCAATCTTTTACTTTTATGTTGTGTCTCCATTATTTCTTTGAGCACTATCTTGAGAGCACAACTGTCATTCTTAGTATAATATGCTTGTCTCAAAATATGATTGATTGTGGTATAACTTTGATGCATTTATCTTTTGACAATCACTACTTCTAGTCTTTCTATGAACTCCAGAGGTGCCCGGGCATTTATGTTTTGCCAATCAAATACAGGCAAGCGAGATACCACTTTATCATACTCTCTTATGAACATTGCAATCCTGCTTATATACATGATTCATGATGCTTATTATTAATTGTTGGTACCTCTCCATGATTGACATAGCTGTTAGATGATCTTATTTACATGTATCTCATTATGAACTGCTTAAGTATTAGCCATTGCATGAGAATATATACATCATATGAGCAAATGTGTTCGTGAAAGTTCTTTTATCGCTCAGTTGTTAACTGAATTGCTTGAGGACAAGCAATAAGCTAAGCTTGGGGGGAGTTGATACGTCCAAAACGTATCTACTTTCCCGAACACTTTTGCTATTGTTTTGCCTCTAATTTGTGTATTTTGGATGCAACTAACACAGACTAACGCTGTTTTCAGCGGAACTGCTCTGTTGTCTCGTTTTTGTGCAGAAATCCAACTTTCGGGAAAATCCTCGGAATTTATGCAGAAGGCCCTATTTTCCCAGGAAACTAACGGAGCCAGAAGGACAAGTCAGGTGGAGGCCCCGAGGGCCCCACACCATAGGGCGGCGCGGCCCAGGGGGGGCCCGTGCGGCCCTGTGGTGTGGCCCCCTCGGCCGGCCTCCGACGCCCTCCTTCGGACTATTTATCGGCCTCGACCTAAAAACGCACGGGGAGAAGTCGAAGTCGCCAGAAACCCTCCAGAACGCCGCCACATCGCGAAACTCCGTCGCGGGAGCCAGAAGTCTCCGTTCTGGCACTCCGCCGGGACGGGGAATTGGAGGAGATCATCGCCGCCATCACCGCCAACGCCTCTAAATCAACCAGCCATGTTTCCCCCATCCATGTGTGAGTAATTCCCCCGCTGTAGGCTGAAGGGGATGGTAGGGATTGGATGAGATTGGTCATGTAATAGCATAAGATTGTTAGGGCATAGTGCCTAGTGTCCGTAATTGGTACTTTGATGATATTGTTGCAACTTGTTATGCTTAATGCTTGTCACTAGGGCCCGAGTGCCATGATCTCAGATCTGAACATGTTATTGTTTCATCATGATATTCATTGTTTATGGTCTTACCTATAAGTTGTATACACATGTCGCTGTCCGGAACCGATGGCCCCGAAGTGACAGAAATCGGGACAACCGGAGGGAATGGTAGCGATGTGAGGATCACATGTGTTCACGGAGTGTTAATGCTTTGCTCCGGTACTCTATTAAAAGGAGTACCTTAATATCCAGTAGTTTCCCTTGAGGCCCGGCTGCCACCGGCTGGTAGGACAAAAGATGTTGTGCAAGTTTCTCATTGCGAGCACGCACGACTATATATGGAACACATGCCTATTGATTGCTTTGTACTTGGACACCGTTTTATTATTATCTGCAAATGCCCTGCTATGATTGTTACATGAGTTTCTCTCATCCATGCAACACCCGTCATCCGTCCCCGTGCCTACAGTATTTTAATCCTGCTGTTTACTAAAATTACTACTGCTGTCTCTGTTACTCTGCTGCTGTTATTTCACTACTGCTACTGCTATAAAACTGTTACTACTGATAAACTCCTGCGAGCAAGTCTGTTTCCAGGTGCAGCTGAATTGACAACTCCGCTGTTAAGGCTTCCAAGTGTTCTTTGTCTCCCCTTGTGTCGAATCAATAAATTGGGTTTTACTTCCCTCGAAGACTGTTGCGATCCCCTATACTTGTGGGTCATCAATTATGAAGTTAACTATTGCTATGATAGTATTGATGTGATCTATTCCTCCTTTCGTAGTGTGAAGGTGACAGTGTGCATGCTATGTTAGTACTTGGTTTGGTTATGTTGATCTGTCATGCACTCTAAGGTTATTTAAATATGAACATTGAATATTGTGGAGCTTGTTAACTCCGGCATTGAGGGTTCGTGTAATCCTACACAGTTAGTGGTGTTCATCATCCAACAAGAGGGTGTAGAGTCTAGCATCTATCTATTTATTCTGTTATGTGATCAATGTTGAGAGTGTCCACTAGTGAAAGTATGATCCCTAGGCCTTGTTCCTAAATACTGCTATCGCTGCTTGTTTATTGTTTTACTGCATCTTTACTTCCTGCAATATTACTACCATCAACTGCACGCCAGCAAGCACTTTTCTGGTGCCGTTGCTACTGCTCGCATTTATTCATACCACCTGTATTTCACTATCTCTTCGCCGAACTAGTGCACCTATTAGGTGTGTTGGGGACACAAGAGACTTCTTGCTTTGTGGTTGTAGGGTTGCATGAGAGGGATATCTTTGACCTCTTCCTCCCTGAGTTCGATAAACCTTGGGTGATCCACTTTGGGAAACTTGCTGCTGTTCTACAAACCTCTGCTCTTGGAGGCCCAACACTTTCTACAAGAATAGAAGCACCCGTAGACATCAGTGTCTTCTCCTCCCCCCTCTCAGACGGATCCTATTATGGCGATGCCGCTCGCCTCCGCCCCTCCTCCCCTCATCCCAGTCCGACTGGATCCCTCCCATGGATCCGACAAGACCATGAGGGTGAAACCACCGGTCCGGCCGAGCTTTCCTGGAAGGAAAAGATGGAGCAGAAGGTCGAAGAGGCTGCTACCAAAAAGTCTAAGGCCCGAACCCGCGAGGGTGAGGTAAAGGGGCAATGGTGGCCCTGCACCGCCACCGAAGAGGAGCTGTGGAGCATGGAGGTGGAAGGCTTCCTACTTCCCGGATCCTGGAGGGTGGTTCCGGGTTCTCCAAGTCCTGCTCCTGAAACCGGAGAGTGGGTGCTGACAAAGGCATTGGTGGAGCGAGGCTTTTCGCTTCCGCCGGGCGATTATTTCTTCGCGGAAATCCTCAGGACTTACAAGGTGCAGCTCCACAACATCTCGCCGAACAATATCCTCGCCATCTCCAACCACATAATCTTATGCGAGGGTCACCTCCGGGTAAAGCCGGATCTGACTCTCTTCCATTTTTATTTCTCTGTCAAGAAGGAGACGGTCCCCAAGTCCTCGGCGCTTGCCAACTGCGGCATCATCACCTTCGAGCTCCGCCAAGGCCGGATCTACCCTCACACGGATAGGTATGTTGGAGATATGCCCGAGAGAGAATAATAAAATGGTTATTGTTATATCTTAGTGTTCATGATAAATGTTTACATCCTATTCTATAATTGTATTAACCAGAAACATTAAAGTTGTGTGTTTTGTAAACATAAAAGAGTCCCTTGTAAGCCTCTCGTTTAACTAGCTTGTTGATTAATAGATGATCATGGTTTCCTGATCATGAACATTGGATGTTATTAATAACATGATCATATCATTAGGTGAATGATGTGATGGACACACACCCATAGTAAGCGTAGCATATGAACAATTCATTTAGTTCGTTTTGCTACAACATTTAAGATACATGGAAACCTAATTCTTCGACCATGAGATCATGTTAATCACCTACACCGGATGGATGCTTTGATGACATCAAACACTACTTCGTAAATGGGTGGTTATAAAGGTGGCATTAAGTATTCAGAAAGTATGAGTTGAAGCGCATGGATCAATAGTGGAATTTGTCCATCCAAATTATGGATATATATACTCTGGGCTCTCTCTGTGGAATGTCATCCAATTAGCTTGCAAGCAAGTGACTGGCTCACGAGGGATGTCATATCATGGTACGAGTAAAGAGTACTTATCGGTAACGAGGTTAAACTAGGTATAGAGATACCAACCATCAAACCTTGGATAAGTAAAGTATTGCGCGACAAAGGAAATCAGTATCGTATATTAATGGTTCTTTCGATCATGAAGTCATCGTTGAATATGTGGGAGCCATTATGGATCTTCAGGTCCCGCTATTGGTTATTGATCAGAGAAGTGTCTCGATCATGTCTGCATAGTCCGTGAACCGTAGGATGACACACTTAATGTTTGATGTTATTTTAAGTAGATATGAAATATGGAATGGAGCTCGAATGCAGTTCGGAGTCTCGGATTGGATCCAGTACATCACGACGATTCAGAATTGTTCGGTGAATAAGATTCATATATAGGAAGTCATTTTCTGGGGTTCGGAAAAAGTTCGGTATTTTGACCAAAGCTTCTAGAAGGTTCTAGAAAGACCGGAAGGGTTCGAAATATTATGGAAGGTTTGGAAAATTTTCGGTGTTTTGACCGAACAATCGAGCCACCACGCCGTCATGATGTCGGGATTCTGAGGAGGATCTACTACTTCCGCTGCCCGCTGAAGCGGGGAGAAGGATGTCTTCATCAACACCGTACGTGTGACCGAGTGCAGAGGTGCTGCCCGATTGCCAAACCGTCAAGATTTTGTACTCGCTCCTGAGAGAGGCAAGTGATCGACTACATCACACACAAGATTTATCTCGTTAACGCTTAGCGATTTCTAGGGTATGTGGATCTTATCTCGTTGCTACCATCTACTAGATTAGATCTTGGCTTGTTATTCGTTCTTGCGGTAGAATTTTTTTTGTTTTCTATGCTACGAATCCCTACAGTGGTATCAGAGCCGTGTCTATGCATAGATTGGTTGTACGAGTAGAATACAATGGTTTTGTGGGCGTTGATGCTTTTGTTGTCGTTTGATTATTGTGTACTTTGCATCTTGCAGCATGGTGGGATGAAGCGGACCAGGCTAACCTTACATGACCACGTTCATGATACTTGCTCCACGCTTGACATGCAACTTGTATTGCGTAAGTGGCTTTGCGGGTGTCTGTCTCTCTCACCATAGTTAAGATCCAATTTACAATATGCACTTGACAACACTTGTATCAGCGTTGTGGTTCATGTTCATAGATAGATCGGATCTTACTCGAAACCCCAAACCACGTAAAATATGCAAAAAAATTAGAGGCGTCTAACTTGATTTTGCAGGGGTTTGGTGATGTGATATGGCCATGATGTGATTGTGATTATATTTGATGCATGAGATTATCATTATTCTATTGTGGCAACCGACAGGAGCCTTATGGTTGTCTTTAATTCATCATGGAGTAGTTTTATTTCAATGTAGTTGTAATAGTTGGTATAGGTGGTGGACAACCATGAAGACGACGCCATGGACCTTGACGCATCGCTGACTATGATGGAGATCATACCCATTCTTTGGAGATGAAGATCAAAGGCGCGAAATAAAAGGACCATATCATATCACATTATGAATTGCATGTGATGTTAATCCTTTTTATGCATCTTATATTACTTAGATCACGACGGTAGCATTATAAGATGATCCCTCTTAGTAAAAGTCAAGATAATAAAATTTTCATCCTTAGTTAGCACCATTTCTAAGACTCATTATTTCGAAGCATCACGTGATGATCGGGTGTGATATATTCAACGTGTGCATACAACAGTTGCAAGTTAGATTTGCACATGCGGTAACTAAGGTTTAACTTGACAAGCCTAGCATGTACATAAAAGGCCTCGGAACACGGCACACCGAAAGGAAAAGCATGAGTCAAATAGATGATATGATGAACATGTTGATGTTCTCCATTGAAGCTACATCATGTCTTGTGATGATCGGACTTGGTGTAGTGGATTTGGTTCGTGTAATCACTAAAGCAACGTGAGGTTGTTGTTTTGAGTGGGAGTTCACCTACTTAATTTAAGAATTAAAATTGAACTCAATTTATCACGAACTTAGTCTAAATTGTATTTGAATTAAATTTTATAGAATTGGCATCCGTTTTCTACTTTGCGCTAGGTTTGTAATTGAGATAGAAACACTGTTGAATCTAACAAGTAACTTTACGGACTGGTACCGTATTGTTAAAAGAATCAATTAAATGATTAAGTCCTATTTTTTTTGGTAAACCTCAAATTGCTAATTCAAAGAGCAATGGTTTCAATTAGTACTTAAAATTATCTTGTCTCCATGAAACTTGATGTTCAAATCTATTTGAAAAGTAAGGAGCTGAAAAGATTGTTTTCAGAAATAAGCAAGGTGTGAGATATATGTGATATCTAAGACTTTATTACAAGATGATAGAATATAATTTAGTGGGACTACATAAACTCATATTTTTTATGGGAATGTATGAAGGTTGATGACGCTAGGCGTCCCGATCCTCCAACGAGTTGGGGACTAACGTTATTCATGTATCCACATATAAACCATAGTGACTTCAACATGAACTTGTCATGATTTGATGGATAAAATTATGAGTGAAATTGGTCATCACATTAACAGGTTACTAATAGTGAAAGCTGGAACACTTGTCATGTGATGATCAACTTCAAAGTACGAACCTCAAGGTTATTGGTATTTGACCAACAAACCTAGAAGTTATTGATGTTGAGTGTTTTCTGAAATATGAGGAAACCCGAAAGAGAAACTACAAAAGATTTTGGCAAAAATAAAAAAAAGACTAGAAAGTCTAGCTCATGTGTATATAGATGATATACATGTTATGAATGTATTCTTTGATTGGTCACACAATGAAATTCTTGGTATTTGTACCATATTAGTTGGTATGAGGTGTCATACAATACAATACAATACAATACAATACAAGAATACAATGGCCTAAGTGTCTGACAAGAAATGTGGTAACAATGCACATCTGGAACAAAATAAATTGTTATTATGTTCGTCATTGGCATTCTACCAAACCCATGAGATTTATTATAAAGAACTTAATAATTGTTATTTTGCTCTGGTCGAATGAAAGCAAATGAGTTGTTCAAATTATGACCATATTCTATGTACGATGGATAAATTATTATAAATCTTAAATGGAGACACATATGCATAACAGTGAAGCTAAAATGTCATAAGGCAAATGACGAGAATTCCACTTATTTGTGGGACCGCCATTTAGGTCATGTTAGAAAGGAACGCATGTTGAAATTCCATGCAAATGGATTTTTTGGAGTCATTCAATTTTTGAATCGTTTGGCACCGACTGAAACATCAATTATAGGCCAAGAGTTGAATGGGCAACTAGCTTAGTGGAAACAAACATGATGATGTATATGGTTCATTGGGCATAGTTATGTGCGGAAGATTCTTCTACTTCATAAAACTTCTAACGATGAATTGAGTGTATATATATGTATATATTTATTCGATGAGAAAGAAGTATGAAATATTTGAATAGATTCAAATAAATTTTAGCACGAAGAGGAAATCATCGTAATGGAAAAGTCAAATATCTATGATTGGATCATGGTGAAAATATTTGAATTACGAGTTTTAGCGACCATCTAAGAGAGTTGCGAAATTGTTCCACAACTCACGTTTCTCGGAGCACCATAGTTATGATGGAGTATACGAGAGACGTATTCAAACCTTGTTGGATTTGGTGAGATAAAATAAAACAATATGATGCCATTATATTTTTGTGGATTAATTATGCTTTAGGACTACCGCTTTTACACTAAATAGAGCGCCATCATAATCCGTTGAAATGACACAATACGAGTTATGGCATGGGTGTAAACCCTAATAGTTCTTTCTTAAATTTTGGTATGCGTAGCATAAGTAAATGAGTTTACAACCAAAATCGAATGAATGTCATTGTTGGTTATGTTGGTTATCCCAGAGAACAAATTGGGAATTCTTTCCACTATGAAGTCAAAGACAAAAGTATTTGTCGATATTTCTTGCTTATTTCCAAGAAATTGTTTCTCGCGAAATATTTGAGTGGAAGGACAATGGAACTCGATAAGGCTGATGAACCTGAGCATGAAGATTAGAGTAGCGCATCGTCAGAAATGGTTCCGGAAGCGGGCACGACGCTCATAGCTCCCATGTCTACAAAGTGCCAGAACTTTGGGGGCAGGTCTTGGACGACCCAAGGGACTTTTTCGCCTATAAAAGGAGGGCAAGGGGAGCCCCAAGGGTAACACAAGTCGCAGCCCCCTCTCCCCAAACCCTAGCCGCCCCTTCCTCCTCCTCCCTCTTGCACGTCTACGGTGAAGCCCTGTAGAATTTCTCCACCACCACCGCCACCACTCCGCCATGCTGTCGTTGGAACAGGGAGAAGGATAGGGAGAAGGACGTCTTCATCAACACCGTACGTGAGACCGAGTGCGGAGGTGTTGCCCGATTGCGGCACCGTCAAGATCTTCTACTTGCTCTTGAGAGCGGCAAGTGATCAACTACATCATCGTTCTTGCGGTAGGATTTTTTTGTTTTCTATGCTACAAATCCCTACAAGGTATTGGTCTGGCGGGTTCTTCTACGTGACGGACATGGGGGCTCTGGCAAGCACAAGGGTTCTGCCTCCCTTCAAGGATGGGCCCGCGACCGAGACCTCCGCCTAGAACGCCAACCCACACATCTCCGACTTCTCGGAGATCGAGAAGATGGCCAAGTGGATCTCCAAGCTGGTGAGATCCAAGCTAAGGGTGAAGGATCTAACCATGTCTTTGTTTACCAAGCGGATTCAACCTCTCCAGCACCGTGCACGGTTGATATGTTTTTATGGTGGCCTCGACGACAACATGCGCGCCACCAAAGATAATTTATCTTCTGATGCCCTAGACAAGTGGCTCCATGTAATGATCAAAATCCCGCGTGAGGTTGCGGCCACGCCATCTACACAGAGGACGCCAACCCTTCGGTAAGAGTTTTTCCTACTTGATCATATTTCTATTTTGTGCCTGCAAATTTGTCTAAAGACTTCAACATTTTCTTCAGTTTGAGTCGCTCGAGGAGAAGGACGTTGGGTTCTTCATCCGGACCCCCATCGCTGGTACATCGAACCCGGAGGCTGCATCCGACGTGGAAGAGACCGAGGTGGTTCCCCCCGCAAAGCAAAAAACGGGAAACTAGCTTTGGCTCGAAGCCCAAGCGCCCCCGCGGAACCCCTAGCACCAAGTCCACCAGAAATCTCGAAAAAAACAAACTCCGCCTCAAGGAGAATGACACCAGCAGCACCAAACAGTGCGGAATCGAGCAGTTTTTCGTCAAGGATGGGTACTGATCTATTTTTCGTCTTCCCTTTTCCATTTTTAAACTGCAGCTTCTTTTTCAACTAATTAATTCTTCTACGGGAGCCTTCTAATTCAGGTCGATCCCATGCGATCAACTCCTCATGCGCTTCGTCGTTTTCTTCATGAGAGTGGGCTCCACCTGCCTGACCATGCGTTTTGCCGCACCACTGAATCCATCTTCTCCTCTTGTATCTAGTGGGCCTCAAAACGGCGAACTTTTTTCCTATCAATGACGTGAACTCCAGCTAAGAGTATTCCATATATCCACTATGACCGGGCGATGGTCACTTTCCATTGCTCCTTCATTGATCACCCTCGCATTTGGGAAGAGAGGAAACTTACCAGTCGCTACCGATCTGTCCAGCCTCTCCCTCAAATGACCTCTTCTCCACATGAATCAATATATCTCCTGCGTAACCCAAGTCTTCCAAGAAACAGTACGTCAACAAACGAGAACAATGAGCGGCCCTAGAGCTACTCATACCAAGAGTATATGGGTCCAAAAGATCCAAGTACTCTTTTTCCGGAAATGGGCACTCCATTACTTTAAGTAATAGATCCGGTCTCTGCATATCTAAGATGTACACAGCCGTACAAATATCTGTTACAAAGACACCAATAATTTCGGACGACAAAAATCCAAAGTTCACGAGAAAAAAACAACTAGCTAGGTGGATCTAGCTGAAGATCACGCTGCCACCCATGTTGGGGAAAAATATCTCTCGCCGTATCCTCCAACCGTGAAGACACCTCTGTAAAGAGGTCTCGATCCTCTACCCGCTGAAGTGATACCCATGAGCGAAGCGTAACTGTGCACCAGTATATGACCAATGGAATCTAGGTTTTGCGCCGCCTTGCGGCGCATCACCTTCTGCATGGAGTGCTCATCCGTAATCGTCCCCCCATCAGCATGCACGCCAAACATCCCACTCCGCTACCGCAGTGACATACCCACCATAAAGGTCACTCGACAGCGTAGGTGTGGGAGGTGGCAACGGATCCGCCCCCACATCCCGCTGTGAAAGCGACATAGTAGGTGATGTCGGCGACGGAGGCACGGTGGGGGAGGAAGAAGCCGGAGCAGGAGGCGGTGTAGATGGAGTAGTGGGATCGGCGCGATCGGAGAAGCCATTGGCGCAGTAGAGAAGGGCGCCGGGGTTGGCCCTGAAGATGACACTCCCAACCCCAACCCCGTCACCACCAAAGCCGTAGCTGCAACCGTAGTAGGAGGGGGCACAGACGGTGTAGCAGCCCCCTCCCCCACCACCGCCATGGCTTCCGAACCCATCATCGTCTCCACCGAAGCCGAATCAACATCCGCAGGGGTAGGAGAAGGCACAAGTGGTGTAGCAGCCCACCACCACCACCAAATCACATACATAGGGGGGCATGGGTGATGTAGTAGACCCCCCCCCCCCCCACATCGCCGTATGAGCCGTAGAGGGGACACATGTGTTGTAGCAGCCCCCTCCGCCACCTCCACCCGTGTCGTCGCCGAAGACCGGGGGGTAGATGGTGGCGTGGTCACCCACCCCGGACACCTGATACGTCCAAAACGTATCTACTTTCCCGAACACTTTTGCTATTGTTTTGCCTCTAATTTGTGTATTTTGGATACAACTAACACGGACTAACGCTGTTTTCAGCAGAACTGCTCTGGTGTCTCGTTTTTGTGCAGAAATCCAACTTTCAGGAAAATCCTCGGAATTTATGCGGAAGGTCCTATTTTCCCAGAATATTGGCGGAGCCAGAAGGGCAAGCCAGGTGGGGGCCCGAGGGCCCCACACACTAGGCCGGCGCGGCCCTAGTGTGTGGCGGCCTCGGCTGGCCCCCAACGCCCTCCTTCGGACTACTTATTGCCTTCGACCTAAAAACGCACGGGGGGATAGTCGAAGTCGCCAGAAACCATCCAGTACGCCGCCACCGTCGCGAAACTCCGTCTCGGGACCAGAAACTCCGTTCTGGCACCTCGCCGGGACGGGGAATTGGAGGAGATCCTCGCCATCATCACCACCGACGCCTCTCCATCGACCAGCCATGTTTCCCCCATCCATGTGTGAGTAATTCCCCCGCTGTAGGCTGAAGGGGATGGTAGGGATTGGATGAGATTGGTCATGTAATAGTCATAAGATTGTTAGGGCATGGTGACATAGGCATCCCCAATGGGCCTGCCGATGATGGTACCCGGGGTTTACTGAAGGCCCACTACCCGAAGAATAAGAAGGTTCGGAAGCCCAAGATATTGTTAAGGAAAGCTAGAGTTGTAACAGGAAGTATTATTTGTAATCTTGCGGGAGG
Organism: Lolium perenne; assembly: GCF_019359855.2. Lineage (NCBI taxonomy): Eukaryota > Viridiplantae > Streptophyta > Magnoliopsida > Poales > Poaceae > Lolium > Lolium perenne. Next base: position 236,170,292 of record NC_067244.2, on the reverse strand, counting down.
AGTTAGAAACCTACCCGGACTCTGTAACTTGTACAATACGAAGCCCTCGGCTCCACCTCCTATATAAGGGGGAGTCGAGGGACGCAGAAAGGATCGAATCATTGTTTCTCAAACCCTAGTTTTCATATTCGTCGAGTACTTTTCGGCTGAAACCTTCGAGATCTACTTGCCCTCTACATCCAACTAAACCCTAGTCTACAATCCGTAGGCATTGAAAAGTTAATACCTTGTCAATTGGCGCCATCTGTGGGGTCTAGAGGCGACAAGGAGCTGATCTCGATGGCACGTTCAAGATCGTCGACTTCATCAGTAGCAAGCAACATCATGGAGAGAGGTAAACAGATCGAAACTAGTCTCGTTGATTTTATTCCTCACCCGCCCTCCCGTTTGGATGCATATGCGTATCTGGAGGAGCCCATGAAGATGACGTTTGGAAAATTCCACTTCCACGTCGAGAAAGAAGGATCGTATCGTCTCGAAGTTCTGATTTCGTCGGGATTATCGGCGGATGGTCTTGACCTCTCAAACTCAGTATCATCCGTCGAGTCAAGCGACAAGGAGATTTTGTCGCCACGCTTCATCGGCAGCAGGGCAAGTGAAAAACTCGCCAAAATCTTCAGCGACATGTCCTTCGAGTCATCGGCGGACTCCTATATAAGCGATGATTCAAGCGACACCGATAGATTCGACTTCATCGACAAATCCATCTCTATTGGGAAGGTCTTCACCAATCTCTATGATGGTGTCACCGAACCAGGCAAAGCGAAAACTCCAAAATATCACCAAGTTTATGCCATCGGAGAAGCAAGTCGTGATCAAGAGGAAACATCAGAGGCTTTCGACGATTTGGGAAACCCCTATGTCGATCCCTCAGATCTAAGGAGAGGTTTGGGCACTAAATATGTCGGGCCCACACCGCGTGCTAGAGTTCAACTTCCACAAGCAGCCTGGGATAGAGCTGCGAAAGCTTTGGATGGCTCTGAACCAATGGAGACAACTGCTACAGTCGAAGAACTGCAAGCTTATCAATATAGACTCGCCAGAGCTGGAAGAGAGTTAGAAAAACAGACAGCTGCTCTGAACAGAAGAAGGGAGGCAGCTTCCGCATCAAGCAGGCGACGAGCGGAATTAAGTCGACATTCAGAAACTTCGGGAGATAGTCATAGAGAAGCTCGGAGGAGAGCAAGATCTCGGTTGCAAAATATACCGGAAGCTGAAAGAGAAACTCTAATCCAAAACCTCGACATGTCCTTTATGTCAATCGACACAAGGTGGAATATTATCCCAAAAACACCGGAAGCAGGGTACATGGCGACACAAGCCTTCATCTTAGCGTCTAGGCCACCGCCCGGAGATCCAAGGGAAGCGCTGTACAACATGGCCATGGCAGGATGTGGAGCCATGGGAGCAGCGTTCACAGCCACACCTCCCGAAGGAACTGCAAGGCAAAATAGTCCGAGACCTACCACAACAGTGCAAGATCCACCAAGAGCAAGTGGAGCCAGGGACACAACAACTCAAGCCAGAGTTGATAGAGCGCGACAAGAAAGAAGGGAACGTCGGCATTCACCAGAACTTGCTGAAGAGGACATGTGTGGACTCCCATGCTTCACACGACGGGTCAGAAAAACTCGAGTTCCATCAGGATTCAAGCTACCCGATAGTTTCAAGAAATTCGATGGCCTGCAAGACCCTGAGGATTAGCTTGTGGATTATCTCGAGACAGTAAAATTGATAGGCGGGACCAGAGCGACAGCCATGCAGAGCATCCAGATACATCTGAGCGGAGCCGCCAGATCATGGATAAAAAAGCTTCCCCCAGGTTCCATCGACAGCTGGGAAAGTTTCGAGGACGTGTTTATCAAGAATTTCCGATCAACCTGCAAGAAACCTGCGACACTAGAGGAGTTGAGGTCATGTCGACAAAAACATGATGAATCAATGAGGAAGTACATTCAAAGGTGGAACATCATCAAAAACTCGGCAGAAAATATATCTGACGAAAGAGAGATAGATGCATTTGTTGCAGGAGTTCGACGAGGAGATTTCGTGGAGGACTTGGGGAGGACAAACCCAAGAACAGTATCAGCTTTAATGGAGATAGCAAACAGATGGGCAGATGGCGAAGATGCGGTACATAACAAACGACATAGGTCCCCCTTCACACAAAAAAAAACGACATAGGTCCCCAGAGGAAGATCGCAGTCGAAATTTTCAAAATAGACGTCGATTCCCTCGTCAGTTTTCAAGTTACGATGCACCTGGCCAAATATCGGCTGGCTTTCGGGGAAACAATGGAGGAAACAGTAGAGATGACTACCAGAGAAGTAATGCACATCAAGGCGACAATAGAGATAACAGGCAAAATAGCGGGCCAAGGTTCCAGAGACCTTTTGTGTCTCCCGAAGAGATGATGAACGGGCCGTGTCAGATGCATTTCTTTCTCGATAGCAATGGAAAAAGACAGTCAGGACACTTGCAAAAGGATTACCGAAATTTCCAGGCAATGTTAAGATGGGCAGGACATGCAAATGCTCAGGCAGCACACAGAAATCCTCAAGGACCTAGGAGTGAGATTCACTTGCCACCTCCTCCCGCGGTTACGGATGAAAATCGACATCAGCTCAGAATAGCGGCAGCACCTACCCCACCGCCCTACGTCGATCCTAACTCTAACGGAGCGGTCTCGATGATTCAGAAAGGCAGGCCATCCAATAGAGCTCAGAAAGTAATCTCGCGACAGGTGTTTATGGCAGAAAAGATGCCACCACCAACAGTCGAGTACCTTAATTGGTCAGGGCAAGATATTGGCTTCACAATAGCTGATCATCCACAGCAAGTTCCTCGACCAGGGCGATCAAAGACCGATCTTACCAGCAGTAATTGCAGGATTCGATGTATCTCGAGTATTCATAGATGGCGGCAGCAGTCTAAACCTTATGTACGCAGATACGCTAAGAAAGATGAATATTTCCCTTGCAAATTTGAAACCAACCGACACACGTTTCCACGGCATCACACCAGAGAAGCCAAGTTACGCACTGGGGAAGATCAATCTCGACGTTCAGTTTGGGACCCGAGAAAACTACAGGATAGAGAGGTTGGAATTCGAAGTTGTGGATTTCCCGTCGCAATATCACGCTTTGTTGGGGCGACCAGCATACGCCAGATTTATGGCAGTACCACATTACACGTACTTGCTTTGGAGGTTACCTGGACCCAAGGGACCAATCACAGTCAAAGGAAGCTTCGCGCTAGCCGATAAATGCGACAAAGATTTCCATCGACTATCAGAAACTTTCGGGATGCAGGCAGAGTACGCAGCGTCAAGGCTCATGACTGATTATGATGTGCTGCCAGACATAGGGAGGCCCAACAAGGAATCAACTTTCAATACAGCAAAAGATTCTAAGGAAGTGCAGATTCACCCGACAGATCCGAAGAAAACGACGTCCATCGCAACGAACATGGACCTCGCATAGGAAAGCGCGCTCGTCGAGTTCCTCCGTGAGCACTGGAAAATCTTCGCATGGTGTCCAGCAGACATGCCAGGAGTACCCAGGGAACTTGCCGAGCACCACCTAAACTTGGATCCTATTGCGAGACCAATCAAGCAACCTTTGCGGCGTTTTTCGGAACCAAACCGCAAAGCCATGCTGTCAGAAATTGATCGACTTAGAGAAGCTGGTTTCATCAAAGAGATATCTACTGAGGCCACTTGGGTAGCTAACCCAGTGATGGTGCCGAAGAAAAACACGAAAGTCCTTCGCATGTGTGTCGACTTTACGTGCCTCAATAAACATTGTCCAAAGGATCACTTTCCCCTCCCAAGGATCGATCAGATTATCGACTCCACGGCAGGATGTGAACGTCTTTCCTTCTTGGACGCATATTCTGGTTACAATCAGATCAGATTAAAAGAAGACGACGAAGCTAAAACAGCGTTCATCACACCGTACGGCGTATTTTGTTACAAAAAAATGCCCTTCGGGTTGAAAAACGCAGGAGCAACATATCAACGGATGATGCAGAAGTGCCTAGCAACACAGATCGGGAAAAATGTACAAGTGTACATCGACGACGTCGTCATCACATCAAAAAAAGGGGCAACATTAATTGAGGACTTGAAGGAAACTTTCGACAACCTCGACAAATTTTGTCTCAAGTTGAACCCGACGAAATGTTCTTTCGGCGTCCCTGCAGGAGAACTTCTCGGTTTCCTAGTTTCAGCGAGGGGAATTGAAGCAAATCCTGAAAAAATCCAAGCTATCGTAACAATGAGGAAGCCAACAAAGTTGAAGGAAATACAGCAGCTAACTGGGCGAGTCACAGCTTTAAGTAGATTCGTCGCCAGGCTGGGAGAAAAGGCGTTACCATTCTACGCCTTAATCAAACAAGGAGAGAAGTTCCAATGGAACGAAGATGCAGATAGGGCCTTCGAGGACCTCAAGCGGAAAATTTCGACACCACCAATTCTAGTAGCGCCAAAAGAGAAAGAACCGCTCCTGTTATATATTGCGGCTACACCTCAGGTGGTCAGCACAGCGCTAGTTGTCGAAAGAGAAGAAGAAGGAAAACTCCATGGAGTGCAGAGGCCAGTATATTTCATCAGCGAAGTATTATCGCCTTCAAAACAGAGGTACCCGCAGTACCAAAAGCTAGCATATGGAGTATTCACAACCGCAAGAAAGTTGCGCCACTATTTTTCGGCGCATCTGATAATAGTGGTCAATGAGGCGCCTTTATCCAACATACTCAACAATCCAGAAGCCACAGGCCGTGTCTCCCTTTGGGGAATAGAACTTTCTCCTCGGGACATCACGTATGAAAAAAGAAAGGCAATAAAGTCACAAATTCTACCAGACTTCATCGCAGAGTGGATGGAGTTGCAAAATACAGGACCTCCAGATTTATCGAGAACCTGGACTATGAACTTCGACGGGTCCAAAAGGTTAGAAGGAGCTGGAGCAGGGGTAATACTCATATCACCCGAAGGCGACAAATTGAAGTACGTCCTGCGGATGACGTTCCCAAACGCATCTAATAATGAGGCAGAATATGAAGCCCTTATACATGGGATGAAGATGGCGAAAGCCTGCGGCGCAACTCGACTAAAAATATTTGGCGACTCACAATTGGTAGCTCAGCAAGTCATGAACCAATGTGATGCGGTCAATGATAGCATGGTGGCGTACAAAGAGATGTATAATGAGCTGGAGAAACTGTTCGATGGATGCGAGGTAAACCATATCAGCAGGTTGAGCAATGATGAAGCCGATGTTCTCACAAACATCGGGTCGCAGTGCCTCGCAATTCCCCCAGGGGTGTTCTGGGAAGAGATAACAGAAAGATCCACGAAGCCGAAGAAATCATCAAAGAAGGAGAAGAGCGAGAAACCCTCGGGGGCTGTGAAAGAAGCATTGGAAGAAGAAGACGAGGAACAGGATCTAGTACTGATGGTACAAATCCCATGGATGCAAGCGTACATATCATACATCCTAAGAAAGACAATACCCGATGATCCAGTTGAAGCAAGGCGAGTTATTAGGCGATCCAAAGCTTTCACGGTGGTCAAAGGAGAGTTGTACAAACGCAGTATCTCGGGTGTGTTACAACGATGCGTCACACCCGAAGAAGGAAGGATAATTCTGAAGGACGTACACGAAGGAGTATGTGGCCACCACGCGAGCAGTCGAGCTATTGCAGCCAAAGTTTTTCGAGCAGGATTCTACTGGTTGACAGCAATTGAGGATGCGAAGGAGATAGTACGAACTTGTGACGCGTGTCAGAGATTTGCCGCGAAACCTCACTCTCCGGCAGCAGAATTAATGCCAATACCCTTATCTTGGCCTTTTGCTCAATGGGGTCTCGATATGGTGGGAAAATTACACAAAGCTTCGCCAGGAGGATACGAGTACATGTTGGTTGCTGTCGATAAATTCATCAAGTGGATAGAAGCAAAGCCGATAAATTCACCAGATGCAGCATCAGCAATAAAGTTCGTGAAGGACATCGTTTTTCGATTTGGAGTACCTCACAGCATCGTCACAGACAATGGCAGCTGATGCTGTCCAGGACTGGCGCGTGGTTGACGAGGGAGGAAATTCCTGTTGTGTAGCTTTCTGGTCCCCGGCAACGGCGCCAGAAAAGTGCTTGATGTCTACGTTCCCCCTCCTTTCCTGTAGACAGTGTTGGGCCTCCAAGAGCAGAGGTTTGTAGAACAGCAGCAAGTTTTCCCTTAAGTGGATACCCAAGGTTTATCGAACTCAGGGAGGAAGAGGTCAAAGATATCCCTCTCATGCAACCCTGAAACCACAAAGCAAGAAGTCTCTTGTGTCCCCAACACACCTAATAGGTGCACTAGTTCGGCGAAGAGATAGTGAAATACAGGTGGTATGAATATATATGAGCAGTAGCAATGGTGCCAGAAAATAGCTTGCTGGCGTGTAGTTGATGGTGGTAGTGTTGCAGCAGTAGTAACACAGTGAAACAGTAAACAAGCAGTAGTAACGCAGCAGTATTTAGGAACAAGGCCTAGGGATTAGACTTTCACTAGTGGACACTCTCAACATTGATCACATAACAGAATAGATAAATGCATACTCTACACTTTTGTTGGATGATGAACGCATTGCGTAGGATTACACGAACCCTCAATGCCGGAGTTAACAAGCTCCACAATTTGTTCATATTTAAGTAACCTTATAGTGTAAGATAGATCAAAAGACTAAACCAAGTACTAACATAGCATGCACACTGTCACCTTCATGCATATGTAGGAGGAATAGATCACATCAATATTATCATAGCAATAGTTAACTTCGCAATCTGCAAGAGATCATGATCATAGCATAAACCAAGTACTAACACGGTGCACACACTGTCACCTTTACACACGTGCAGGAGGAATAGAACTACTTTAATAACATTGCTAGAGTAGCACATAGATGAATAGTGATACAAAACTCATATGAATCTCAATCATGTAAAGCAGCTCATGAGATTATTGTATTGAGGTACATGGAAGAGAGATGAACCACATAGCTACCGGTACAGCCCCGAGCCTCGATGGAGAACTACTCCCTCCTCATGGGAGCAGCAGCGGTGATGATGATGGCGGTGGAGATGGCAGCGGTGTCGATGGAGAAGCCTTCCGGGGGCACTTCCCCGTTCCGGCAGCGTGCCGGAACAGAGACTCCTGTCCCCCAGATCTTGGCCTCGCGATGGCGGCGGCTCTGGAAGGTTTCTGTGGTTTTCGTCGAACGCATCAGGGTTTTCGATCCAGGGGCTTTATATAGGCGAAGAGGCGGCGAAGGAGGGCTGACAGGGGGGCCAAACTATAGGGCGGCGCGGCCCCCTACGGCCGCGCCGGCTGTAGTTTGGTGGGCTGTGGCCCCCTCTGACCTCTCTGGTGTGTTCTGGATGCTTCCGGGGATTCTAAGATCTTTGGCGTTGATTTCGTCCGATTCCGAGAATATTTCGTTACTAGGATTTCTGAAACCAAAAACAGCAGAAAACAGGAACTGGCACTTCGGCATCTTGTTAATAGGTTAGTTCCAGAAAATGCACGAATATGACATAAAGTGTGCATAAAACATGTAGATAACATCAATAATGTGGCATGGAACATAAGAAATTATCGATACGTCGGAGACGTATCAGCATCCCCAAGCTTAGTTCTGCTCGTCCCGAGCAGGTAAAACGATAACAAAGATAATTTCTGGAGTGACATGCCATCATAACCTTGATCATACTATTTGTAAAGCATATGTAGTGAATGCAGCGATCAAAACAATGGTAATGACATGAGTAAACAAATGAATCATAAAGCAAAGACTTTTCATGAATAGCACTTCAAGACAAGCATCAATAAGTCTTGCATAAGAGTTAACTCATAAAGCAATAATTCTTAGTAAAGGCATTGAAGCAACACAAAGGAAGATGAAGTTTCAGCGGTTGCTTTCAACTTGTAACATGTATATCTCATGGATAGTTGTCAACATAGAGTAATATAACAAGTGCAATATGCAAGTATGTAGGAATCAATGCACAGTTCACACAAGTGTTTGCTTCTTGAGATGGAGAGAAATAGGTGAACTGACTCAACAATAAAAGTAAAAGAATGGTCCTCCATAGAGGAAAAGCATCGATTGCTATATTTGTGCTAGAGCTTTGATTTTGAAAACATGAAACAATTTTGTCAACGGTAGTAATAAAGCATATGCATCATGTAAATTATATCTTATAAGTTGCAAGCCTCATGCATAGTGTACCAATAGTGCCCGCACCTTGTCCTAATTAGCTTGGACTACCTGGATTATCACCGCAATACATATGCTTTCACCAAGTATCACAAAGGGGTACCTCTATGCACTTTGTACAAAGGTCTAAGGAGAAAGCTCGCATTTGGATTTCTCGCTTTTGATTATTCTCAACTTAGACATCCATACCGGGACAACATAGACAACAGATAATGGACTCCTCTTTTAATGCTTAAGCATTCAACAACAATTAATTCTTTTCTCATTAGAGATTTGAGGATGTTTGTCCAAAACTGAAACTTCCACCATGGATCATGGCTTTAGTTAGCGGCCCAATGTTCTTCTCTAACAATATGCATGCTTAACCATAGGGTGGTAGATCTCTCTTACTTCAGACAAGACGGACATGCATAGCAACTCACATGAAATTCAACAATGAATAGTTGATGGCGTCCCCAGTGAACATGGTTATCGCACAACAAGCAACTTAATAAGAGATAAAGTGCATAATTACATATTCAATACCACAATAGTTTTTAAGCTATTTGTCCCATGAGCTATATATTGCAAAGGTGAATGATGGAATTTTAAAGGTAGCACTCAAGCAATTTACTTTGGAATGGCGGAAAATACCATGTAGTAGGTAGGTATGGTGGACACAAATGGCATAGTGTTGTTTGGCTCAAGAATTTGGATGCATGAGAAGTATTCCCTCTCGATACAAGGTTTAGGCTAGCAAGGTTATTTGAAACAAACACAAGGATGAACTGGTGCAGCAAAACTCACATAAAAGACATATTGAAAACATTATAAGACTCTACACCGTCTTCCTTGTTGTTCAAACTCAATACTAGAAATTATCTAGACCTTAGAGAGACCAAATATGCAAACCAAATTTTAGCATGCTCTATGTATTTCTTCATTAATGGGTGCAAAGCATATGATGCAAGAGCTTAAACATGAGCACAACAATTGCCAAGTATCACATTACCCAAGACATTTATAGCAATTACTACATGTATCATTTTCCAATTCCAACCATATAACAATTTAACGAAGAAGAAACTTCGCCATGAATACTATGAGCTAAGAACACATGTGTTCATACGAACCAGCGGAGTGTGTCTCTCTCCCACACAAGCATGATGTAATCAAATTTATTCAAACACAAACAAAAACAAAAACAAACCGACGCTCCAAGTAAAGCACATAAGATGTGACCGAATAAAAATATAGTTTCAGGGGAGGAACCTGATAATGTTGTCGATGAAGAAGGGGATGCCTTGGGCATCCCCAAGCTTAGATGCTTGAGTCTTCTTGATATATGCAGGGGTGAACCACCGGGGCATCCCCAAGCTTAGAGCTTTCACTCTTCTTGATCATAGTATATCATCCTCCTCTCTTGACCCTTGAAAACTTCCTTCACACCAAACTCGAAACAAACTCATTAGAGGGTTAGTGCACAATAAAAATTAACATGTTCAGAGGTGACACAATCATTCTTAACACTTCTGGACATTGCATAAAGCTACTGGACATTAGTGGATCAAAGAAATTCATCCAACATAGCAAAAGAGGCAATGCGAAATAAAAGGCAGAATCTGTCAAAACAGAACAGTTCGTATTGACGAATTTTAAAATGGCACCAGACTTGCTCAAATGAAAATGCTCAAATTGAATGAAAGTTGCGTACATATCTGAGGATCATGCACGTAAATTGGCTTAATTTTCTGAGCTACCTACAGGGAGGTAGACCCAGATTCGTGACAGCAAAGAAATCTAGAACTGCGCAGTAATCCAAATCTAGTACTTACTTTACTATCAAAGACTTTACTTGGCACAACAAAACACAAAACTAAGATAAGGAGAGGTTGCTACAGTAGTAAACAACTTCCAAGACACAAATATAAAAACAAAGTACTGTAGCAAAATAACACATGGGTTATCTCCCAAGAAGTTCTTTCTTTATAGCCATTAAGATGGGCTCAGCAGTTTTAATGATGCACTCGCAAGAAATAGTATTTGAAGCAAAAAGAGAGCATCAAAAGGCAAGTATGAAACAAATTTAAGCCTAACATGCTTTCTATGCATAGGAATCTTGTAAATAAACAAGTTCAAGAAGCATAATGCAACAAGCATAGAAAGATAAAACAAGTATAGCTTCAAAAATTTCAGCACATAGAGAGGTGTTTTAGTAACATGAAAATTTCTACAACCATATTTTCCTCTCTCATAATAACTTTCAGTAGCAACATTAGCAAACTCAACAATATAACTATCACATAAAGCATTCTTATCATGAGTCTCATGCATAAAATTATTACTCTCCACATAGGCATAATCAATTTTATTAGTTGTAGTGGGAGCAAATTCAACAAAGTAGCTATCATTATTATTCTCATCAAGTGTAGGAGGCATAGTATAATCACAACAAAATTTACTCTCCATAGTAGGTGGCACCAAAAGACCACTATCATTATAATCATCATAAATAGGAGGCAAAGTATCATCAAAGAAAATTTTCTCCTCAATGCTTGGGGGACTAAAAAGATCATGCTCATCAAAACCAGCTTCCCCAAGCTTAGAATTTTCCATATCATTAGCAACAATGGTGTTCAAAGTATTCATGCTAACATGTTCCATGGGTTTTTTAATTTTCGCATTAAACCATTCATGTCTTGACTCAGGAAATAGTACAAAGAGCTCACAGATGTTTTCCATTATGCCTAACTAGTGTAAACAAGAAACAAAAAGTTGCAATTGCAGGATCTAAAGGAAATAGCTTCGAGCACAAACACAATGGCGCCAGAAAAGTACTTTACCTGGAACCGGAGTATGAGTGCCTTTTACCTTTCCTCCCCGGCAACGGCGCCAGAAAAGTGCTTGATGCTGTCCAGGACTGGCGCGTGGTTGACGAGGGAGGAAATTCCTGTTGTGTAGCTTTCTGGTCCCCGGCAACGGCGCCAGAAAAGTGCTTGATGTCTACGTTCCCCCTCCTTTCCTGTAGACAGTGTTGGGCCTCCAAGAGCAGAGGTTTGTAGAACAGCAGCAAGTTTTCCCTTAAGTGGATACCCAAGGTTTATCGAACTCAGGGAGGAAGAGGTCAAAGATATCCCTCTCATGCAACCCTGCAACCACAAAGCAAGAAGTCTCTTGTGTCCCCAACACACCTAATAGGTGCACTAGTTCGGCGAAGAGATAGTGAAATACAGGTGGTATGAATATATATGAGCAGTAGCAATGGTGCCAGAAAATAGCTTGCTGGCGTGTAGTTGATGGTGGTAGTGTTGCAGCAGTAGTAACACAGTGAAACAGTAAACAAGCAGTAGTAACGCAGCAGTATTTAGGAACAAGGCCTAGGGATTAGACTTTCACTAGTGGACACTCTCAACATTGATCACATAACAGAATAGATAAATGCATACTCTACACTTTTGTTGGATGATGAACGCATTGCGTAGGATTACACGAACCCTCAATGCCGGAGTTAACAAGCTCCACAATTTGTTCATATTTAAGTAACCTTATAGTGTAAGATAGATCAAAAGACTAAACCAAGTACTAACATAGCATGCACACTGTCACCTTCATGCATATGTAGGAGGAATAGATCACATCAATATTATCATAGCAATAGTTAACTTCGCAATCTGCAAGAGATCATGATCATAGCATAAACCAAGTACTAACACGGTGCACACACTGTCACCTTTACACACATGCAGGAGGAATAGAACTACTTTAATAACATTGCTAGAGTAGCACATAGATGAATAGTGATACAAAACTCATATGAATCTCAATCATGTAAAGCAGCTCATGAGATTATTGTATTGAGGTACATGGAAGAGAGATGAACCACATAGCTACCGGTACAGCCCCGAGCCTCGATGGAGAACTACTCCCTCCTCATGGGAGCAGCAGCGGTGATGATGATGGCGGTGGAGATGGCAGCGGTGTCGATGGAGAAGCCTTCCGGGGGCACTTCCCCGTTCCGGCAGCGTGCCGGAACAGAGACTCCTGTCCCCCAGATCTTGGCCTCGCGATGGCGGCGGCTCTGGAAGGTTTCTGTGGTTTTCGTCGAACGCATCAGGGTTTTCGATCCAGGGGCTTTATATAGGCGAAGAGGCGGCGCAGGAGGGCTGACAGGGGGGCCAAACTATAGGGCGGCGCGGCCCCCCCTCTGGCCGCGCCAGCCTGTAGTTTGGTGGGCCTGTGGCCCCCCTCTGACCTCTCTGGTGTGTTCTGGATGCTTCCGGGGATTCTAAGATCTTTGGCGTTGATTTCGTCCGATTCCGAGAATATTTCGTTACTAGGATTTCTGAAACCAAAAACAGCAGAAAACAGGAACTGGCACTTCGGCATCTTGTTAATAGGTTAGTTCCAGAAAATGCACGAATATGACATAAAGTGTGCATAAAACATGTAGATAACATCAATAATGTGGCATGGAACATAAGAAATTATCGATACGTCGGAGACGTATCAGCAGCAACTTTACGTCAAAGGAGTTCAAGGCGTATTGCGCAGAGGTAGGCATCAAATTACACTTCGCGTCAGTTGCACATCCTCAAACCAATGGTCAAGTCGAGAAAGCCAATGGCATCATCTGCAATGGCATCAAGAAACGCTTGCTAGGACCACTGGAAAAAGCTCGACATACCTGGCCAGAAGAATTACCAAGTGTGTTATGGAGCATCCGAACAACACCAAATACAGCAACACAGGAGACCCCGTTCTTCCTTGTCCATGGAGCAGAGGCAGTACTGCCGATAGAAATAGAACACGACTCCCCCAGAGTCACAGAGTATAATGAAGAAGCTTCCAGGAAAGCATTGGAAGACGACGTCGACGCACTCGACGAAGCTCGAGACGAAGTATTGTCAAGGGTAACTAAATATCAGCAGGACCTGAAAAATTACCACAGTCGACGTTTGCGACCAAGATCTTTTCAAGTCGGAGACTTAGTTTTGCGACTCAATCAAGAGCGCACTGAAAAACTCGAATCACCATGGCTTGGCCCCTACATCATCACGGAAGTAATTGAAGGAGGAGCGTACAGGATAAAAGACAAGAAGACAGGGGTTCCCGAGAAAAACCCCTGGAACGTGGCACAGCTCAGGCGGTTCTACGCTTAGAGTCGAAATATAGTCCTCCACTGTAAAAATACAATGTACTAAAACGCCCGCGAGTTTTCAGACGCACTCTTTTCCTTTTCGGGGCACCGAGTGGGGCCGGAAAGGTTTTTAATGAGGCGGGCTCGCGGTGCTGCAATATAATAAAGATAGTGGATATATACTTCCTATTCTTCGACATGCTCGGGGGCTCAACGCCTTCAAGTCTCAAAATACGTACAATATAGACAAACTAGACGTACCGAAATATTTTGCCTTGGTACACTAATACCTCGCCAAATATAAACATCGGAAGCTAAAAATTATAAATATAGTGTACTCGTCAAAATCTTATTGCTTTGGTCAAAGAACCTCGCAACAAAAAATATAGAACTTCGACACTACGAAACTCGGGGGCTTCTAACCCATCAATGAAAAAACAAAGATATCTTATTACGACAGGAGGGAAAATCTTCGAGATAGCAAAACAGTATAAACTCCAGCCAAAGGCTCGGGGGCTCGGTGATCAAAAATAGAAAAAATACAGAGTTGACAGCTTTATAATATAGATTGTGTTTACAAATACACACAGATGTATCAATGATGGAAATACAGCAAGAAGAGGAAAAAGTCTTCAAGGAAAACCTAGTACATGGTCTATGGTTATTCGTTCAGTAGAAGGACGAGTATTATGCTCAGCATAGCTTCCCTTCACGAAGAACTCAGAATCCATCCGAAGAAGTTCATCCATCATATCTTCGGCAACAGGAGTCACCAAATCATCAATCTTGCCCATATTTCTCTTTTTCTTTGCCATCTTCGCCAGGCAAGTAGGAACAATTTGATCTATGGGCAATTTTGGATGGTAAATTTTTATCATCATCATGGCAAATCTTGCGCCAGCAGAAAGTTGAGCCCGCACAAAGCCATGGATTTGAGGAGCATCTCGAAATTTTTCCATTAAAGCTGGAAGGGTCTCTGGCATCTTGTTCCGAGGGAACATGGTTCCATAAACTAAGAATAAAGTCTTCGTACAGAAGTCAAGGAAGTCACGGACCTGAGCCGCGCGATCTTGAAATCTGACGATTTGGCGGGTGCGCTCAGGAGTAACCCAAAAGTTAGATCCATGTTGCGCTGCCAGTCTCAACAAAACAGTGGTTCGAGCTTCAACACGTTGGTCTTCGGTAGCAGTATCCAGAAACGAGCCTGGCACAGCAAACAAAATATCAAGGAACGAATAGCAAAGAACAACATCCAACATGGTTATGAGCAGGAAACATACCTGTCATGTCCAAACTGGCGTCAGTCATTAGCTGAAGCATATAATTCTCGCGAGAAGAAGTTTCAACAGCCTCAGCAACAGCAGCATCCTTCGCAGCGATGGCTTCTTTTGCCTGTTGAAGAGCAATTTTCTCTCTCTCGGATGCTTGTCGAGATTGTTCCATCATCGCAAGAGTTTGTTTCTTCATGGATTGAAGTTGTTGTCGAAGTTCTTGCAAATCTTCCGACAAATGTTTGCTTGAAGAACCTTCGAGGGGGTTATCATCGATTAGCATTTTCTTCGAGAAGGAAGAAGCAGGTGAAGCATCGGCAGAGCAAGGATTGGTCGAATAGTTATCAAATATTAACTGGAAAAGAAAAGTCCCAGGACCAATGATAGTGCCAGGAGGAATTTCATTGATTTCTAGAAAATTTACATGGACATTACAAAAGAAGTTCTCCAAAAGGACTACCAGGATAATTGTCGCCAAAGCTAAGGTGGCGACAAGGGCAAAAGGAATAAAAAGAGCAAAGAAAAAGAAAAAAGGAGAGGCATTCAACTAGACCTCCGGCCTTGATGAGCTAGGAGTCGAAGATGGTTTGATCCCGAGATAGGACAGGATTTTCTTCGTGTTGGGCTTTGCCGCCTTGATCAACGATCGCCATTTTTTCTGCTCTACCTGTTCTGTGTCGCCTACCTTCGCCCAGTCGATAGTTTGTTGGCTATCAGCGACCAAAGCAACAGTGCTTTCAACAGCAACCTTCATATTTTCCTGGCGCATTTTCAGCCCAAGATCTTCAGGAGGATTAAAGCACTTGGCAAGAGTAAGGAAAGTTGCGGGTTCCTCTTTCTTCGGGAAGAAATAGGGGAAGAGTCGCGACAGCCCTGCTTTCGCTTGATCAATGCCCTCGCGTGCTTCTGTTCCATGAAACTCCAGGAATGAAATGGCGTCAAGGAGAGGATCATTGTCGGGGTCTTCAAGTTCAAATTCTTGAGATGTTTTACCTGTCAAGATAACAACTTATTGATCAACAAACAAGAGAAGGAAAGAAAGTCGAAAGGATGCGAAGTGGTTCAGATACTTACTGACAAAGCGACGGTTTTGCGACCTTACGCGCTTAATGATCGCTTCCTCGCGAGCAGATTGTGCGGCTATATGCTCGCTCAGCGAAGTCTCGGCATCGTGAAGTCTCTTCCTAAGATCTTCGACACCAGCAGCATCGGTCTTGGCCTTGTCAGCCTCTGCTCTAGCTTGGATAGCATCTGATTCGGCCTTCTTACGAGCCTCTTCACTTTGCTCTAATCGTTGAGAAAGTGTACTGGCACGATCGTTGACCTCCGCCAGTTTTTCTGCCAAGAAAGTTAAATATAGTCAAAAACATCGACAACAAAGGAGTAAGAAAGCAAGGGCAAAAAGAAGCAGCAAGGCATTACCTTCAGTCTTACTCGCATACTCACGATACCCAACGAATTGGGCACCGATACGAATAAGCTCTTTGATCATAGGCTGTCACAGAAGGACAAAGAAAGAAAATATCGGTATGGGAAAAATATGAGGGCATAAAGAAGCAAATGGAGGAAATATAGACAGTGACAAGAAAATTAAGAACTTACATCATCCAAGAGAGGGTTAGAGGAGTTACTGCATTGAAGAGTAGGCTCCAGGATTGTTTCAACCCTTGTCCTTTTTGGTGAAGGGACAAGGGGGCTTGAAGGAGCAGTAGAAGCGTCGAAGTTTTGTTGAGGAGGCGAGGATTCCTCTCCTTCAACTGGCATCTCCGAAACAACTAGAGTATGTGACGTACTCGTTCGAGCAGCCACATCAACAGTTGGTACTTCTTCCTCATCATCACTGCGATTAAATGTTGGCAGTATAAAAAGCAAAATAGGAAAAAATCTTCGAGTGCAAAAATAAAAAAAGGGGGGGGGGGGAAGAAAGAAGTGACTTACGAACTGATGAGGGCCTCAAGGTATGGATCATAAGCTGCCTTCTGATGTGGAGGAATAGCTTCTTCGGCTTTGGAGGTGCCGGAATCTTCGACATCATTCCTTTTCCTTTTGTTCTTTGGAGAAACAGCAGGAGGAGGAGATTGTGCTGATGCAGTGCCTTCAGAGGCAGCTTCCTTTTCAACAGATCCCGCAGATTTTTGAGAATCTGCGGGTTCATTCACAAAAGAGGGGGCATCTTGGTTGTCGTCAGTAACAGCGGCCCTTTCCTTGACTTCTCCACCTTCAGGAAGGGGAGGAAGCGAGACAAGATTTGGATGGTTCTATATAAAACAGGGGAAGATGTCAATAAAAAGGAATTACAGGAAAATAGCAAGGCAATAACAAATCAACCGACCAAAATTACCTCGGGAAGCGCATTGGTGGCGCTGTATGGTTTTACACGACAGGATGAAGGTACAGAATCTTTTTTGCTGAGAGAAGAGATTTTTCGGACAAGCTTTTCTAAATCCTTGACCTCCAAATCCACCGACAGCCGATCTACGTCCTCGTCGCCAGCATACTTCCAGAGAGGATTTTTGCGAGCTTGAAGCGGCTGCACTCTAGTCCTAAGAAAATAAGCCGTGATTTGGATACCAGACAGCTCTTTGCCGCGAGTATTTTGTAACTCGTGGATACGAGCCATCAAGGTTTCTGTCGACGCCTTTTCTTCTTCGGTAGCCTCTGCGTCCCAGGAGCGGCGGCGAAGGATTTTTTCGGCGCCATCAAAAGGAGGGATGTTGTCTTCAGCACATCCGTGGGTCTCCTCCTGAATATACAGCCACTTCTTGCGCCACCCTTGAACTGAGTCAGGAAGTTTGATGTCGAAGTAGTCGACCGTGGGCCGAACAGAAATTACAACGTCGCCTATATTATAGGCGACATTGGGCGAGCCATTACGGCGGCAGAAGAAAATGCGCTTCCATAACGCCCAGTTAGGCTGGACGCCAAGGAAGGCCTCGCAGAGGGTGATGAAAATGGAGATATGGAGGATTGAATTTGGCGTGAGGTGGTGGAGTTGCAAACCATAGATAAATAGCAGTCCGCGGAGAAAAGGATGAATGGGGGCGGAAAGACCGCGGATGAGGTGGTCGACAAAACTTACCCGGTACCCCATTGGAGGGGTTGGGTAGCTCTCCTCACTGGGGAAGCACAGAGCTTTGGGCTTCTTGCTGATCCCCAGTTTCTTCAGCATGTTGATGTCTTGGGTGGAAATCTTCGATCTTTCCCACTCCGCCGTCCCCAGATCCACGGCGGCCATGGAAGACTCCGGCGTGTTGTGCCTTGTCAATCGACGCGGTGGCATCAACAATGGTGCAGGGTTTGCAGCTTGGAGTCGAGGAGCTTAGGTAGTTGTGGGTCGCAGGAGCAAATTTGCAGATGAGAGCAGGAGAACGGCGCGAGCGGAAGTGCTCGAGGAGGAAGAAGAAGATCTTATATAAAGGTGCGGTCAAGCGGCGGACCGTTGGATAAGAAAAATGTGTGGCAGATGGTAGCCACGTGGACATGAGGGTAAAAAAGTAATTCAACATTAAAGAAATTACGGTACGTGCGCCAGAAAAAGCGGAGGATGTGTGTCCCCCACTTGCACGACGTGTCAAGATAGTGGATCAATTGGGCCCGCAAG
The DNA here is from genome assembly GCF_019359855.2 of Lolium perenne. Classification (NCBI taxonomy): domain Eukaryota; kingdom Viridiplantae; phylum Streptophyta; class Magnoliopsida; order Poales; family Poaceae; genus Lolium; species Lolium perenne. Next base: position 236,152,043 of record NC_067244.2, on the reverse strand, counting down.
GCAGCGGGAGAAGACTTCTCGAAATTTTTTGACTAGCAATCGTGGCTATCGTCAGCAATAACGTCACCTTGGCAGAAGGAAAAATTCGACTCAACAGCTTCATAAAAGGCGACATGGAACAATAATGCTGAGCCTTTGATCAAATACAAGTTTTTGATCAAATGCTTGGGGGCTACTTTGGAAAAATGAAAAGATCAAGAAAAGCAAAATAGAAATGGCATGAGCCTATGATCAGATACAAATATTTGTTCATAGCCTCGGGGGCTACTCCCATCGGGAGCGCTGTTCACGCACCCGAGAAATTATAAAACTTCGGGAGAGAAAAAATATAGCGGCATAAAGCATGGAGCCTACAACCAAGCACAAGTCCTTGGCTGTAGCCTCGGGGGCTACTCCCATCGGGAACGCTGTTCGCGTGCCCGATGAAATCATAAAAAACAAAGAAAAAAGAGGAGAGAAAGAAAAAGAAAGAATGCAAAGAAGAAAGATAGAAGAGCCAAAGAGTATATTTCGAGTTATAAATAACTCTGCATATACTCCCATCGGGAGAAAAATATAAGTCATCTTTGACTCAATAAAATGTGCCATTCCAACAGCCGAATAAGCACTCGACAATATATTCTCAGAACGCCAAAGTTGCGATCAATTTCTGAATGCCGCAGAACTTTGCAAAGGTAAGACCCCAGATCCGTTCTGTGAGGCATGGCGCCGTCTCTGACGTCGGTTTGCTACTTTTATCCGTATCAACAGATACGAAGAAAAATCCTAACGGACACGTTAGGTACCCGATAAATATAACTGGGACTTGACAGAATGGTAAGACATTAAGCGGCACCTGTCGAAGTTTGCACCAGTATCCCGAGATCATGTCCAGGGACGTGATTTTGAAGTAGGTTTTTGCGGATTGCCACTAGAGCAGTTAACTAGTACCTGATCCGTCAGATGAACTAGCCCCAACTACCATTATCCCTGCACAGTATAGAAACTTATGTGAAGAAATATAGAAAGGTTTTTGAATTGTCGAGTAAAAATAAACAATGGAGATTTTCCCTGACTCTACGATTCAAGCAAAATCTCGGGGGCTACAGACATAGGCATCCCCAATGGGCCTGCCGATGATGGTACCCGGGGTTTACTGAAGGCCCACTACCCGAAGAATAAGAAGGTTCGGAAGCCCAAGATATTGTTAAGGAAAGCTAGAGTTGTAATAGGAAGTATTATTTGTAATCTTGCGGGAGGAGTTAGAAACCTACCCGGACTCTGTAACTTGTACAATACGAAACCCTCGGCTCCACCTCCTATATAAGGGGGAGTCGAGGGACGCAGAAAGGATCGAATCATTGTTTCTCAAACCCTAGTTTTCATATTCGTCGAGTACTTTTCGGCTGAAACCTTCGAGATCTACTTGCCCTCTACATCCAACTAAACCCTAGTCTACAATCCGTAGGCATTGACAAGTTAATACCTTGTCACATGGTGCCCAGTATCCGTAGATGTTACTTTTATGATATTGTTGCTACTTGTTATGCTTAATGCTTGTCACTAGGGCCCGAGTGCCATGATCTCAGATCTGAACATGTTATTGATTCATGAAGATATTCGTTGTTTATGATCTTACCTGCAAGTTGTATACACATATCGCTGTCCGGAACCCGAGGCCCCAAAGTGATAGAAATTGGGACAACCGGAGGGGAAGGCGGTGATGTGAGGATCACATGTGTTCACGGAGTGTTAATGCTTTGCTCCGGTACTCTATTAAAAGGAGTACCTTAATATCTAGTAGATTCCCTAGAGGCCCGGCTGCCACCGGCTGGTAGGACAAAAGATGTTGTGCAAGTTTCTCATTGCGAGCACGTACGACTATTTATGGAACAGATGCCTATTGATTGATTAGTACTTGGATACCGTTTTATTATTATCTGCAAATGCCCTGCTTTGATTGTTACATGAGTTTCTCTCATCCATGCAACGCCCGTTCATCCATCCCTGTGCCTACAGTATTTTAATCCTGCTGTTTACTATAATCACTACTGCTGTCTTTGTTACTCTACTGCTGTTATTTCACTACTGCTACTGCTATAAAACTGTTACTACTGATAAACTCTTGCGAGCAAGTCTGCTGTTTCAGTGTGCAGCTGAATTGACAACTCCGCTGTTAAGGCTTTCAAGTATTCTTTGTCTCCCCTTGTGTTGAATCAATAAATTGGGTTTTACTTCCCTCGAAGACTGTTGCGATCCCCTATACTTGTGGGTCATCAAGACTATTTTCTGGCGCCGTTGCCGGGGAGCATAGCTTTATTTGGAAGTTCACTTGGATTGATATTGTTCGCTGCAAATTCTCCATCATGGGTAAACCTCGCGATACTAAGATCGCCATATTACCATCCACTACAAGAAAAGGTACAACTCTGAGTACCTCTGCTGCTCTTGATTCACCATCTGTGATAGGTAAACTTGTTTCACCACCACAAGCTTCAAATGCTGGTACTTCTGCTGAATCTGAAAATTCCTCTTATAATTTTGATGATGCTTCAACTGTGCTTGATAATGATGGTTCGTTAGGATCTTTTCTAGATGCTACAATTGCTAGGTCTAGACAAATTGAAAATACTGAAACTCCTAATGAAAATGCTGCTACACCTGTTAATTCACCTGAGTCTGTTGAATACTCTAGTGATGATCTTGATGAAGATTATGTGGAACTTGATGATGATTTTATTGAAAAATGCAATGCTACTACTGATGCAAGAAAAATTAAAAAGTTGCTTGCAGAACATACTGTTAGATATAAACTGTCTCCTGATCCTAAATTTGCCACATCTCCTATAAACATTAAGGATAAGGATTATGATTTTTCTCTTGATCTATCTCATATAGCTATTGTTGAGAAAACACCCTTTTGTGGTACTGAAAAAAAAGTGTTGTTGAACACATGATTGAGCTATCTACTCTGAGTAGCTTGTTTTCTGATGATGTTAAGAAGCGTACTTATTTTGTTGCTAAAAATTTTCCATTCTCATTAAAGGATGACGCTAAAACTTGGTATAATAGTTTGCCACCTGATTCTATTAATAGTCCAAAAGAATTGCTTGATGTTTTCTTCCGGAAATACTTTCCTGCTAGTGCTCAACATATTGCTTTGCAGAGAATTTATAATTTTGACCAGGAAGATGGAGAGAAATTACCTGAAGCTGGGGCGAGATTTTGCTCTCTTATTAGAGCTCGGCCTGAACATGATTTGGAAAAGCATGATTTACTTGATATATTTTATAGTGGACTAACCATTGAGTCTAGGGCATACCTGGATAGTTGTGCTGGTTGTGTTTTCAGGAAAAGAACTCCAGGCATTTATTTGAAGAATTATTGGCTAAAATAGGCCGGAATCATGATGATTGGACTACACCTGAACCAACCCCAACACCGATACTGAAGAAGAGGGGTATGATTAAATTAAATGATGAAGATATGAGGGAAGCTAAGAAGTCTCTTAAGGAGAAGGGTATTAAACCTGAAGATGTGAAGAATTTACCTCCCATAGAAGATTTATGTAAGATAACTCCCCCTTCATCCATGATTGAGGTACACTCTCTTGAACGCTTTACTAGAGAAGATATTCCGTATTCAAAACCTCCTGCACAATGGTTAGATGAGTTTGATAATTATATTGTTAAGCAAGAAAATTTCAATATGAGAATAGAGAATCATTTAATGGAAAATTCTCAAGCTATTAGTGAATTTCATGGTATTGTGGAGAGAACCTCCAATGATGTTAAGATGCTTGTTAAACACTTTCATATGGTTCAAACTCAAATTGATCAACTCACTAAAGTGCAAAATGACTTGTTAGAAAATAATTCTAAAGAAAAACATGCTTATGAAGTAACAACTAGAGGCGGTGTTTCTACCCAGGATCCTCTATATCCTGAAGGGCATCCCAAAAGAGTTGAACAAGATTCTCAACGAACTGAAACTAGTGCTCCATCTAAGAAAAAGAAGAAGAAACATAAAAATGTTGTAGAATCCTCTGAACCTGTTAATGATCCTAATAGTATTTCTATTTCTGATGCTAAAACTGAAAGTGGTAATGAACATGATAAAGATAATGATAAGAATGATACTCCTGATAAAGAAGAGGTTGAAGAAGAACCTGAAAAGCATGCTAAAAATAAAAAGTACACTAAAGAAGATTTTATTGCTGAGAAACATGGTAATGAAAGAGAACCTTGGGTTCAAAAGCAAATGCCTTTCCTGCTAAGAAATTAAAATCAAAGGAAGAAGAACACTATAATAAATTTTGTGATTGGATAAAACCTTTATTCTTGCAAATCCCTTTGACTGATGCAATTAAATTGCCTCCTTATTCAAAGTATATGAAAGATATTGTCACTAACAAAAGGAAAATTCCTAATGAGGAGATTTCCACTATGCTTGCTAATTACTCTTTCAATGGTAAGGTTCCAAAGAAGCTTGGCGACCCAGGTATACCAACTATTCCTTGTTCCATCAAGAATAATTATGTTAGAACTGCTGTATGTGATTTGGGAGCGGGAGTTAGTGTGATGCCTTTTTCTCTTTATAAGAGACTTTATTTAGATAAGTTGATACCGACTGATATATCTTTGCAAATGGCTGATAAATCTACTGCTATTCCTGTTTGTGTATGTGAGGATGTTCCTGTTCAAGTTACTCAAAACTGCTTGATATTAACTGATTTTGTTGTGTTGGAAATGCCTGAAGATGATAATATGTCCATTATTCTTGGGAGACCCTTTCTTAATACTGCAGGGGCTGTTATTGATTGCAATAAATGAAAAGTCACTTTTAATGTTGATGACAAGGAACATACTGTCTATTTCCCCAAGAAGACTGATAAAATATGTGGAGTTAATACAATTTCCAGTTCAAGAACCGTCAAAGTGGGAGTTATTGATTGTCCTATATATGATCTCAAAGAGGGATAACTATTATGATTGGATCCGTATCAATACAATATAAGGTAATATGATTGATTTGAGATTTATTTCTTCTTATGACATGTAAAATTATTTGGTGGCAAGACTTGATCAACCTTGTTAACAAGTACATTTTATATGCATAGAAGATCTAAACAACATTTCTTTCTTCCTCCACTTGATCTACTTGCTGTAGCTCTTTTGTTTTGCAAAGTTCTTTAGTTAATTAGAGATTTCAAAATCTTTTTCTGCCCAGTAATAATAAATTTAACACCCAGAAATGTGCATTTTTCAAAGTTTTCAAAAATTCGCAAAAATTACACCATTGGTCCTATTTTTCGACGAGGCACCTGGGAACACCTGGGGATGACCAGTGGGGCACCCCAGGGTGGCACCCCACAGGCCGGCGCGGCCAGCAAGGGGGGCGCGCCACCCTGGCGTGTGGGCCCCTCCTTGCCCCACGTCATCATCTCTTCCTCCCACTCTCTTCTCTCTCCCGAAAAAACTTGCACCAGGTTCCTCTCACTCGCGTTTTTGCTCAAGAGCTCCAGATTTCTCGATCTCTTTGCTCAGCCCAGATTTCTGTCTGAAATTTGGCACATTTGCTCTCCGGTATGTGACTCCTCCGATTATCCAAGTAAAATTTTGTTTCGTGGAGTATATCTTGAATATTTTGCTGCTGTAGGTAACATGTTTAGTGAGCTTGCATGCTTGTTCTAAGTGGTAGAAACTAGTTTTGATGCATGATTAGTACTCTAGCAAGTTCCTATGATAGTTTCCCTCAATTATATGTCACCAAATCAAATTTTATATTGTTTGTTGAAAAATTTCAGAAAATGGAAAGGAGTAGGCCCCAACTCAACCAACAAGAATTGGAGGTGCAACAGGTTATGAGAGTTCACCGCGAAGAAGGAGTATACCCCTCTTACTATCCGTGCGTTGACTTCATGAGAAGTGCAGGAATCTTGCAAGATGTTCAAAGTCTAATCTGTCGTGCAGGGTTGGATGATTTTGTTGTTGGTGAACCATGCCAATATGCAAAATTGACTATGTCTGTAGTGCAGGATTTTGAATTCAATTGGTCGCGATCTAACCCCATGGTTCGGTACAAAATTTATAATAAAACTGTCAACTTGCCATTCAATGATTTTTGTGGAGCAATTAGAGTGCCGCAATGGGGATCATGCGAGAAGATAAGGGGATCGCCGCAAGAGTTCTTGGGCCTCTTCAAGATGATTTGTCATGGAAGAAGCTTCTCAGAGGATGGTGGTAAAATCAATAGCATTCAACTCCCAGCTATTCGCTACTTTGCTTATTTCATCACCAAGTGCGTTCTAGCTAGAAAGAATGGAAGTAAATTATCTATCCAGGATTTAGCTTTTCTAGCTGCTGCATTGCAAGGAAATAAGACCTATAATTTGGGTGCTTTGATAGCTTCTAGACTTGCCACTAACCGTGAGAAGGGCGGAATTTGTGGAGGTCTCATCGCCTCCCGTTTATTAGCTATGCATGGTGTAGAACCTCACCATCTCGATATTCAGCTTCCCATAGAGAAACTTGACATAGTCTCCATGATTAAACATGAATTTGTTTCTGACTCATCCAATTTGAGTAACCTGTCTTACAGAATAACATTTTACAAGAAAACTTGGAGAATAACTAAGAAAACTGAAAAACTAGTAGGATTGCATGCACCTGTTCTATTTAACATTGATTCCAGGGAGGATTGGTCAGTCACGGAAGGTGCACTGAATGCGTACATAGAGGGAGGAGGCCATCGTGCAAGAGACAACACGGAGGAGGCCGAGGAACACCTCGATTCGTCATCCGATGCAGCAAGTTCTTCGCATCAACAAGTTGGGCATGAGGAGCCTTCACGCTTTTCTTCTGCATCGGGACCTTACTATGACTACGCCATGTATGATCCACCGGCGTGGAACCCAGACCCTCGCTGGGGTTGATCTCCACTTAGGCCAAAAGCCTAAGCTTGGGGGGAGGTATACCGGCATCACTCATTCTTTGCATATTATGGTTGCTGGATACTTGCACATACTTGTTTAGTTTCTTTAAGTGGTTTTCTAAATAAGAGGGAGATGATATTTGGGGAAGTGCTGCTTGAAAACAGATTCTGGACTGTTACTAAAAAAATTCGTGCGCACAGCCCGAACGTTATTTTGAGTTGAAATTTTTTGTGCATGTTCCCCAGGTTGTTATCTAACTTTCATTAGTTGAACACTTTTCGAACTGAGCAACGGAAGATTTTTGTAAAAATCGATTTCTGTAGTGCTGTCAGGTTTTGGCAGATTTCTGCCATCCTGCTTTTCTGTGTTTCTTCTAGTTTTCATTCTCTTGTTTTTGCTTTGTTTCTTTCCTAAAACACCAAAAGACCAAAAATATTTCTGTTGTTTCTCTTTACCATTTGTTATTTTGGTTTCTTGCTTTCATCTTGCTTTATTTGCTATTGTTGGTTTGCTATAAGAAAATCCAAAAAGATTTTGCTTTGTTTGCTTGATTCCTTTTGTTCTTGTTTTCAATTCGAAAACACCAAAAATATTTGCTGTTCTTCTTTGGTTTTGTAAAGTTCATTATGGAGTTCAATGGTCTTCGGTGGTTGGAGCTTGGTTTTCATTCCATATTATTCAAGCTACACAAGTGAAAAAGCAATAATGACGATCTACGACAATCTGATTGTGGTGAGAGGCTGGTATGAACTCTATTTGTTTTCATTTTTGTACATATACTCATCCATGTAAGCATGCTTAGTTGGTTCATGTGAGGTATATGTCATTTAAGAAAGTCTAGCAGTTCTTGTTCTCTCATGATTAGCTCCAATTTATTAATATGAGTAGCATGTCATAAATATTTGCTTGCATTGCTTTATTCATAGATAGGTATGACATTGTGGTATCCTCCTCTGAATAATTCTTTTGAATCAACTTGGCACATGCTCACGCATGCATATGACTGAACCAAAGTCAATTAAGCCTCGATGATTTACTTCACCTCAGAGTTCTTGTATCACTTTTATGCCTCTGTTAATTTATTTTGCCGCAAGCATGATTATGACAGTTACTGCTCTCTTGATTGTCGCTTCCCAGTCTATTGCTAGCCTTCACTTGTACTGAGCGGGAACGCTGCTCGTGCTTCCAAACCCCTGAAAACCAAGTTGTTCCAAAGTGTCCACCATAAATATCTATGCATGGCATTTCAAACCGTTCCAAGTAAATTCTCATGTGCTACCTTTAAAACCTTCAAAATGCTTCTCAATTAGTGTTTATGTTTTATAGCTCATGAGGAAGTATGTGGTGTTTATCTTTCAATCTTGTCATTTACTCCGAACGGACTTTCACAATGGACTAGTGGCACATCCGCTTATCCAATAATTTTGCAAAAAGAGTTGGCAACGGGGTTCCTAGCCCCAATTAATTAACTTTCATAAATTTACAAATAGACACTCCTCCATGGTATGTGATTGTTGGTCGGCACCCGAGGATTCGGTTAGCCATGGCTTGAGAAAGCAAAGGTGGGGAGGAGTGTCATCTAAATAAAACTAAAATAAAAAAGGCACTCCTTCATGGTATGAGATTGTTGGCAGGCACCCGAGGATTCGGTTAGCCATGGTTTGTGAAAGCAAGGTTGGAAGGAGTGCCACCCAAAAATAGAATTTCATGGGAGCCGCTCTTGAAAGTCTGGTTGATGAGGTAGTTAGAGTACCCATTATCATTCGTTGACAACAACAAACACCTCTCAAAATAGTTTTACTCCTGTCTTTAGAAAAATGAAAAGCTCTAGCACATGTTAATCCCTGCTTTGCTCTGCGAAGGGTCAATCTTTTACTTTTACATTGAGTCTCCATCCTTTCTTTGAGCACTTTCTTGAGAGCGCAACTGTCATTCTTAGTATAATATGCTTGTCCCAAAATGTGATTAATTGTGGTATAACTTTGATGCTTTTATCTTTGATAAATCTCCACTTCCATTCTTTCCATGAACCTCAAAGGTGCCCAAGAATTTATGTTTTGCTATACAAACACGGGCAAGCGAGATACCACTTTATCATATCCTTTTATGAACATTGCAATCCTGCTGATAGACATGATTCATGATGCTTATTATTAATTTGTTGGTACCTATTCCATGATTGATATAGCTATTAGATGATTTTATTTGCATGTATCTTATTATGAATTGCTTAAGTACTTGCCATATCATGAGAATATTTACATCATATGAGCAAATGTGTTCGTGAAAGTTCTTTTATCGCACTCAGTTGTTAACTGAATTGCTTGAGGACAAGCAATAAGCTAAGCTTGGGGGGAGTTGATACGTCCAAAACGTATCTACTTTCCCGAACACTTTTGCTATTGTTTTGCCTCTAATTTGTGTATTTTGGATACAACTAACACGGACTAACGCTGTTTTCAGCAGAACTGCTCTGGTGTCTCGTTTTTGTGCAGAAATCCAACTTTCAGGAAAATCCTCGGAATTTATGCGGAAGGTCCTATTTTCCCAGAATATTGGCGGAGCCAGAAGGGCAAGCCAGGTGGGGGCCCGAGGGCCCCACACGCTAGGCCGGCGCGGCCCAGGAGGGGGGCGCGCGGCCCTAGTGTGTGGCGGCCTCGGCTGGCCCCCGACGCCCTCCTTCGGACTACTTATTGCCTTCGACCTAAAAACGCACCGGGGGATAGTCGAAGTCGCCAGAAACCATCCAGTACGCCGCCACCGTCGCGAAACTCCGTCTCGGGACCAGAAACTCCGTTCTGGCACCTCGCCGGGACGGGGAATTGGAGGAGATCATCGCCATCATCACCACCGACGCCTCTCCATCGACCAGCCATGTTTCCCCCATCCATGTGTGAGTAATTCCCCCGCTGTAGGCTGAAGGGGATGGTAGGGATTGGATGAGATTGGTCATGTAATAGTCATAAGATTGTTAGGGCATGGTGCCTAGTATCCGTAGATGTTACTTTTATGATATTGTTGCAACTTGTTATGCTTAATGCTTGTCACTAGGGCCCGAGTGCCATGATCTCAGATCTGAACATGTTATTGATTCATGAAGATATTCGTTGTTTATGATCTTACCTGCAAGTTGTATACACATGTCGCTGTCCGGAACCCGAGGCCCCAAAGTGACAGAAATTGGGACAACCGGAGGGGAAGGCGGTGATGTGAGGATCACATGTGTTCACGGAGTGTTAATGCTTTGCTCCGGTACTCTATTAAAAGGAGTACCTTAATATCCAGTAGATTCCCTAGAGGCCCGGCTGCCACCGGCTGGTAGGACAAAAGATGTTGTGCAAGTTTCTCATTGCGAGCACGTACGACTATTTATGGAACACATGCCTATTGATTGATTAGTACTTGGATACCGTTTTATTATTATCTGCAAATGCCCTGCTTTGATTGTTACATGAGTTTCTCTCATCCATGCAACGCCCGTTCATCCATCCCTGTGCCTACAGTATTTTAATCCTGCTGTTTACTATAATCACTACTGCTGTCTTTGTTACTCTGCTGCTGTTATTTCACTACTGCTACTGCTATAAAACTGTTACTACTGATAAACTCTTGCGAGCAAGTCTGTTTCCAGGTGCAGCTGAATTGACAACTCCGCTGTTAAGGCTTTCAAGTATTCTTTGTCTCCCCTTGTGTAGAATCAATAAATTGGGTTTTACTTCCCTCGAAGACTGTTGCGATCCCCTATACTTGTGGGTCATCAACACCCCCTGAGCACACACCGGAGAAGCGAGAGAACCGACCTCCACCTCCACAGGTAGCACAGTAGCCCGACTCACCAGCTGAGGAGACACCTTACGAACCCTCTCAACTATCTACATACCTCTCGGAGTCCTCGGATGAGTATTATATGGAGTAATGACCAAACATAAAACAGTAGAAGCCGCAACTGACTTTCCTTTATTCGCCGATGAAGAAGGAATAGAGGTGTCCACATCCATATTAGAAACTTCAGACGCTGGAACCCCCGAAGCACCAGAGGAATCGTGATCCTTGTCATTGCCCAAGTCCTCTTCATCCTCATCATCACCCTTCCGCCTCCAGAAAAAATGGGTGAAAGATAGGTCTACAAAAAAATCAGTCGGCTCGCGACGGAAAACAAAGTCAAATAGCTTCAGCTTGACAGCACACGCCACGGCAAGAAAAGGGCCCGTATCATCAACCTGCCCCTCCAGAGCCTTGGGATTGGCCATAGCCACATATATACGCACAACCCCACAACTCCGCAAAGTGACAAGATCAACATCAAGCGGAACACCAAGAAGAGTTCCGACCGCCCATAGACCATGGAAGTGTCTCACCGTATAAGAAACCTCCTCCACATGTACACAAACCGGTTTCAACTTGTCCTTATGCTGGATATCCCGAGCCTTCCAAACTGTGACCGAAGTTGTAGCCTTATGAGCTGGAACACCCATCTGAAACCCATCAACGCACTGGAGATCTTCCGCCGATGGGAACCCAATGAGAAAAGCATCATCCCCATGTGCAACAGCCTCCCACTTCCGCTGCGTATTAAGCGAACACATCCTCTTCATCAAATCTTGGATCGCCTTTGCGAGTACTTTGTCACCCGATATGGTCACCAGGACTGTAGGAGATCAAAGTACTCATACCAGATCAACACAAAGCAAACCACATCCAGGAGGATCCTGGGCAGCACAACAATTTGAGGATTCCATGATGCAGAAGAAACTGACAGCTGAGGGGCCGGACAAGTGCAGCCTCATATTCGTCGCATGGCAGAGGCTGGAGGTCCCCATTTCAAAAAATAAACCGCGGTAGCCGTCGCCTGGCCGGTGGCCAACAACGGATGCAAAACCCTAGATCGCCTCTTTTTTCGCTAGAGCTTTCACGTACCGTTTCGGAAGAGCTTAATTCACACACACTTTCAATCTACTCCCTCCATACCATTTTTTTTTTGAAACGGGCAAAAAAGCTTTTACCTTATATTGATATAGGAGAAGCAAACAGGTACATGGCAAGAGCCATAAAAAGAAAAAAACGGGGGACCAAAGCTCCGCCCAAGAACAACTCAGCTAACTAAATCTGCAAGGCACTTGGCTCCTGCCAGGATCCAATCTTTTCTCTCTTCCCTAATCTTGTGCATAACGACCGAAGGCAGCGAGGACTTTGTTGAAAACACGTTCGTTCCTCTCTTTCCATATCTCCCAAGTGACGAGAATAACCGCAGACCGCAGCCCTTTAATGTCGGTTTATAAGCATGCCGGTTTATAAGCATATTTGTTCTGCTGAATCTTTAATGTCCTGTTCAAATGCTATACCAGGCTAGCTGCAAAGAAGAGATGTACTTACTTGCACAACCACGGCAACATCCCTAGGCGTACGAGTCCAAATAAACGGAGCACGAAAAGAAAAACGGCGAAGTTATACACGTAACGTGACACGTACTAGACTAGACTTCACCAATTAATAGCATGGACAACGGGATAAAGGAAAAAAAGGGATCTGACATGTACTTTGCCTTACCCTGACGGGTATATATGCCGAATCCAAACCCCAATCTGTAGCTTGCCTCCGATCGCATCGACGCTGGTTCCCATGGATCCCCGGAGGAAGAAGAAAGGGAGGGCAGCCGCCGCGGCCACGCTGCCGGACGACGTCGTGCTCGATATATTGGCGCGCGTCGCGGACGTCGACCTCGCCGCTCTCTTCCGCTGCGCCGTCACGTGCAATTCCTGGCGATCTCTCGTGGCCGACCCCTCTTTCCTCCGCCGTCGCTGGCCGGAGGGCGAACGCCACCCTTCATCCTTCCTCGGCCTCTTTAATTTGGACGGCCATGGATCAATCCAAGAGCAGAACGAATAGATGGCCCACCGGATTTCGTTCCAGCACCATGGTCGCCCCTCGACCCACGCCGCCGCTACCCTGGCTCCTTTGGCCCTCCGGCGACTTATTGAACAAGGCCGAGCCGCTTGTCTCGCGCCAAGGCCTCTTGCTCGTGCGCCTCGTGCCCTTCTCACCACGCCGAGGACAACATGGAGGCGCACGTTTACACTACAGGAGAGACGCCGTGGGCCGATGGCCCCGCACCGTCGGCACAGGTAAGTCCACCGTCGGCACCGTCTCTGCCGACGGTGACCGTCGGCGTACCGTCGTCGGCACAGATGGCGTCGGGGTTCGCGCGGGCACCATCGGCGTAGCAGGACACCGTCGGCACAGGCGTACGCCGACGGCTGGACGGTGGCCGTCGGCCGCACCATCGTCGGCACACCCAGCTCGCCGTCACGCCGGCTGCCGTCAACGTGCCCACCTGTGCCGACGGTTTCACCGTCGGCACAGTTTCACCTTTTTTTTTCCCAGAACCGGCGGGAAACCGTGACGATTTGATCTGGAAAAAAACGCGCGAAACGGCACATCTGTGCCGACGGTGTCACCGTCGGCACAGCTACGGGCCTGTGCCGACGGTGACACCGTCGGCACAGCTGTGCCCAGTTTTTTCAGCTTTTTGCCATTTTGGCTCAATTAGCTCAGAAAATCGCACAAAATGCACATATTATAACATTGAATATCCAGTAACATATATAGCACCATAGAGCACAAAGATATCACCGTATAGCACCAAATCTCACAAATATAGCATCAAATCTCACAAATAGCACAAATATAGCATACAAGACCATGGTACATACACGGGATCCACTACAAAGATGCAGCGTGTCATCATGTGCTAGGACAATGTAGAAACTATGGTGGTGCACCACCCGGACCCGAGTACTAATCTAGCTCCGAGTGGGTGAAGCGAGGCCGCACTACTTCGACGGTGCTCGGGGCGGTAGAACCACGACGAGAGCCACCGGAAGCAGAACCATGCCGAGGTTCGGCAGAAGCACCAGGAGAACAGTGACCGGGGTGCATCGGCGTACCATCAGGAGCGTCGTTCCCGGATTCTCCCAATCCCTACATGTTGGAGGGATTTAGCAACTTAGCCATGTCACACCAAGTTAGCAACTTAGCCAAGTTAGCAACTTACCGGGGTCAACTGACGCTGACGCTTGTACATGCAATAGAACTCCTCCTTGGACGGGAACACTGGCGTCGGCCCCGGATGAGGTGGCTCTGGAAGTGGTTCCTCTCGCACTCCAGTCATCATGAACCGAGTGAAATTCTGCAAGAAACGGGAGAGATAGCTCAGATTCAAACATGGGGACTTATGACTTACCGCCATCTGGTTGCTCGTCCACTGGACATAGACATCTTTCATAAGGTCATGCTCCTTAATCTTCTCGAGATACTCCTCGTAAGCTACTGCATAGGCCTCCTCGAGCTGAGTCTACAATTTCAGAAATAATGCGTCTCATCAACATAGCCATTCAGGAACAAGAGTCAAAACAGAGGATGAAAGTGTGGATGACTTACATCTACCTCTACCCGAGAACGGCATGTAGTCCGCGAGGAGGTAGCGTAGCTGCCGGAGGGGAGGGTAGCCTTGATCTGCGTGAAGTTCCTCTGAGGCTTGAAACCCCCAGCAAGGCAGGCAGGACGTCCATGCGGCTGGCCGGACCCCGCCAGCATCATCGCCACCTCGTCGACCGGCTCGGTCATAGGGTCCTCCACCTCTGGATGGAGCTTGGCGTACTCCTCGCAGTATTTTTCCTTGCTCTCTTTGGCCTTGCCGTAGTACATCTCAGGCGCGGGCCGAGGCTCGTTCGGACCGGGCGTCACTAGCTTCATGTGCGTCCACGCTTCCATCTGACCAACTTCCCTCCCGAGCTTCTTCCCCTGCATCACAAAACAAATGTTATGCATATCATCGAAAATCAAAAAAATGCAGCTTGTTCCATTTTTATATGTACCAGACGGTCCCGATAGCGATCGGTGCTGCTGCTCCCCGCACTGTGTGTTCCCTGATGCCCACGGTTGGCCTTGTTCCGGTCGCTCACGGCCTTGAAATCGGGGTTTTCGCCGACCCAATTCTTGACCAACTCCATGAAGGCGGCCCTCTTATTATCAGCCCAATGTGGTACAACCTGCAAAATCAAAACTCATTTGAAGAACAAACAATATAGTTGCAAGTTAGCCGCAGTACATAGAAACGCATTGACAATTACTTACCGTCATAGCCGGGGCGAGTCCCTACACAATCTCAGGCTTTGTGTACCTTACGCCCTGCTCAGCATAGAAGTGGCCGATGCACGTGATCCTCTGGTTGTACCACTGCTGCCGTGTCAACTTCCGACACATGTTACGGAGGATCACGTCCGCCCTCTCCTTATGCTCAGTCGCCACCCTATAATTGCGCTGCAATCAAGCATAACAGAAAGTGTGAGAGGCATGAGTTATCACGGTGGGGTTATCAACTACATATGAACGAAACCCAAAGAGTATGCATTACGTACCCAAAACTTCTTGATCACGGCGTCGGCGGCGGAAGTAAAGCCAGGGTAAGGCGCTATCTCAAAGTCTTCCCAAGTGTAGGCTAGCTTGGACTCGCCTCCAAGGACCGGAGTGTACATCCCCGGCCAGTACTTCCTAATAGCAGCTCCAATCAGACTCCCTGGCACGCGGACATTCTTCCCCGTATATGTGAAATTTCTGCACAATTATCAAACATTAGAAAATGCTAAGTGTCATAACGAAAATGAAATCATCTTACTACTTACTCTATCTTTCCTGGGACAAGGAGCCACTTGTCATCCTCCGTAGCAGGTTCCTTACTCTCATCGGGAACCTGCGCTTCCCCACGAATCCGCAACTTCTTCGGAGCCATCTCCGTCGAAGCCTCCTCGTCCCTACACTCCTCCTCCTCCCTAGTGTCCTCCTCCTCCTCCTCCCTAGTGTCATCCTCCTCGTCCATAGACTGTGAAGCCACTGAGCCAGAAGCAGAGGGAATGTCAGCTAGAAGGAGCTGTTCATCCCCCCCCTCGTCCTCCAGCTCGTCCTCCCCCTCGTCCTCCAGCTCGTCCTCCCCCTCGTCCTCCAGCTCGTCCACCCCCTCGTCCACCCCCTCGTCCTCCCCGTCCTCCGTCTGCGTCTTCGTAACGCCGGGTGGGAACAATGGGTCTTCCACTCCGTCTGGAAGCACCCGGCCCTGGCTTCCGCTGATGCATCTGATCAAGCAAGGAGCTCGATGATGCCTTCCGCCCGCTCATATTGGGCAATTACCTGCATAAGAAAAGAGAAAATAATTAATAAGCATGTTGAAAATGAGTAAACACTAAGCGTAATGACAAATATAGGTACTAAGCATAATGAAAAATGTAGGTATTAAGCATAATGACAATGTAGGTACTAAGCATAATGACAAATGTATGTATTAAGCATAATGATAATGTAGGTACTAAGCATAATGACAAATGTATGTATTAAGCATAATGATAATGTAGGTACTAAGCATAAAAGACCCTCACCATTCATCACCACTCTCATCTCTAGGCATTGGGTTCTCAGCCTCACTATCAAAATCAGTATCATATGAGTATTCATGGTCGGCATTGGGTTCCGGTTGAGTCTCGACAATGTTGTCTTTGTTCGCATTGCGCTTGGTGAGCATAGCTATGTCCTTCAGGTCCACCACGGTCTCACCACGCATTTGTACATCGTTGTGGAGCTCCTGAAGACCTATGTCTATTTGAAGGTCCCCGAACTGCTCTTCCTCTTGATAGAAAATTCCCTCATATGTTACCGGGTCAATGTTGTTGTAATCGTCCTCGGAGGGGATGGGTAGCTTACCATGTGGCGATACCTGGAACACGACTTCCCAGCCCATGAGTTCCTCATTCTGACATGGGTAGGACAAATAATAAACTTGCTTGGTTTGGTGAGCCACAACATAGACGTCGGATCCCGCTGTAGGTGGTTGTAGGCCTAACTTCAACTAAACCAATGGAGGGGGTGCTTCTCATTCCACCGTGTGGGTCAAACCAGTGGCATTTGAACACAAAGAGCTTGAGTTCTATGTTTGCGTTGTTGAACGTCAACTCGTATACCTTTTGTAACCTTCCATAGTAATCAAGATCATCGGCTCCGCGGGTGTAGACCCCAGTATTTATTGTTTTTGCATTAGGCCGGTTCTTCTGGTGAAACTCCGTATGGAAGCGATACCCATTTACATCATACTTCTCATGCGTATGGACTCTACGGTTAAAACCCTGGGAAACGCATCTCAACTCGTCTGTCATCTCAACGTTGGGATCAGCTCCCTACAAGTTCAGTTCAGATTATTCTGTGCATTAGTTACGTGTAATAAGACAAGTCACGGATTGCAAAGTAAGAGTAACATTTGAGAAATTACTTTTTCATGGAACCAGTTCACGAAGCTTTTATTTAAGGGCGGGGCACCCTCTTTCAGAAGAGTGTACCACTGCGTGGGAGTGGGACCATTTCTTCCTGACCACATTTCATCATGGAATTGGCTGAAAGGAGAAAATACGTATTAGACCAAAACCAAGTTACTGGTTGCAAAGTAATTGGTTCATCATTTTACCTCATGAAATCGACCACTTCCTCCATGTTCATAAGCACGTAAAGCATTATGCAATCCTTCTCTTCTGGCGAAATGTTCTCCACTTTTGAGGCACCGGCCTTGCCACCGGGATATTGGAAGAGCAAGAGCTTTGGGTCACGCTTGGGCTCGTCGGAATTGTACCGAGCGACCGGGTTATGCTTAGTGGGCACATCATTGGCATAGTACATTGTCGTGGCGTCTGCCATCTCATGGAGGAGAGTGGCCTCAGCTATGCATGCTTCAATCTTATTTTTGTTTCCACATTTGTACCGAATATACTTGAACTCCCTCTCAATACAAAACTGCCAACGATACTGCACCGGTCCCCCCAAGAGTGCCTCGTTGGCGAGATGCACGATGAGATGTAACATCGGAGTGAAGAAGCCTGGGGAGGATATCATCTCTAACTTGCATAGCATGTCCGGCACTTGCTTCTGCAGCTTCTCAATCACCTCGGTACATATCTGCTTAGCACAGACCGTGCGGAAAAAATGGCTCACCTCCGCAAGCACTCGCCAGACATGATCGGGGAGATACCCTCGAAGCATTACCGGCATCAGCCGCTCAATCCATATATGATAGTCGTGACTCTTGAGCCCGTTTATTTTTCCTGTAGCAAGATTGACTCCCTTACTCATATTCGAACAATAACCATCAGGGAACATCACGTCATATTTGAGCCACGTAAATGCCTCCTTCTTGTCGGCGCTATCAAGACAGTACTTGGCATGCGGCTTTAACCAACCTTTTTGATTGCCCTCAGGAGGCTGCATGTGTAGAGCCACCCTGTCGCATATCTCCTCAATATCGACTCTAGCTGAAACATTATCCCTTGACTTGCCTGGTATGTTGCAGCAGGTGTTAAGGAATGCCTCCCCGCAATTCTTTTCGGTGTGCATCATATCGATATTATGGGGAAGTTCAAGGTCCTTGTAATACTCGAGCTCTGTTATGCCTGCTATGTGAGTCCAGTTGTGCGTTTTACCATATCCCTCAAATTGGTGGCCGGGTTCCTTACTAGGCTGGAGAGCACGTAGCTCAGCATCAACAGTTGCACCATCGAACTTTGGTATTTCTTTATGTTCAAGCACAACTACGCCTTTCGTGAAGTTCTTCTTGTCAGATCTGAACCGATGCCCTGGACTGAGGAACTTGCGGTGTTTGTCAAAGGCAACATATTTGTGTCCACCTTTTAGGTGCCTGAATTCTAGTTCGTGCCTGCACACTGGGCATGGAAACTTACCAGTTGTACTATGCCCACAGAATAGGGCGTACCCGGGTAGGTCATGCATCGAATAGTGGAACCAAACTTTCATGATGAAGTTTCTCTTTGATGCTCGGTCGTATGTCAATGTACCGTGATGCCACGAGTGGTGCAAATCATCCACAAGTGGTTGCATTAAGACACTCAATTTCTTCCCTGGATATTCAGGCCCTGGAAGGATCATCGACAAGAATATGTTCTTCCTTTGCATTACGACTCCAGGAGGGAGATTGAGCGGAATAACAAACACGGGGCAGCAGCTGTACGCGGCAGTCGACATACCATATGGGTTGAATCCATCGGTTGCTATCGCAATTCTAACATTCCGAGCCTCACTTGCCTCATTTGGGTGCTTTTCATCGAAGTGCTTCCATGATTGACCATCAGATGGATGTACCATGGGTACCCGTTTCTTCTCGTCCTGCAATCTTATCCCGGTCTTATGCCATGTCATCTGCTTGGCAGTCTCCTCGAACATGTAAAGCCGCTGGATTCTTTTGATGAATGGGAGATAACGAAGAATCTTTATGGCTACTTTTGTCTGCCTCTTCTGACCATTGCCTATATCTACCTCATGATACCTAGAGTGACCACACTTGGCACAGTACTTGTCATCCGCATAGTCTTTCCAAAACAAAAGGCAAAGTTTTGGAAAGACATCATATGTTACATAATCCATTTTCAATGCTTTCAAGATTTTCTTCGTTTCGTACATGGTCTTGGGCAAGAAATGACCTTCAGGCAACATGTTACCTACTGTGTTCAGAGTCTTTTCAAAGGATGCTCGAGTACTCTCAAACATGCACTTGTCGGCTAGCAACTGCGTGATGCCATCAAGTTGAGACATTTTTGCACCCGGGTATAGAGGCCTCCTAGCTGAGGCCATCATATCAATGAAGGCCCTCGCGGTTGGCTCAGGTTCCTCCTCTGGAAGTTCCTCCGGTTCAGGCGGTTCCTCCTGTTCAGGCGGTTCCTCCGGTTCAGACTGTTCGTCCCATGGTAACTCTGGCATGTCAGCATCCCGAAGATCATCTAGCAAGTTTAAGATGACATCGTTCTCATTTCCATCGATCCGCTGCCGCATCACCTCACCTCTATCACGTTCGTGCCGAGAAAAGTCGACCGGCGGGTCGTAGTCACGCATATATCCATTCCACCAAAGGTGTTTAGTCATCTCTAGAATATCCTTAGGATGACGCCTCCTGCAGACACTACAAGGGCAATGGGGACGAACGACCCCCTTCGAACCACGAGCTAACTCCTTCACTAACAAATCGGTCTTCCATTTCCATTCATCTGTCACTTGAGTCGAACTAACACGGCCACTGTACATCCACTCATTATCAGCCATCCTGCTTTATTGCGTGACAAACAACAAATAGTAGCATGAAATTGAATGCATCATATTTTTATTTTTCTACCGGCGAAAACGCGTGCATCAACCTACATCTCTACTAGGTGGGCTCCTAGCAGCCCCCGGACCCGTAGTTGGGTACGTTCTCCACGTTCTGCTCGGGTGCGAGACAGAATTTCGGCAGTACCTCCCCACTGCTCTCCCAATACACGTCTCGGCAAAAAGCCGAGAGGATGTGCATCCGGAGAACAACAGGGAGGCGCTGACGAAATCCTGTCTCGCACCCGAGCAGAACGTGGAAAACGTACCCAACTACGGGTCCGGCGACTGTCCCGTAAATGCCACAAGCGTTACGGTTCAAAATATACGGACCACTAATGCATATTTATCCGCGTAACGCTTGCGGACGGGAATTGACACCTAGGTTACGCGACTTGACGGAGAAATTAAATCTAATGACATAAAAAATGCGGAGGGGGAGTCGGCAATTCAGCTCACCCTCGGCTGTAGAGGAACTAGTCGAACAACCGGCGATGTCGACGGCCGTAGAGATGCGCCGCAAGATCCGGGGTCGTCACGCGGGGTGCTCACTACGGGACCTAGTTAAAATAATAAAAATTTGTCAATGCAAATTCATCAATTGATAAAACAAATGCATTTCTACAAAATTCTAATTTATTTCATTTCAATTTCAATTACCATTTCAATTTCAATTTCAATTTCCATTCCATTAAACATTTCTATTTCTATTTACAAATCCATATACCTAATTCTAATTTATTTCATTTCAATTTCAATTACCATTTCAATTTCTATTTACAAATCCATATACCTAATTCCTACAACTAAAATGCTAAAAAATATTTACATAATCCATATGCAGGGGGTGCGGCGCTTACCATGGCGGCAGTAGAAGGGCGGGCCGAGGGCGAGGGGGCCGGCCGGTTAGAAGGCCGGAGCTGCTGCGGGCCGGGGCGGGTGAGGGAGGCTGGGCCGGTGCCGGCTGCTGCGGGTGGTCGGGGCGGGTCGGGGTGGCCGGGGCTGCTGTGGGTGGGGGCGGGTCGGGAGGCCGGGCGGCGCCGGCTGGTCGGGGCGGGTGAGGGAGGCCGGCCGGGGCGGCGCCGGCTGCTGCGGGTTGGGGCGGCGCGACGGCGGGCTGCGGGGCGCCGGCTGCTGCGGGTTGGGCGCGGCGGCGGTGGGCTGCGGGCGCGGCGGTGGGCTGCTGCGGGATCTGGCGGCCGGGTGGCGTGGGGATTTGGCGACGGCGGCGGGTGGTGGCGGCGCGGCGGACGACGGGAAGGGGACAGCGGCGGCGCGGTGGGTGGGGGGCGTGTGTGTGGGGCGTGTGTGTGGCTGGCCCTGACCCGTGTCGCGGTGTGGCCGTTATGGCGCCGTAGCTGTGCCGACGGTTACGGTTGTGCCAACGGCCACCGTCGGCACAGGTAGGTTTATTTTTTATTTATTTTTAAATAAATACTGTTTTTTTTTTGCGAAACACAGTACAATCAAAGACGCTCATACATACGCGTACACACTCACCCCTATGAATGCACACACGCACACCCTACCCCTATGAGCACCTCTAAGAGACTGCGTTGAATAACTGATTCGGCGGGTCTTGAGATTGACGAAGTCTAATAATAAGAACAGATTATCACACATGGAAATATTTTTTCAAGTTTTATATTTCCGACCTTTCCCGCTCAACCTTTCCCGCTACTTCTCTCTCGCCCACCCTTTCCCGCTCCATCTCTCTCGCCTGTCCGAGAAGCCGGACACACCCGGGGGGGTAGCATTGGATGTAGAACCATCACAAATCACTTTTGTGCATGCCATGTGGACACACACAAGTTTTGGGGCCATTCCCTAGATCCGATGCTCGATTTCTGAAGAAACCCTAGTTCTGTTGACCGCGTCGTCTACCCCTTTGACTGCATCCCATCGGGGGTCCCCCGGTGGGCGTGTGCCTCCATTTGAGCTTGGTTAGGTCATAGGTACATGTGGAAACAAGGATCATCCCATATGATCCCAAGGTTCTCTCCGGTTCACCTCCGAGGGAGTTCCCCCCTATACATGCAGAATCTGCCTAAGTGTAGGAACCCCCTGTCCCAAAAGCTGGACACACCGGGGGGGTAGCATTGGATGTAGAACCATCACAAATCACTTTTGTGCATGCCATGTGGACACACACAAGTTTTGGGGCCATTCCCTAGATCCGATGCTCGATTTCTGACGAAACCCTAGTTCTGTTGACCGCGTCGTCTACCCCTTTGACTGCATCCCATCGGGGGTCCCTCGGTGGGCGTGTGCCTCCATTTGAGCTTGGTTAGGTCATAGGTACATGTGGAAACAAGGATCATCCCATATGATCCCAAGGTTCTCTCCGGTTCACCTCCGAGGGAGTTCCCCCCTATACATGCAGAATCTGCCTAAGTGTAGGAACCCCCTGTCCGAGAAGCCGGACACACCCGGTGGGGTAGCATTGGATGTAGAACCATCACAAATCACTTTTGTGCATGCCATGTGGACACACACAAGTTTTGGGGCCATTCCCTAGATCCGATGCTCGATTTCTGAAGAAACCCTAGTTCTGTTGACCGCATCGTCTACCCCTTTGACTGCATCCCATCGGGGGTCCCTCGGTGGGCGTGTGCCTCCATTTGAGCTTGGTTAGGTCATAGGTACATGTGGAAACAAGGATCATCCCATATGATCCCAAGGTTCTCTCCGGTTCACCTCCGAGGGAGTTCCCCCCTATACATGCGAGACCGCCTAAGTGTAGGAACCCCTGTCCGAGAAGCCGGACACACCCGGTGGGGTAGCATTGGATGTAGAACCATCACAAATCACTTTTGTGCATGCCATGTGGACACACACAAGTTTTGGGGCCATTCCCTAGATCCGATGCTCGATTTCTGAAGAAACCCTAGTTCTGTTGACCGCGCCGTCTACCCCTTTGACTGCATCCCATCGGGGGTCCCCCGGTGGGCGTGTGCCTCCATTTGAGCTTGGTTAGGTCATAGGTACATGTGGAAACAAGGATCATCCCATATGATCCCAAGGTTCTCTCCGGTTCACCTCCGAGGGAGTTCCCCCCTATACATGCAGAATCTGCCTAAGTGTAGGAACCCCCTGTCCGAGAAGCCGGACACACCCGGGGGGGTAGCATTAGATTTAGAACCATCACAAATCACTTTTTTGCATGCCATGTGGACACACACAAGTTTTGGGGCCATTCCCTAGATCCGATGCTCGATTTCTGACGAAACCCTAGTTCTGTTGACCGCGCCGTCTACCCCTTTGACTGCATCCCATCGGGGGTCCCCCGGTGGGCGTGTGCCTCCATTTGAGCTTGGTTAGGTCATAGGTACATGTGGAAACAAGGATCATCCCATATGATCCCAAGGTTCTCTCCGGTTCACCTCCGAGGGAGTTCCCCCCTATACATGCAGAATCTGCCTAAGTGTAGGAACCCCCTGTCCGAGAAGCCGGACACACCCGGTAGGGTAGCATTGGATGTAGAACCATCACAAATCACTTTTGTGCATGCCATGTGGACACACACAAGTTTTGTGGCCATTCCCTAGATCCGATGCTCGATTTCTGAAGAAACCCTAGTTCTGTTGACCGCGCCGTCTACCCCTTTGACTGCATCCCATCGGGGGTCCCCCGGTGGGCGTGTGCCTCCATTTGAGCTTGGTTATGTCATAGGTACATGTGGAAACAAGGATCATCCCATATGATCCCAAGGTTCTCTCCGGTTCACCTCCGAGGGAGTTCCCCCCTATACATGCAGAATCTACCTAAGTGTAGGAACCCCCTGTCCGAGAAGCCGGACACACCCGGGGGGTAGCATTGGATGTAGAACCATCAGAAATCACTTTTGTGCATGCCATCTGGACACACACAAGTTTTGGGGCCATTCCCTAGATCCGATGCTCGATTTCTGACGAAACCCTAGTTCTGTTGACCGCGTCGTCTACCCCTTTGACTGCATCCCATCGGGGGTCCCTCGGTGGGCGTGTGCCTCCATTTGAGCTTAGTTAGGTCATAGGTACATGTGGAAACAAGGATCATCCCATATGATCCCAAGGTTCTCTCCGGTTCACCTCCGAGGGAGTTCCCCCCTATACATGCAGAATCTGCCTAAGTGTAGGAACCCCCTGTCCGAGAAGCCGGACACACCCGGTGGGGTAGCATTGGATGTAGAACCATCACAAATCACTTTTGTGCATGCCATGTGGACACACACAAGTTTTGGGGCCATACCCTAGATCCGATGCTCGATTTCTGAATAAACCCTAGTTCTGTTGACCGCGTCGTCTACCCCTTTGACTGCATCCCATCGGGGGTCCCCCGGTGGGCGTGTGCGTCCATTTGAGCTTGGTTAGGTCATAGGTACATGTGGAAACAAGGATCATCCCATATGATCCCAAGGTTCTCTCCGGTTCACCTCCGAGGGAGTTCCCCCCTATACATGCAGAATCTGCCTAAGTGTAGGAACCCCCTGTCCGAGAAGCCGGACACACCTGGTGGGGTAGCATTGGATGTAGAACCATCACAAATCACTTTTGTGCATGCCATGTGGACACACACAAGTTTTGGGACCATTCCCTAGATCCGATGCTCGATTTCTGAAGAAACCCTAGTTCTGTTGACCGCGCCGTCTACCCCTTTGACTGCATCCCATCGGGGGTCCCCCGATGGGCGTGTGCCTCCATTTGAGCTTGGTTAGGTCATAGGTACATGTGGAAACAAGGATCATCCCATATGATCCCAAGGTTCTCTCCGGTTCACCTCCGAGGGAGTTCCCCCCTATACATGCGTAACCGCCTAAGTGTAGGAACCCCCGTCCGAGAAGCCGGACACACCCGGGGGTAGCATTGGATGTAGAACCATCACAAATCACTTTTGTGCATGCCATGTGGACACACACAAGTTTTGGGGCCATTCCCTAGATCCGATGCTCGATTTCTGACGAAACCCTAGTTCTGTTGACCGCGTCGTCTACCCCTTTGACTGCATCCCATCGGGGGTCCCTCGGTGGGCGTGTGCCTCCATTTGAGCTTGGTTAGGTCATAGGTACATGTGGAAACAAGGATCATTCCATATGATCCCAAGGTTCTCTCCGGTTCACCTACGAGGGAGTTCCCCCCTAAACATGCAGAATCTGCCTAAGTGTAGGAACCCCCTGTACGAGAAGCCGGACACACCCGGTGGGGTAGCATTGGATGTAGAACCATCACAAATCACTTTTGTGCATGCAATGTGGACACACACAAGTTTTGGGGCCATTCCCTAGATCCGATGCTCGATTTCTGAAGAAACCCTAGTTATGTTGACCGCGCTCGTCTACCCCTTTGATCGCATCCCATCGAGGGTCCCCGGTGGGCGTGTGCCTCCATTTGAGCTTGGTTAGGTCATAGGTACATGTGGAAACAAGGATCATCCCATATGATCCCAAGGTTCTCTCCGGTTCACCTCCGAGGGAGTTCCCCCCTATACATGCAGAATCTGCCTAAGTGTAGGAACCCCCTGTCCGAGAAGCCGGACACACCCGGTGGGGTAGCATTGGATGTAGAACCATCACAAATCACTTTTGTGCATGCCATGTGGACACACACAAGTTTTGGGGCCATTCCCTAGATCCGATGCTCGATTTCTGAAGAAACCCTAGTTCTGTTGACCGCGCCGTCTACCCCTTTGACTGCATCCCATCGGGGGTCCCCCGGTGGGCGTGTGCCTCCATTTGAGCTTGGTTAGGTCATAGGTACATGTGGAAACAAGGATCATCCCATATGATCCCAAGGTTCTCTCCGGTTCACCTCCGAGGGAGTTCCCCCCTATACATGCAGACCGCCTAAGTGTAGGAACCCCCGTCCGAGAAGCCGGACACACCCGGGGGGTAGCATTGGATGTAGAACCATCACAAATCACTTTTGTGCATGCCATGTGGACACACACAAGTTTTGGGGCCATTCCCTAGATCCGATGCTCGATTTCTGACGAAACCCTAGTTCTGTTGACCGCGTCGTCTACCCCTTTGACTGCATCCCATCGGGGGTCCCTCGGTGGGCGTGTGCCTCCATTTGAGCTTGGTTAGGTCATAGGTACATGTGGAAACAAGGATCATCCCATATGATCCCAAGGTTCTCTCCGGTTCACCTACGAGGGAGTTCCCCCCTAAACATGCAGAATCTGCCTAAGTGTAGGAACCCCCTGTCCGAGAAGCCGGACACACCCGGTGGGGTAGCATTGGATGTAGAACCATCACAAATCACTTTTGTGCATGCCATGTGGACACACACAAGTTTTGGGGCCATTCCCTAGATCCGATGCTCGATTTCTGACGAAACCCTAGTTCTGTTGACCGCGCCGTCTACCCCTTTGACTGCATCCCATCGAGGGTCCCCCGGTGGGCGTGTGCCTCCATTTGAGCTTGGTTAGGTCATAGGTACATGTGGAAACAAGGATCATCCCATATGATCCCAAGGTTCTCTCCGGTTCACCTCCGAGGGAGTTCCCCCCTTATACATGCAGAATCTGCCTAAGTGTAGGAACCCCCTGTCCGAGAAGCCGGACACACCCGGTGGGGTAGCATTGGATGTAGAACTATCACAAATCACTTTTGTGCATGCCATGTGGACACACACAAGTTTTGGGGCCATTCCCTAGATCCGATGCTCGATTTCTGAAGAAACCCTAGTTCTGTTGACCGCGCCGTCTACCCCTTTAACTGCATCCCATCGGGGGTCCCCCGGTGGGCGTGTGCCTCTATTTGAGCTTGGTTAGGTCATAGGTACATGTGGAAACAAGGATCATCCCATAAGATCCCAAGGTTCTCTCCGGTTCACCTCCGAGGGAGTTCCCCCCTATACATGCAGAATCTGCATAAGTGTAGGAACCCCCTGTCCGAGAAGCCGGACACATCCGAGGGGGTAGCATTGGATGTAGAACCATCACAAATCACTTTTGTGCATGCCATGTGGACACACACAAGTTTTGGGGCCATTCCCTAGATCCGATGCTCGATTTCTGAAGAAACCCTAGTTCTGTTGACCGCGCCGTCTACCCCTTTGACTGCATCCCATCGGGGGTCCCTCGGTGGGCGTGTGCCTCCATTTGAGCTTGGTTAGGTCATAGGTACATGTGGAAACAAGGATCATCCCATATGATCCCAAGGTTCTCTCCGGTTCACCTCCGAGGGAGTTCCCCCCTATACTTGCAGAATCTGCATAAGTGTAGGAACCCCCTGTCCGAGAAGCCGGACACACCCGGGGGGGTAGCATTGGATGTAGAACCATCACAAATCACTTTTCTGCATGCCATGTGGACACACACAAGTTTTGGGGCCATTCCCTAGATCCGATGCTCGATTTCTGAAGAAACCCTAGTTCTGTTGACCGCGCCGTCTACCCCTTTGACTGCATCCCATCGGGGGTCCCCCTTTCACGCTGCTTCTCTCCCGCCCTTTTTTCCCGCCCACCCTTTCCCGCTCCTTCTCTCCCGCCTTTTTTTTCCCGCCATGATTTCCCGCCAAGTTTTCCCGCCCACCCTTTCCCGCCCATTCCCCCCCGCCAAGTTTTCCCGCCGTTTCAGCCCCTTGCCGGCCTATATATAGCCATGTCTTCTCCACTAACAGCACCAGCAACATTTCTCCCTTCATCGCTTCTCTCATCCAACAGAACCACAAAATCCTCTGAGCTGAGCTGCCGCTGAGATGGCTCCTCGTCGCCGTAGCAACACGGGCTTCATCGGCGTTCGCCTGCGGCCTGCGGGACATTTCGCGGCTGAAATCACCGCCGGTGGTACGCGTGTGTGGCTCGGCACCTTCTACACGAAGGAGGCTGCTGCCCGCGCATACGACGTTGCGGCTTGGAGGTTTGGCCGGCCACGCCACGAAATGAACTTCCCGGAGGTCATGTCTCTGACGGAAGCTCAGAGTCTCTCTACTGAGCCGCTACTTCGCTCACAGGGTGAAGCGCGTCGGTACAGGTCTGGCCAGGGGCGGATTAATACCACCGAGGCGGACGAGCAGTTCATGGCACAGTGGCGCAGAGACCATCCCGGAGCCGTCGAGGCAGAGCGCGCATTCTGGAAGGAGAAGCAGACGTACAGGAGGGAGAGGAGGGCGGGAAAGCGGCAGAGGAGGGCCGAATATGAAGCAGAGTACGCCAAAGGAGAGGCGTCGACATGGGGGGAGAATGATGAACGGTGGTTGTGGCACCTCTCAAGTACCGCTTCAGAGGACACCCCCAGCGAGGACGAAGATTTCGACTTCTGATTAATATGTGTGTGTGTCGAGTCCGTGTGTCTAGCGGGTCATGTGTCGACCCAGTGTTAAGTGCTTTGGTATGTGTGTGGGTGTAGTTCTTTAAATGTTTTGGTTTGTGTGTGGGTCTAGTTCTTTAAGTGTTTTGGTTCCTGTGTGGGTGTAGTTCTTTAAGTGTTTCGGTTCGTGTGTGGGTCTAGTTCTTTAAGCGCTTTGGTATGTGTGTGGGTCTAGTTATTTAAGTGTTTTGTATCGTGTCTGGGTCTTAAGTTCTTAAATGTATCACTTTTATGCATTCTCTGTGGACACACACAAGTTTTGGGGCCATTCACCCCCTCCGAGGCTCGATTTCTGGCGAAACCCTAGTTCTATTGACCGCGCGGTCTACCCCTTTGACTGCATCCCATCGGGGGTCCCCAGGTGGGCATATGCCTCCATTTGAGCTTGGTTAGGTCATAGGTACATGTGGTAACAAGGATCATCCCATATGATCTCAAGTTTCTCTCCGGTTCACCTCCGAGGGAGTTCCCCCCTATACATCCAGAATCTGCCTAAGTGTAGAACCCCATGTCCGAGAAGCCGGACACACCTGGGGGTAGTATTGGATACAAAACCTTCTCAAATCACTTTTGTTCATTCTCTATGGACACACACAAGTTTTGGGGCAATTCCGTAGATCCGATGCTCGATTACTGACGAAACCCTAGTTCTGTTGACCGCGCGGTCTACCCCTTTGACTGCATCCCATCGGGGGTCCCCCGGTGGGCATATGCCTCCATTTGAGTTTGGTTAGGTCATAGGTACATGTGATAACAAGGATCGTCCCATATGATCTCAAGGTTCTCTCCGGTTCACCTCCGAGGGAGTTCCCCCTATAGATCCAGAATCTGCCTAAGTGTAGAACCCCATGTCCGAGAAGCCGGACACACTTGGGGGGTAGCATTGGATATAAAACCATCTCAAATCACTCTCCGATCCTCGATTTCTGAGAAAACCCTAGACCGGGGTCCCGGCGGGGGATCTATACCGGCCTTATACATATATAAAGGTTTCTCGCAAAGGGGTTTGCCAAAATAGCAGTGAGAAAGAAATAAACAAAAATATGATTGGGATTAACAATTATATGGGTAATAATTATCTCTTTGATGCAAAAAAAAATGTAAAAATAAAAAATGTGCATAATTGTAGGTGCCGACGGCCGTGGTTGTGCCGTGGGTCACCGTCGGCACATCAGAAGGGGGGCCCAGAAGTCAGTCCCTGTGCCGACGGCCGCCGTTGTGCCGTGGGCTACCATCGGCACAGTGTAGACGGCGCCGTGACAGTCTAACGGCTGGACCCGCCTGTTAGCGCGTGTACCGACGGTCGACGCTGTGTCGACGGTGACCTTCGGCCGCCAACTACCTGTGCCGACGGTCCTGTTTGCGCCGACGGTGACCGTCGGTGTAGCCAGCAGTGTGCCGACGGCCGACCTGCGTCGACGGTCATCTCCGTCGCCGGTCGACGAGGTCCTATGTGCCGACGGCCCCGACATTTGGCCGTCGGCACATAGGCTGGCCGTCGGCACACGCCGCCTCTCCCGTAGCCGTGTGTGACATGTTCGCAGGCACCTGCAACTTGCTACCCAGGCTGAAGCGGCGATGTGAGTCCTTTCGCATAGTCGGTTCGGCCATTCTGACCGACGCATACTGTCGCTCCAGCGGAAGAAACTCGCCATTGCCGAGCTACTCGGCCTTTTTCAAAGTGCTAGTCATCTGCAATGATAAGTCAGGTTACTGTCTATACACTTTCTCATCTGCCGAGTCAGCATGGACTACGCTGCCTAGGAAATGCCTTCGCCTTAAGAACCCCATTGTCTGGTAGTGTGCCAGGGCAAGGCCCATTGGCTCGTCTGGAATACCTTGAACTTTTACACACTTGAATTCAGCATTGAGAGTGCCCACATATGCTTAGTGAAGCTTCCGATTACACGAAGGCAAGATGAGCTCAACTATTACAATTCACCAAGGCTCACCGTCACCATTGATGGCGACTTATCATTCATTCGTCTGCATTGGAAATGTCTCAAGCTAGAGTTTTGGACATGTCGAGGTGAGAAAGGGAGTGGCAATGGCGCAGTAGACTGGGTGCACACTAAAATTGTCATCCTAAAACCCAGGAAACCATATGAGGGGATCAACGATGATGCCTCAGCAGAGTGGTTGTACAGACTAACATGGACATGCATGTGTGTGGGCGAAAACAGTGGCACATGCCCCGCGTCGTCTCCCTGTGAGGCGGCTCGGGTGGAACCCCAGATCCGCCGCCGCCGCACCCCTCCTCCACCACGCCCCCTCGCCGCCGCCGGCACGCATCGACGGGCAAAGCCCGCCGGCGGCTGGTGGCGGCGGGACTCGTCCCTGGCGCGCTGCAGCTGCCCGCCCCCGCCCCTCCCGCCCACCCCGCTTCGCCCCTCCACCTCGGCCGCTAGCCGGCGACCGCGCTCTGGCACGTCGCCGCCCTCCTGGAGCTCGCACCGGAGATGAGCTCCCCGCTCCAGGTCCGGCTGCACGGCTGAAGCCCCTGCCTGTGCCGCCATGGGTCGTTTCTGCGCCCCAGATCCGACCCTCCCCGATGCGCAGGGCAAGGTCTGGCCGGCGGCCATCCCCCTGCGGCCTCTCGGCTTGGCAGGTGGTGGAGCTTGCGGCCCCTGCAGGTGCACGGCAGCGTGGCTTCCCATTGAGGTGCGTCTCCTGGGAGAAATCCCTGCTCTGGTCTCTGCCATTGCCGTCCACGACGACGCTGTTTGGCGTCGTTCAACCTCGTTGGGGGCGTGGTCGTGGAGATGCACTATGTCAGCTGCTGCTTGCTGCGGTTCCGAGCGAAAGCTCAGCGGCGACGGTGCCCACAGGCTCCGTTTTCCTTGTTGAAGGCGTCGAAAGTGAACCAGGTGTTGCTTGTTCGGTGGCTGCATTTTGGGCTTGGTTGGTGCCCTCGACTTCAGCTCTTGTTGGTCGTGCAAAGCTTGGCTAAATCCGATGGTGACGGGCTGCGGTTTTGTCGCGAGCTTCGTGTTACTGGTGCGATCTCGGCTGATCGGCCCCCTTCGATGGCGCAGGTCGTCTCCCCACCTCGCAAAGTGCTTGGGTTGTCCCTTTGGCCGAGTTCACGATCAAGGTTCGTGGCGTTGGTGGAATCTCGGTCTTGCGATGCCCTTCGATTGCGTTGCAAAAACTCCTCGCAGTTCTGGCACTCAATCAGCCGCGCGAGCTTCGTGTTTGCATCGTTCTCTCGGCGGAGTAAGGCCCTTCGACTATGCCAGCTTCACTCGTTGATCCTCATATGCTCCTGGTTTGCCACCTTGTGGGATAGTCGTCATGCAAGCAGGTGGTGGTGCTGCAACCTGTAAAGTCTCGGGATTGTGAGACCCTTCGATTGCATAGTGACACTCCTCGATGCATTTGCCTATGCCTGTCTTCCTGGTGATGGTCGTCGTGCTCGCACGCCCGGTTGTGCTTCTCAAGTGCACCTATTCCCCCCACCCCCATCCTCCTTGTTGTGTGTGTTGGTGTGTGTTTTTGTTTTGTCTTCCCTTAAGTTCTCCCATGTAAAATTCTGGTTCACTTGAACCCATCTTGTAATAGGCTGCAAAGCCTTATAGGCAAAATGAATACAAATTCAGGTGGAGGGTCTTCTCCCTCCCCCGGTGACTATTAAAAAAAAAAAAAAACAGTGGCACATTGTTCATCACTGATAACCACAAACTCAAGTACATTATCAATCTCGAAACCGAAGCAATTGAGGAAATACCAAGCCAGTTTTGTACCCTCCAAAAACATAATATTGTGCCCTTTGAAATGGATTGGCCAGCGTTCTTCATGTCTCGCTTGGAACCGAAGCAAAAGGAATAAACCGAGAGTAGACATACATACTCTTCGTGTATTTCTAAGTGATGACTTGAAGAATGTAGTTTTATTTAGCTTATCTATCAGTTTGTTAGCTATGACAATCTGGATAAATGCTCAAGGGAATAATAGCAAGGTCTTAACACGCGGCATACTTTTTGAGGATGCACGTTTACTGCAATGATCATTCATGTAGATATCCACTAATTTGCAATCGCGCACTATCCTTGTAAGTCACAATTCATGAATAGGCTGAATTATCGTGTCGAAAAAATTTAAGTAACATTCAGGTACCAGATATTGTTCGGTAGTTTCAGGGCGTATTCTGGAAAAAACAATTGTTGGACAGTTTCGATGGCTTACAGAAAGATGGAGAAAATATAAGGGTGTACCCTCATGGTGATCTGCTACTATCGTGAAAGAAATAAAAAAGTTGTCCGTTATGTTTGTGTCATGATTCATGTTACGTGGAAGTAATATATTGTCAAACATCAAGAGACTAATCAAACTAGCAAAAAAAATTGAGCCAAAATTCCGTGAAATGGAATGCAGTCTCGCCTTTGCATAAAAACATAACAATGCATGTGCTCTATGTCTTCCAAGAAAGGAGAGTTTTCACGCAAATGTTTGCAGTACTTCGTGAACTCAGTAAGGAGTCGAAAGGTCTAACCAAAGTCACTACAGAAAACGCACAAGGTGCCAACACAGGGCTTGTTCCGACCCAGGTGAGCAGGCAAGCCGTTGGCACAAGAAGCCATGTGCCGGGTCAGCCGTCCGTACCGCCGTGATGGCGCGAGGTAGCAGCGCCAGGCCAGCCATCAGATAGTTATTTACCAAATAATATATCAAAATTGGTAAAAAAAATATTTTGGAAAAAAAACAAACTAGGAATATTGCAAATATCTCAAAAAAATCCATCTCAAAAGTGAGCTATCATGTTCGATGTTTCATGGCTTCCAGGACGAACGACCTATATTATAGATATAATTGTGGCATAGTTTGTGATAATATGTCAATATTGTGCACACATGTCCATCTTGGGATGGCAAACAACGTTGTAGGAGGAAGCTTTCCTTTTCGTCGCACCAAGAAGCTATTTTCCATTTTTCGAGTGCAAAAAACGGGGTGTTTTTTGAAACAACCACAAATGAAAGTTTCATAATGGTACCACCCCATTTTTTTTAAAAAAAATACTACCATCTTAAATGCATAATATCCCAACTGGGGTATCTTAAACATTTACGTCCACCCCTCATGAAAAAGACAAATTCCTGTCAAATCGGTAGGAAGTCGGTAAGATTTGAACACATGATCTAATACTCATGATTTTTTTGAAAATCAATTTTTGGTTAAAAATATGATATGGATGTCATATTTGGATTCCTCACATTTTTCTGATCGATTTAGATATATTATTTGTCAAATTCCTATTTACGGATTTAAAGATATTAGTTATTCCATATTAAATAGAAAAGGACAAAAAAGTAAAATCCTTTTATTGTTATTTGAATTCAGGATTAATATTATTTACTCATTGTTGTTTACATAAGTAATTGTTTGGAATTCAAAAATAATAAAGAGGTGCGATATCAAGGCATAGGGGTTAATAGGATTGATATGGTAGTATTATCAACAAGATGTCATTTTTTTCAAAGAAACTTGTTCGGAAGGAGCAGTGTCAGAATTAGAAAGGTGTCATGCATGTGCGTGGGCGAGAGGACTGGCACATTTCTCAGCATGGATCAAAACAAGTTTGTGTATATTGTCAAACTGGAGACCGGCACAATTGACGATGTTCCGGGCCAATTTCGCAGCCTGAGAGACTGTAACATCGTGCCCTTTGAGATGGATTGGCCAGCCTTCCTTACGTCCCGCTTGGAGATGCGAAGCTGAAGGAATGATCCAAGAGTAGATGTACCATGTATTCTTGTATTTTTATGTTATTAATTTCATTATTATATAGTTTATTAAGCTTATCTCTAAGTTGTAAGTTATCGCAATCTGGAAAATGTGAAGTTTTCATTAGCCACTTATAGGAATATGAAGTCTTTAATATGTGGAGGAAGGCATCATCACATGCATACCACTGCTGCAGAGCCCGGAACGCCAAGCAGATCCCTCATTATCACGGAGACTCAAACCTCCTTTAGCCAGTCCACTAATCCGGCATTCATGATATTCCTTCTTCTGACTTTATCATGGGCCAAAAAGTCACCTGATGTCAACACAGAATAGAGCTTCGCGCCGCTCCCTCCGGAACCAAACGGTCGGAATAAAAACATGGGTCCGCGCAACCGAATACCACCCGATCCAGTAAACTGCAGGCAAAAGATGCACTGTTCCATTCACCAGCGGAGCTTTCCGGAACTCGTCTCTCCAGCCAGATCAAAGCAAACTGACCTCCGGAAGATCTTCATCCTCGCATGCGAGAAACCCGAGGACCGCCACCAAAAACAAAGCAAGTTCAGCAGCCCCACGCCGCCAATCCCTCCAGCCAGATCACCAAGGAAGAGGATAGCGTCGCGGATCATGCGTACCGCCGCCGAATTGTTACCGGGGGCGGAGGCCGCCACCGCTCCACCGAATCCTCCATGGCTACCGACGGAGAGCCTCAGGCCCCCGCCAAGTAGCCGTGCAGCCCGGCTTCCTCCACCTGCGCTAAATCACCTCCCATGGAACACCGTCGTGGAAACCCTCTTCTCCCCCTCGTCGATTCGACGGAGGGGGTGCCACCACCACCGTCATAGCCAGGCCGGGGCCGAGGCCAGCGCCGGGGTCGGGGCCGCGGCCGACAGCGGCAGCGGCTGAAGGCGACGGGCGGCTGGTAGTTGTGGGGCGTGGTGGGAGGAGGAGCCTCCGCCGCCGCCCGGGAGGGGGGAGAGGGAGGCGGCGGGTTAGGGTTCCTTTTCAGCCAATCTTTGTTTATTGATGGAGCACACCAAGAAAAATTATGTAAAATGGTGATTTGTTATGGCTTTGTCGTTTTCTAGGTTATGTTAAATTAATATACAGTTGCACCCTAAAAGAATAATCAAAATAAGCAATATATGTGTGTTGATTAAAATTATGTTTTTCGATAAAGTATGCTTTATTACTTTGAAAAGCAATTACATCCAGCATCTACATAACCAGGATGCACACAGCCGTTTAAGTATCTGAAGTCACAAGATAAAAAAAGACTAGGCGAAATACATATCGCTTAAGGTGAGGGTGGGGCTGTAATCCGTAGACTATGCCGACACCCATGTAGGGAAAAAGTATCCCTCGCCGTAGCCTTCAACCGTGTACAAACCTCCGTAAATAGGTCTCGGTTCTCCACTCGCTGAAGAGGTAACCACGAACGGAGAATACCTGTACACCTGTAGGTGACCTTGAATCGATACCGTGAAGCCAATTGCGAAAGACATTGGCCACACTAGTCGGAATGAAATCTTATATTTTCATAAAACGTACAAAGATCTTGGAATTTGATTTAAAGAGATTGCCAGACAAGGAAGCATAGTTGTGCTCCATGTCTCGTAACAAAGAAGAGTTGTCCACGCAAATTCTTGATGAGTTCGGTGGCAGTGTCCAAAACTCCAGATATAAATGAGCGGAACTGGAAAATGTAGCCCCGAAAGGACTGTATATCTGCCACCCTCCAAGTCCTGACGAGTTCGCCCCTATCCAGAACCCTTCAAGTCTGTGCAACTGAACCACTCCTAAAGATAAATGCTGCACCGTCAACGCAAGGATTGGAAGCTGTTGCTAATGGCCAGACGCAGCTCTAGCATGAGGCGCCATAGGCAGCTCTATATTCGCTAGCTAGCTTGAGAGGCGCGCAGAATGTCGTCCTCGGGAAATAAAACGAGAGGTAAAAGCTATGTTTCAGTTCATCATATGACGAAATTTGTTGAAAGCCCCCGACAGCTTCAGCTTTGCCGTGATGCTCCAATCCTTTTTTGTTCGGACTCTTTTCTTTTATAAGAGAGAAACAGGTGTTTGTTTAGATTTTGGTGCAGCAGCGTCAAGTCTATACCATTGCTGACAAAGAAGAGATGTACTAGCATCACGATTACACCGAATTAAGAGTCCAAATAAACGGAACTGGAAAAGAAAACGAGAAAGCTATACATGTAGGTAATAACGTGAGATATATAGCTGCCCCCCACCCGAAGATCCAATCTGCAGCGCACCATGGACAACGATGCTCGTGTAGCGCGACACATGAGGCGGAAGAAGAGCAGGGCAGCCGGCGCCCCTGCAGTGGCTGCGCTCCCCGACGACCTCATCCCGGAGATCCTCGTGCGTGTTGACGATGGACCCGCCCTCTTCCGTTGCGCCCTGGCGTGCAAGCAGTGGCGAGACCTTGTGGCGGACCCCTCCTTCCTCTGGCGGCGATGGCCCAAAGGTGCGCGCGATCGGAACTCCCTCCTTGGCTTCATTGCCCGGCATCGCGCAGCTTTTATCCCGGTGCCAAGGTCGCCGCTCGGTCATAGCCGACGCTTGCTAGGCTCCTTTTTCCCGTGCACCGTCAAGGGTTTATTGGATGACGCGGTCCCTCTCACCATGCGTTCCGGGCTTATTCTCGTGTGCCTCGGCCCATCTTTCCACTCCTCACCCGGTCAAATATGGGCAGGTATCCGCCTAGCCGCGTGCAATCTATTGACCGGCACGTGCGACGTGTTACCTCCGCTAAACTATGACGCGTTTGCGACGGGCACGACCAAATTTGTCATTCTAGCAGACACGGACTATTGCTCGAAAGAACTGCCAACGTCGCTGCCAAGGTACTCAACATTCTTCAAAGTGATAGTAATCTTCTATGAGTATTCTGCGACATCCTACAACATGTGCACTTTTTCATCGGCTAACACGAGCTGGAGCACACCCAGAAGGTGTATTTACCATATGAACTCTGCAACTATCTATGGCAGTGCCGTCGTGTCCATGGGCAAGGTACACTGGCTACTCTGGAACATGGGAAACTTTCACATCATCGAAGTGTGCATTACAACTGGCCACCTCTCCTTAACCAATTTTCACATTCCACTGGACCACCCTGAAGACTATAGCTCTAACATTGCAGTTCATCTTAGCCCCACAGTTGATGGAAAAGTATCGTTAGTTCGCCTATATACTACTACGTGCCTACGGTTACAGACTTGGACACGTCAAGGAAACAAAGATAGCAGCGATGACAATGCAGTCCAGCAACATCCTAAAGTTATCGAGCTAAAATATAAGCCGCAAGAGACTGCCAATGAATTCTACATGCATGTGGGCGAGAAGACTGGCATATTGCTTGTCACAGACCGACGCAAGTTCACCTGCATTGTCAATCCCGAAACCGGGACAGTCGACGAGGTTACAGGCATGTTTTACGACATGGACTTATATAACATTGTCCCATTTGAGATGGATTGGGCGGCATTCTTCATGTCTCGCTTGGAAGCGTTTTATCCATTGGGTTTGTCACAATTTAGACAAAGGCTACAATAGTCGCATCATAAATTCTTCACAATGAGTAGTGAACCTTACGGGCATGTAAATAGGCGGTTTATATTTATAAATCTGATTGACATCTATTTTGCAACCATGCTATCTTTTTTTATGTTCTTTCTAGAGATTTATCTTACAGTGTTCAATAGAATCTTTTTTAAGATTTCAGTAAGCAATCACATGGTACTGATATATTGAATGCTTAGCCATGGGTAAACAACAATTTTGAGTATAAGTTCATGGAACATGTGGCCGTGAATATGATGTTAGCGTATGAGTTTGATGTCTCGACTTTGGAATGATGGAGATCTTGGAATACCATCACAACCTGATCAGACTGATGCGCCCAACCAATTTCGGCATGGAGCGGGTCCAACGTGCATGTCTTCCTCCTAAGACTGCTCATAGTGGGAGTAACTTCGGTAGTAACATCACACATTTCAAGGTATTTTGGTGACATGGTATAGCAATAAATGAAGAAAGAGAGGGAGGTGGTAACTAGCTATGTTACCATAACATCACACAGCCCAAGATAAAATGAGTCTACAAACTAATAAATGAGACTTTGCATGATACCATCTCTAAGTTACTTTCCACTATGAAGGTAGTAACATGAACTAGTAACTTATGCATGACACCACCTTATGTTACTTCCCACTATGAGCAGCCTAAACTTGATGCGGCTCCTAGCACCAAGAAAAAAAACTTTGATGCACAGCCCGAGGCTAAGCTCCCCATTTTCCAAAGAAAAAAACTAGTCATTATATATTTAACTCAATCAAATTTGTGTTTGCGAAGAACAAGAAATGCAAAATTCTCGGCGACATCTTACCCCGCGATTTATGATGACTGTAGTATTTTATGAAGTGAGTTTGATGAAGCTAGTATTGAGTATTGTAATAGGGAAGCTAATTCAGCGGAACATTAGCCTGCTACGAATGATTTCCATTCCTGTTCAAATTGTATCTGGATGAACCACCTAGGTTTGTTATGGCTATGCTCATGAATGGTGTTACAATGTTTGCTGGTCAATAAAGTGTGACAAATGGCTTTCCCGGACAAAAATACTCCCTCTATTCATGAATACAAAGTTCATGTTGTTTTCATGTCAAACAATTATAAGTTATATGTCATTTCAAAAGATATCATTGAAAAGTTCATTAATATGTGCATCCTATGATATAGTTTTGAATAACATGTAACTCGTATTTAGTTGACTAAATTATTATTCAAAGTTTATCTCAAAAAAATATAGCCTTGTATTTAAAAACGGAGGGAGTAGCAGTTTCTTATTTCCCAGTCAACTTTACAGTATTTGATTCTATGACTCTACAAAATGTCCACTGTGCTCTACTATTTTTTTCATATATTACAAAAAGGAACGGTGTATGTTCTTAATTTTGCCACGGGTTTCAAACTCGAACCGTATATTGTCCTTGGCATTGCCAAGCGTTTAGAAATTTGAGGCGACACCAGCAACGATAACTCACAACAAAGAAATTTCCAATTCGAAAGAGGGTTTACCTATGAGTGTAAATTTTTGTAGGACCAGCTACACGATAGCTGTTAAATTTAAAAAAATCTGAAAAAAAAATGTATGTATGAAATGTTGATTTCTATCACAATGTAAAATTTGAACCCAGGATAAAAATGATAAAATCTGACTGATTTTGAGATTTTGAGTGTTTGTACTGTTCACTACTATAGATATTAGAATTTGTCATTTTTGTACAGCCTCAAATATAATGTATTTTGAGTTGCAATTTTGCAGTTGGTAGAACACAAGATTGTGTACATCTAAATTTATTTTAAGATTTTTTAAAACATTAAATTATTAATGTTGAATTTTTTTAAGAACAAGTTTTTTTTGCGAAACGCAGTACAATCAAAGACGCACACACATATGCACACACACTCACTCCTATGAACGGACGCACACACCCTACCTCTATGAGCATCTCCAATAGACGGCGTCGAAGAACTGACCCGACGGGTCTTGAGATTGACGAAGTCACCATATACACCTCGCTGTTGACGGGAACGTCGCCTCCCACCGAAGAATATTACGCTTTTATGAGACACCAAAGTGTTGAATCTAGAATTTGAACTCTGGGGTGCCAGTGCCCTCCTAACCATCCAATCCAACCACAGTTTGGTTCTTTAAAAAAACGAGTTTGTGGTTTCCGGTTTGTCTATAAAAATATCTCACGGCGAAGAAGAGATGTACTAGTAGTTCCAACGGAACGTACGAAATAAACGGAACTTGCAAAAGAAAAACGAAACGAGGATCCGCGAGGTTCACCTTTCTCATACCTACCTCCACCAGACTTCAAAGTCCGATCTCCTCGCGATCGCATGGACGTCTCTCCCGTTGCTCAACGGCGGAGGTGGGAAAAGAAGAAGGTCAGGGGCGCCATCGCCGCGACGGCCACGCTCCCGGAAGACGTCGTCATCCAGATCCTGGGGCGCGTCGCCGACGCGGAAGACGTCGTGACCCTCTTCCGCTGCGCCACGGCGTGCAAGCGGTGGCGGGACCTCATCTCCGACCCCTCCTTCTTCCGCGACCGCCGGCCGCACCCGTCATCATCCCTCATCTTCGGCTTCTTCGCACAGCAGCGACCCTACAGAGCACATACCGTCTCCTCTGATCCCATCATCGGAGCCCGTTCGCCGGCCTTCGTCCCGGCGCCGCGATCGCCGCTCGGCCCTGGCCGCCGCTCCCTGGGCTCTTTCGTCTCATGCGTCGTGGACAACCTAGACTTTGACGATGCTGAGCCGCTCTTCGCGCGCCACAGCCTCCTCCTCGTGCGCCTCGCCCCACGCCGCGGCGCACCGGTTGATGATGTTGGCACAGGCTGGACCCTTGTCCACCTGGCCGTGTGCAACCTCCTTGCCGGTACCTGCGACGTGCTGCCCCCGCTGAAATGCAGAGCGTCCTCCCGCATCCAAAAGTGTGCCATTCTAACTCACACCGACGCTTGCTCGAACAGACAGTCACCGTCATCGCCATTGCAAACCTTCTCCCAAGTGCTAGTCCTCGTTTACAACGGTGGGTCAAGAAATTACAACCTCTGCACCTTCTCGTCTGCCGACTGGAGCTGGAGCCCGCCACCAAGAAATTGCTTCAGCGACCCGGAGCTCCGAGTCAAGGATGGTAACACCGTCATATGCGAGGGAATGGCACGCTGGTTGGTCCGCGACGAGCTGAATTTCTATACTCTCGAAGTGGGCACCCACAACAGCCAATTCTTCTTAAGAGATCTTCCGGCTCCACCATACCACCATGACTCTGATGGTATACCTCACGGTATACCGTTGCTTAGCGTCGCCAATGATGGGACGCTATCAATGCTTCTCCTAGACGTATGCTGTTGTTGGCTACAGATCTGGACGCTCAAAGGCGATGAAGAGAGTGGCAGCGGTGATGATGATGATGATGATGATGATGATGATGATGATGATGATGATGATGATGATGTAGGCTGGATATGCACAAAGAAAATCGAGCTAAAACCGCCCAAGATCGAGCACGTGCCGAGCTTGTGCGTGGGCGAGAGGAGTAGCACGTTGCTCGTCATGGATACCCTGATCCGGAGCGTAGGCTTTGTTAATAGCGAAACTGGAGCTGTCGACGAGGTAACGGAACGGTTTCAGAGGCTCAATTTAGAGACAGTTGTGCCTTTTGAGATGGATTGGCTCGCTTTCTTCTTGTCTCGTTTGGAGGGCCCAAGGGCGAAAGTGAGAGAGAACCCATGATACTTCCTAAATTCTTCGGTACCGTCTGTTGTGAAGTGTATATGTGGATTGCCTAGCCCTTTCCATCAGTTCGGACTTTTGGTTCAAGTGGCTAGTGCATGAAGCTTAACATGGTATCAGAGCCCCAGGTCTCAAGTTCAAATCCTGGCTTTCACATGGTTTTCGCAATTAAGCCTAAAAATTGTTGTTGCCCCCTTCTTTAGCCACCGCTGTTTCGGTGTGCTCTTCTTCTTTCACGTGTTGACTTTCTCTTCTCCCGTCACACGCGAGTGGGGGTGTTGTGAAATGTATATGTGGATTGACTAGCCCTTTCCATCAGTTCGGACTTTTGGTTCAAGTGGCTAGTGCATGAAGCTTAACACCGTCTTCAATTTGAACTTGTCAATCCTGACTTAGTAATGCTCGATGACAAGCGATAAAACCAGGCAAGAGGTATAGGAATTTTGAGTTCTTAACTATAAAGATGCTCAAGGAACTACAAGGTTGCAGTATAGTACAGTATATGCTTCCTATTTAATTTTGCATGATTTTTATTGACATCCATTTGGTCGCCCTACTTTCTGTCCTTTTTTCCGTGTCTTTTACTACCTCTGTTCCATAATACAAGCCATTTTAGCAAATTACCCGTCATAGCTCCCAGCGCCTGGCCCCCGGGAGCCCCAAAAGGCTTGCGGCCTACCAATCACGCCCTAAAAGAACGAAGGATGCTAACTAGTTCATAGAAAACCCACTATTAATCAAGGTTCAAAAATACGCGCTAAAAAATAGCGGTGGCCTCCTGAAAATGCCATGTCACTCTGTCCATGAAAGGATGTTTTAGGTTTGTCAAAATTTGAATGTATCTAGTGTATAGATACATTTAAATTTTGACAAATCTAATACATCTATGTCGTGCTATACTTTAAATAATGTTTAGAAAATAAATACCATGTATATCCTAAAAATAAAGGATTTTAGCAAAAATAAAGGATAAAGTCCAATAATTTTTCAATTTTAGAATCCTAACATCAACATTTTCTAGGTTATGTCTCTGTCGTTTCTAGGTTATGTTAAATTAATATACAGTCACACCCCAAAAGAATAATCAAAATAAGCAATATATGTAAAATGGAATGAAATCTTGTGTTTTCAAAAAAAAACGTTCAAAGATCTTGGAATTTGACTTAAAGAGATTACAAGACAATAAGGAAGCATGGTTATGCTCTATGTCTCATAACAAAGAAGAGTTGCCCACGCAAATTCTTGATGAGTTCGGTGGGAAGTCCAGAACTCCAAATATTTTTTTTCGAGGTGGAGAACTCCAAATATAAATGAGCGGAACTGGAAAATGTAGCCCGGAAAGGACTGATCTGGCAGCCCCCAAGTCCTGACGAGTTCGCCCCTATCAGAAAGTATGTGCAACTGAATTACTCCTAAAGATACATGCTGCAGCGTCAACACAAGGATTGGAAGCTGTTGCTAATGGCCAGATGCAGCTCTATATTCACTAGCATGAGGCGCCATACGCAGCTCTATATTCGCTAGCTTGAGAGGCAGAATGTCGTCCTCAGGAAATAAAACGAGAGGTAAAAGCTTTGTTTCAGTTCATTATATGACGAAATTTGTTGAAAGCCCCGACGTACAGCTTCAGCTTTGCCGTGATGCTCCAATCCTTTTTTGTTCGGACTCTTTCCTTTCCTTTAAGAGAGAAAAAAGTGTTTGTTTGGACTTTAGTGCTGCAGCGTGCCGTCAAGTCTATACCGTTGCCGACAAAGAAGAGATGTACTAGCATCAGGGTTACATCGGAATAAGAGTCCAAATAAACTGAACTAGAAAAGAAAACGAGAAAGATATATATATATGTAGGTAATAACGTGAGATATATAGCTGCCCCCCACCCAAAGATCCAATCTGCAGCGTGCCCAAAGCAACAGCATGGACAACGACGCTCGTGTAGCGCGACACATGAGGCGGAAGAAGAGCAGGGCAGCCGGCGCCCCTGCAGTGCCTGCCCTCCCCGACGACCTCATCCCGGAGATCCTCGTGCGAGTTGACGACGGACCCGCCCTCTTCCGTTGCGCCCTGGCGTGCAAGCAGTGGCGAGACCTTGTGGCGGACCCCTCCTTCCTCTGTCGGCGCTGGCCCAAAGGTGCGCGCCACCGGACCTCCCTCCTTGGCTTCGTTGCCCGGCATGGCCACATTTGCGCAACATGGATGCCCACGCAACCAGCTTTTATCCCGGTGCCAAGGTCGCTGCTCGGCCATAGCCGACGCTTGCTGGGCTCCTTTTTTCCGTGCGCCACCAACGGTTTATTGGATGACGCGGTCCCTCTCACCATGCGTTCCGGCCTTATTCTCGTGCGCCTTGGCCCATCGTCCGACACCTCACCCGATCAAATATGGGAAGGTATCCGCCTAGCCGCATGCAATCTA
The DNA here is from genome assembly GCF_019359855.2 of Lolium perenne. Taxonomy (NCBI): domain Eukaryota; kingdom Viridiplantae; phylum Streptophyta; class Magnoliopsida; order Poales; family Poaceae; genus Lolium; species Lolium perenne. Next base: position 236,108,185 of record NC_067244.2, on the reverse strand, counting down.
TTGACCGGCAAGTGCGATGTGTTACCTCCGCTAAACTATGACGCGTTTGCGACGGGCACGGCCAAATTTGTCATTCTAGCAGACACGGACTATTGCTCAAAAGAACTGCCAACATCGCTGCCAAGGTACTCAACATTCTTCAAAGTGATGGTCATCTTCTATGAGTATTCTGCGACATCCTACAACATGTGCACTTTTTCATCGGCTAACACGAGCTGGAGCACACCCAGAAGGTGTATTTACCATATGAACTCTGCAACTATCTATGGCAGTGCCGTAGTGTCCATGGGCAAGGTATACTGGCTACTCTGGAACACGGGAAACTTTTACATCATCGAAGTGTGCATTACAACTGGCCACCTCTCCTTAACCAATTTTCACATTCCACTGGACCACCATGAAGACTATAGCTCTAACATTGCAGTTCATCTTAGCCCCACAGTTGATGGAAAAGTATCCTTAGTTCGCCTATATACTACTACGTGCCTACGGTTACAGACTTGGACACGTCAAGGAAACAAAGATAGCAGCGATGACAATGCAGTCCAGCAACATCCTAAAGTTATCGAGCTAAAATATAAGCCGCAAGGGACTGCCAATGCATTCTACATGCATGTGGGCGAGAAGACTGGCATGTTGCTTGTCACAGACCGACGCAAGTTCACCTGCATTGTCAATCCCGAAACCGGAAAAGTCGACGAGGTTACATGCATGTTTTACGACATGGACTTATATAACATTGTCCCATTTGAGATGGATTGGGCGGCATTCTTCATGTCTCGCTTGGAAGCGTTTTATCCATTGGGTTTGTCACAATTTAGACAAAGGCTACAATAGTCGCATCATAAATTCTTCACAATGAGTAGTGAACCTTGCGGGCATGTAAATAGGCGGTTTATATTTATAAATCTGATTGACATCTATTTTGCAACCATGCTATCTTTTTTTATGTTCTTTCTAGAGATTTATCTTACAGTGTTCAATAGAATCTTTTTTAAGATTTCAGTAAGCAATCACATTGTACTGATATTGAATGCTTAGCCATGGGTAAACAACAATTTTGAGTATAAGTTCATGGAACATGTGGCCGTGAATATGATGTTAGCGTATGAGTTTTTTGATGTCTCGACTTTGGAATGATGGAGATTTTGGAATACCATCACAACCTGATCAGACTGATGCTCCCAACCAATTTCGGCATGGAGCGGGTCCAACGTGCATGTCTTCCTCCTAAACTTGATGCAGCTCGTAGCACCAAGAATGGGAATATAACTTTGATGCACAGCCCGAGGCTAAGCTCCCCATTTTCCAAAGAAAAAAACTAGTCATTATATATTTAACTCAATCAAATTCGTGTTTGCGAAGAACAAGAAATGCACAATTCTCGGCGACATCTTACCCCGCGATTTATGATGATTGTTGTATTTTATGAAGTGAGTTTCATGAAGCTCTAATTCAGCGGAACATTAGCCTGCTACGAATGATTTCCATTCTTGTTCAAATTGTATCTGGATGAACCACCTAGGTTTGTTATGGCTATGCTCATGAATGGTGTTACAATGTTTGCTGGTCAATAAAGTGTGACAAATGGCTTTCCCAGACAAAAATACTCCCTCTATTCATGAATACAAAGTTCATTTTGTTTTCATGTCAAACAATTATAAGTTATATGTCGTTTAAAAGATATCATTGAAAAGTTCATTAATATGTGCATCCTATGATATAGTTTTGAATAACATGTAACTCGTATTTAGTTGACTAAATTAGTATTCAAAGTTTATCTCAAAAAAATATAGCATTGTATTTAAAAACGGAGGGAGTAGTAGTTTTCTTATTTCCCATTCAACTTTACAGTATTTGATTCTATGACTCTACAAAATGTCCACTGTGCTCTAGTATTTTTTTCATATATTACAAAAAGGAACGGTGTATGTTCTTAATTTTGCCACGGGTTTCAAACTCGAACCGTATATTGTCCTTGGCATTGCCCAGCGTTTAGAAATTTGAGGCGACACCAGCAACAACAACTCACAACATAGAAATTTCCAATTCGAAAGAGGGTTTACCTATGAGTGTAAATTTTTGTAGGACGAGCTACACGTAGCTCATCTTTTTTGAAAGTTAAATTTAAAAAAATCTGAAAAAAAATGTATGTAGAAAATGTTGATTTCTATCACTATGTAAAATTTGAACCCAAGATAAAAATGATAAAATCTGACTGATTTTGAGATTTTGAGTGTTTGTACTGTTCACTACTATAGATATCAGAATTTGTCATTTTTGCACAACCTCGAATATAAGGTATTTTGAGTTGCAATTTTGCACGTTGGTAGAACACAAGATTGTGTACATCTAAATTTATTTTCAGATTTTTTAACTTTAAATTATTATTTTTGAATTATTTTTAAGAACGAGTTTTGTTTTTCGAAACATAGTACAATCAAAGACGTCCACACATACGCGCACACACTCACTCCTATGAACGTACGCACACACCCTACCTCTATGAGCATCTCTAATATATAGACTACGTCGAAGAACTGATCTGGCGGGTCTTGAGATTGACGAAGTCACCATATACACCTGGTTGTTGACGGGAACATCGCCTCCCACCGAAGAATATTACGCCTTTATGAGAAACCAAAGTGTTGAATCTAGAATTTAAACTCTGAGGTGCCACTGCCCTCCTAACTATCCACCACAGTTTAGTTCTTTAAAAAAACGAGTTTGTCGTTTCCGGTTTGTCTATGAAAATATCTCACGGCGAAGAAGAGATGTACTAGTTCCAACGGAACGTACGAAATAAACGAAACTTGCAAAAGAAAAACGAAACGAGGATCCGCGAGGTACACCTTTCTCGTACCTACCTCCTCCAGACTTCAAAGTCCGATCTCCTCGCGATCGCATGGACGTCTCTCCCGTTGCTCAACGGCGGAGGTGGGAAAAGAACAAGGCCAGGGGCGCCATCGCCATCCCGGAAGACGTCGTCATCGAGATCCTGGGGCGCCTCGCCGACGCGGAAGACGTCGTGACCCTCTTCCGCTGCGCCACGGCGTGCAAGCGGTGGCGGGACCTCGTCTCCGACCCCTCCTTCCTCCGCGACCGCCGGCGGCACCCGTCGTCATCCCTCCTCTTCGGCTTCTTCGCTCAGCAACGGACCTACAGACCACATACCGTCTCCGCGGATCCCGTGCCCGGAGCCCGTTCGCCGGCCTTCGTCCCGTCGCCGCGATCGCCGCTCGGCCCTGACCACCGCTCCCTGGGCTCGTTTGTCCCGTTCATCGCCGACAACCTGGACTTCGACGACGCGGAGCCACTCTTCGCGCGCCACGGCCTCCTCCTCGTGCGCCTCGCCCCACGTCGCGGCGCGCCGGCTGATGACGTTGGCTCAGGCCGGGCCCTCGCCCACCTCGCCCTCTGCAACCTCCTCGCCGGCACGTGCGACGTGCTGCCCCCGCTGAAATGCAGAGCGTCCTCCCGCATCCAAAAGTGTGCCATTCTAACTCCCACCGACTCTTGCTCGAACGGACAGTCACCGCCGTCATCGCCATTGCCAAGCTTCTCCCAAGTGCTAGTCCTCGTTTACAACGGTGGGTCGAGAAACTACAACCTCTGCACCTTCTCATCTGTCGACTGGAGCTGGAGCCCGCCACCAAGAAATTGCTTCAGCGACCCGGAGCTCGGATTGGAGGATGGTAGCGCCGTCGTATGCGAGGGAATGGCATGCTGGTTGGTCAGGGACCAGGGCAACACGGAATATTTCTATACTCTTTTAAACCGAAGGTCCGTAGACCCAGCTTTATAAATAAAGCAAGCGACCAATGCCAAAGTTTACAACCAACACACGACTCACGCCACACACGCGCAGCCAAGAACGGGTAACAGCACAGCTAACACGTCTTGTGCTAAGCCCAGCACCATAAGTACAAAGCGGTAGGATACAAAGCCCTGAAGCGGGTCGAATGTGCTAAGTCGCCCTAGTCCGCGCATGCAGCCTCCTGACCTCGTCCACCGCCAAGTCCAGCAACGCACGATCCCTCGGTCTGACCAGAACCCTCCAAGACTGCATATAAAGCAACATGTGGAAGAATGCGTCAGCTGCATTGCCGATCAGTTTCCCTTCAATAGTTAGTTTGTTCCTAATCTGCCAGAGGGCCCAGCATTGGGCCGCAAAGGTAAACCATACTAATCTACGAAGGGGTCCTAGCAAACCCTGTGCTATGGCAATGAAGTCCCCGACCCCCGCCGGGTTCCAAGTGCAGTGTAGGAGTTCCCTAACCCCAGCCCACATGTATCCCGCCATGGGGCAGGTGAAGAAAATGTGATTGCAATCCTCCACCTCACCACACAGAGCACAAAGGCCATTGGACGGCCCTCGCCTCTTGGCCACCTGTTCGCAGGAGGGTAGCTTTCCTCGAATCAACTGCCAAAGGAAGACTTTGATCTTGGGTGGGACGCGTGTCCGCCACACCTCCTTGAAGTGTGTAACTGCTGCACCCTGCAGGAGTCCACAATACACCGACCGCGTAGAGTACTCCCCAGAGGGCTCCAAGGACCAAGAGATCTGATCACTCCCTACTTCGTCCGGTAGCCCGTTAATTTCACGGCAGAGATCATCCCATTCGACCTTTTCCGCCAAGCCAAGGTGCCGTCGGAACCGGATACGCCACTCCCCGGGATTACCATCGACCACCCTAGTCGAATGAACCGTGGCGAAGGGGTTGGAGCAGCATCCAAAGAGGAGGGGGTAGCGAGTTTTAAGAGGCCCGCGCCCCGACCACCAGTCAAGCCAGAAGTAGGTCCACTTCCCATTGTGAACCTTATGACGAGCTCCGAGTTTGAAATACCATTTAAGTTTCTGTATGGAGTTCCAAAACTGGGAGCCCCTAGTCGGCACATCCCTAGAGAAAAAATCCCTTTCCCCGAGGTACTTTGCCCGAAGCAAGTCAGCCCACAGTCCCCCTGTGCACTGGTAGTACTTCCAAATCCATTTCAACATCAGGGCAATGTTCATGGTTTTGGTGTTGAGGATCCCTAGGCCCCCAAATTGCTTAGGTTTACACACTGTGGCCCAATCCACCATGTGGTATTTCCTCCCCTTGCCGACTCCTTCCCAAAAGAATCGGGACCGAGGCCTGTCCATGGCCGCATGGGTGGAGTCATGTAAAAGGTACAGGCCCATAGCGAACATAGGCAGGCTCGAAAGACAGGAGTTAGTGAGCTCAAGCCGGCCGGCCGAGGCAAGAAAGAGGCCTTGCCAAGGCTCCACCCGGTGACCCACCTTCTCCGGTAGGAATTCCCAATCCGCTACCCGAAGCGCCCGACTACTCACCGGTAAACCAAGGTATTTCATCGGGAGCTTACCCAGTTTACAGTTGAGCATGTGCGCAACCCTGCGCTGCTCCGGTTCCGTGGCCCCTGTCACGAAAACCTCGCTCTTGTCAAAATTGATCTTAAGTCCCGACATGTTCTCAAAGCATAGCAGAAGGAACTTAAGGTTTGCAATCCCCAGATCCGAGGGCTCAATCATGACAAGGGTGTCGTCAGCATACTGAAGATGCGTCACCCCCCCTGGGATGAGGTGAGAGACAACCCCTCGGATGTGGCCAGCCGAGTTAGCCTTGGCCAGCATAGCCGCGAGGCCATCCACAAGAAAGTCAAACAGGATCGGCGAGAGGGGGTCTCCCTGCCGTACACCCCTCGCATTACGGAAGAAGGGTCCCACCTCTCCGTTGATATTGATAGCAGTCTGGCCCCCCATGACCAGCTGCATTAACCTGTGGACATTCATGTCCGAAAAACCCTTGCGCTGCAGGATCTCTCGGAGGAAGTCCCAGTTCACCCTATCGTAGGCCTTCTCGAAATCGAGTTTAAGCAGGAGGCCCCCGAGCCTCTTGGCATGGAGTTCATGTGCAATCTCATGCAGGGCGAGAACCCCCTCATGCAGACATCTACCCCGGATGAAAGCAGTCTGACTTCTATCAATGGTTCTGTGAGCAATCGGCGCCAAGCGGGTTGCATATGCCTTTGCCACAAACTTGAAGATGACATTGATAAGCGCAATAGGCCTAAACTGCTTGATTGTGTCCGCCCCCTTAACCTTTGGAATCAGGGTGATGACCCCAAAGTTTAGACGCGCGATATCCACCCTACCCAGAACGAAGTCGTTCAGGATCTTGAGGATGGGCTCTCGCAGGATTCCCCAGAATCGCTTGAAGAAGGTAACCGGCAGCCCATCCGGCCCAGGCGCGGAATCCGGCCTCATGCTGAGAAGGACCTCATCAAGCTCAGCAGGAGTGAAGGTCAGCTCGAGCGCCAGATTTTCCGCCGGGAGGATCTGATGGTCCCCAGACCACAAGTCCGAGTGGAGGGAGAAGACCCTTTCCTCCCCCCTAGAACCCATAAGGCCACGGTAGAACGAGTAAACGTGTTCCATAAGGCCCAACTGCTCGTCGACCTCCCCGTGGTCCGTGACAAGCCGAGGGATCGAGCACTTCCGCCGCCTCCCGTTGGCGATGGCGTGGAAATACGCCGTGCAGGAGTCCCCCAAAACCGTCCAACGCACCCTACTGCGTTGCCGCCAGTACTCCTCCTCGAGGCTGTCCATGAGGAGAAGCTGATCCTCCAGATGGTATCTGAGGGCCCAGCCCTCCTCATCCAGCCCGTCGGAATCCGCTTGGCGGTCGAGACCGTCGATCTGCGCCAGGAGTTCAGCCCTAAAAACCTTCCGCTCCTTCCCCAAATTGGCTCCCCAGCCTTTAAGAAATTGGCGAAGGTTCCGAGCAATGCATTGCCAACCATCAATGCTGTCCCAGTGAGGTCCCAGCTCGTGCAGGTAACGGTGAATTTTGCCGTAGATGGGCTCCCCAAAGCCCGCCACTCGGAACCACCATGTCTGAAAGAAAAACCGTGGTGGTCTCCGAACCGTGACTTCCCCACTATCCAGGAGGAGTGGGTTGTGGTCTGACCCAATCCTAGTGATAGCCGTCACGGAGCAGAAAGGAAATGCCACCTCCCAGGCGGGCGAAACAAAAACCCTGTCCAGCACACATCTGATCGGACAGAGTTGTCTGTTAGTCCAGGTAAAGCGGGCCCCCGCCCGGTTGATCTCCCGAAGCGACATGGCCGCAATGGAGTCATTGAACCTACGAATCCGAGGCCAGTTGATGTTCCCATTGTTCTTATCCCGATCAGACCGGATAAGGTTAAAATCCCCGGCCACCACCAAAGGCACCGTGCATTGCTGGACCGCGAGCTCGAGCTCCCCCAAGAACTCCTCGGTGCGGGAATGGTCAGCCGGACCGTAGATCAACATAAAGCACCACTTCATGTTGTTGTTGCGCTGCAAAACGGTGGCGCTGAGGAAGAAGGTCCCCATCCTCCACGCCCCAACCTCGAAGGATTCATCCCTAAATCCCAGGAGCATACCGCCGGAGTGACCAACCGCCGGTAGATGATTCCAAGCGAAGAGGCCTCCCACCTCTAGGCTCCGCAACTCCGCAGTGGAGAAGTCCTGTTTAATGGTTTCTTGAAGCCCGATGATGTCCAACCTGTTGGTTCTAATATAATCCCTAAGTTGGGTACGTCGGCCCTCCCGACCGAAACCCCTAATGTTGTAAGAGAGAGCTTTCATCTAGCAACTGTCCGTTTGCCGCGCCCCTTCCGCACCGCCAAAACTGGGCAAGTAAGGCGTTTCGCGCGTTTCCCCTGCATCGTGCCGGACTTAGATGCTCCCTGCATCTGGTCATCGAAACCGTCCGGCACGGGACCCTCCCCGCAGGGAGAGGTAGTCTCGGCCTCCCCGGCCGTCGCAGAGCGCGCAGCAGCGCCCCGGGTCTCCACCGGCTGCTCCGCCTCGGGCTCCGCAAGTGCTGCCTCCCCGGCAGCATGAGCATGGGCCAGCGCCGCAGCCTCCCTGTTGGCCGCCACTTCCGCAAGAGCCGCCTGTGCTCGTTCCTTAGCTCGGATCATAGACAATGCCTCGATAGGAGACCCTGCCGAAGGGGTGAAAACCACACAACTATCCGAAGCCACACGGGAGAGATGAGAGTCAGAGAGGGAGTCAAGGACAGTAAAAGGATTACCTTTCTCCAAGTTCCGCTCCGCCGCCCGCTGTTGCGCCTTCTCCATGGTGGGGATAGCGGCAGCTCCCCGGTTCCGCATGCTCTTGCGGGTCGTCTCGACCACCACCGTCTTCGTGCGCTTGCCCTTGGCGACCTTCTGCCTGGAGTACGCCGCTCCGCCCTGATCCACCTTGGCCGAGCCCGCAGCCGCAGGTGGCCCGACCCGCAGCGCCTCCTCCACCTCCACCTGGGCGCCCGGCTGGCCAGCCCGAGCATCGCAGGGCGCAGCCAACTGGGGCCCCTCCACCACCAACTCAGTATCAGCCAGCATCATCGACTGAGGGGAGAGGGGTGGACGCTCCCCCCCCCGCCGGGCTCGAGCGCACCCAATCATCGACCGGATCCACCACCATGGACACCGTGTCGCCGGAGGTGAGGGAGATCTCCTCAAGATCCCCAGCGTGGGCTTTCTTGCGCGCCTGCCCGTCCGCATCCTCCGCCGTGGTGAGCGCCCGGCCAGCCCCACCAAGGGCTAGCGAAGGGAACGGGAAGGCCCCCAGGTTGGACCCGTACTGGTCGCCAATGCCCGCCATCCCGCGGCGCAGCTGCGGCGCACTGCTAGCCCCCTCCGTGCGCAGCGCATGGGACCTGCCCGTGCCGCCACCCTGCAGCGAGCTCACGTCCGCCGCCTTATCCTTCTCCTTGCCGCTCCCCTTCCAACCATGCTTGTTGTAGTCTCCCGTGCTGTGATCCTCGGAGTCATCGTCACCATCCTCGTCCCTAGGCGGTGCCGGTGGCCGCGGGGCTCCATCATCCCCCGCCGTCCCATGGCCTCGACCACCCAGCTCAGCCGACACGCCCACGTTGAAGGGCACCCCATTGACGAACACCTGGATAGTCCCCTTGATCCTCTCCGGGTAGCGACATTGGAATCGCATCCGGATAGGCTCGGTCATCCACTTCCGCAAGGAGAGCTCATCAACCTCCAAAGGCCTGCCCACCATGACCATGGCCGCCATCAGACTGTCCACCTCCAGAAGGTCCCGCGGGACCCCGGTCAGCCGAACCCACGTCGAAGGGAGCGCCTTCCCCGGTTGGGGGGCCAAGAAAGCCTCCCGGATCTCCACATCTGTCTTGCTCAGGGGAAGGTAGAGCTTCCCACTCCCCGTACTCATCTTGAGGGTGGCCCTGGACGGGAAGTGCACCGTGAACTCAGACTCGGTTGATGTGGGCGTTGAGAGCGGCCAATTCTTCTTGAGAGATCTTGAGCCTCCACCACACCATGGTATACCGTTACTTAGGGTCACCATTCATGGGACGCTATCAATGCTTCTCATAGACGTATGCTGCTGTTGGCTAGAGATCTGGACGCTCCAGCCCGACGAAGAGAGTGTCGGCGATGAGGACGTCTATGTAGAGTGGGTATGCACAAAGGTAATCGAGCTAAAACCGCCCAAGTTCGAGCACATGACGTGCTTGTGCGTGGGCGACAGGAGTAGCACCTTGCTCGTCATGGATACCTTTATGCGGAGCCCGGTATGCTTTGTCGATATCGAAACTGGAGCGGTTGACGAGGTAACCAAACAGTTTCGGAGGCTCAATTTGGAGACAGCCGTGCCTTTTGAGATGGATTGGCTGGCTTTCTTCTTGTCTCGTTTGGAGGGGGCAAGGGCGAAAGTGAGAGAGAACCCATGAGGCAGACTTCCTGAATTCTTCGGCGTTCATTTTGAACTTGTCAATCCTGACTTACTAATGTTCGATGACTAGCCATAAAACCAGGTAAGAGGTATAGGAATTTTGAGTTCTTAACTATGAGCAAGAAGCTCAAGGAACTACAAGTTTGCAGTACAGTATATGCTTCATATTTATTTTGCCTATTTTTATTTCCATCCATTTGATTGGCCTACTTTTTTCCCTTTTTTCGTGTCTTTTACTACCTTCATAACATAAGCCATTTTATCAAACTATTTTAGTTAATATCAGGATAAACAATAGGGTTTTTTGCAACTAAAGTTGAAGAAGTCCTATATTCCTCTAAGGTTTTTGCTAGGCCCTGCTGCCTTAGCTGTGATGGATAAGTTTTCCATCATGGTACTTAAACTATTTATGTCTGCAGCACACAGATTAGCCAGATTTTGAATAACTTCCAAATGTCTAGAGTCTGGTACTCGATTAATAAAGTTCGGTAGATAAACTCTACCAGTGATCATCAAAACTTACAAGTGTCAAGAAACAAACACCTTGCGCTTAGCTCCCCGGCAACGGCGCCAGAAAATATCTTGATGGTCTGCAAGAATACAGGGTCATTTGTACATATTTTTGTGGAAGTATTATTTTCGGTTTTTACATCGTATCCCAACAAGAAGTGTAGGAGGATGTTTATCTGCGGTGTTTTTTCATACCCAAGGTGTCACAAGTCATAGGTAAATTGACTGCAAAACTTGAAATGGAAGATGGTGAGTGCAAATAAAAGGATTTTGGAGCATTGATATATGGGAAGCTCGTAATACATCTCGCAATACTGCTGACAAGCCGAATCCAACTCGGACTGTGGGGAAGATCTTGGCCTATGTTGACCTGATTCGTTTGCACCTATATAAACAGAAAACGGATAAAAGGTGTGTGTCTGTACCTGTCCGCCTGAAGTGGACACCACCGCCGCCGGGCTCTGTTCTGGTAAACTCTGATGCAGCGATCTTCAAGGAGTCAGCAGGTATGGCCGCTGGTGTCATTATTCGTGATCATCTGGGGACGTGCATTGCTGCGTGCCGCCAGTATATCAACAATCTCCCCTCCCCGGAATATGGTGAAGCCATTGCTCTTCGCCGTGCTGTTTTGCTGGCTCGGGATAGAGGTCTGGACAAAGCCATTTTCGCGTCGGACTGCCTTTCTCTAGTGCAACGGATGGACTCTTCGACTCGGGATCGTTCTTCCGTGGGGATCCTTGTAGATGACATCAAGCACCTGGTGAAGGATTTCAACTCAGTTTCTTTCATCCATGTGAGAAGGGAATTGAATGAAGCAGCGCATGTGTTAGCCAAATCTTGTTTCAATTCATCTCTTAGTGAAGTTTTCCTTTCTGTTCCGGATTGCATCCGGCAAACATTTTGTATTGATGTTATTTGATCAATAAAGCGCTGTTTCTGTCAAAAAAAAGTGCATAAAAGTAAAAAACTAAGAAGCAATACACGGGTTTCTGCAGATGAGAAGGTAGGCACGAGGTGATTCAGTTCATGGCGATAGTGAATGTGCATGGTGGAATAAACGTGATAAATCAATATGATTGTTCCTATTTTTATAATTGAGAAGAAAAGCAATCCGTAAGAAAGAAAGACTCCTCTTGGTAGATTTCATCTTCCTCCAATAATCGTTCTGCATGTTACCAGAGCCATGGCCAGTGCATCTATTAAGGTCGTTAGCCTGGAGTAAAGCATGATATCGGCTGTGTCACTCGGGGGTCGCCGATTCACTAGAAAACAAGTTCATGTTTATGAATTCTCAAGATCATGCTATCTGGGCCCTTAAATTAGATAACAGCATTAGATGCACATAAACATTCATACTCATATATAATAATCCTAATCATACATTCACAAATAGATGGAATAAAACTAGCACATCATATCTCACCAATCTCATACATCTCCCACAAGAAATGGGTCTACTCGCACATGAGACGAGAATAACACAATGATATCATTGCAAAGTAAATGAAGTTCATCTTGATATTACCGTAGCAAGCCACAATAGTTTAAGATCAAATCAAATACAAACCAAGATGGAATAGAGATTTCAGTCCCTAATCTTATAAGTATGAATCTCTCTCAATTCAAGGGGGGTGTGGTGGATGAGGTGGTGATCACGCCGAGATTGATCTTCGGTGGAGTAGAGGATGGTCTTCTCCTTTTTCAGATCTGATCTCTTCTATTCTGGGCGAATTGCGGTTGTTCTCATTTGTTTCTCGTCCTCCTCCCTTCACAAAAAGGGTTCTGCTTGATAAGAGGGAGGTGGTGCCACCCCATATGGGCGGGTGGTACGGTCTCCTCCGCCCGTACCGATATCTGTTAAAGACTCTGGATCGCCAGGATGGATTTGGCCTTAAAAGGAAATGTCTTTATTTCGTTGCAATTAGCCCATAAATGTCCTCAGATCCTCCAGAAATGACGGTTTCCTGAAATACATAATTCAACAGCAAGGTTTCGCCTGGATTGCGATATTAGCGTTAGTTGAAACACAAAATCCAATGAAAACCCAAAGAAACCAAGAGATAGGTGATGGAAAATCCTTAGTAAAAAACATCGAAATTTGGAGCTATCATATGGCTTGCAACAAAGGAAACATCTAAACCCCGTGTTTTGTGTGTTTGATGACAACACTTGAATGATCTCACCGTGTGCAAAGAGTGTCTTTGATAGATTTGCAAGTGCACGGTGACCTCGTTGGACACATCAAGATCGGAGGACTGAAGCGTACCTTATATATTTTCTGGTTTTGTGTGTGTATCGCGAGGTGACATGTTGGAGAGGAAAAGAGGAGAAAGCAGTTTTTGTCAGACCGGTACTACCGGTAACAGTAGCGGTAGTACCGCTACCCCTACTGGTACCGCCCAACGGTACCGCTCTGGAGTTTTGCACTGAGAATGTCCCACAGAACAAGTTACGGTACCTTTGCCGTACCTTGAGCGGTAGTACCGCTTGCGAGCGGTAGTACCGCCTCGGTACCGTTTAAGTACCGTAACATGAATTACGGCAGTACCGCTCTGGTACCGCTTCGGTACCGCTTGGGATCCAGTAAGCTCTGGAGGCCATTGCGGTACCTCGAGCGGTACCGTGAGCGGTAGTACCGCTATGTGTCCACGTGGATAAGTTCTGTGGGATTTCGAATCCAGAGCGGTAGTACCGCTTACCAAAGCGGTAGTACCGCTTAGGCACAAACTGCACATAACAGTTGGATTTGAGGAGACCTATATAATGGCCCCTTCTTCCCCAGCTCATTTTTATCTCTCCTCGCTCTCTCTCCTCCATTGTTGCTGAGCTTAAACCTTGAGGATCTCCCCAACCATCCAACCAATCTTGCCCAAATTTTGAGGAGTGGTGGGACCCCGATCTATAGTTCTACCAAGAGAGATTTCACCATTCGTGCTAGTCCATAGTGGATCTTGGAGTTAGGGTTCCTATGGTGGGATCTTGGGGGAAGTGCACCTATGGAGGCTAGCTTGGTGTTGTGCTAGCCCCATAGGTTGTTGGGAGCCTCATAGTGTTGTGGAGCTCGCCCCAACCTTGTGAAGGAACCACCGCCTCGACCGGTGCCATAGTGGAGAAGGGGGAGCCCCTTTGTGGAGCTCTCTCGAGGACGAAGGTGAGGCCTTCCTTCGTGGTGTGGCCGCCTAGCCTCTTGTGTGAGGCTAGCACCTCCTCAACGCAGACGTACTCTCTTTTGTGAGAGGAACTACGGGAAACAAACCTCGCCTCGTCTCCGCGCCATCCGGTTGTCCCGCTCCTTACTCTTACTATCATGTTGTTTCCTTTACTTGTTGCACTTGCCTAGGATCATACTAGGAACACCTCCACCACTAAAGCAATCACCTTTACCTTCCACACCGCTAAAACTGAAAAAGACTTAAAATTTGTGTAGCGTCCATTCACCCCCCCCCCCCTCTTGTCCGCTACGATCCATTCAGCCACCCATGGGCCCATGACCCTAGGAGGGGCCACCTGAACCGAGGGGGTGAAGCCCAGCCCTAATGGGCCAGGTGCACCAGTCCTCAAGGCCCAGGCCAGCCAGCCCAAGGGAATGAGGGCAAGCCCTAATTTGCCACTTCTCCCTCCTAGTTTCTCCTGCTCCGGCTTAGGCGAAGTCCTGCAGGAATTCTTCTCCACAACCACCACCACGCCGTCGTGCTGCTGGGATTCTGAGGGGATCTACTCCTCCGCTGCCCGCTGGAACGGGGAGAGGAAGGACGTCATCGCCACCGTACGTGTGACCGAGTATGTAAGTGTTGCCGGACTGCAGCACTGGAAGGATTGTCTACATCAACCAAAAGATCTGATCTCGTTAAGGCTTTGGATCTTCGAGGTTTAGTTTCTCATCTACCTCGTTGCTCCAATCTTCATAGATTAGATCTTGGCTTTTCCATAGATTGGATATTGGTTTTATTCGTCTTTACGGTAGAAATTTTTTGGTTTCTATGCAACGAACCCTACAGCTGTTGGACCTTAGTGGTCCACACCTCCTCAACGCAGACGTACTCCCTCTTGTGGGAGGAACTATGTTGAAACAAATCCCCTCATCTTCGCTTCCGCCCGGTTGTCTCGTTCTCTCATACTTGCTGATCTACTTGCTTTACTACTTGCTTTGCTTGCCTTATTGTATTGCATCATTGTAGGGTCACCTTTACTATTAAGTTGCCACCTTTACTTCCGTATTGATAAAAACCGAAAAAGAACTAAAAACTGAGTAGCGCCTATTCACCCCCCTCTAGTCGCGCCGATCCATTCAATAGGGGATAATGAGGGTTTTACCGAACTTAAGGCCTCCAAAGGAGAAACCTTATGTGTTGCTTGTTGTTTATATTGATGATGTGATTCCAAAGTCGATGAGATGGCTATGGTCTAGTGAAACTAGGGTTTATGTTGTGTATGGTTGTGTGTCTGGATTGCTTATTAGCTTTGCTCGGATGCCCCTCTTGTCTTTAAATAGGAGACCAGGTCCCGGGTGTCACGTTATTCGAGTCGTGTACAAATAGGTGTCTTCCTTCTGTGAGCTTTCCTTAGTCCATACGCCTAGTTTATGGGTTTCAAGCGTCCTACGGGTGATGCTTTCTATCTTTGGCTTCAAAGCCCATCATGTTTACCTTTCTTTGAAATGTACCAGGTATACCAATATCAGGTACCCAATAAGGTGTTCCCACATCACTATCCCCGGGTCTATAATGCTAAATTGGTATTCGTATGTACCTAGGGCTCGGTTTATATGCATGTAGTACTGGTGAACAGATAAACTACTAGTCCATGTAAGTGGTTACCTGGACAGCTTCTATTCTTATGTAGCTAGGGCTCTGTTTATATGTCTGTAGTTCATTTGTTTCGTCCATGTGTGTGATGATATTGTGATTTGTGTCATGGTGTTGTGCTATGTTAAGCTCATCACTGAAGAAATGAGGTGACCACAAGCATGTGCTCATACAACAAACACACAACCTTACATCATCGTAGCCGTTTCTGCATTCTTGCGAACCACCAATCAACATGTCCAAAATGCACAAGTGATGCGACCGGCGACACCAAACAAAATGCACGACATGGTTTTTGGCCTGTTTCCACCCATCATAGCCCCCTAGCGCCCGGGAGACCCAAAAGGCCTACGACCTACCAATCGCACCCTAAAAGAACGAAGGATGTCAACTAATTCATAGAAAACCCACTCTTAATCAAGGTTCAAAAATACGTGCTAAAAAATAGCAACGGCCTCCTGAAAATGTGATGTTAGCTATGTCCATGAAAGGATGCTTTAGGTTTATCAAAATTTGAATGTATCCATATATATACATTCAAATTTGGACCAATCGAATACATCTATGTTGTGCTATACATTAAATTGTGTTTAGAAAAAATACCATGTATAACCTAAAAATAAAGGATTTTAGCAAAAAAAAAAGGATAAAGTCCAATAATTTTTCAATTTTAGAATCCTAACATCAACATTTTCTAGGTTATGTTTCTGTCATTTGTAGGTTATGTTAAATTAATATACAGTCACACCCCCAAAAGAATAATCAAAATAAGCAATATATGTAAAATGGAATGAAATCTTGTGTTTTCAAAAAACGTACAAAGATCTTGGAATTTAACTTAAAGATATTACAAGACAATAAGGAAGCATGGTTATGCTCCATGTCTCATAAGAAAGAAGAGTTTCCCACGCAAATTCTTGATGAGTTGGGTGGGACGAAGTCCAGAACTCCAAATATAAATGAGCGGAACTGGGAAATGTTGCCCGGAAATCTGCCAGCCCCCAAGTCCTGACGAGTTCGCCACTATCCAAAAAGTCTGTGCAACTGAACTACTCCTAAAGATCAATGCTGCAGCGTCAACGCAAGGATTGGAAGCTGTTGCTAATGGCCAGATGCAGCTCTATATTCACTAGCTTGAGGCGCCATACGCAGCTCTATATTCGCTAGCGTGAGAGGCAGAATGTTGTCCTCAGGAAATAAAACGACAGGTAAAAGCTTTGTTTCAGTTCATTATATGACGAAATTTGTTGAAAGCCCCGACAGCTTCAGCTTTGCCGTGAGGCTCCAAAAATCCTTTTTTTCGGACTCTTTTCTTTTAAGAGAGAAAAAGGTGTTTGTTTAGATTTTGGTGCTGCAGCGTCAAGTCTACCATTGCCAATAAAGAAAGAGATGTACTAGCATCACAATTACATCGGAATAAGAATCCAAATAAACGGAACTTGAAAAGAAAACGAGAAAGCTATATATGTAGGTAACTTGAGATGTATAGCTGCCCCCCACCCAAGATCCAATCTGCAGCGTGCCCCCAGCAACAGCATGGACAAGGACGCTCGTGTAGTAGCGCGACACATGAGGCAGAAGAGGAGCAAGGCAGCCGGCGCCCCTGCAGTGGCTGCGCTCCCCGACGACCTCATCCCGGAGATCCTCGTGCGAGTTGACGACGGACCCGCCCTCTTCCGTTGCGCCCTGGCGTGCAAGCAGTGGCGAGACCTTGTGGTGGACCCCTCCTTCCTCTGGCGGCGATGGCCCAAAGGTGCGCGCCACCGGACCTCCCTCCTTGGCTTCGTTGCCCGGCATGGCCACATTTGCGCAACATGGATGCCCACGCAACCAGCTTTTATCCCGGTGCCAAGGTCGCTGCTCGGCCATAGCCGACGCTTGCTGGGCTCCTTTTTTCCGTGCGCCACCAACGGTTTATTGGATGACGCGGTCCCTCTCACCATGCGTTCCGGCCTTATTCTCGTGCGCCTTGGCCCATCGTCCGACACCTCACCCGATCAAATATGGGAAGGTATCCGCCTAGCCGCATGCAATCTATTGACCGGCAAGTGCGATGTGTTACCTCCGCTAAACTATGACGCGTTTGCGACGGGCACGGCCAAATTTGTCATTCTAGCAGACACGGACTATTGCTCAAAAGAACTGCCAACATCGCTGCCAAGGTACTCAACATTCTTCAAAGTGATGGTCATCTTCTATGAGTATTCTGCGACATCCTACAACATGTGCACTTTTTCATCGGCTAACACGAGCTGGAGCACACCCAGAAGGTGTATTTACCATATGAACTCTGCAACTATCTATGGCAGTGCCGTCGTGTCCATGGGCAAGGTACACTGGCTACTCTGGAACATGGGAAACTTTTACATCATCGAAGTGTGCATTACAACTGACCACCTCTCCTTAACCAATTTTCACATTCCACTGGACTACCATGAAGACTATAGCTCTAACATTGCAGTTCATCTTAGCCCCACAGTTGATGGAAAAGTATCGTTACTTCACCTATATACTACTACGTGCCTACGGTTACAGACTTGGACACGTCAAGGAAACAAAGATAGCAGCGATGACAATGCAGTCCAGCAACATCCTAAAGTTATCGAGCTAAAATATAAGCCGCAAGGGACTGCCAATGCATTCTACATGCATGTGGGCGAGAAGACTGGCATGTTGCTTGTCACAGACCGACGCAAGTTCACCTGCATTGTCAATCCCGAAACCGGAAAAGTTGACGAGGTTACAGGCATGTTTGACGACATGGACTTATATAACATTGTCCCATTTGAGATGGATTGGGCGGCATTCTTCATGTCTCGCTTGGAAGCGTTTTATCCATTGGGTTTGTCACAATTTAGACAAAGGCTACAATAGTCGCATCATAAATTCTTCACAATGAGTAGTGAACCTTACGGGCATGTAAATAGGCGGTTTATATTTATAAATCTGATTGACATCTATTTTGCAACCATGCTATCTTTTTTTATGTTCTTTCTAGAGATTTATCTTACAGTGTTCAATAGAATCTTTTTTTAAGATTTCAGTAAGCAATCACATGGTACTGATATTAAATGCTTAGCCATGGGTAAACAATAATTTTGAGTATAAGTTCATGGAACATGTGGCCGTGAATATGATGTTAGCGTATGAGTTTGATGTCTCGACTTTGGAATGATGGAGATCTTGGAATACCGTCACAACCTGATCAGACTGATGCGCCCAACCAATTTCGGCATGGAGCGGGTCCAACGTGCATGTCTTCCTCCTAAACTTGATGCGGCTCCTAGCACCAAGAAAAAAAACTTTGATGCACAGCCCGAGGCTAAGCTCCCCATTTTCCAAAGAAAAAAACTAGTCATTATATATTTAACTCAATCAAATTCGTGTTTGCGAAGAACAAGAAATGCAAAATTCTCGGCGACATCTTACCCCGTGATTTATGATCACTACAGGAATGGCGAGATACGCCGACGGCCGTGGCGTACGCCGACGGCCAAATGTCGGGGCCGTCGGCGTATGGCCCGGCACGGCCAGCCAGCCCGTCGACCCTCGGCGTATCATTGCCGTCGGCGTAGCGAAGTCTACGCCGAGGGCAGCCCTCGGCATATATTTGGCCCTAAGCGTAGACAGGGCTACGCCGACGGCCACCCTCGGCGTAGGCCATTTTTTAAATTTGTCTAATTTCTAAAAATCATAACTAATTCATATGATGTCAGAAAAATGCGTATGAGGTATCAAAATGTTCAGAAAAACATCCTCTATCCGTTTATGTCAAAATCATGCATATTTGAATCATGTACAGTACCATTTTAATATAGAAACAATTCAATCACTTTCTTATATGTCCTCAGGTTCCCGTTTTAGCCAGATGGCAATTTAAACGAAGTCAGAAAATCTCGCGGAGCCGCATGACATCATTTTATGTGTCCTAGTAACCACTCCAAAAGATGGAATTGGGATACGGCAATTATTTTAGAAAACCCTTCACGAATAGGGCTATCAAGTCCGGAGTTCTATGTCTTTTAGGGCAAATGAGTAGGAAACGGCTCGTGACACCGCATAGTTTGTCGGAACGAGGCCATATTTGGTACGTGCGTGGTCCCTGGGATGGGAAGCAAGGCCCCGGGAGCGGATTTCCAATCCGACCCATGGGCGATGGTTTTTTCATTTTCAGGGTGCCAAAACGGGGTTTTTTTGTGAAGTAACTACATGGGACGCATTTTAGTATTGCGCGACACCTCCGCGTAGTGGTAAGACACCGCCTTCGCACCACATATCACATGCTATATGTGCGCGCTAGCTATCTGGGAATCCATGCGGCTTCCTACGGTGTCCCACCGAATCCGCTGGAAAGTGATCAGATTTGAACCAGGGCTACACTTTTCGTCGCTCAATAAATTCCGGAAAAATTGTTATTAGGTCTATGACACATCGCTGTATGTGCGAATTTTCTTCCGTTTAGCACAATGGCAAACGGGTGCACCAGCGCGCCCGGTACGGCCATACCGCATCTCCGTGGGGGCCCGTTTTGGCCAAATGGCAATTTAAACGAAGTCAGAAAATCCCGCGGAGCCGCATGGCGTCATTTTATGTGTCCTAGTAACCACTCCAAAAGTCGGAATTAGGATACGGCAATTATTTTGGAAAACTCTTCACAAACAGGACTATCACGTCAGGAATTCTATGGCTTTTAGGGCAAATGAGTAGGAAACGGCCCGTGACACCGCATAGTTTGTCGGAACGAGGCCATATTTGGCACGTGCGTGGTCCCTGGGATGGGAAGCAAGGCCCCGGGAGCGGATTTCCAATCCAACCCATGGGCGATGGTTTTTTCATTTTCGGGGTGACAAAACGGGTTTTTTTTGTGAAGCAACTAGATGGGGTGCATTTTAGTATTGCGCGAGACCTCCGCGTAGTGGTAGGACACCGCCTCCGCACCATATATCACATGCCATATGTACGCGCTAGCTATCTGCGAATCCCTGCGGCTTTCTGCGGTGTCCCGCCGAATCCGCTAGAAACTGACCGGATTTTAACTAGGGGTACACTTTCCGTCGCTCAATAAATTCCGCAAAAAATGCTTTTAAGTCTATAACACATCACTTTATGTGCTAATTTTTGTCTGTTTAGCGTGTTGGCGAACGGTGCACCAGCGCGCCCGATACAACCATTTCGCATCTCCCGAGGGAGCCGTTTTGACCACATGGCAAATTGGGCATCATATTTGGATTCCTCTAATTTTTAGGTTCAAATGATGATATGGATGTTATATTTAGATTCCTCTCATTTTTCTGATCGATTTAGACATATTATTTGTGGAATTTTGATTTTCCGATTTAAAGATATTAATTATTCCATATTAAATATTAAATAGAAAAAGGACCAAAAAATAAAATCATTTTATTGTTATTTGAATTCAATATTATTATTACTTATATATTCATTGTTGTATACTTAAGTAATTGTTTGGGATTCAAAAATAAAGAGGTGTGCATCTCGGTTCAAGGGTTAATAGGGTTGATATGCTATTATTATCAGCAAGAGGTGTCAATTCTTTAATGAAAGCTCATCCGAATGGAACCAAGAAGTTAAGCGTGCTGAGCCTGGAGTAGTGTGAGGATGGGTGACCGACTGGAAGTTTAATCATGATTGTAATTTGACCTAAGATTAAGTGTACTTAGAGTTAAATATGTATTGGGTGAAAGATAAACAAGTAAAAAAAAGAAAAAAAGAAAAAGAAAAGAAAAAAATGGTGTAAAAGAAGTTAAAATTTTAAAAAATTTAAAAGTCTATGCCTAGGGTTTTGCCGACGGCATATAGAAAAATAATTTTTTTTTCGAATTTTTTTTTTTGAAATTTTTTTGGAAAAAGGAAATTTGAAATTTTTAAAAATCTATGCCGAGGGTTTCGCCGACGACGATAGTGGCTTTGCCGAGGGACTTATACGCCGAGGAGCTACGCCGAGGGTGGCCCTCGGCATAGCCTACGCCGACGGCCAAAGCAGGCTATGCCGAGAGTTCCTAGCCCTCGGCATATCGCTACATTCCTGTAGTGGATGACTGTAGTATTTTATGAAGTGAGTTTGATGAAGCTAGTATTGAGTATTGTAATAGGGAAGCTAATTCAGCGGAACATTAGCCTGCTACGAATGATTTCCATTCTTGTTCAAATTGTATCTGGATGAACCACCTAGGTTTGTTATGGCTATGCTCATGAATGGTGTTACAATGTTTGCTGGTCAATAAAGTGTGACAAATGGCTTTCCCGGACAAAAATACTCCCTCTATTCATGAATACAAAGTTCATGTTGTTTTCATGTCAAACAATTATAAGTTATATGTCATTTCAAAAGATATCATTGAAAAGTTCATTAATATGTGCATCCTATGATATAGTTTTGAATAACATGTAACTCGTATTTACTTGACTAAATTATTATTCAAAGTTTATCTCAAAAAAATATAGCCTTGTATTTAAAAACGGAGGGAGTAGCAGTTTCTTATTTCCCAGTCAACTTTACAGTATTTGATTCTATGACTCTACAAAATGTCCACTG
Organism: Lolium perenne; assembly: GCF_019359855.2. Classification (NCBI taxonomy): domain Eukaryota; kingdom Viridiplantae; phylum Streptophyta; class Magnoliopsida; order Poales; family Poaceae; genus Lolium; species Lolium perenne. Next base: position 236,086,554 of record NC_067244.2, on the reverse strand, counting down.
TGCTCTACTATTTTTTTCATATATTACAAAAAGGAACGGTGTATGTTCTTAATTTTGCCACGGGTTTCAAACTCGAACCGTATATTGTCCTTGGCATTGCCAAGCGTTTAGAAATTTGAGGCGACACCAGCGACGATAACTCACAACAAAGAAATTTCCAATTCGAAAGAGGGTTTACCTATGAGTGTAAATTTTTGTAGGAGACCAGCTACACGATAGCTGTTAAATTTAAAAAAATCTGGAAAAAAAAATGTATGTAGGAAATGTTGATTTCTATCACTATGTAAAATTTGAACCCAAGATAAAAATGATAAAATCTGACTGATTTTGAGATTTTGAGTGTTTGTACTGTTCACTACTATAGATATTAGAATTTTTCATTTTTGTACAGCCTCAAATATAATGTATTTTGAGTTGCAATTTTGCACGTTGGTAGAACACAAGATTGTGTACATCTAAATTTATTTTAAGATTTTTTAAAACATTAAATTATTAATGTTGAATTTTTTTAAGAACAAGTTTTTTTTTGCGAAACGCAGTACAATCAAAGACGCCCACACATATGCGCACACACTCACTCCTATGAACGTACGCACACACCCTACCTCTATGAGCATCTCCAATAGACGGCGTCGAAGAACTGATCCGACGTGTCTTGAGATTGACGAAGTCACCATATACACCTCGCTGTTGATGGGAACGTCGCTTCCCACTGAAGAATATTACGCCTTTATGAGACACCAAAGTGTTGAATCTAGAATTTGAACTCTGGGGTGCCAGTGCCCTCCTAACCATCCAATCCAACCACAGTTTGGTTCTTAAAAAAAACGAGTTTGTGGTTTCCGGTTTGTCTATAAAAATATCTCACGGCGAAGAAGAGATGTACTAGTAGTTCCAACGGAACGTACGAAATAAACGGAACTTGCAAAAGGAAAACGAAACGAGGATCCGCGAGGTTCACCTTTCTCGTACCTACCTCCTCCAGACTTCAAAGTCCGATCTCCTCGCGATGGCATGGACGTCTCTCCCGTCGCTCAACGGCGGAGGTGGGAAAAGAAGAAGGTTAGGGGCGCCATCGCCGCGACGGCCACGCTCCCGGAAGACGTCGTCATCGAGATCCTGGGGCGCGTCGCCGACGCGGAAGACGTCGTGACCCTCTTCCGCTGCGCCACGGCGTGCAAGCGGTGGCGGGACCTCGTCTCCGACCCCTCCTTCTTCCGCGACCGCCGGCCGCACCCGTCATCATCACTCATCTTCGGCTTCTTCGCACAGCAACGACCCTACAGAGCACATACCGTCTCCTCTGATCCCATCATCGGAGCCCGTTCGCCGGCCTTCGTCCCGGCGCCGCGATCGCCGCTCGGCCCTGGCCGCCGCTCCCTGGGCTCTTTCGTCTCATGCGTCGCGGACAACCTAGACTTTGACGATGCTGAGCCGCTCTTCGCGCGCCACAGCCTCCTCCTCGTGCGCCTCGCCCCACGCACGCCGCGGCGCACCGGTTGATGATGTTGGCACAGGCCGGACCCTCGTCCACCTGGCCGTGTGCAACCTCCTTGCCGGTACCTGCGACGTGCTGCCCCCGCTGAAATGCAGAGCGTCCTCCCGCATCCAAAAGTGTGCCATTCTAACTCACACCGACGCTTGCTCGAAGTCCTCGAACAGACAGTCACCGTCATCGCCATTGCAAACCTTCTCCCAAGTGCTAGTCCTCGTTTACAACGGTGGGTCAAGAAATTACAACCTCTGCACCTTCTCGTCTGCCGACTGGAGCTGGAGCCCGCCACCAAGAAATTGCTTCAGCGACCCGGAGCTCCGAGTCAAGGATGGTAACGCCGTCATATGCGAGGGAATGGCACGCTGGTTGGTCCGCGACGAGCTGAATTTCTATACTCTCGAAGTGGGCACCCACAACAGCCAATTCTTCTTAAGAGATCTTCCGGCTCCACCTTACCACCATGACTCTGATGGTATACCTCACGGTATACCGTTGCTCAGCGTCGCCAATGATGGGACGCTATCAATGCTTCTCCTAGACGTATGCTGTTGTTGGCTACAGATCTGGACGCTCCAAGGCGACGAAGAGAGTGGCAGCGGTGATGATAATGATGATGATGATGATGATGATGATGATGATGATGATGATAATGATGATGTAGGCTGGATATGCACAAAGAAAATCGAGCTAAAACCGCCCAAGCTCGAGCACGTGCCGAGCTTGTGCGTGGGCGAGAGGAGTAGCACGTTGCTCGTCATGGATACCCTGATCCGGAGCGTAGGCTTTGTTAATATCGAAACTGCAGCTGTCGACGAGGTAACGGAACGGTTTCAGAGGCTCAATTTAGAGACAGTTGTGCCTTTTGAGATGGATTGGCTCGCTTTCTTCTTGTCTCGTTTGGAGGGCCCAAGGGCGAGAACCCACGATACTTCCTAAATTCTTCGGTACCGTCTTCAATTGGAACTTGTCAATCCTGACTTAGTAATGCTCGATGACAAGCGATAAAACCAGGCAAGAGGTATAGGAATTTTGAGTTCTTAACTATAAAGAGGCTCAAGGAACTACAAGGTTGCAGTATAGTACAGTATATGCTTCCTATTTAATTTTGCATGATTTTTATTGACATCCATTTGGTCGCCCTACTTTCTGTCCTTTTTTCCGTGTCTTTTACTACCTCTTTCCATAATACAAGCCATTTTAGCAAATTACCCGTCATAGCTCCCAGCGCCTGGCGCCCGGGAGCCCCAAAAGGCTTGCGACCTACCAATCGCGCCCTAAAAGAACGAAGGATGCTAACTAGTTCATAGAAAACCCACTATTAATCAAGGTTCAAAAATACGCGCTAAAAAATAGCGGTGGCCTCCTGAAAATGCCATGTCACTCTGTCCATGAAAGGATGTTTTAGGTTTGTCAAAATTTGAATGTATCTAGTGTATAGATACATTTAAATTTTGATAAATCTAATACATCTATGTCGTGCTATACTTTAAATAATGTTTAGAAAAAAAATACCACGTATATCCTAAAAATAAAGGATTTTAGCAAAAATAAAGGATAAAGTCCAATAATTTTTCAATTTTAGAATCCTAACATCAACATTTTCTAGGTTATGTCTCTGTCGTTTCTAGGTTATGTTAAATTAATATACAGTCACACCCCAAAAGAATAATCAAAATAAGCAATATATGTAAAATGGAATGAAATCTTGTGTTTTAAAAAAAACGTACAAAGATCTTGGAATTTGACTTAAAGAGATTACAAGACAATAAGGAAGCATGGTTATGCTCCATGTCTCATAACAAAGAAGAGTTGCCCACGCAAATTCTTGATGAGTTCGGTGGGAAGTCCAGAACTCCAAATATTTTTTTTCGAGGTGGAGAACTCCAAATATAAATGAGCGGAACTGGAAAATGTAGCCCGGAAAGGACTGATCTGCCAGCCCCCAAGTCCTGACGAGTTCGCCCCTATCAGAAAGTCTGTGCAACTGAATTACTCCTAAAGATACATGCTGCAGCGTCACCACAAGGATTGGAAGCTGTTGCTAATGGCCAGATGCAGCTCTATATTCACTAGCATGAGGCGCCATACGCAGCTCTATATTCGCTAGCTTGAGAGGCAGAATGTCGTCCTCAGGAAATAAAACGAGAGGTAAAAGCTTTGTTTCAGTTCATTATATGACGAAATTTGTTGAAAGCCCCGACGTACAGCTTCAGCTTTGCCGTGATGCTCCAATCCTTTTTTGTTCGGACTCTTTCCTTTCCTTTAAGAGAGAAAAAAGTGTTTGTTTGGACTTTAGTGCTGCAGCGTGCCGTCAAGTCTATACCATTGCCGACAAAGAAGAGATGTACTAGCATCAGGGTTACATCGGAATAAGAGTCCAAATAAACTGAACTAGAAAAGAAAACGAGAAAGATATATATATATGTAGGTAATAACGTGAGATATATAGCTGCCCCCCACCCAAAGATCCAATCTGCAGCGTGCCCAAAGCAACAGCATGGACAACGACGCTCGTGTAGCGCGACACATGAGGCGGAAGAAGAGCAGGGCAGCCGGCGCCCCTGCAGTGCCTGCCCTCCCCGACGACCTCATCCCGGAGATCCTCGTGCGAGTTGACGACGGACCCGCCCTCTTCCGTTGCGCCCTGGCGTGCAAGCAGTGGCGAGACCTTGTGGCGGACCCCTCCTTCCTCTGTCGGCGCTGGCCCAAAGGTGCGCGCCACCGCACCTCCCTCCTTGGCTTCGTTGCCCGGCATAGCCACATTTGCGCAACATGGATGCCCATGCAACCAGCTTTTATCCCGGTGGCAAGGTCGCCGCTTGGCCATAGCCGACGCTTGCTGGGCTCCTTTTTCCCGTGCGCCTCTACTGCCAACGGTTTATTGGATGACGCGGTCCCTCTCACCATGCGTTCCGGGTTTATTCTCGTGTGCCTTGGCCCTCACACCTCGGTGGATCAAATATGGGCAGGTACCCGCCTAGCCTTGTGCAATCTACTTACTGGCAGGTGCGACGTGTTACCCCTACTAAACTATGACATGTTTGCGACGGGCACGGCCAAATTTGTCATTCTAACAGACACGGACTATTGCTCGAAAGAACTGCCGACGTCGCTGCCAAGGTACTCAACATTCTTCAAAGTGATAGTCATCTTCTTCGAGTATTCTGCGGGAAGCTACAGCATGTACACTTTTTCATCGGCTAACTTGAGTTGGAGCACACCCATAAGGTGTCCTTACCATATAGGGACCATCTATGGCAACGCCGTCGTGTGCCAGGGCAAGGTGCACTGGCTAATCTGTAACATGTGGAACTTTCACACCATCGAAGTCTGCATTACCACTGGCCACCCCTCCATCACTGACTTTCCCATTCCACTAGACCGCCAAGACTCTAGCTTTAACTTCGCAGCTCGTCTTAGACTCACAAGTGAAGGCAAATTATCATTAGTTTGCCAACATACTACATGCTTTCAGTTACGGACCTGGACACGTCAAGGCAACAAAAACGGCATCGATGACAATGCAGTCGAGCAACACCCTGAAGTCATCGTGCTAAAAGACAAGACGACGGAGACTATCAATACACTCCACATGCATGTGGGCGAGAGGAGCGGCATGTTGCTTGCCACAGATCAACGCAAGTTCATCTGCATTGTCAATCCCGAAACTGGGACAATCGAGGAGGTTACAGGCATGTTTTATGACATGGACTTATATAACATTGTCCCATTTGAGATGGATTGGCCAGCATTTTTTATGTCTCGCTTGGAGGCCTTTTATCGGTTGGGTTTGTCAGAAACTAGACAAAGGCTACAATAGTCGCATTATAAATTCTTAACAATGAGCAGTGAACTTTACGGGGGCATGTAACTAGGCGGTTTATATTTATGAATCCGATTGACATCTATTTTGCAACCATGCTATCTTTTTCTATGTTCTTTCTAGAGATTAATCTTACAGTGCTCAATAGAATTTGTTTTTAAGATTTCAGTAAACAATCGCATGGTACTGATATCGAATGCCTCTTAGCGACGGGTAAATAACAATTTCGAGTATAAGTTCATGGAACATGTGGCCATGAATATGATGTTAGCATATGAGTTTGATGTCTCGATTTTGGAATGATTCAGATCTTCGAATACCATCACAACCTGATCAAACAGATGCGCCCAACCAATTTCAGCATCGAGCGGGTCCAGCATGCATGTCTTCCTCGTAAACTTGATGCCACTCGTAGCACCAAGAATAGGAGTATAACTGATGCACAGCCCTAGGCTAAGATCCCCATTTTCCAAAACAAAACAAAAAACTAGTCATTATAGTATATTTTAACTGAATCAAATCCGTGTTTGCGAAGAACAAGAAATGCACAAGTCTCGGAGACATCTTCAGTCGCGATTTATGAAGATTTTTGCATTTTATGGAGTGGGTTTGATCAACTTAGTATTGAGCATTGTATTAAGGAAGCTAATTCAGTAGCACATTAGCCTGTTTATTCTTGTTCAAATTGTATCTGGATCGATGAACTCCCTAGGTTTAGTATGGCTATCGTCATGAATGGTGTAACAATGTTTGCTGGTCAATAAAGTGAGCCGAATAGCTTTCCCGGAAAAAAATTGTAGTTTTCTTATTCCCAATCAACTTTGCAGTATTTGTTGCTGCGAATCTAGCTACAATATATATGTCCACTGTGCTCTTCATATATTACAAAAAAAAAGGAGTGTATATTGTTAGAATTTGGAACGGATTTCAAAGTCGAACCATATATAGTTGTTGGCATTGATCGACCGAGAGCAGCGTTCATAAATTTGAGGCGACACGGGCAAAGACAACTAACAGCATAGAAATTTGAAATCCAAAAGAAATACAGTATCTCACGGCGTCGCGAGAAGAGATGTAGTAGTAGTTCCAACGGAAGGTACGAAATAAACAGAACTTGCAAAAGAAAAGCGAAACGAGGATCCGCGAGGTACACCTTTGTGGCCGGTACGTACAACACCGAGTCCGATCTTCCGCCTACCTAGCTCACCGCGATCGCATGGACGACGTCGCTCCCGTTGCTCAACGGCGGAGATGGGAAAAGACGAAGAAGTCGAGGGGAGCCGCCGCCGCCGCAAGGGCCACGCTCCCGGAAGACGTCGTCATCGAGATCCTGGGGCGCGTCGCCGACGCACAAGACGTCGTGACCCTCTTCCGCTGCGCCACGGCGTGCAAGCGGTGGCGGGACCTCGTCTCCGACCCCTCCTTCCTCCGCGGCCGCCGGCCGCACCCGTCGTCATCCCTCCTCTTCGGCTTCTTCGCACAGCAACGGACCTACAGACCACATACCGTCTCCGCGGACCCCATCCCCGGAGCCCGTTCGCCGGCCTTCGTCCCGGCGCCGCGATCGCCGCTCGGCCCTGACCGCCGCTCCCTGGGCTCTTTCGTCTCATGCGTCGCCGACAACCTGGACTTTGACGATGCCGAGCCACTCTTCGCACGCCACGGCCTCCTCCTCGTGCGGCTCGCCCGACGTCGCGGCGCGCCGGCTGATGACGTTGGCGCAGGCCGGGCCCTCGTCCACCTCGCCCTCTGCAACCTCATCGCCGGCACCTGCGACGTGCTGCCCCCGCTGAAATGCAGAGCGTCCTCCCGCATCCAAAAGTGTGCCATTCTAACTCAGACCGACGCTTGCTCGAACGGACAGTCACCGCCGTCATCGCCATTGCCAAGCTTCTCCCAAGTGCTGGTCCTCGTTTACAACGGTGGGTCAAGAAATTACAACCTCTGCACCTTCTCGTCTGCCGACTGGAGCTGGAGCCCGCCACCAAGAAATTGCTTCAGCGACCCGGAGCTCCGAGTCAAGGATGGTAGCGCCGTCATATGCGAGGGAATGGCACGCTGGTTGGTCAGCGACGGGCTGAATGTCTATACTCTCGAAGTGGGCACCGACAGCAGCCAATTCTTCTTAAGAGATCTTCCGGCTCCACCAGACCACCATGACTCTTATGATATACCGTTGCTTAGCGTCACCAATGATGGGATGCTATCAATGCTTCTCATAGACGGATGCTGCTGTTGGCTACAGATCTGGACGCTCCAGGGCAGCGAAGAGAGTGGCAGCAATGATGATGATGATGATGTCGTCTATGTAGAGTGGATATGCACAAAGGTAATCGAGCTAAAACCGCCCGAGCTCAAGAACGTGGCGTTCTTGTGCGTGGGCGAGAGGAGTAGCACGTTGCTCGTCATGGATACCCTGATCCGGAGCGTAGGCTTTGTTGATATCGAAACTGGAGCTGTCGACGACGTAACGGAACGGTTTCGGAAGCTCAATTTAGAGACAGTTGTGCCTTTTGAGATGGATTGGCAGGCTTTCTTCGTGTCTCGTTTGGAGGGGCCAAGGGCGGAAGTGAGAGAGAACCCATGAGACTTCCTGAATTCTTCGGTTTTTATTTTGAACTTGTCAATCCTGACTTAGTAATGCTCAATGACAAGCGATAAAACCAGACAAGAGGTATAGGAATTTTGAGTTATTGACTATGAACAAGAAGCTCAAGGAACTACAAGTTTGCAGTACAGTATATGCTTCCTTTTGCATGATTTTTATTGACATCCATTTGATCGGCTTACTTTCTGTTCTTTTTTTTTCCTTCTTTATATATATGAAAAATATAATAAACTGTTCCGACGAATATATTCAGGAGACAGATAATATCTACTAGTTTGCTCTATCTGGTCTGGTTTACAAAGTTGAAATAAAATACAAAGGGCAGACCTAGTTGTTTGGTGGAAGCAATGCTACGCTGATTGCTGTGTTGGGTGTCATATACAATACCACATGATGAAATGTTAACCAAAATGTAAATATAATCGGATCAAAATGACATGACATGGGAGCAAAACCTTTTATTGAGGGTAAAAGCAAAACCTTTTATTGATTGCATACAAGATTGGATAGGGAAAAATTATTGTCGATATGAAGGAAACGTTATTCCGCAAAAAATAATGAAGGAAACGTTGCCAGATGTCTAGATGGTCTCGTGTATAGTATGCTACTCAACCTTGTTTGTAGGCTACGACAGACACGTGAGAGCAACAAAAATCTTCTTACCAATGGACGATGATCAGCTAATGACAATAGCTAACGTTAAGATTTTGGAAACGTACTTGAGGTATCTTCCTTACGGTGCAAGTCATGAATTGGACCAACTGTTGAATCATCCTGACAAAATATTCAGAGAATACTTATTATCTCGTGGTTTCCTCACATTAAAAACGATGAAGAAAATACAAGGGTAGAAGTGGCGTGTTTCCTGGAAGAACAGAAACGCTGATTCTCCATATGGCTTCATCACTATGTCATGTGCGATAGTCACATGCAAAATCAAAACAAAATCGAGTGACTTAAGAACAAAACTAGTTGCTCATGTATAACATGGAACAGAACAATCACACAACAGCTTTACGTGGATATGCCATGACAGAAGTTGTCCTAATATTCTTCGTTTTTGTTGTTCTTAATGCAGCCGATCGATAAGCTTTTGGGCTGGAGCAGGGCAAGCATGTCCTCCTCAAGGAGCTACTTGCTTTCTATGTTGATGAACTTGCTATGAAGAATACTATCAGCTAGGTGATTGGCGACATAAGAATGATGTCAGGAAAACAAGCCCTGGTTTCACCTTTTCAAGAAGGAATGACTCCTCCTTGCTTATAGAATGAACCCTGATAGAGCTGACTTATTCCCGTTCAGGTCAAGTCCCTTCTATAGCTTATCTTAGACCTGTATAGCTTTATCTCCTCCACACATCCGCTTGTATATTTCCCTCTCTTTTTTCCCTAGCACATATTTCCTCTTTCACAATACAAAGTTACTTTCGATGCCTGCCTACAGTTTTCCAGTAGAACATGTCAGGAAAACAAGCACTGGAGAACAAATCACAAGATGTTAACTAAGTTCCACTGAACCAGAAGGCTCACCTCACATTATTCCTCAAAATCAATTACTGAAGCATTTCTTGTCGCTGAACAGGAAAATTGAATCCAGTATGATAAGGTAAAACATACCGGTCTCACTGTATCAGCAGCTCATGAGCTCATGCTCTACACAGATGGCACATGCAATTACTAATGGCCTTAAGTATATTCCATTGTAGCACCAACCAAAAACTAATGGCCTCAAGTCAGTACTAGTATATTCCATTATAGCACCAACCAAAAACTGAGGTGCGTGACAGTTAGATGATATAAGGGGCAAAAACTTTAATAGTGATTGCTCCAGACAGAGAGAACAAAGTAAGAGTGATGTTACACCGGACGGCACTGCTTGCCTGTGGTTATCTTCTTGCAGGCCTGATGAATAAGCAAAAAGTATCAGCACAAATGCAAGCATCTGTTTGAGAAATCAATCTATGAAATAAGACTGAAGTTGGACGAGGAATTCAATTGCACACAGCCATATAAGCCTAATGAATGTCATTTTATCCCAGGATCGCCCAATCAAGCATGCATACCAGAATACATGTACCAGTTAACATAAAATGCCTAAGGCCACTACGCAACATAATACGATAAACCTGCTATAGCAATGTGGGTACAACATCAAGAAAAAAATGAACAATAGAGAATTCAGCAAAGAAATAGCACTGTAGGAATTTGGAAAAGGCGGAAACAAAAATCTGCATAGCATATCGAACTTACAATCTCACTGATGTTGCTGAGTTTGCAGATGATGGCTAGGAGTAAGCATAACAAAAAGGCAAAACATTATAGGATTTTGTTACGTCTGCTGTAACAATCTTCTCATGCAAGTCTGGTGCTGCCATCTGTCAAAATGAAACAAAAATGAGCTAAACTGGTGCCAGGTTGGACTGCAAGTAACTTGATAACCTTAGAAGGCAAGGCATAGCCAGATGATCATTTTTAATGGAATGAACAGAGGAATTCACAACAGAGAACATATTTTGCTATATTAGTCCATAATTACTATGTCTTGCATGGAATTGAACAATTGTCAATCAGAGATAGCAAAATCGAGGATGCATGTTCCCATTTCATAGAAAAGAAAACATCAAGCCTAAACAGGTCGTAAGAATGAACCACAGACAAAGATTCTCATGTTCAACGAGAAACTTTTACCTAAGGTACATTCTTCCAGACAACTCTAATTACAGTCATACCGATGAAGTTGAATGAATCATAGGAGATTAGGAGACACTGTAGAATAGCTGGTTGGGCAACTGCAATTTTTTTTTCTAATTTGCACTCCTCAAACATACTAGTATTGTTGTTGGCATCAACTAAAAGTGTTTTCTTTAATCATACAGTACAAGAGGAACTAGCAGCAAGGAGGTACTAGTGAAAGTGCTTGCCTAACTCATAGCAACAAAACTTAAGCAATTAGAGAGGTATTAGTAAAAGTGTATGCCTAAGCACCACAAAGTTGGTTACTTAACAGCAACGATCAATGCTCAAGCCAACAAAGGGGTAAGCACAATAAAAGTTTGTTACCTCACAGTAATGATAAAAAGCTGGAGATGATTTTCCCAAGCCTACTCTCTCAGCAGTGCTAGGGAGGGGTGTTGTGCTTTGCATGAACAAAAATGCCTGAAAATTACATGATAAAAAATGCCTGAAAATTATGAGTTCACCATAAATGCATGGTAGGACCAAGTACCAGCCTACAATATATAATACTATCTATTTATTTTGTGCTAACCTGTTCGACGTGCTTGATCTTCAACTGTTGGAGAACTTCAAAGCAGCATTTGGTTTGCCTAAACTTGGTGCACACATCTTCCATGGAAATGCAAAGGGGTTGCCACTTCCATGGTACTAGGGTGCATCATGAGAAGTAAATAGGCATGATGTGGATCTGAGTCAATGATGCATGAACTTCGAACCCAATTCAGATTTTGTTTTCCTTGCAAGCCTTTCTGATATGCCAACATGATGATTCATCTTTGCTGCATGAGAAATGACAGGCCCAGTATAGAGTTTTTGTAGTGCACAATAAGTTGTCAAGGAGGAAAGCCAAGTGCAGGTGCCACACCAGATCTTCTCATAAGTTCCAGATTAACAAATCTTGTATCCTTTATCTTTAGAAGGCTATTGTCAATGAAGACAACTAGGACGAATTGGTCAGGTCCAGTGATGTCCGCCTGTAACAAGTTAAACAGCTTAAGGGATCCACCTCTGTTTCCTTGATATCCTGTACCAGGGAAAACCTTGCTTTTACTGCACTTATCATTCCTCCCATTCCCTGAAATAGTGTTGATCCTAAGTTCATGTCCAAGCATATGGATGGGAACTGGAGTTTCATAGAATTGAGAAGCACCACCAATGGAAATCTTCCGCGCATGAGCAGAAGTTTCATGATCTTTCTCTTCTTCCAATGTAAACAGTCCAATTTCTTCAAGATTGTGATTTCCATCCCTTTGTTCTGAATAGCAGTTATCTGCAATATTCAGCTCCAAACCATTTCCAGCCGAAATTTCTCTCGAGTCTCTTATTGGTTCCATCAAACTGTCAGATCTTTTGTACATTCCGACAAGTGCATTTGCAACATATACATCAGAAATCAAACCCATTTTTATAATGGAAGCGTGCAGCTGTCTTCCCAAATTAATGGCACATAGGTCAGCACATCCCCGTAAAATTCTTGCAAAGGTAACACGGTTTGCGCGCAAGCCACTGTGCTGCATTTTCGAGAAAAGTTGAAGAGCTTCATCACTGCATCTGTTCTGAATATAACCCAACATTAACATTGCATATGAATTAATGCTCCAACTTCGCATGCTATGGAAAAATCTGCAAGCACTGGCAATGTGTCCACACTTCACATAAAGGTCTATGATAGCATTTCCAACAATCACATCCATGTATTCAGAACCAGTCTTTATAAGATAGCCATGAATCTGTTCACCAGCCTCCTTTGCACCAATATCGGCACATGCACGTAGAACAGTTGAGCAAGTGAAATGATCAGGACGCAAACCAGAATGATATTCGCTGCAAAAGAGCAGAAGAGCTTTCTCTGGCAGGAAATTCCAGCAATACCCGGTCAGCATCGCATTAGTTACAACAAGATTTCTCGGAAACAATGTGTGGGAGAATAATTCAGCAGCACAGTCCATGTGATAGCATTTTGCATACATGTTTACTAGGGATGCGCTAATGAAGTCAACAGCCAATATGCCAACTTTAAGAGCTAGAGTGTGAATCTGCTGTCCCTTATCAATGTCTTGAAGTCCGGTGCATATATTTGTGATAGTAGCAATACAGTGCTGATCTAATGGTGCTCCAGAGTTTCTTAACCCTCCGAAATAACCAAATGCCTTTTCAAATTGGAGGTTCTTGGCACAGCCTGCCATGATTGCAGCCCACGATACAACATCTCGCGAGTGTGCGGTTCTGAAGATTGCTTCAGCGTGCACCAGCGATCCAAGTTCAGAGTACACCGATATAAGAGCATTACGTACATTTATATACGAGAAGCTTCCAGATTTCAGTGCATAAGCATGCACCTGTTGAACTTCCTCTTCGATATGACAGACATCTAACACAGTGACCACATCTCCTTCCCTTAAACTGAGACCTGAAGAAAGAAGATGTTTTGCAAGTTTCACTGCTTCCTCCTGACAACCGTTTGAGTGATAGCCTGCTACAGCCAAAGCATACAAAGACGCCTCACGCCTTCTAACTGCAGCAACAAGCCCTCCAATGTACTGAGTATCACCTACCCTCCCGGCCGACTTGACCAGCTCAGACACAACAAAACAATCTCTTCCCAGCCCCACTTTAAGTGCATGAACATGAATGTTCCTACAGAGCTCAAACATTTCCAGAGTAGCAGCGACCGAAGCAGCTAACCTCAGCGACACCACGTCCATTGCGATCCCAACTCTATGCATATCCCTGCAGAGCTCCGCAGCCTCCACAACACAGCCATTCTGAACAAAACCTGAAATCATTGCATTCCAAGCAACCGAGCTCTTCACCGGGATTTCACTGAAGAACCTAAGAGAACATCCCACATTGCCACATTTGGCGTACATATCGACGAATCCAACCTCCACGAACCTATCAACACCTAGACCTGACTTGATCACCAGCCCATGCACCACGAGCCCCAGCTCCAGGACACCGGACCTGGCGCATGCGTTGAGCACGGACGATATGACGAACCGGTTTGGCTTCACCTCGGAGGACAGCAGCCCCTTGAACATACCAATGGCCTCGACCCAGAGGCCCCGGGTGGCGTGCGCGGAGATGACGGTGCACCAGGACGCGACGTCCCTGTGCGGCATTTCGTCGAACAGGCGGCGGCAGGCCGCCAGGGAGCCGCCCTTGGCGTAGGTGTCCATGAGGACGTTGGAGACGAGCGTGTCGGGGGCGAAGCCGCGCTTGAGGACGTGCCCGTGGACGGCGCCGGCTGCGCCAGCGGCGAGCGCGTCGAGCGCGCAGCGCCGCAGCAGGCGCACGTAGAGGCGCGCCTCGGAGGACGGGAAGAGGAGCTCGATGGGTCCCACGATCTCCAGCACGGCTGAGACGGTCCCATTCGCGCCGCCGCGTCGTGCAACGGTGCGCCCGGTGGTGGTGGCGACGGCGGCGGAAGAGAGCAGCCTAGATGGGGTCGGCTTGGAGGAGAGCGCGGAGTGGAGGAGTAGCAGAGGGAGAGACCGTAACATAAGAGAGGCAGCTGGTGGGTCGCCGTGGATGGGCGGCGGCGGCGGAGAAAGACGGGATCTCTACGGGCATAGTCGCCGGCGGCGGCGGCGGAAATGGGCTTGGAGGTGAGGGCCCGGCTTGGTCAGAGAGTCATGGCCAGATTTGTTGCTGCCGCGCCGCGGCCGCATCTTCTGCCTACACTAGCTGTAAGAAGAACTGTTCGAGCTTCTCCGTACCGTCTGATCATGGTTTGGACGGTCTGGATTCACATGGTTGATTAAACTAGCTCATTGCTAAGATGACAGGTGAGTTTTTTTTCAGAGAGAGATGACAGCGTAGTTGAGCGAACCGGTAAGGTGACTGGTTCACTGGTCGGACCACCGGTTCATTCGGTTCGATAGCGACAATAAACCATAATTTTTAATTAAAATTTAAGCAAATTTTAGATTAAATGACCATAATTGACATTTACTATAGAGTATATTTCAATATATGTTAGTCAGAGTGGTATTGGTGTTATGTGATGATATATCTCCCTAACTGAAGGTCTAGAGTTCAATTTCTCTTCCCACATTTGTATTTTTAAAACCAGTGATGTTGTTGGTTCAGGTTTTTCTGGTCAAACCACCGAACCGATTCGGTTTTTAAAACTATGGATGACAGGTGAGTTTTGTGAACCACTATATATGACTTTTTTTTCTGGAAACAAAGGAAGTCTCCGAAAAACTAAACTCTAGAGCACCTTCGAAAAACTAAGCCGCGGGTCGAGTTTTGAGATTGATGAAGTCATCACAGGCGTCTTGATATTGACGGAAACACGACGCAACAATCCTTCCCAACCAATTGCACAGTTGAATGATTTTCTTCAAAGTGAAATCCAAAATGTTCACACGACAATTTTGAAGTTGAAGTCTCACGGCATGCAAATGCATGATAAACTCAGCATGTTCTTATGTTTTGAAGGTTCACTTCCCACTTTTTCCTCTCATATTTACTTGTGTTGATTTCCTAAATCGAGTCCACCCAACAGATCAGTAACCTTCCAAGTTAAAAAAAAGAAAACAGATTAGTAACCTTCCAAGTTAAAAAAAGAAAACAGATCAGTAACCTTCTAGCACCTTACACCTAACAGATCAATGACCTTGAGCTTTCCTCTTGTGCACCAACCTTATTTTCTTGTGCACCTACTACAAGTGAAAAAAAAAACATAATGAATCACACAGCACAAAGATGGTGCTCTCCACTCACTCCATCTTCATTGGTGCTCCGTGTCAGGAGACCTGGAACATTCTTCCTCACTAATGCAGTTGTTACCACCAAATCACTACAACTCATGCACTGATATTTGAGTGCCCAATACAGCGACAAGAGTACAGCGACAAGAGTACAGCGATTTACAAAAACGAAATTGTATTGTTTCTCTATTTCCAGACAATGAACATGCTATAGATGACAGATCATGGACATCTCAGTTCCATCCATGTGGCGCCATACAATCTAGACAGACAGATAATTCTGTTTCTTGTCCATGTAATCAGAAGACGATCAACAAATTTACTAGAGGAGAAGAGAAGAATGGTGAAACTGAAAAAATAACTGTATGGAGAATCATCTAATACAATGCCCAACGACGAACCAGTAGTTTCTATTGGTTTAGTTGGTCAAGTGTCTCCAGCAGTACAGGCCTGAACCGGTTGCAGTCGAGCCTGACGTTCTGCTTATCCATAAAGGTCTGCCTGATGAACTCGAATCCCTTGTGGAAAGCAAGCGGGTTCTTGAAGATCTCATGATCCAGTGGGTATTGATCGGTGAGGCTGCTCTCATGCACGGCGATGCTGTACTGCTTGTACCTCAGGCCCATTTGCTCCGACGGGTTGCCGAAATCAATCCGGCACACACCTTCTATGCCACCCCATGGCACAATCTGAATTAACGTGGCCTTATCCGGTAAGAACACACAGTTTGTGAGCCCGGCACCGTGGACACCCATCATCACGTCGACGGAGTTGACTACCTTGGAGAAATGGGAGAGGTCAGAGCTCACATTGGCTTCTTCAACCACAACCTCAAAACCCAATTCCTCAGCCATTTTGATGATCTCAGGGAGATTGAGGAACATTCTTGTTCTCATCCTTGAGATGATAAGCAATCTCGGTTTGGACTTGGGGATCTCACCAAGTGCAGACACGGTATCCCTAGGCAATGAATACGTCCTGCGCATGAATCTGTTAAAATCCACCATGGAGTAATTGTGAGGAGCCTTCGTGGGGTCAATCGTGAACTCCATGTAAGCATGAAGACCAACAATGGCATGCTTGAAGCAATGCACATCGCCATCTTTGTTGAAATCAATCAGAGGGTACTTAGACAGCTTCTCGAACACCACATGGTACTTGTTTGTCCACCAAACAGCCATATCTGTGATTAGGAACTGAACCTCACCATTGAACTCGCTTGCGGTCGTGAAGAGGGGGACAAGCACGTCGGTGAAGTCGTGGAACAGATTTCCGGTGTATCCAGTCAGAGCAAAGACCACAGCAGGCACATTGTGGTACTTGGTACACTCAGGTGCCACTTTGCTTGATTTCACCGTCAGCTCTCTAAGCTTGCCGAGGCAGAGTTCATCACCTTTACGAGGGTAGGGCTTAATTTTCCATTGCTCATTTCTCTTTGAGCTGGCAGGTTCCATGTACATCACCGAGCTTGCGTTCGGGTGGATCTTAATATTGCCCCGCATCTCGCAGACATTAGCCCTGAAGTTTGAGAAATCACAAAGTGGTTTCCTCTCCCACCCCGCATTATTCAAAGCTGCAAGATGTTGGAGTATATAATTAAAACAGAATAATTGGAAAGAGTTGGACATAGCGCATATGTCAATATCTCATTGAGAATACACAAAGTATCCATCAATGCAAGGATAAATTAATAGACATTGACTCAAATTATTATAAGGATGATTCTCTGAATTGGGATGAGCAGAACGACAAGATTCAGATGATGAGATGATGAATTTATCTCATGGTATATGATTCTACTGTACCATACTAACCTTGTTGCCGAGATCTACCGTTGGCGTCAGTTTTGTCGGCAACCGCTCCAAACTCAGTTTCCGCTTCATGTTTGCTATCTGCAGACACATGAGCAGAGCCACCGCACCCACGAAGAGAAAGTAAGTACCATCAAAGTTAATAAATAGTATAACAGCTATATACCAAATTACCGATAGATAGAGCAAGAAACATATAAGAAATAACAGCTTCAGCTACCTTGTTGCTTGGCATTGTCGCTGTCGTCGGTATCACGGATGGTGTAGTTAGAAACGGTTGGCAGGGTCATCTTGTGATGCCCATGCTGGTGCCCCTCATCCTTGCCTTTCTTCTCCCCTTTAGCTCCACTACCTACAAGATGTGGTGGTACAGATTCAGACAGAAAGCCAAGTCCGCATCAATTTCCAAGAGGCCAATTCTGTTGCGATCTCCATCTCGGACCGTGGCCAGAATCCGAGTCCTGGACAAAGCTCGGTGGGCACTGGAATACGGTGCTGGACAAAGAAATTATTGAGGCAACATCTCACCTAACAGCTGAGATGTGGTGGTTTCTTCCTCGGTTTTGGCCTGTTCGGGGTCGCTGGTGAGCACCCTCTTCTCGTCATCTTCTTCACCCGTCCCTGTCGCCAAGAGAAGGGTCAGCTCGATATGACATCTCAATAGAAAAATTTCCAAGATAAACACATCAGGAGGTTACAAGGCCTCGGGATTTAACCTTGGTCGTCGTCGTCCACCACCTTGGGGTCCTGCGCGGCGGATCCCTGGCCCCGGACGTCGTCGACGGTCTGGCGGATCAGGAGCGAGCGCGGCGCCTGGTCCACCGACAGCCGCCCGTTCACTGCGCGCAAGGCAAGAATCGAGCTTGGTTAGTGATTATTCCTTCCCGAGAGAGGGGGGAAGGAATGGGGTGGGCGTGACGTACGGTTGAAGAGCAGGGCGTCGGGCTTGGAGACGACGACGAAGGTGAGGGTGACGAGGAAGAAGCCGATGACGAGGACGAGCAGGCGCAGCCGCCGCGACTCCTGCCGCAGGCTCCGCACCAGCTTCGCGCGCTCCACGGCCTTCATCGGTCCCCGCCGCCCGCCCTTCTCCTCCTGACCGCGCAAGAAAGCAAGAAAGCAAGAAAGCTCGGCGTCGGCTAGCTCTGGCTACGGATCAGAGCCGATGCGGGGCAGGGGAAGAGCTGGATCGGAGCCCAGATCCGAGGAGCAGCGGTGAGGGGGAGGCAGGCTACTGGCTACTGCTCCATGTGCAGTTCGGGAAGGGAATAAGAGGGAGGAATGGAGATTTGAGGGGAGAGACTAGAGAGTGTGCAAGCAAGCGAGCGGCGGTGGGGAAGCGATGAGAGTTAGGCTGGCCGGGGTGTGGACGGATGCCTGCCTCTTTTCGTCAGCTTTCTTTCCTCTTCCGTCTCTTGCGGTGCTTGTCCTCTGCTTCAGTTTGTTCGGCAGGGTGCCGGTGGTCTTTTCTTTTCTTTTTATTCTTTTTTTTTCGAGGAAGAAAGTGCATGTGTTGCATCATCATTTGGTCTGAAATGGAATACAGAGCACAACCACGCGGCTACACACCGTCGGCACTCGGCACAGCTGTACCGGGGAGTTTACACACACGGCCTCCGAAATAGTAAAACTGCAAAATAGTCCCTGAGAGTTGTGTGAAGAAAAATGGCAATTCTCACTCTTGTCTCAAGAAGTTCAGCTGAAAACTATCACTTAGGCAAAAAGGCACAGCTGTGCTGGGGAGTTTAGGCGGAGACCAACGCCACGGATCGGAGAAGAACTATCGTAAATGAGCTTCCCTAACCTTGGAGGTCGTCAACGCCATGGTCGTCGCAATCAGCAGCGTTGTTGACGTTGGAGGCCGTAATCCCACCTCTCCATCCCCGGCTCCATCTCCTAGACGAGGACGTGGTGTCGGCTTAGCATCACAACAACAAAACCGATCAATGGTCTAGATTGTTCCGTTGGGAGGATCCAATTTCACTGGTTTTGTAGTGTGCGTACTCAGCCTCAACTCCACTGCATATCCTAACTCGATTATAAATCTCGTATATTCTTTTTGAGGACATGCAGCACATATATATTCCATTGGAATCCTATCAACAAACTGCATGTCTTAACTCTACTATTTCCTCCACATAAGTGGGAGAGCTTATGTGATCCACAACTTGACACGCACTTTTGGTGAACTCGGAAATACAACTTGAAACATTTCCAAGCCGTCCGATATGAAACCCAGAATCTTCTGGATTCTACACTGGACCAGCCTGGAATGGTTTAAACCATGGTACCATGTATTTTCCGGGAAATTCTAGGAGCTTCTGGACTGGCCCAGACGTACCCATCTCATTACCTAGGTCGGAAACGCTTCCAAGATGTCTGATATGAAACCCAGAATCTTCTGGATTCACACCGAACCAGCCTCGAATGGGTCGAGGATGGTACCATGTATTTTTCTGGAAATTCTAGGAGCTATTGGATCCCAGTACCTAGGCTGGGAACGTTTCCAAGCCGGGCGGTATGAAACCCGCAAATTTTTGGATTCTATATCGGACAACACAAAAGCTGTGTAAACTTATGCTTTTAGTGAACCATATAAAATCCTACCTTTGTTTTTCAAGATGTAAATTTATCAGCTCCAAAAAGAGGATTCCTAACTCCATATCTCCACCATTGTTGCCAACCTCAAAACCTGGAGATCTCCTATTGACCCCACGCCTCTCCAACGGTGATTGAACTTCCCCCGAGAAAGTGAACAACATCATACATTTTTTGTCTCTACATGCCTCAGTTAGTTTTACCCAAGCTCATTCATTTGAGTATTATATTTGTGACAATAATCGTGCTTCAAGTATATTATTGCATCATATAATTTGTTTCACTTAGTTGTTAGGCACACTTTTATATATCTGCATAGGCTAAAACTTGTAAAAAAAAAAGCAAAGTTGTTAAAACCTATTCATTCCCCTAGGTCATTGTCTCTAAACTGCGACGTATTTACGGTAGTGTCTACATGGTTGGAGTACACGGCGAAAGACTTTATTACCCAACATGGGTGGCAACTTAATTTTAGGATTAGACCTCCACCTTCATAGGCGTCAATATAGTTCCCTTACTAGTACTTGTATTGGGCCTTTTCCGGATTTATGAGCTTGGAACTTCGGTTGTGTGGCGGCTGTGTGCATCCCTGGTCATGCAGAATCCGGATGTAATTCTTAAACCTTTCGTCCTTTATCGAAAAAAAAAAGGCCACAACCTCTATCCTTTCACAATGCCTAGCTTCTTTGGCAAAGTCGAATTCAATTTTCTCATACTTTCCTCAACTCTGAAGCACTTCCCAAAATATAAGATGGGGTTGATTATTTTGTCAACAATAAACAAATTTGACTATAATTTTCACTTATAATACGTATATAAAATTATTATAAACATAATGAAACTAAAATTATCTCGCAAGGCAAATAAAAGATCCCAAATGCTAAAAAACACTCGGATGCTGGTTGGCTCATCGGGCATCCGTTTGGTGGCCGTCCGATCGAGTTGATCCGCGCGACCCTATGGTCCCGTTCCTACAGCATGACACCTGGATCCAGCCTAGCATTATCTGCTCCCCAACCGCACGGCCTCGACCGCCTCCTCCGTCCTCTCCGGCACGCCCGATATGCGTCGCCGTCTCCTATCCGGTCGCTGCCGGTCAAGCTCCGGCCAACACCACCACGCCCTCCCGCACGCCGCTCGACGCGCTTGCCAACGCCCCAGCGTTGTGCCGCTCACCTCACGGCGGACTCGCTCCGCCCCGTGTGTGAGCGCCGCCGCTGGCCCGACCGCTGCCGGTGAAGCTCAGGCCAGCATCGCCACCCGCACCGCACGACGGTAGACGCGTGCGCCTATACCCGCTCCCAGCGCCGTGCCGCTAGCATCACGGCCGTCCCGCCTTACCCCGCACATGAGCTCCACCGCTGGATCCCCTGAGGAACCCCTGTCCGTGGTTTTTGGTCTCCTCGTCTACAGCGACCGTAAGCGCTGCTGAGCCCGTGTGCCGCAGCTGGCACGCTGCGGCAGCCTCGCGCCTCCATCTCGCCATCGATCCGCGGGCGCTGCTCCTCGCCGCGGCCCAGGGGATCTGAGCGCGCGTGGTGGTACCTGGACGTGTTGGACGAAGATCTGACAGAGGTATCCCCCAATGCGAATCTCTATCTCTCTCAATTCGGTGTGTTGAGATGCAATTCACGCCCATATCCGGAGTAATTCTGTGGGGATTTATCAGGCCGTGACTATGTCCCATTCAGTTTTGTGTGTGCATGCCGCAGGTTCAAACCATAGGGAAGTAAATCTCGTGTAAATGTTCATGGCGCCCATGCTGTGTACGATGTCATCTCGCTGTGCCAATTTTCTCTTTACTGAATTAGTTGAGTGGTGCATATTTGGGTTAGATTTTCAAGTGCTTACTACCAATTTAAATTAGCTAATGCGATTCATCGGTTTGTAAATTGGCAATTTGGATAGCTTTTTGCAGGGCATTATATGTGAGTTTTCTATGGGTGTTCTATTCCTCTTTTTGTAATGCCATGAAAATATATGTGTTGTTTTTATTTTAAGCTCTCTACTCATGTTATTTTTAAGGTTCCATCATACAGTATAGATAGGTTTGTTTTTTATCAACATTTTTTTAAGTTGGCTTTCCAACATTGGTTAAGTTATTGCCTGAATCTTATTAAGTTGGCTTCAATGATGGAGAGATTCTTTTTTGAATCTAAGTAAGTAGGCTTCTCAATTTTACAATATGGAAACATGTGGTAATCGGCCTCGTCCAGAGCACGCTTTGCGTCGTGCTCTGCATGGATGGATCGAGCTGCAACAGTGGTTGCTCATGTATGAGCCATGTAGATTGCTAGTACTACATCTTCACTAAAACCAAAAGGCAACTACTAGTACATCTAGTTTCAGGTGGAATTTATTTGCTAGCTACCTAAATGAAACTGTTCGAGTGATTGCACTTTGCATCTTGTTTCCATTGATAGTTCATTTTGCAGTGAATGATGCAAAATGACTGGTGATATCTGGCATTTACATTGAAATTCATTCATCAATCTAGTAGTGTGTCATTCAGCTGCAGCATGTAGTACTAAACTATCTGTATTTCTGATTTATATTATTTGGAGACAATTCACTATTCAAACCTGATGTTGTATCATTATTATCCTCGATGTTCTCGCGACAAATTTGTAATATGACATGTAGTATGCACCACAGTAAGTTACAACTCTAAATGGAAACACTTTGTCTGCTATGTGTTCAAGATTATGTTAGTTGGGATATTTGATTCGTCAAGTCCCAGCTGTCCGATCTTCACTTATCTACATGACATAAAAAATTCAGGGGCAATATAGACATTACCTATCTCATTAGCCCAAGTCCTATAAGTCCAAAAGGTGGGAAATAATAGTTTTTAGGAGCTAATCTGCACCGCAGCTTATCCCCACAGTAATCCATAAGCTTGCTTCGCTGTAAGCATAAACCCAAAGAAGTACCCAAGTTATCTTTGTATAGTCTATGTTATTTTATTTTTATTTTTTGGAGCAACATGCACAAGTTGGTTACTATGAGTTAATTAATTTGTATTCTCAACATTCCTAAATTGGCTACCAAAATGAATTAAGTTGATTCTACTAACATGCTTAAGTTGTGTTTTATTGTCTAATTGGTTTCCTTTTTTTTGAAACAACATGCACAAGTTGGCTACTTTGAGTTAATTATGTTGTATTGTCAACATGCCTAAGCTTAAGTTGTGTTTTATAGTCTAGCTGGTTTTCTTTTTTGGAGCAACATGCACAATTTGGCTACTTTGGGTTAATTGAGTTGTATTGTCAATATGCCTAACTTGGCGACTGAAATGAATTAAGTTCTACTAGGATGCTTTAGTTGTGTTTTATAGTCTATTTGGTTATCTTTCAGTTTTTTTTTTGAAGCAACATGCACAAGTTGTATTTTACAATATGCCTAAGTTGGATACCGAAATGAAAATTAAGTTGGTTCTACCAACATTCTTAAGTTGTGTTTATAGTCTACTTGGTTTTTTTAAGCAACATGCACTAGTTGGCTACTCGGGTTAGTTAAGTTGTATTGGTCAATATGCCTAAGTTGGGTATGAATTAAGTTGGTTTCCACCATCATGTTTAAGTTGAGTTTTATAGTGCGGGTACTTTCTTTTTTGGCGCAACATGCATTAAGTTGGATACTTTGGTTAATTAATTAAGTTGTATTGTTAACATGCCTAAGTTGGCTACCCAAATGAATTGAGTTGGTTTTAACATGCTTAAATTGCTCTCTCTAGTATCAGTCCCAACTTGGGTTTACTAAAAAAAAAATAAGTTCCTTACGCATCTTTTAACCAAGTTGATCAATTAACAAGCCTAAATTGCATGATAATGGTTGCTAAAGTTGATATTACCATCTCGAACCCTACTCACGTTACAGTCCCAGCTGGTGCTCAACACCATCTTAAGTTGTACTGGTACCTTTTTAAGTTGTATCGGTAGCTTAGTTGGTTACCGAATCAAAATAAGTTGGGTCATCAGCACAGTTAAATTGTTTACTGAATCAAACTAAGTTGGCTTCTCAACCTATACTTTTAGGTTTATTTGTGTGTTCATCTTCTAATTTAGTTGGTTAGTTGAATGTAACTAAGTTGACTTCTGAACACATGGTCTTAAAGCTGGTCACTGAACCTAACTAAGTTTGGCTCCTTGGCAAATTTAAATTGGATTTCATTTGTTTTTTCATCAAATAGGTTAGTTGGTTACTGTACCTTACTAAGTTGTCTCATGAAACATGGCTAAGTTTGGTTACTGGATCTAAATTTTTAACTTGTTCTAAAAAAATGTAAACTATGTTTGTTTTTTGTGTCTCGTCTTCTAGGTTAGTTGGTTGCTTAATTTAATTAAGTTGGCCTCTGAACAAGGCTAAGTATGGTTATTGAATCTGGTTAACTTGCATACTATCTGTGTCTCATCTTCTAGGATAGTTGGTTTTTAAATTTAATCAAGTTAGCTTCTGAACACGGCTAAATTTACTTACTTAATCTGCCATAAGTTGGCTAGTCAACATTTTAGCTCGAGGTTTATTCTTTATGTCTCGTCATCTACGACAATTGGTTCTTTTGTGTTTTTTAGGGGAAAACTTTGTTCTTGCTGATCTGGGGAAGTTGCAAGCTTCAGTCATGTGCTTGGATCCATGGAGATTTGGAGGAGGAAGAAGGACTAGATTTGTCGGACATCTCAGTTTAACTGCTGCAGGTGCTCCATGGAGATTCTTGCAGATACGGAGGGAAGAAGAACAGCCGGATCAGTTTGTCTTTGCACAAGCATCTAGGGGAGAGGAGAGGACGAGAGAGAGAGGGTTCCGTGGTGGTTATGCTTTTGATGCGTTGGTTAAGTCGGCCATGCAAGGTTGTATGTTACTTTCACTGACATGTTTGGGGTGCTCAGTACGTACCTTTTCTTGATTGAGTGCTGGGTCAAACAAACCAGCATCCAGATGTTGGGTCGAACAAACCAGCACCTGGATGCTGGGATTGACAACCCAGCACCGGATGCCACCTAGCCGCGTCCATAAAAGATATCTTTTTACACAACCTTAATTCCTATAGTTCGGTATATATTATTGGTTAAAGTTGTGCTTTAATGTGCGAAAATTTGCATGTCTTATATTTTGGAACATAGGTAGCTAGATCAACCCACCGTTATGGATAAATTGTTGTGGAAAGTCTAGATTGCCCTTTTCACCACTGTCACTTATTTTCCTTGCCCTTTACGGGTAGCGTTACTGCCATCCTTTTCTTTCTCAGCGCATCACGGGAGACACGAAGAACAAATTGCAATCATTAACTTTCTTGCTCACGCATGTGGGCAACGTGAAGGCATGCTGATGGTTCATTATTTGATCTTTTCACGATGGTTCATTTCCCCTTGCACGCAAACACTCATGGCACAAATCGTTCACCACAACAAGTAACAAAGTCCATAAAAGTCAAGGTAATTTTTTTCTTGAATGGTAACTCACGGTAATATTTAGAAGGATGTCAACTTTTGGTGCAACAGTACATGCACATCTCACGTGACTAATTTGGTAGATACTACTAATCTACTATTGGACAACGAAGGAGCTCTGCTGATATTTAAAGCAGAACAAAAACAGAAACGAAGTGGCGACGTTTGGATTTTCAGAACTGTTTGCATCATCTTGTGCACTCAAATTATGCGCAACATTTTCAACACTCAGTGTTGCCACTTCAAGAGTGCAGTGACAAAAACAACGGAGCATGGGGATTTTTGCTGGCAAAAAAATACAAGACACGATTTTGCTACAAGTCGTACAAAAATCAACAATTGCTGCTAGGATTGGTGGTGGGCTAACTGAAGGAAGAAAAGCTAGATTTCGTTGACCCCATTGCCACACCGCATCCAACTCTGCTGCCGGAAGGAAGAAAAGCATAGAATCGGGCGTTTGCATTTCTCCTTCCTTTTCTCTCTTTCTAGCTAGCTGTTTAGGTGTGGTCCTCTTGATTGGTGTGCGGAAACGAATTTATAAAGTAAACACTTTGAGTGTACTATGTGAGGACAAGTTCCTTGATAGCTGACACGTTTTCTCTAATGTGAAGTTATTTATGTTACACTTATTGAATACTCCTACATGAATATTTGGATAACCAACACCCGGTTAGCTCACTTAATTGATGGAATGGATGTACATACCCAACGCCTTGGTTTAAATCCTCCCGAGTGTCAACTTTTCATGTTCATTTTTATTCTTGAGGACCAGATTTGGTTCATAACCGGGATTTGTACTCATACTTCCTTTACTTCTAAAAAAACTTCTCAATTTTGTCCAGATATGAAGATATTTAGACATGTTTTAGCTATAGATTCATCCATATCTAAAGAAAGAAACTTTTTAGAAACGAAGGGAATATAGTACAAATTCTTTAGGATCAAGGATGCATAACAAAAAATAAAATCCTAGTGCTCATGTTTATAATGTTGGATGCATTTCTAGTTGGTGCATAGGCCAAGTTGAACACTCCGCATGTCGTCGTTGCTGCTGTGATCTATGGCCGAATGGGCGTCCCTTCTCCAACCTCCAGTTCGGAGGACCCTGATGGAACCAAGCACTGGAGCGACACCGCTCTGCCTCCAAGTGATTCGTTCCCGGTGGTGTTGTGGTGGCTGGCGTCCTTGGTTCAACATCGTCAATGAGATCTACCCGAGCACCATCATCTCAGATCTCGGCGTGATTTGCGCCTTGAGGTCGTAGGCGTCCGGCGGAGAGGATTTCAACGCACTGGATTGCTTTTTTCATATTTGTGCTAGGGTCCTTTTTAAAATTTTAGAGGCCTTATCTTCAAATTCCAGGTTTTCTACAGCAATAGATGATAGAGGGCCTCTTTCTAATTATGTACCTGCCCGCTTAATATGATCCTTCTCGGCCCTTCGCGGCCATTTCCTGTTCATCCCTCTTTTGCGCCAACGCCGCGCTCTCCTTCCCTCATCCACTCTTGACCCCCTCGTGCCGCCCCTCATAGGTCGCACCAGGGGGAATCCGTAGCTTCCACTGATGCCAGCCTCCGTGGTGGCGAAGGGCTCTTGCGTTGAAGGGGTCGTGCGATCTCATTTGCTGATTGTGGTGGCCGAAATAGCTATTGGGAGCGATGGTTTCCAGCTCGCCAGCGCGGTGTCGAGGCTTTCGGATCTTGCGTCCTTTGTGCGAATCGGGCATGGTGTGTTGTAGTGGCTAATACGTAATGTAACCTCCAGTTTCTATTAAAACAGATCAATACACATTTATCTCACTGAAAATTATTGAGCAACAACCTTTTTTTCCTTTTAAAGATGCACACAGAACTCACGTCATATATTTTGAGTATTGGTAGGAAGTTTTGATGTTTAAAGGCCACACAGAAATACCACTCGAGAAGAAATGAGCTATTTCTGTCAACAACAGCTTTCTGTTGGACTAGTCAAAGGATTCCTGATCTGCATATGCTTGTAGAATGAACGAGCTACAAGACTTTAGATCTCTGACCGTTCATACAAAATAAAAGAGTGGCCTATGAACCGGACTACTTTATATGAAAAAAATACAACTACAGATGTTGGTGTTTCTGATGAGACACTCCAGAGAACTCTTCAGTTGCATGGGTTGAATCATTCAGCGTGGATTCAGATAGTGAACCCGTGCAACAAATTGAAGCAAACCAAGTTGTTATAGGTTTGTCCGTATATTTATTTTGTACACTTGTAATAATAAAAATACTCCATTCAGCAAACAGAGCATGGCTCTGGTGGTTAGGTCCCTTGTGGTGGAACCAACCCACCCAGGTTCAAGTCTTAGACTTGGCATGGGTGTTTGCATTTACCTGAATTTATTGTGCCCGTCAACAGCGAGGTGCTAGTGGTGACTTCGTTAACCTCAAGATATGCCGGCTCAGTCCCTCGGAGGTGCTCATAGGGGTAGGGTGTGCGTGCGTGCGTTCATAGGGGTGTTTGTGCATGCGTGTTTGTGAGCGTCTGCGTTCTACTGTGTTCTCAAAAAAAAAATACTCCATTCATTCCAAATTACTTGTCGTTGATTTAATGAACGTATACAGCT